>NC_047089.1:73946569-74571569 GCF_902459505.1 Geotrypetes seraphini | reverse complement strand
AATGCCTAGAAAAATATTGTCTAAATTTCTCTGCAAGGTTTCTTTTTCCTGCTGTAGTAATATGTAGCCCATCAGTGCAATATAGCTTCTTGTCCTTCCATGTATTTCCCCATCCTCCTATGTACCTGAAGCCTTCTTGATGACACCAGGCTCTGAGCCATCTATTAAAGTCCTCTGTGTTTTTCACTCTTTGCTCTCCCTTTCCATATGCAGGCAGTATTTCAGAAAAAGCTAAAGTCTTTACAAAAGGTTTCACACCCTCACCAAGCTCCCGAAAAGCTTTCTGTGCTGCAAGTGTGGAGTTGTTGGCCAGGTCATTTGTTTCCAGATAGATAACAACATCAGTGTTAAAATCCTTAGTTTCTTCCTTAATTATAGTCAGTATTTGCCTGGAACTCCTGGTAGCTGAGGATCCTGGAAGACATTTCACTATTTTGGTCTCCTCGCCCTGTGTTCCAAGGTTAATGCCTCTGATGATGGAATCCCCCAACAGTAATAGTTTTCTGTTTTTGGCTTTTTTATTTGTACTTAGGGTGCGCTTGTTCTCTTGAGTTACCTTCATTGGTTCCAGTCCCACCTCCCTTCTGTTTTCTTGAGTATCGCAGTGCACTAGTGGAGCGAAGGAATTCTGTAGAGGTAATATTAGTGAAGGTGGATGTTTCTGTGTTACATCTCGCAGTCTTCCTGAGCCTACTGTGACCCATTTATTCCTGGGCTGTTTTATTCTTTGAGGTAGAGGTGGTAAGTTGGTATGATTTTGTGGAGTGATGGAAGCTGCTTTAATTGTATTCAATTCCTGTTTAAGTTTGCAGAGCTCCTCCTTAATACTGGCAAGTTGAAGACAGATGGGGCAAGCCTTAAGCCTCCAAATAGTATGTCTTGGAATTAAAGCACCACAGTGATTGCATAGAATAAAGGTCATCTTGATTGGTTGTGAAGTGACTTGATTTGAGTAGTCCTGATTATATGGGTCTCTATATATGAATAGTGGTCCCTGGGGTTGGTGGGACTATAAGTCTTACCCTTATTCCTATGAAGGGAAAGGGAAAGAGGAAATAAGATTTAACAGAGGAAAGAGAAGGGTTTGTTTTTTGTGCTTTTTTTTTTTTTTTAGTAAGAAATAGGGATTAGAAGAGAAATTAAGCAGATATAATGCTGAAAACCAGTGAAAAGAGCAGAATATGAAATGCTGAGTAACTTAGCTTTTAGAAGTTCACAGGGCAGCCTTGTTCATAGCAATGTCCCAAAGATAATGCAATTAACCTTAGAAGTAAAACAGAGCCCCTCCCTTCTCCACCTAATCAGCAGAAAACAATGGCTGAATACTAGTAAGACAGAAATATAGGCTCTATACCACTTAAAACACAGTATTTTAATCAAAAATGCAGGTTCTATCAGTGCTACCCTAAAACACAGGATTTATAACAGGATTTTCCCTACTTTAGTCACCCTGAGCCACAGGCACCTGGATTTAATTAGAGTTAATAAAGTCTTACCCTTTTTCCTATGAAGAGGAAGAGGAAATAAGATTTAACAGAGGAAAGAGAAGGGTTTATTTTTTGTGCTTTTTTTTTTTTTTTAGTAAGAAACAGGGATGAGAAGAGAAATTAAGCAGATATAATGCTAAAAACCAGTGAAAAGAGCAGAATATGAAATGCTGAGTAACTTAGCTTTTAGAAGTTCACAGGGCAGCCTTGTTCACAGCAATTTCTCATTTCTGTTTCTAATCTAGAAGAGAGCCAACCCAGGTGAAGTTCAGCAGGGTGAGATCCTTCTATAGCTAATTTAACAGGATACTTGGAATCTTCTTAAGATTTCATATCTACGCAAGCAGTTTTGGTGGCTACCTTTGGAACTGATGAGGATAACGAATCAGAAATGGATTCTTAAAATGGCACCATTCAGAAGGTGGCTTTTTTGGACATTGATATCACCTTTCACAATGGCATGTTTGAAACCACCATACACCGCAAAGAAACTGATAGAAATACCTTACTTCACTACGAGAGTTACCATCCTCGTCACCTGAGGGATAATTTACCTGTGGGTCAGTTTTTAAGACTCAGGCGCCTGTGCAGTAGTAAGGAAGAATATAAAATCCGGTCTGGAGATATGTGGCAGAGATTCAAGGATCGTGGATATCCTTACAGCACCATCAAGAAAGCTTACAAGAGGGCCTTGTATGCCCATCGTTCTTACCTGTTACAGCAATCTCCTAATCAACCTGAGGATCGGATGGTATGTACACTCCCTTATTCATATAAAGCGTTTGCCATTAAAAAAAATCATTAACACTCATTGGCACATTCTCCAGGTACATCAAAGTCTTTTACAACCCCCTCTTTTTGCCTATTCCAGAGGCAGAAATCTTCGTGAGTGTATTTCTACCTCCCACTTTGTGAGTAAATCGGAGAGTACATTGACGCAAGTTACAGGTCATTTTAAATGCGGGCATTGCACCGTCTGTGATCATGCACTGGAAACTGCTTACATCCAACATCCCAGTTTATCTAAGAAGCATTATTTACGTCAGTACACAGATTGTGACACGCAGGGGGTTGTCTATATGATCCTCTGCCCATGCAGATTACTTTACATAGGACACACTACCAGAAATATCAAGACACGTATCATTGAACATTTGAGCAAAATCAGAAGGGGAGATATGAATGCCCCTCTTGTTCAGCACTGGCACGCTACACCACATCAGCTACAGGACTTACAATTTGTTGTTTTGGAAGTGGCTCATAACATCAGAGGGGGAAATGATAAAGCTTGGTTGTGGAAACATGAGCAAAAGTGGATTTATCACTGGCAGACGGTTTCTCCTGCTGGCCTTAACAAAGAAGTGGAGTGGTGGGCGTTTCTCCACTAGGTGATTGACACATCTTCCACAGTATAAATATGGGGTGCTCAGCTGAGCACTTACGTCACAGGAAACAGAAAAAACTACTTTTTGAATCAGGTACTCAGCCGGTAGTGCTGTGAGTGTTTTATAGGTATTGATTATTTACTTGGATTTTCAGCTTTATAACCTCATGCACTGTGTTTTGTATGTTTAGGATATTCACAGCATTGAACTTTTCCAGCTATTTAGCGGGTTCTCTGAGGAAGCCATAGCGGCGAAATGCGTCAGGACCCAGCTGAACACTTGCTGTTGATATTTTTCAAGCTAAGTCTATTTTTGAGATTATCAATTTGAAGTTTATTTACTATTGGACATTACGCTTCTTTATGGACTAATTCAATCATGAACAAGGCTTTAACAATACTTTAAACTACCTTTAACCACAAAATGGTGCAATGATAGATACCATAAGAATCTCTACAGGGGCTTGTCCCCATATTGAGTTCTTACAATCCATCTTTGGAGTCTGAGCACTACTCTAGGTTAAAAGCATTTAAAGTAGCTTAATTGGTTCCTTTACCAGTGTCAGGATATCATTGACCTTTAGGAACTTCCTTCTTATATCTCCCCAGTCATTTATATTGTGACCATTCAGAAGGTGCCAGTAGGTGCCTGAATGGTGCCTAAGTTAAGTGTTTTAATTGACCACACTGTTAAAAACCAATTTAAAACTAATTAAGAAAAAAATGTAGGTGCCTGAATTGCATCTACGCAAACGCTTACCAGCGATGAATGTCAAAAGAGGCATGGTTATGGGTGGAGTTGACGTTTGGCGCCTCTAAGCATGATTTTGCATCAAAGATAGGCCTGTATATGTTTGTTTGAGAGTGTTTAATCTCATTCTAAGGAATCAATTATATATTTTTAGATCCTTCTCTGAAGCCTTTCTTGTAGGGGCTCAAGCTACTTCTAGGATTATTTCAGATTCTTTTTCTTTCCCATTTTGTTCTCTTTCTTTTAGATGGAGATAAAATTCTCACATGTATCTAAATCTTGCTTTTGAGTCTAAACACAATAGCAAGCCCTCCATGATATGGTTCTATATTGATTGGTCTGTTTTCCTTGGAGAATATTGCAGTACTCTATTGGCTTTCTGGTTAAATGTATTTTTTTCTGTCACTGTCGAAACCTTTAATAAAATAATTGTTTTAGAAAAGGAAATGTATTAAGGTAGTCTAATAAAAATGAAAATGTATAGATAGCTTTATTAATCTTTATTTTTGGGCATTCAAGTGGACTATCACAAGGACCACACTTCTTTAAGAAATATTCGCTTTCCTTATATTACAGTAGCTTTTTAAACATGCTGCATTATACATAAGACTCTTTCAAACAGGGAAGCAATATAATTATTTTATGACTACTCAGTAATAGAATAGACAAATGTCCCCATCCATCAAATCAGTCTGATATTCTAGAACTTTAGAATGTGGATTATTTATTAGGCTTTGTTTTTTAAGAAATGTACCCCAAGGCAGTGTACAGCCAGAATAAGTTCAACATAGGTATGAATTTATTTCTTCTTTAGAGCTGTTATGTAAGCAAAGGCATTAGATGTTGATAATGAGACTTTCATGTTGCCATAAACCGAGGCAAGCATCATGATGCCTGCAAGAGTAACAGGATTCACAATTAAGAGAAACCAAAGAGAACCTTATAGGAGTGCAACACAGATGTTTACGTTTGAAGTCCTCTGTTAGGGAGAACAAGCTGTTCTTTTCTTATGGTGAACTTGCTGCAACACACTTTGAGTTGTACTAAAGGTGTGAAACAAATCACTGACTTTTCCTATCCTGAAGACTAAACTAAACCTTAGGCTTATATACCGCATCTTCTCTATAACAATGTTTGAAAATCTGACATATCATCAAACAACAGGAGTTGCCATGGGAGCTACAGTGGCTCCCACGCTGGCTTGTCTATATATGACACAGTTTGAGGAATCATTTGTGTACAAATCTCCATTTTTTAAGTACGTTTCCTGTTGGAAAAGATTCGTAGATGACGTGTTTTTTGTATGGGGAGGTAATATTGATGAATTGAAAAGTTTTTTAGAAGATATTAATCATAAAGATCCGAATATTACATTTACATACCAATATAATCAACATCAGATATCATTTTTGGATATCATGGTTTTCAAACAAGGTAATCAAGTTTCTACCTCCCTATACAAAAAATCGTCAGATAGAAATTCGTTGTTACAATATGGAAGTTTTCATCCAAGAGCCTTGAGAAATGGCATACCCGTTGGCCAATTCTTACGCTTAAGAAGA
The DNA here is from genome assembly GCF_902459505.1 of Geotrypetes seraphini. Taxonomy (NCBI): domain Eukaryota; kingdom Metazoa; phylum Chordata; class Amphibia; order Gymnophiona; family Dermophiidae; genus Geotrypetes; species Geotrypetes seraphini. The sequence continues at coordinate 74,566,385 of NC_047089.1, read as the reverse complement.
ATTTGCTCAAATGAAGATGATTTCAATAAACAAGCGACAGTGTTATATGAGAAATTTAAGGATCGTGGGTATCCTGGGAAAATAATAAGAAGAGCATGGAAGAGGGCAAAAAATTGCCACCGTCCTTGGTTGATGTTACCAACTAATAGTGAAAGATCTAAGTCGGATACGGTATGTGTGATGCCTTACACCGGTAGTAGTAATGCGATCAAGCATATTATTTTAAAACATTGGTCAATACTTCAAAGTCATCCTTCGCTTACTCAAAAACCTAAATTCGCATTTTCAAGAGGACCTAATTTGGGCGAAAAATTAAAACATAAGAATTTTGACATTTCCACTACACAGAAGAAATCTCACCAACCGTGTGGTAAATGTAAGGTATGTAAGCATATCATGAATACTGCTCAATTAACAATCCCTTTTTCGGGTGGTCGTAGGTTTATATTAACCCTTTCAGGACCAAGGGACATATTTGTCCCATAACTTTAAAATCCTATCAATTTTGATTGGGATAGTCTACAGTTCTAAATTTGATATGTACGGATTCCATCTGATACTGCCTTTATGTAAACAAACTGGTTCCGACATTCATTCATTAGCGTCGTTGCCAGATTGACGAGAAGATTCACTTGCCACACTGTCCATAAGCCAGAAGTGTGATTTTTAAAAAAAAAAATAATGATATTTCACAAAAAAAATCAATTTTTTGGCATCTGCAAGCCCTTTTTACCATAAAAATGTCGTCAAAACCACAAAAATTGGCCTACGATCCTTATGGTCCTGAAAGGGTTAAACACTGATACTACATGTGACTCCAAAGGAGTTATTTATTACATTCAGTGTCCTTGTTTAAAAATATACATAGGGCAGACTTCCCGCAAAATTAAAACTCGTATCATAGAGCATTTGAGCAGCATTCGTACAAAACGTATCACCGCCCCTTTAGTTCCCCATTGGTTGAGCGAAGCACACACTCTTGAAGATCTTCAATATATGGTGTTATTACACATAGAACACTTTCAAGGTGATCTTTCCAAATTACTTATTCAGAAGGAACAGCGGTTTATCTATAACTGGCACACACTTACCCCTGATGGTTTAAATTCAGAGATAGACTGGCTTTCATTATAACGTAATGGGGAGCGTCATGACATTTTCTTGTTGATCTCATTTCCGGTAGGGTCCAATACAATAGTTCCGGTTTTTACCTATAAAACCAAAATTCTGGTCTCTGGAACTTAGTTTTCCCACCTCTGAGGTCTGGTCTATTCTTAGTGAGCCAACAATTGGTATGTAAACCTATTGATATTTTCTTTTTAACACTTACATAATACTTTTCATTGTAAGATTACGAGTAATCTACAAGATTCTACTTTAGATCTTTTAATGTCAGATGATTTAATAAAGTTGACTATTGTTTTAATTGATTTTCTCTAGCACCAATGTCCCTCCCTGACGAAGATACGAAACCTGGGTCGGGGGGACAGGGACTATGAAGTGAAAGGCACACATAGAAAAAATCTTTTAAAAGCACATCACTTTCTTTACGTTTGTTTGAACGAGGATTAACATCACCGATTACCACCTGGCAGAGATAAGTACACCATTTAATACAAATTACTCACGCTGATAGTTTTGACGATACAATCTAGGTGGTCAAGGGACAGTGAAGGCAATGATGGTCCCTTTGTTAACCTCGTTTTGGTGATAACACTTAAAACACTGGTTATAAGGTCTGAGCACTTCACATTTAAATTTAAATTTATATATTATTCAGTAATTTTGTACAAGAGCTGTGATTAATGAAATCGTCATAGACTATCATCACAGAATATAATTTTATTCCTCCAGTGATTTGTTTGCTGATATAATATTATGCATTACCACATCAGGGTATGACAACAACTGGCTCCTCTAATTCTATAAACTTGTGTGCCCAAATTTCTAACTAGCATGCAAAGTTGCAAGTGCAGCTTATAGAAAAAGGTCAGTTGTACACATAACTTAATAAATCAATTAGATGTTAATTGACCTTAACAACCAATCATTGGCTATATTTGGTGTTAATTGGTGCTAATTGGGAGTTAACACACATAACTGCCCTTAGGACCAGATTTACCAACCTGCCCAATCGGGCCCAATCCTGGCAGGTCCACCGAATTCAGCAAAGTAAAATATGCAGATGGGGGTGATCGGAGGAATGCCCCCATCTGCCGGCAGAGATTGCTTTTCTGTGATTCCCACGCATGCACAGACTATCTGTAGATGGTCTGCGCATGCCCATCGGAGCTGCAATCTATTTTTTTTTTTAACTTTTACTGGACCTCTGGGCCGGCATAGATTTTTTTTTCTTTTTTTAACTGGAGCCCGTGGTTTTAACCCACTTAAGCCTGCGGGTTAAGCCAATTAAAACTCTTAAGTTAGTCACCAGTAAGCGCAATCTAGGCACCTGCTAGTGACTAACTTTCACCAGCTTTTTGAGAATCCAGTCCAGACAGATCTTCACCAAATATAGAACAATGGATCACAAATTAGAAATCAAAAATATGAATACCATAATTGAATTAGAAACCCCCAAATTTGGCAAGTACTTCATTTTGCACTGAACACAATCAGTAGCATAACCATGAGAAAGAGCTGGGCCTCTCATTTTGAACTTAAGTCACCTCAAAATGAATATTTCCCTTGCTGAAGCTAATGGAGATCCTCAAGCCTCACTTTCTCCCCCTCTTTAGATCCTGCAACCAGAACTTTCTAGGCCTAAATACCTGTCTTGGACGTATTCTATATCAGTACACATAAATTGTAGGAAAACCCATGTTCTTCCCCTGGTCACACCCCCTTTCATGGCCGGATTAATCACTAGGCCAACTAGGCATGTGCCTAGGGCCCAAAACTGTGAGGGAGGCCCGGTGAAGGAGGGCGACTCACTTTGCTATTTTTCAATGGCAACAGGCCCCCCCTGCAGTAATGGCAATGGCCCCCCTGCAGTAATGGCAATGGGCCCCCCACGCAGTAACAGCAATGGACCGCCATCCCGCAGCAACGGCAATGTGGCCAGATGTGTTACTGGAAGGTCCCTTGATGACTGCTTCCAGTCCAGCCCCCTCCGACGTCACTTACTTGCTCTGGAAGAAGTGACGTCAGAGGAGGCTGGACCGGCAGAAGCAGTCATCGTAGGACTTTCCTGTAATACATTTGGCCATGTTGGCGTTGCTGCTGTTGCTGTGGGCGGGCAGGGGGCCCGTTGCCGTTGCTGGGGGGGGCAATGATGTTGATGCGGGGGAGAGGCATTGCCCTGGGGGAGAGAGAAAGGAGGATGGAAGTGTGGTGAAGGGAGAGAAAGGGAGCAGGGTGGTATGGAAGGGTGATGGAAGGAGAGAAAGGGGCTGATGGGAGAGATATAAATAGAAGGATACTGGATGGAATTGGATTGAAGGGAGAGAAAGGGGGCAGATGCTGATGGAAGTGGGAGGAAGGGAGAGAAGAGAGTGAAATGCCCGACCATGGGGATGTGGGAGAGGGAAGGAGAGGAGAGAGATGCCAGACCATTGGAGGAGAGAAGACAAAATAATGGATGCCACACCAATGGAGGGAGGGGGAAAGAAGAGATGGAAGGGAGAGGCAGACAATTTCTGGAAGAGGCACAGAAGGACAGAAGATGAAAAGAAGAGAGTGACAAGAAGATGAGGAGAACAGAAACCAGAGAAGACAAAGGTAGAAAAAAAGTTATATTTATTTATTTTTTTTGCTATAGGAGACATCGCTGTTGCTTTAGGGGGCATCACTGTTTGCTTTAGGGGACATTGCTGTTTCTGTGGTGTTGCATTGTATGCAGAGTCCAGCTTCTTGGTGGTTTTATTTAACCTTTTTCTACGTATTTATATTTTATTCCCCCTTTTACAAAACTGTAGAGCATTTTTTAGCGCTGGCCGTGGTTAAAATCCATACTACAGTTTTGTAAAAGGGGGAGAGGTTAGTTTGTGATTACATATTCTATACTAGGCAAAGGTGTTTTCTGTGTTCTGTTTGTGTGAAAGACATGTTTTTTTGTTAGTGTTGACTAGCCTTTTTTGGTGAAATGCATCAAGCATGGTTCTTGGGAGCACTTTGAATTAACCTGATTTGAATCTCCTTATTTTTCTGCCAATCTTCTTTTATTTCATGTTGGATTCTTTGGTGGACTGCTTGCCTTGTTGTTTCATTGCAAGTTAACATACATGGAGTGGAACGTGCTAGAGGAGTTACAGATTTGGTTGTTTATACATAGTAACATAGTAGATGACAGCAGATGAAGACCCGAATGGTCCATCCAGTCTGCCCAACCTGATTCAATTTAAATTTTTCTTTTTAGCTATTTCTGGGCAAGAATCCCAGTACTGTGCTTTGGTTCCAATTGCCGAAATCTCTGTCAAAACCTACTGCAGCCCATCTACACCCTCCCAGCCATTGAAGCCCTCTCCAGCCCATCCTCCCCCAAACTGCCATATACAGACCGTGCAAGTCTGCCCAGTACTGGCCTTAGTTCAATGTTTAATATTATTTTCTGATTCTAGATCCTCTGTGTTCATCCCACGCTTCTTTGAACATATGGCTGCTGTTGAGAGGCGTTGTAAACTAGGTTATTAATATAGACATATTTCGGATAGTATTACTGTTTTACAAATATTTGAACACTTTTATATATGCATTGGAAGGGTTCAGAGTTAAAGTCCTGGGTAAGTAGGTGGGAAGGGAAGGAAGGGGGATTTGTTCAGAGATCTTTGGGGGTTGCGTAGAAGAAAAACTGTGCACTGGTATGCTAATCTTTGTTTTGAATTAAAAAAAAAAAATGCAAGGGGAAATAAAGAAGTAAATAAGAAAACAGATAAATGGGGGCGGTGAGGGGCATGGACTGGGTAGGGGTGGGACATGGGCAGGGCATGGGTGGGGTAGGGGCGGGGCAGGGCCAGGAGGGCCCAGCGTACTTGGGTGCCTAGGGGCCCTCGAAGAATTAATCCTGCCCTGCCCCCTTTACAGATTTGTCTATTGGAAATGACACAAAACATTTTGTACAAAGTGCCTACAAGTTGTGCATATAACTTCTAATTAATGCCAATTTGCATTAATTAGTAGGCATTAATTGGCAATTATCTGCACTAATTAGGCTTGATAAACGATTAAGTTGTGCACACAAATTGTGTGCATGGACTTGGTTGCACAACTTAAATACAGAGAATTTGGCCCTTAGGATTCACAGGCAAACTGACCTTTCCAGAGCAGACTTGAGTTATATCAGTCAGTGGAAGCTTCCAGTGACCCTAGATGACTTCAGCCTCCACTGCTGATGATATTTTTTATGATTTGTATAACGATCTTGGTCCCCTTCAACTCTATTGCTTCAGTTAATCATTAGATGATCATACTAGTATTCTTCCTTTCATTTCCTTTTTTATTATAATTTTCCACACATATCCAAGAAATACTTACTGAACACAACTACACTGAGAAACAAAATACACAGATCAACTAACAAGAAAATGGAAAAAAAAAATGTCTTCATCAATACTCTTGCAAACATCACTCAACAACTTTAGTCAAGAAAAATGGGATTTGCTTTTCTGTATTAACTGAAAATTGGAGTGCTATATAAGGAAATAAAATTCAGGGGAACAGAGGAAGAGATCAGAGTGCAGTCAGCAAATATCTCACTCTCATAGCATATTCTTTCTTGTGATTGTGAAATTTGTGCATATCATCCAAATAATAATGCACATGTCCTTTTCATATGGGGGCTGATTCTATAAAGGCCGCTTAAAGTTAGGCACCTAACTTCCCCCCCCCCCCTTTTTACTAAACTGCGATAGCGGTTATTAGCACAGGGAGCCGCGCTCAATGCTCCACGCTTTGCCCAATGCTCACAGAGTTCCTATGAGTGTCGGGAGTAGCGCAGAGCATTCAGCATGGCTCCCTGCGCTAATAACCACTATCGCGGTTTAGTAAAAGGGGGAGTTAATTGGCAAAATACCCTTAATAGCATCAATAATTGAGGAATAAAAATAATTGGGTGACAGGCGCCTATCTGAATCTATAAAAGATAGGTGCCTATCATATGGTGCTTAGTGATGCCTATGTGGGCGTTTCTATAGGTGGAACATGACTTAGGCCCTGCTAAGCATGATTCTCCAAAAGCCTAGGCACCTGAAATGTAGGCATTTAAAACGCTTGCCAACATTTCAGATTCCTAAGTTTTTACATAGGCGCCGCTAGCCGCGATTCTGTAAATGGCGCCTAAGGGTGATTGACACGCGGACGGTGCCATTTTTCTAGGCGCCGGCCGATTTAGATGCTGTTTAAAGGATCAGCCCAATGGTGCCTAGAGCAGAGTTTGCCAGCTCTCTCCTGGAGGCACACCCAGCTGATTGTGTTTCCAAGATTACCATAATGAATATGCATGAAGTAGATGTGCATATATTAAAGACTGAGTGTATGCAAATCTCACTCTCATGTACATGTATGTTTATTGTGTTAATCCTGAAAATCTGCCTGACTGGACTGCCTCAGTAAAATTGTTGGGAAACTAACTTTCCTTACTAGGGGAATGTTGAAATTACATATCTGTGTGTGTATTGAAGAACATATCTGTGTGTGTATTGAAGTACCCCAGGGCTCGGTACTTGGGCCGATCCTTTTTAATATTTATATCAATGACCTGGAAAACGGAACATTCAGTGAGATCATCAAGTTTGCAGACGACACAAAACTCTGCCGGGCAATCAGATCGCAGGAGGACAGTGAGGAACTCCAGAGCGGTTTGTGTCGGTTAGAAAAATGGGCGGAGAAATGGCAGATGAAGTTCAACGTAGAGAAATGCAAGGTAATGCATTTAGGCAGTAAAAATAAGGAATACGAGTACAGAATGTCAGGTGCAACTCTGGGAAAAAGTGAACAAGAAAGGGATCTGGGTGTACTGATAGATAGGACCCTGAAGCCGTCGGCACAATGCGCGGCAGCGGCAAATAAGGCAAATAGAATGTTGGGCATGATAAAGAAAGGAATCTCGAGTAGATCGGAGAAAGTTATAATGCCGCTTTATAGGGCAATGGTCAGACCCCACTTGGAATACTGCGTCCAACATTGGTCTCCCTACCTAAAGAAGGATATAAAACTGCTGGAGAGGGTGCAGAGACGAGCAACTAAACTAGTGAAGGGTATGGAGAAACTGGAATATGAGGATCGACTTAAAACACTGGGATTGTTCTCCCTTGAGAAAAGGAGACTGCGTGGGGATATGATCGAGACCTTCAAAATACTGAAAGGAATCGACAAAATAGAGCAGAGAAGATTATTTACATTGTCCAATTTGACACGGACAAGAGGACATGAAATGAAGCTAAGGGGGGGCAAGTTCAGGACTAATATCAGGAAGTTCTGCTTCACACAGAGAGTGGTTGACATCTGGAATACTCTCCCAGGGGAGATTATTGCGGAATCGACAGTCCTAGGCTTCAAAAGCAAACTAGATGCATATCTCTTTGAGAGAGGCATATAAAGATATGGTTGGCTATAATAAAATAAGCTAGGTGTATACCTAGCAGGGCCTCCGCGTGTGCGGATCGCCGGACTTGATGGACCGAAGGTCTGATCCGGAGATGGCGCTTCTTATGTTCTTATTTGACTTGTTTGATGTTGAGTATATAATGCTAATTGCAAAGCAAACATAGAGGGACTTCAGATCTGCATCAGAAGTGATGCAAAAAAATAAAAAAGATCCCAGAGGAGCTCCAAAACAAAATCCCTTTATTAAATCAATCATCCCATATGGTCTACATTTCACCCACTCCTGGGCTGCTTTAGAGGTCTAAGAAGTGGGGAGGTTAAAGAATTCACACTCCCAACTCAAATATGTACAGATGCTCAGCAGCACAATGGAGGCGCAGGATTGAGTGGGATGGGTCTTTGCCTAGGGACTGTGATTTGAGGGGGGTCAGATAGGCACTTATGCAGGCCTGGGGGGGGGGGGGTAAGTGTGGCAACAGCTAGATTTACAGCTAGATTTACTTTTATCTACAAGGATTGCCTTTGTAAGATGGGGAATCCATGCCAATATATAAAGCTTAAATCTCTCCTTGCCCCTACCAAGACTCTTGGCTCTCTTTTACTAAGCCTGGGGCGCTAAATGCTCCAATGCTGATAGGAATTCTATGAGAGTAGGTGCAGCATTGAAGCATTTAGTGTTCCAGGCTGTGGTAAAAGCCTCTATCGCGACTTAATAAAAAGGGGGGAGGGGTGGAAGATAAATATGGTAGGTATCATTATACCCCCTTTAACAAAAGCACAGAAGAGGTTTTTAGTGCCATCCAGTATGCTGAATGCTCTGTGCTGCTCTGATGTCATATGTCCGTCGGCCATGTCCACTTCTAAAATCGCTTAATACTATCAAACTATATCCAAACCACAAATTACAGAGTCGCAAAATCAAGAGTGTAGGAAGACCTATCACGGGTATCAAACTGTGTTTGTCGGAAAAATTCCTCATTTACCCAACGGTGCCTCCACCTCCTGTTTTGTTCATTTTTTTCATTTTTAAATTTTTAAAATGAAAAAAATGAACAAAACAGGAGGTGGAGGCACCGTTGGGTAAATGAGGAATTTTTCCGACAAACACAGTTTGTTTATTGGGTGGTCTGATACCCGTGATAGGTCTTCCTACACTCTTGATTTTGCGACTCTGTAATTTGTGGTTTGGATATGTCCGTCGGAGCAGCGCAGAGCACTCAGTGCACTGGCCGGCGCTGAAAACCTCTTCCACGCTTTTGTAAAAGGGGGCATATGTGTAAATAGCTCCCATTTTAAAATTGCTCTTATATATGTATGCCAATCCACAATGTCAAATCATTATTTACAGGTGGGTATGGTTTTAAAATATTGTATATTGTAACTACTGTAGTTTTCTGTGAGCCAATCTATGTCCTATTTGGAAAAGGAAGGAATGAGATAGAAGACTGAAATTTGAGGTAAATGATTTTGTTTTATTTGCATATATTGCAGGCAATTTAAAAACAAAAAATAGCATGTAAATTCCCTCTGAAAATCACCTAGAAGGCTTGTGCATAGCCAACTTCATATTTACCTTGCAACATCACCCCCTCAAATGTCAAAATAGCAAGGCTGCTATTGCTCAGACTGCAAAGCACAATTAAGTTGTGAGTCAGCGACCTACAAAATTCCAACAATTATTATTATTATTACCGCCGGCAATGTTAAATGACTAATGAAATTCCTGTGCCTTGTGTCTTTCCAAAACAAGTAGGAGAAAAAAATACGGTAAGCAATAATCAGTTAGCTCCCTTTTGTGTCACTTGATCCTCTGAATTACCATCGATGCGATGTAGGATGTAATTTTATGTCCAAGCAATGCTTAATGTATAATTAATTCAAATAACACATATTTGATATACACATTTTTTTTTTCTCTAAGTAAATAACTGAAGTCCTAAAATAAGCTCTGAAACATCTTTTACTGTAGCATTAGTTTGTTAGTTTCAAGAAGGAGCTAAGTTGATTAGTCTAAATATCCTAGTTTGCTTTAACACCAGATTTCTGTTAAAACAGAACAGAATATTATATTCATTCATCGTCGTTTGCCTGTTAGGATGCAGCACACCCAAAACAGTAAACACTTGTGGAATACATAGTAATTGAAAGCAACAGTAAATTGCATTTTAAGTGTTCATCAAGGTGAGGATAAGGCACTTCAGTGCCTCAAGTTGGATTCCATTTGGGAGCTTTGCCAAACCGAGGGAACATGCTCCTCCAAGAAAAGTCACTCACATTTTCACGTTTCTTATGATGTTCGGGATTTTTTTTTAAAAAAAAGCCATACAGTTTTATGCAGGGATTCAAAAAGATAAAAGGGGGACATATTTGATCACCAAAATAAAATTAGTTAAAAGGAAAATAATGTAATATAAGTGATAGGGGGAATTAAACATTACCTTCTAAGACTCATGAATTTATAAACATATCCAAGTTGATGGAACTACATTAATCAGGCAAAGGCCTTGACAAGTCGCAGCCCACCCATCTTATACATATATGCAAGAACTTAATTCTACCTCATACCTGAAATATTAACCATATTAACCACCATTACCACTCCCTTTTACTAAGCTGTGGTAGAGGTTTCTACCACAGCCCAGAGCACTAAATGCTCAGATGCTGCTCCAACGCTTATAGAAGTCCTATGCAGTAGAAACCTCTACCACAGCTTAGTTAAAGAAGGCCTTAAAGCAGTACCTATATCCAAAAGGATTAGAATGGAAGGAGAACCATCTTTCAGTCACTGGAGAAGAGTGTCAATTATAATTAAAATATTGAACGCCTTAGCAAATATTTTAGACATAGACAGCACACTCAACTTGTCATAGCAAACAAATCAGGTTAGAAGCTAAAGAAAAACTTGAGTATTTCAAGGCAAAACAGTAGACCTGTAATACCAAAACTGTAGGAACTCAAGATTTGACTTTTGTGACTCATTCTGCGAAATAAAATAAAAATGGGTGAGAATGAACTTTAAAGGGAGAGATTAAAGGGTCAGTAACTATAGGTTTCATTAATCTATCTAAGACCTGCAGGGATTTTCAGCATCCCTTCTTGTGAAAAGCATGAATATCAAATCAAGCCATAATATCTATCAGTCAAGTATGTGGGGTCCAAACTTTCACTGATCTAAATGTTTGCATCATTTAATTTAATTTCAGAAAACACCAGGAGCCAATGAAGATGCCTGAAAACATGTGTGATGTGGTCCAAAAACTACAGACAAACAAGACACTAGCTGCTGTATTCTGTTTTCCCTTCATCTTCTTTAGCAATCTCTGTAGCTACCACATATACTCTCCAAAGACTGTGGCTAGAGCTCACATTTCAGTCTAAGATTTAAGTTAAAATATGTATTATAGACTGGGTTGCTGCACCTATTTGAGCTATCTTGGAGAATGGGGTAGGGAACTCCGGTCCTCGAGAGTCATATTCCAGTCGGGTTTTCAGGATTTCCCCAATGAATATGCATTGAAAGCAGTGCACGCAAATAGATCTCATGCATATTAATTGAGGAAATCCTGAAAACCCGACTGGAATATGGCTCTCGAGGACCGGAGTTCCCTACCCCTGCTCTAGGCGAACACTTCCCATAATCATAGTTGAAATTGTCACTTTTTCCCACCTGTCTCCAAGTAAGACTTTCTATCAGAGAAAAACAAAAGAAAGCAGCACTTGTATATAGGGCCTGAGCAGTGTCAATGCTTCTTTAATCTTCCTTTGTTTCTTTAATCTTTCAGCCAGCCCAGGAGAAGGTAGAGGCAGCAGCAAGAAGGACAGTAGAGAAAGGATCTGGTGTGTGCCAGGGGTTGGGGGATGGTTTCCACTGGTAGGGTTTGGGTTTGGGGAGGGACTTGGTCAAATGTTGCACTGGGAGTGTCAGGGAAGTTCAGTACTGACATCATGGATGTCAAGGAGGTCCAATGCTGTTATTGGGGTATTGGGGGAATGAGATGTGAGAATGAAGGCAAAAGGGGGTTGCAACCTCAACTACGAGTACTATTCAGAGAACTTTCAACTAGACTGCCACCTAGTGCCTCTTCTTGACATGGCAGTAAGTTCAACAGTGCTATAAGCAGTCATGGCAGCTGGCGTGTGGTATATAACCCACGCTAGCTGTTACAGACAGCTACTTCTCTGTCTGTCCATGTCATGCCCAACTGATACCCTCTCCTGTTCTAGGTAACTAATGCAAAAATTTTACCATGCTAGCTGCTTTTTTAGTCTTTTTTAGGATCCACACTGATATCTACCATATGATAAAAGCTATATTAGTTGATTAACCCACTCAGTAAATGACTTCCAAGAATAAAACTAAAATGTCACTTGGTGATTGATTTAAAGACAGCTTCTTATCCTAAAATTATTAGATCCTCTCAGAGGATTAGACAGATGATTTTCCAACTCCCTTCTAGGATTTTCCCATTCTAAATTAATACCACTCTTTCTCAAAACATGTTTATTCTTCCTGATATAAAGGGCTTAAAATTGTTGACATTTTTATCTAATATGTTCAATGTTGTGTCTGTTTTACCTCCTTGGACTTATTTAAGGAGGATTTTCAATCTTTAGAGAAAAAAATAGTTTCCTTGCTAGAGATATAGCCAACCGATATGCTCATGAATTAGGTTTACAGATAAGCTTGTAATACTCTAATGAAGATTTGCTCCATTGCCTTTCCAATTTGTGATTTTCTCATTTCAAAGAGTTTAAGGGAGCACTGGACCATAGAGCAGATTTATATATACAAATATAAACACACATATATCTCAATCTCCCTGGAGTTAAATAATCTACTCTTCTACCACATGTAAGCAGCATATTTTGGAAACTAGTATGTCTACAGGGGACTGATTAAGGAGCTATCCTCCAAAACTCTTTTTGATAATTGGAAAAAAAAAACAATTTTAGCTGGTTTTGAGAGGCAGAAAAAAAATAGACAAATTCTACCTCAAGTGCTCCTTTGAACCTCACACCTAAACAAGTAGTTAGATGACAATTTTGCATTACTTAAAATGGATGGAAATAGGGAAATTTGGGGGCATATAAGGGAGGTTTGAAAAATTTTGTAAAAAAAGTAAGTTAAACAACGCAGTCTCCATCGAGGGCTATACACTCACGTCTAGTGAGTTTCCAGTTTTTTATCATATCATAGGAAAAATTGCTTATAAAAAAAAAAGTGGTATATGTTGTTTAACTTGCTTTTTTTTTTTTACCAAACTTTTCAAACCACCCTCATATATATATTGCAAATCTAAAATGTGGAATTATATATAAACCTAGATAGGGGAGTCTGATTGCCAGTTATTGCAAAGAATCATCTCATGGCTAACAGTTGCGATGGCAATTAAATAGTTAGCTATATGAAGGCAATGGGATAGGACAGCGTTAGGATGCAATTCTATAAGACATTGTGTGGACAGATGGCCCATGTCTGATTCATTGGTTTGATGTTTCTGTGGTAGCGTGTCATAAGGAAAGGAAGTCAGAACATCAATGTGGGGGTTATAGGCCAATTTGTGTCAACTGTTCAAAGAATGTGGTCCCTAAGATTAACTGGATTAGTAAAAGGGTGCGAAATGGTAGAGAATGTTAGATGGGTGATAAACTTAATATAGAGCTTACAGGACAGACAGGAGTATGTATCATGGTAGATATTTTTTTAAAAAAAGCCTTTGAGTTGAATGCCCATATTTGTTCATGGTTTTAAGGAAATTATGAATTGGGGGGGGGGGGGAGGGGGGAGAGGATTAGTGTGATGTGTATAGGCAGTGAATGGACCCCTAAACCTGGGGTGGAGGACTCAACTGGGCTGTCCCAATCACCACTCCTATTTGCCTTGGTTATTGAATTCAAAACAGCAATATTCAGCTGATAGTTTTGGAGAGTATTAGCAATGTTGTTGAGGAGTTACTTTTCAGTTATATTCAACTCTATCCCTTTCAAGGTAGCAAAAAAAATGGGGTACACCAGGCACAAAAAAACATTACAAACTTGCTGCCCGCATCGTGTCGGCTATCGTGTCGGCTAGGAGCGTGGCCAGGAAGTGATGTCAGAGAGAGGTGATACTGACATGGGCAGCAAGTTCATGCTGCTTGAGTAGGGAAAATGAAAGAGAGGTATGAGAGAAGGGAAGGGGCACACTTGGGTGGCAAGGGGGGGGGGGAGATAGGAAGGAGCCGGGGCAGAGAAGAGGATGTGTGCTGGAACTCCTACCAAAACTGTGCCCGGAGCAAACCTCCCCCCCTGCCTCCCTTTACTCTGCCACTAGATGAGCCTTCTGGTTCTCTGCTGCTAGAAAGAGTACACTAATTTGAAGCATTATTTACTTTCTTTTCCTGCTTTTGAAAATATATTGTCTCTGGTTCTGAATTTTGAGACAGAGGTCTAATTTATTGTTTTCCTTTTCCTAGAGATGTGGAATAAAATGAAAGCTACAGTGAATGAACCAGAATAATGAAAAGAACTCTCTATGTATACATAGAGGGGAAAAAAAGTTGCACAAGAGAACTTTGTCTCCTATGTTTTCTGAAATAAACATCAAACATTAAAATATGTCATAAAATTCACAAATATTTATTTTAAAAGATAATTCTTTAATGTTATTACACAACTCAGAAACTGCAGACTTTACAGAAATAACAGAATCAGCATAGCAAAACTCAATTAAAATATTTGATTTGATTAGCTCCATACAGCTCTTTAATTTAGAAGCATGTGATCTGAATAGTCTGTCTTTTTCTTGATAGAGGAACACCGTCATCTACCATGGTCCCTTGGACCACAACCTTGTGGTCATTTTTGATGTCTTTTTTGGTTTACAATCAAGACATTCCACCCAACATTCAAAGGTAGTTATGCATTTGCTAATTGGTGGCAACTGTATAACTCCCCTATCCATATATCAAGCCATTTAAATCACTAAACAGATAAATACTATTCATATAATTATGAACCAGGTTAGAATGGTCCTTTAAATTATCTGCACAGTGGTGATAATCACTAAGGCCCTCTATTATTAAGGCGCGCTAAGCGTTTTATCACGCGTTAGTTCAACGTGCTTGCTAAATACTAACTTATCCATAGGATAACATGAACATGTTAGTATTTAGGGCGTGTTTAGCGCACACAAATATTTAGCTTGCGCTAAAAAGCATAGCACGCCTTAGTAAAAGAGGGAGTAAGGATCAGTGGCGTAGTAAGAGGGGGTAGGGAGGTGGTCCCCCCCAGGCGCAGTCTTGCTCGAGGTGCTGGCACCCCTCCTACTTTCCACCCCCCCTTCCCACTCCTCCCCCTGCCCCGCATGCGCCTCTTCCCTTCCCATGTACCTTTTGAACTTCAGCGCAAGAAGCCACCAACTTGCTGCCCGCATCAGCTTCGGCACTCTCTCTGATGCCACTTCCGGGACCCGCGCCTAGGAAGTGACATTAGAGAGAGCGCCAAAGCCGATGTGGGCAGTGAATTGGTGGCTGCTTGTGCCAAAGTTAAAAAGTTGCAGGGAAGGGGCACAATTGGGCAGCAGGGGGGACGGGGAAGAGGGTGGGAGAGGGGCATCACCACCCCAGGCACCACTACGCTACTGCTAAGGATGTAAATCTGTAAGGAGCCTCCCAGTTTTAAATCGCAAGAAAATACATAAATGCCTTTATTAGAGTCGACTCACTGGCTGCCTGTTGTTAAACGTTGTGTCTTCAAGGGCTTGATGCTAGCGTTCAAATCCTTGCACAACATGACCCAGGCTATGTGATGGCTAAACTTTCTCTGTATGTGCCATACCGGTCCCTCCGCTCCCAGGATGAAATACGCCTCAAAACATCCTCTGGCCATGCCCTTCAACTACAAACTGCCAAACAACGGTCCTTCTCCCATTTCATACCGAGCCACTGGAATCGACTGCCATCAGAGATCAGATCTCTTGAAGGTCTCCTCAACTTCAAAAAAGCAATAAACTGACCCCCCTGCCCTTGATCCATGGACTACAAAGAATTGTATACAGTACTCCCCCAAAATTTGTGGGGGGTTCCATTCCAGGAACCCCCACGAATCTTGAAAAAACGCAAATACGGTTTTCAGCAGGGGAGATAGGAGAGGGCAGCCAGAGCGGCAGGAGAGAGCAGCCGGAGCACCGGCGAGTGAAGGAAATCACTCGCGGTATGCTCCGACCACCTTTTCCTGCTCTAAAATCGGCCCTCACCAATCAGGAGCTGCGTGTCAAAGCAGCTCCTGATTGGTGAGGCCCGACTTTAGTGCAGGAAGAGGCAGTCAGAGTATACCGCTAGTGATTTCCTTCACTCGACGGCGCTCCGGCTGCCCTCTCCTGCCCATTCATTTGCGGTTGGAAAATACCACGAATGACTGGGACCACAAATCACCGACCACGAATGACCGGGGGAGCACTGTAAGGTTAACTACACACAATATGTACCAACTAGGATGAAAACTTGCATTGTAATCTTGTACTGATATTATGTATGTTTAACCTGTAACCCATTCTGCGCTCTTTGGGGACAGCAGGATAGAAAACATATTAAATAAATAAATATTCTAGCCATTTATGCCAGGCCTATGGCTCGTATAACAACAACTGAGTAAATGTTAATACACCAATACTGGGTTACATTAGTAGACTATAACTGTGGTTCTTAACCCTTTCCTCAGAGACCCCCCAGCCAGTCATTTTTTCAGGATATCCTTAATGAATATGCGCATATTATGAATATGAATATCTAGACACCTAATTTCAGGCACCGTTTATAGAACTGAGCCTATGTGTTATTCTTTAAAAGGTGCACATACTTAATAAAACAGTGCTCAGCACTGATTTTTTCAGTGATCATTTTGAGCACTATTTGTAGAATTCTCCCCCCAAAAAATGTCTTGTAGCTTTATGTTAATATTACATATTGCTTAGAAATTTTTAGTTGGATTATATCATATATGATCACATGTATTAGTTTGTAGGACTGATTTCCAAAAGCTCGTACTGGAAATGAAAATAAAAAAATAAAAATGGAGTTAGATACAACTAAAAGAAGCAGTAGATCGATGCACTGTCTTAATGGACTGGCCTTGAACAGTACCAGCATGCAAGTGACTTCAGCCTAGGTTAGGAGACAAAAATCAATCAGATTTTGATAGCTGTAAAAGTCATCATTAAAAAGAAGAGTGTTGTATATTTATTGTCTGGGAGCACCTCACAAGACCTACTTCTGCAGTAATAATTAAAAACTCTGCTAAAGAGGTTAGCTCTAAAAACAAGTAACAAAAACGTCTGACCTTTTTGTTCCGAGAAGAAAGCCCATTATTTGTATGATTGATTTTGTGCTAAAACTTCCTTTTTTTTTTTCTTTGAAACACTAGGGTTTTGTTCAATTTCTCTTTCGGTTCTTTGCTCCAAGTATGTTATATGCATTAACAATGCAAAATGGAAAATAAAATTCTCGGTTTTCTAGGCCAGTGACAATGGTATTGTCTGGGAGTTTCAGGTTTAGTTCTGACTCAGCTCTTGCTTCTTGCAAATGCATTTGAAGTGTAAAAAGTCCAAGATAGCATACATGATTTGGAATGAAATACTGATACACACAGACCAGAAGAGACTTTGGGGCTCATAATCAAAACAAAAATATGTCTAAAAACACACCTAAATCAGCACATAGGGAATCAAAAAGACAGGTCGCCCAAGTGCTGATAATCAAAATGGGTTTTAGACATATCTAAAAGCAGCTTAGGTCTTTTCACTGCCACTGTGCGCCTAGAGTGAAAAGCGGTGTTTTTCAAGGAGTAGTTTGGGTGAGAGGTGGGCGGGATTTGGGCTGACTTAGACTTAGTCATCCTGCAGCAATAATCTAAAGTTTAATGAGACTTCATAGACAGAACTTATACGTTGTGACTTAGGTAATCAAAAACAGGTATAAGTGCCCAGAAGATATCCAAAGTGACTAGATAACCACTACGGGGACAAAGTCCAGACCCCACACATTCCCCAATGATCACTGACATCCCCAACCCCCATAAAATTCAGAATAAAAACGTACATACCTGCCTCCAGAACATCACCACCTGGCATAGGAAAGCCTAGTAGAGCTGCACACAGGTGGCTTAAGTAGTCTGGGGGGTGGGCTAGTGAACCATAGAGAGGAGAACCCAGGCCCATAAGTCACTCTACCCACTGCATTCATGGTGAAAAATGTGTGCATGCACCTGCAGCCATAAGGGCTATTAGAGTGGTAGACAAGTGGGTATAGTAGGTTTGGAGGGTGTTATAGGAGGCTCATCATGACCTATATGGGAGTTGTGGTGAGATGTTTATGTAGCTCCCTTTTTGTAAAGTTCACAGCAGTGCCCTATAAGGTGCCCCACTATTCTGTTGCCATGTCTGGGTGGTCAGTCTATCATTTTGCTGACCTCTCCCACATCCAAAAGGTCTTGTTCTAGGCATATTGGATTTGGACAATTTTTTGGACAAGAATGCAGTATAAAGATAGTTGGCTTGGCGGTCTGGACGATCAAACGGCTGGACATAGAAATAGATGATTCTCGCAAAAAAAATATTTTGGACATATTTTTTGAGAATGGACTTTAGATGCTGCCAACTTTGACTAGCACTCAGGCTCAAAACGGACTTAGGGCTCCATTTACTAAGGTGCGTTAGGGTTTTTAGCGCGCGCTACAATGCCGTGTGTACTAACCCCACGCTACACGGAAAATACTAAAACCGCTAGTGCACCTTAGTAAAAGGAGCCCTTAGACTTTATTTTTAATTATGCACCTCCACGGCTCCTATTGTTTGATGATCTCATGAAAATAATTTCATAAGTTGGTGGCCAAAGGCATATGATTGCTAGACTGCATAGGGAGAAGCATAAACAGTGGAAACCGATTTTGTGCAGAGAATTAATGAGACCTCACCTAGAATGTCATTTCCAGTTCTGGAGAACATACCTTAAAAGCTATAGATAATCTGTAGGAAAGCTCCCAAAATGGTAGAGAATCTATTTCAAAGTTACACACTGCGCAGATGAAACTGAACGAATCTAAAACAAAACTTCTCTGGCTCAGCCCAAAATTGGACCAACTGCCCACCTCCATCCCACTGTCCTCTGGCCCCACTCTACATCTTGAAATTCTAGTAAAGTTCTGGGAGTCATCATTGACTCTACACTTTCCTTCAACGACCACCTCAACTCCCTAGTAAAAAAATGTTTCTTCAGCCTTCACATGCTGAGAAAAGTGAGATCCTGTTTCCATCAAAAACACTTTGCCGTCCTTGTCCAATCCACCATCCTTTCCAGACTGGACTACTGCAACTTTATCTAACTTAGCCTAACAAAGAAAAACCTTCAAAGACTCCAGCGGATTCAGAATACTGCTGCTAAGCTTATCTTCGCAAAAAGCAAATTCGACCACATCTCACCGCTTTTATCCAAGCTCCACTGGCTTCCAGTTAACTCCAGAGTCCACTTCAAATGTGCCTGCCTCACTTTCAAGATCCTACACAGTATCCTCCCTCCCTTCATTCCTCTTTCTTGGAACTTCTCTAACCCCAATTCTGCCACATCCACCCAAAAACTGAAACTTTCCTTTCCCTCTCTAAAAGGCGTTTTACTTGTAGGAAAACTAGGTTCTTCCCTCCCTTTCAGAATCACTCAGCTCTGGAACAACCTTACCTCCCCTCTTAGGAATCTGAGCTCCCTCCAATTCTTCCGTAAACATCTGAAAACCTGGTTATTCTCAAAAATGTAACTCCTCTTCCCTCTCTGGTTATTCTAGTCCTCTAAATTTTCTCTTCATTTTGCCTCTTCCCTCCACTGGAGTTCCTTTCTACCCTAACTCTTGTTAACCGTGTCGAGCTTTACGAATGTAGAGATGATGCAGTATAAAAACCTAAAGTTGAGATTAGATTAGATTAGATTATATAAAATGAGACTTAATGATCTAAATGAATACTCAAGAGGAGAGGTAACACAAGGGGAAAATGATAAGATCTATAAATAAATTGAAGGCATACGGTTATGAGGGGCCGCTGAAAAGTTCTCACCCCAACCAAGAAGAGAATGATTTGGAGCTATGAAACTTACAAGTTATTCCGCATGTCTCTTGACATTTTTCATTTCAATGATATGAAATATCCCCTGATAGCTCCATACTTTTCATCCACTTTTCCTGCAGTGATTTTAACCCCTTTAAAAATCATTTTTCTGTTTGACCTTCAAACCAGGATGTCATAGTTTCATACTGTATTTTTCATTATTGAAATATTGTTTTGCCTTTTTGTGTGCTTTGTATCATCACTGGAACGATACAAAGCACTGGAATGATCATCACTGGAATGCCTTTTTATTCTGTGAACCGCCTAGAACTTTTTGGGTGCCCCACTGCTCTGTTGGGAAGTCTGGGTGACCAGTCCATTACAAGACTGGCCCCTCCCATGTCCAGCTGGTCTTGTTCTGGGTGTTTTGGACAAAAATGTGGTATAAAGATAGACATCCTGGCGGTCTGGGCATCTCAATGGCCTGGACATCCAAATAGAGGATTTAAAAAAATATATTTTAGACATATGGTAGCTTGTCTTTCGAAAATGGTTAAAGGGCTGGAGGAGTTGCCGTACAGTGAGAGATTAGAGAAACTGGGCCTCTTCTCCCTTGAAAAGAGGAGACTGAGAGGGGACATGATCGAAACATGGTAGGGAGAACGAGAGGGCGCTCTCTAAAGTTAAAAGGGGATATATTCCGTATAAACGTAAGGAAGTTCTTCTTCACCCAGAGAGTGGTGGAAAACTGGAATGCTCTTCCGGAGGCTGTTATAGGGGAAAACACCCTCCAGGGATTCAAGACAAAGTTAGACAAGTTCCTGCTAAACCAGAACGTACGCAGGTAAGGCTAGACTCAGATAGGGCACTGGTCTTTGACCAAAGGGCTGCTTCGGGTGCGGACTGTAGGGCATGATAGACCGCTGGTCTGACCCAGCAGCGGCAATTCTTATGTTCTTATGAAAATAGGCATTTCGTACTGCTGACTTTGGATGTCTAGCGCCATACGTCCAAATCAGACTTAGACATATGTTTTGAAAATGTCCCTCCACTTTTTTTTTTGTGTGTGTTCAATATTTTTATTGAAAGGTTTTCAGTTCATTTCAAGGAGAGATTTGTGTAGATATACTATAAGTAAATATTTTCTGATAGAAATCCAGTTAGCATCCTAACTATAAACATTGAGATTTGTTTCCTTTTTTTCCCCTTCTGATTTTAATTACTTTTTTAATGTTCTAATAGAAATTTCCCCAAATTAGAGTGATCAAAAAATATAAATTATTTACCCTAATGTTCTGACTCGGATCATAATTATTCAGACGTAGACGTCCTTTTGAAAATGCCCCTCCATACATTTTAAACTGCATACAAATCACTTATACAACTATATACCTATAAATGAATGTATATAAATCACAAAAAGTTCTTGCATGCATTCAATACGCACATAAAAAACATATATTTGAAATAAACTAAAAAAATAAAACCCTCTAAATCAGGAAACATTCATTTAAAAATGAACACTGAGGGACGGATTCTGTAAATGGCACCTAAATTGGTAGGTGCCTAGGAAACAAAGATGCCGACCGCATGTCAAGCACTCTTAGGTACCGTTTATAGAACTGCGCTTATAAATAAACTTACCCCCTCTTTTACAAAGGTGCACTAAGCTTTCTAGTGCATGCTAAACACACGCTAAATGCTAATGCGTGCATGTTATCTTATGGACACATTAGCGGTTAGCGCAAGCGTTGATTTAGTGTGCGCCAAATCCACGCTAAAACGCTTGGCACGCCTTAGTAAAAAAGGGCCTTAGGCATTGGTAATGTAGGCCAGGGTTTTACTGGCCTACATTGAAGGCGCCTAAGTTCTTTAGAAAATTACGCCTAGCAGCGCCTATGTCTGTCTCCATCCCCAAACATGCCCACTTAGGTGCTAAGCACTGCTAGGCAGCATGTAATAGGTGCCTACCTTTTATAGAATCAAGGCCCATCAGCCAATTAAATTATTTATATTTCAATAATGAGATTATTTAAGCTCATAACTGAACTTATTATGGTGGCTTGGGTAATTAAGGTAGACACCTAAATTGGTACCTAATGGTGCTTGGGTGTCTTATAGAATATGGACCTTGAGGGCCATTTACTAAGCTGTATTCAGTTCTAACATGTACCTAATCCAGAAAAAAATAGATTTTTCTGGTACAGGCTCAGGTGTCCTGCGGTCAGGTTGAAACCTGTATGCATTAACTTTGTGCTAAGAAAATTTTCTGTAAAATTTTTGAGGAGGCAGGTCAGGGCAGAAGGTGAGTCCTTACTACCTACAAAGTGGTTAGTGGTAAGTATTCCCAAGGTAATTAAAAAAAATTGTCTGTGAGGTAATGGCCATTAATGCAAAAAAAAAAAAAGTATATATATATATATATTTTTTTAATGGCTGTGGTAAAAATGGCCTTAGAATATGGGGCAGACCCATATAAGGGCATGCTAAAGCCTATTTGTATCATGGCTTAGTAAAAGAACCCCTGAATCACTTTTATTTTATTCTATTGTTTTTTTTCATTTACATCCCTCCTGAGAGAGCCAGAAGCCCAAAGAAGTAGGAAGAAGGTAAAAATAAAAAGAAGACATGCATGTTTTTCACATATTACTTAAGTTTAATTCAACTCAATCAGGCTTCCTAAACCAGACTGCATTTTGGCAGGAAGGGAACATCTCCGAGCCAATGGTATGTCTCTTTTTCTAATAGCATGCTTCTTTTTTCAAGCGCCTTTGCCCTAAGGAACTAGTGTATATAATGAAGCAAAATTAATCTTTCTCGCTCATGTTCTTTAATAATATTTTCTCTTCACATTCACTGTTAGCTTTCCACAGAGTGGTCTTCTCAGTGTGTAGTGAGGGTCATCTATAAAGTGAACAAAATGGTTGTGCCAAGCATCTCTTAATTTATTTATTGTGCCAAAATAATGCCAGCCACCTCCTGTTTTCATTGCACCAATGTGCTGCCAGACAATTGCTGTTTTCATTAAGTCAATGTAATGCTAGCCTCCGACTGTTTTCATTAGTGCAGGACTGTGTAATGGCAGCCACCTTGTGTTTCCATTTTAGCAGAGCTGTATGGTGCCAACTGCCACTTTCTTTTCTTTACAGTAAGGATCAAGGCCACAGATTGTATTCTGTGCAGCTCATGTCAGAAGGAGTCTAAAAGTGTTCACTGGGTGATTTTACTATTCCATTTGTAAAACTGTGAGAAAAATTAGCATTTGCAATGTTCATTTTCTGTCTATTTATAAAACAGGATAATATGAGACAAATGTTTCCATTTCAAAAATCTCATTGGAAGTCACATAATTACATTCCACATTTAGAAAGTCATGGGATAGGATAATGTCCTTTCATGGATTGGGAACTGGTTGAAAGACAGAAAACAGAGAGTGGGTTTAAATAGTCAATATTTTCAATGGAGAAGGGTAAATAGTGGGGTTCCATTTCAAAAAATACCCTTCTCAAATGTCATTTCAATTTTCTTAGTCCAAGTTATCCAGAGGTGTAAATCCACTATGAATAACTCATAAACTTAATTCCTTTTAGTTACTATCTAAGGGGCTGAGCTTCAGATCCCCCTGTGTTGTATATGTTTAACAAGCACACTAGAAAGGGAATTAACCTCACTGCTCATGCTCCCTTCCTGCCCTGTTGTTAATCAAAAACACTTTTAGTTCTTAAACTTGTGTTTTTTAAACGAGGACTTACCTTTTAGATCCCGGGCAGGGTGTTGTTGAAAATAGGCAGTGAAATCATTGTTGTTCAATATTTCCTGCTGTCTCTGCGCTAGTCCCTTCGCCAACGTTAAGCTAGCTGTCCGTTTCGCCCTCAGGCTGTGTCAGGGCTGTGGACCAGTGTAATGTCTAAAAGAGAAAGAGCAATAGCAGGAGAAGCTGTAAATAGCATACTTAACATTTCTCTAAATAACATTCAAACTTACTGCGGCTCTATGATTCACAAGCTCACCATGGTAGAGACGGCTGCAGAGTGAGCTGTCCTTGTTTTATAACGTCTGACTCAGCTGACTTCATGCTCAGCTGACCAGCTAGCCTCTCTCTCAAGCCATGCATCCTCTGTGTGCTGCGTATACGTGTTTGGATACTTGGATGTGGCAGTGAGAAGAAAATTCCCCTGATGTAGCCGAAGACAAGGCGAAACAGAAGTGCTTTCTGTCGGGAAGAAGCTATATGAAAGGGCGTTTGAGAGATAACTGATCCTTTGAGATATGCAATTTCAAAATAAGTTTGCCACGCTTGTTCACATCACGTTTAGCTATACCATTTAATATGAACTGGGGAAAAAAATAACCAAAAATCTTTTTGCTCCAGGCTGTAGCCATTGTTGTTATTTTTGGCAGATTTTACCTCTAGTTCCATTTCAGAATAATGATGACAGAAAATGAACTTTGAAAACTGATGAATGAATGAAATGAAAAATTGACAATATAAATGTATGGAGGGGTTTTTTTTCAGATCAGTGATGATATGGATAGCTTAGGGTACTGTATAGTCCCAGCCGCCCGTGTATGAGGTCTGTTTTCTCCATTTTTTTTTTGTATATATTATCAGTTTCTGTCTCATTTTATTTATTTTTGATGATATAGTGTGAATGAGGTTTCTCTGCTAAAATTATTATACAACCCTAAACCTGAGACAGGGTGACTGGTATCTCTGTCACTATCAATGCCGCAAAAGAGGTAAGCAATCTGGTGCTGTCATTGGATGTTGACTGACCGGCCAGTCATGTCATCACAGGGAGCACCCCTCCCAAGATGGATATCAGAAAAGAAGACACCCAACTGCCTGGTGTCCCATTCATCCTAGATAATTCTGATCTAAATCAATGTGACTTGCTATTTTGATGCCAAAATTTCTGTTGCTGCTGGAAAGATGATAAAGAATACACAATTTACAGATTCTTTATAAAATTTTCAGGTATCTGGTAGTGTTACAACTCCTGTGCATATGGCAGAGTAGAGAGAGAGAAAAAAAAAACCCCACAAGTCACTTGCTCCACTCTCACAAATTTGTTGTAAAAGTTACACTTTTATAAAATCAATTTTGTGCCATCTTTCAATTACCGTCCTATTAACATTGCTGAATGGGGTAATTGACAGATGTGTACGAGTTTTGTTAAAATGATTAAAAGCGGCTTGAAGACTCACAGCATGTCAGGGTTTCCTGGGAAACAAAGACCTATCCGTCTGTTCGGGGCTCAGTAAATGACTGCTGTGAGTCACCTTTAAAATGACAGCTGTCGCCCCAGAATCTGTGCTTCTAAGCTGAAGAAGAGAAAAGGAAAGCAAGGGCTGTCAGAAGGAGGTGGGGGGGGGAAAGTAACACAAATTGTAAAATTTGATACTTTTGCTGGGGGCAGACAGAAATGCCTTGGAATATGTGTTTCTGTACTTTGGGGCTTGGATGCCATCCAAGTCAATAAGAATAGTTCTGCTTGAGTGATGTTGTGGGTTGACATGACCCTGCATGTCGGCATATATCTTCCTACTTGTCTGTCATAATCCTGGTTATGAATACAGTATTATACATTGGCAGTGGCTCATGATAGAATCACATCTAAAAATTACCTTGGCAAAAGCCTAGAATACTATGAATAAAGGGAGTGAACAAGCCACAGTATTATGTATGTTCTCTGTCACCTTTTCTGATTGTTATGCTTTGCTAAAGAGGGGTTAGTTTATCCCTGATTTCCTTGTACCATTCCCTTTTCTATCTTTGGTGCATTATGAGAAGTAGGGCATGTGGAGTCATAACATTGCCTGTGAAATAAAATGCTAATTCTGCTATGCAAATGGACCATTAAGAAGTAAATTAGATTGAACAGCGGTGGTAAATCAGCAATTATATAGTTTTTTTTCTTTTCCTTCCATATTGCTGGATTCCAACACAAATAAAATGCAGCAAGTTTGTAACAAATGTGATGGATACTAAGGTGAATCGCCCCTGGCAGGGCAACCCAAGAGCTTCTGATGCACTTTGTTGAATCTGGTACACACTTTATTGCCACATTTGCAATAGTTTTTTTAAAACACCGGATGCTGAGCAAAGTGCCTCTAGTCGGCTGATAAGAGAATGCATTAATTATTGTTTATAAGAACTTTCATTTCAACATAATTGTTGCATAGTTGCGTGTGTTGTGCCAAATAAAATTATCTGTGCGGACTGGTGATTGCAATGAATATTTATACTGTACTGAAAATGTGCAAGCATTTATTTGCCAGGAAAAAGCTTATTATCTTGAATAAATCTGCCCTTTAAAAAAATTATAATAATATGTGGCCTTTTTAATACAAATGACTGCAAACGTCTGTCACACAATATGTTTTTGTTAGTAAAATAGCATCAATCCATCAGCTATGAGACCTAAGACATCCTCATTTTTTTTCAACATTTCTACTTGAAGGTGGGTTTTTCTGACGTTTCATGAAATGTGGTAACATGTATATTCATATATAAGTAAATCTGTGTATAGATATAGTGCCATTTTACTGTCAGGTTCACTTGAAAGAGTGCAAAAAAAATTAAAGTGCCCGGATATGGTTGGGTATCAGAAAATGAAATATTTCCAGTCACTTTTGGAGGTCCGCCCTATGTTAGATGGGGAAAGTTTCATGACCAACTTCATAACCTTGGATCCATTCTTTATTCCAAATTGTCAAGGCTGCACCAAATTCAGTAATGAACAAACGGGAAATGACTTGTTCCCATGGCTGTATTGTGCATTGCTCAGAACCAACAATGTTATGTTATGCTATGTGTAATCTTATATCCTGCCAAATCCTTGCTAAGCAGAATTTGAGGCAGGTTACAAGTAGTGAGAGGTAAACATGCAGGCCCAAATTCTGCAAATGGTGTCCCGATTGTAGGCAGCTGTAGGCTATTTTTTCTTCGTAGTCTCTTATGGCCCCTCTTACCGTTTTATGGCACTAGCATTGATGTTGTTTGTGCTTTTTCCAGTTTTCTTCCATTTTTGTCCTCTTCAATTCCTTAAACAAAGTCTTCTTGTCTCTGATCACTTCCTTCACTGCTACAGTGAGCCACACCGGTTCCTTGTTCTTCTTCCTCTTGGAACCCTTGTTGATACGCGGTATATATAAATTTTGCGCCTCTGTGACTGTATCCTTAAAAAAAGGACCATGCTTGCTCTAGCATATGTACAGTGCTGCTTATCCTCTTCAAAATCTTCTTCCTCACTATGGCTCTCATCCCTTTGTAGTTCCCTTTTCAGAAGTTCAGTGCCATGGCCGTCGTTCTGGATAGATTTTTTGTTCCTGTGTCTAGGTTGAAGTGAATCATGTTGTGATCACTGTTCCCCAGCATCCCTTCTACTTGCATGTTGAAGATGATAACCCTCAGTAAGGCTGATTGTGATTGTATATTGTATGCATATTATTGCTGTATGTTGTAAAAGTATACATGTTGCTTGTAAGCTGCCTAGAATGGTAGATGGTACAGGGTAGAAGTTTGTAAAATAAATTAAGTTGTGTGCATAAATTGGCTATGTGTATCAATCTATGTGCATAACTTATGGCACTATTTACAGAATTTGGGCCTTACTGCACATCAACGGCAATGCAGATATCACAGATGCACTTAATGTCATCTACTGTCCATTCAGGGTACGGTTTAGTCCTCTAAGCTAGAGCCCCAAGATTCTTGAATTTTGGTTCTCTAGCCTCTAACATAGGTTTGATTCAGCATATTAATTTTCCTACACATTCAGCCGGCAATCCACTAGATCTAGAGGGGCATAATCAAAAGATGCGTCCGTTTTGGGCCTAAGTTGCTAGTCGTCCAAAGTCGGACATGTAAAAAGTCAATTTTCAAAAAATACATCAAAAATATTTTTGAGGCGAAAATCGTCTAACTGTACGTCCGGCCATCTGATCGTCCAGACTGCTAAGTCATTTATCTTTATACTCCATTTTAGACCAAAAATTTGTCCAAGTCAAAAACGCCTAGAAAAAGACCTTTTAGGCATGGGCGGGGTCAGCAGAGTGATGGACTGGACACCCAAACATTTCACCAGAGTAGTAAGGTACCTTACAGGGCACTGCTTTGAACTTCACAAAAAGGGTCCACATACACATCTTACCACAACAACCTTATAGGTCATGTTAAGCCCCCCCCAAACACCCCCCAGAACCAACTAGACCCACCTGTCTACCACCCCAATAGCCCTTATGGCTGCAAATGCCACTTATATGGCAGTACATAAGTGTTTTGAGGGGTTTTAGGGGGTGCACATGTTTCACCATGCATGCAGTGGTTAGAGTAGCTTATGGGTCTGGGTCCTCCTTTCCATGGTTCACTAGTCCATCCCCCAGACCACTTAAGCCACCTCTGTGCAACCCTACTAGTCTTTCCTAAGCCAAGCTGCCAGGTACTGATGTTCTGGAGGCAGATATGTGATGTTTTTATTACAAATTTTATGGCAGGAGGTGGGGGGAGGTGGGAGGGTCAGTGATCACTAGAGGTCTGTACTTTGTCCCCGCAGTGGTTATCTGGTCACTTTAGATACCTTCTTGTGACTTAGACTTGGTTTTAGATGGCCTAAGTCACAATGTCTAAGTTCCGTTTAGGCAGTGTTGTTAAACATTCGGTTATACATGCAGTATGACTAAGTCTAGGACGGCCAATGTCCCACCCTCACCACTCCTCCTAAAATGCCCCTTTTATCTCAGGGCATACTGCAGCACTGTGAAGGCCTAAGTCATTTTTAGATATGTCTAAAACCCGGTTCAATTTTCAGCACTTGGATGACTTGTCTCACTGATCGTCTAAGTGCCGATTTAGGCCAGTATTTAGACGTATTTCCATTTCGATTATGAGCACCCTAGTATTTACCTCACAATGTCTGTTTTCTCCACCTCCATTTAGTCTACATCATACCCATGGACTGATCATAATCTCATTAGCTTCTCACTCCAATTTTCCATCACATCCTCTATACCATCTCTGCTTCAAATCCTGACACTCACCTTAGATGAGAACACAGTTGTTTGCATCTCCATTGCTCTCAGGGACTCTATTCCCATGTCTACCTTTGTTTCTTTAAATGATCAGGTAGATTATCTTCAATTGTCTCCCCAAAGTACCTTAAATGAATATGCTCCACTTAGAGTTGAAACTAAAATTAAGCCTAGAAAATCACCTTGGTACTCTGCTTTTCTTTACCTTCTCAGATCTTATGTATACAAGACTGTGCGTACCTGGAGGAAGCACCAAACAACCTCAAATCATCTACTCTTCAAGGTAAGATATCATGAGTACAGGACGGCCTTTAGAAAAGCAAAAAGAGATTATTTCTCTAGACATATCAAATAAGCCCTCAATCATCCTTATGCACTTTTGTCAGTATTTCACACTATTTCACTGAAGTTCCCTACCAATCCTGATTATGATCTCCATCTGCTTCTACTGGACTCTCTCACCAAAGCCGGGGAATTTAAAATAATGGCACTTTGAACTTTATTCACCTCACAGCACCCCATTAACACCTACTCGATATTGTCCCTCTCGGTGATCAACATTCAATCTTCCAGAACCCCATAAGGTTGTTGAGGCAATTATGACAGCTAACCCCTCAGCACCATGTACAGACCCTTGGCCTGCTTTTCTCATTAAGAAACTCAACTTACTTGGACCAATTCTGGTGCCTCTTTTCACTGCAGTTTCTCTGGAAACACATTTGTTTGTCCTCTTTTCAAAAAACAAACCTAGATTAGTCCATGCCAGAAAAATTTTGCCCAATATCAAATTTACCCTTCTTTTCTAAAATTTTGGAAAAGATAGTTTTCAAACAATTGACCAATTTTGATGAAACATCGAAAATCCTCTATCCACTTCAAATGGATTTTCACATAAATTACAGCACAGAAACCATTCTCCTTGCCTTACATGATTCTATTCAAATCTCCATAGATGCTCACATTACAGTTGTTCTGGTTTCCCTAGATTTCTCCTCCACTTTTGATCTTGTTGACCATTTACTACTTCACAACAGGTTATAGGATATTGGTATCAGAGGACAGGTCCTATCCTGGTTTGCTAGTTACTTCTCTCTCAGAACCTATCAAATTGCCTTTAACAATTATTCAACTGAAGCTAAGCACCTCATCTCTGGAATACCATTAAACTGCTCTACTCAGCATATCACTTCGATCATATCAGTCTTCTTTACAAAAAAGAACACTGGCTCTTACTATCAAGTCACATTACCTTTAAACTTCTAATACTGGTTTACAAATTACATTTTCCATCATTTCCATAATATCTCAACAGATTAATAGTAACAGTAGTAGTAGATTACTCATTCCATATGAAACACTTCACCCTTTGTGCTCCACAGACAACAATCTGCTGTCACTTCCCCCCTTTCCCAAATCCGTTTATTGCCTTCCTGTCAATCTGCTTTCCACTGTCTTGGCCCAAAATTTCAAAATGATCTTCCTCTGCTAATTAGAAATTTTGCCTACTTTGCAAGAATTTAAAAGAATGTTCAAGACACATCTCTTTGTAGTCATTCGGTACCTTACCATGTCTCATCTACTATGACTTACTGCGAACAAGCCAGCACGGATTCTGTAAGGGAAGGTCATGCCTTACGAACCTACTATACTTCTTTGAGGGAATAAGCAGTCAGGTGGACAAAGGGGAACCCATGGACATCATTTACCTCGATTTTCAAAAGGCTTTTGACAAGGTGCCACATGAAAGGCTGCTTAAGAAGCTGTGGAACCACGGGGTGGGCGGGGATGTACACAGATGGATCAAGCACTGGCTGTCGGGTAGACTGCAGAGGGTCGGAGTGAAGGGCCAATTTTCTGACTGGCGGGGAGTCACGAGCGGTGTGCCGCAGGGATCGGTGCTGGGGCCGCTACTCTTCAACATATTTATCAATGACCTGGAAACGGAGGCAAAATGCGAGGTTATAAAATTTGCGGACGATACCAAACTCTGCGGCAGAGTTAGGACCAGGGAGGAGTGTGAGGACCTGCAAAGGGACCTGTACAAGCTGGAAGACTGGGCAAACAAATGGCAAATGCGCTTTAACGTTGAGAAATGCAAGGTCATGCATATAGGAAATAAGAACCCGTTGTTTAACTACAAAATGGGGGGGGGGCACTGCTGGGAGACAGCGGACTTGAGAGAGACTTGGGTGTGCTAGTGGATGCATCAATGAAGCCATCCGCACAGTGTGCAGCAGCAGCGAAAAAAGCCAACAGGATGCTGGGCATCATAAAGAAGGGTATCACAACCAGGACGCGGGAAGTCATCATGCCACTGTATCGGGCGATGGTGCACCCGCATCTGGAATACTGCGTTCAGTATTGGTCGCCGCACCTCAAGAAGGACATGGCGGTACTTGAGAGAGTCCAAAGGAGAGCAACGAAGCTGGTAAGAGGGCTGGAAAACTGCCCATACGCTGAGAGGCTGGATAAGCTGGGTCTCTTCTCTCTGGAAAAGAGGAGGCTCAGGGGAGATATGATAGAGACCTTCAAAATCTTGAGAGGCATAGAGAGGGTGGATAGGGACAGGTTCTTCAGACTGAGAGGGACAACGGGTACGAGGGGGCACTCGGAGAAACTGAAGGGGGATAGGTTCAAGACAAATGCAAGGAAGTTTTTCTTCACCCAAAGGGTCGTGGACACATGGAATGCGCTCCCGGAGGAAGTGATCAGGCAGAATACAGTACAGAGATTCAAACAGGGATTGGACGGATTCCTGAGGGACAAAGGGATCGTAGGGTACTGAAAGGGGTGCGGGGACAAAGGGTCAAAAATTGGATGGGAAGATAGGACTTCAAGGAGAAACCAAGGGGTGATTCAGACAGGTCATGACCTGTTGGGCCGCCGCGGGAGCGGACTGCTGGGCGTGATGGACCTGTGGTCTGACCCAGCAGAGGCACTACTTATGTTCTTATGTTCTTATACTAATTTTACATTTATTTGGTCCTGCTTTTCCACCTGCATTACTCTCTCATACTGACAAAATTTGATTGTTTTATGAATATTCCATACATTATTTGTATGTAAACCATTTAGATACTTTATAGACAAACTTCCGGTATATCAATCTCCTCTACACCTACAATACTCTATTCAGAAATGCTGGCCCACCATTGAGCAGCAACCTACTCAACTGTGCAGAATACATGCAACAAATGATATTTACAATAATCGAGTCATCAGGTTAAGAAAACCACATTACAATAACCACAGAGACAAAGATGTTACAAACTGACAAAAATCTCCCTTACCCAAACAAATACCAACACATACATGCCCATCCCTTGTGAAGACATAGACTCACAATCAGCAGCCAACATGACAGAAATTCTCAAAGACCTAACAGAAGAACAATTCAGTCTCCTCTTCTTGACGGAAACATGGTTTCCTATTAAAGAAGACCAAGACTACTCTACTATGCCCAGAAGGTTACAAGTTAATCCACTTTCCAAGATCAGGACATCACAGTGGTGACCTATTACTTCTATATAAATCATTCTTTAATGTATGTTTACTTGAATCCCTCAGCTCCAACTAATTGGAAGTACTGATATGTGAAATAAATGACAGCACTTTCTTTCCAAAGACCAACATGTTGTATTCTAATTTATATACCACCCAGAAAATGGTCAGAATCAGAAATGCAGTTCTTAAATATTCTCTCTAAATATACAGTAGACTATGACTTACACATCTCATGGGAGACTTGAACCAGAACTTGGACCAATTTTCTAACTCCTACACAGCTAACATAGCCAACACAGCTAACACAGCTAACTCCTTGGATGGCCTAGGTTTCAAATCCTTGTCCAACCAACACACCCTTAAAAAAGGCTACCAATTATACTTGATTTCCTCCACAACATCCACTATTAGAATAGGCAAATTAGAACTAAATTCCACCAAAGGAATACCCTGATCAGATCACTTTCTTCTGAACTTTACCCTATTGTGGAAAGGATCAATCAGAACCAAACCACCCCCTTCAACTCTAGTAAACTATAGACAAAGAGTCACACCAGAAATCTTTTGGAGGGAGAACGATACCTCTCTAACATTCCCTCCTACTACAATGCCTGACTTCCTAGACTAATGGAACTCAATCTGCAAGGAAACACTGAACTAATTAGTCCCATTTAAATGCAGACAGAAAAAAAACCCAAAGAACCTCAAACAAATGATTCGATACAGAACTAAGATCCTTGAAAAAGTCCTGTCACTGTATAGAATACTATTGGAAAAATCATAAAATACAAATCCCTCTTAACCAAAAAAATGAAGGAATACTGTTCCAAAATCATAGGAAACAAAACCAAATGTTAGCAAATTATTTCTCCTAGTAGATCAAATGACCAACACAGATCCCCCATACAAACGACAGCAACATCACTATGCCCTCAGTCTCAGAATTAGCCCACTATTTTAAAAGAAAAATCCAGACATTTTGAGATCAACTAGCTACCACCAACTATAACCACAATCACCCTAGTCTCAAATCTGCCAAAGCCTACTTCTGTCTAGACATCTGCTTATTTACTAAAAATAGCCTAGCCCATCTTCCTTGAATCATTAACCTGACCAACTGACAACAGGTCTTTTTCCTAAATCTGGAGGTGGAATAGTCTTAACCCCCATTCCAAAGAATCCAAAACACAACTTAGTAATTACTGACCGGTTGCATCTATCCCATTGTTTGTAAAGATAATTGAAGGTTATATCCAATGCTGTATTATCCTTTACCCCTCCCAATCAAGATTTATGAAAAATCATAGTACAGAAACAGTAGTATCTGCAATAATTGTATACTGTAAAGAACTGCTTTACAATGATCACTGTGCTGTTATCATTCAGTTTGCCCTTAGCTGCGCTTTTGACCTAGTAGACTTCAACCACATGCTAGAAACCTTAAGTCATTTTGGATTACACTGTCCCACCTTAACTTAATTCTAAGGCTTCTTAACATAATGCCACTATACCATCAAAAAAGACAACACATTTTCAAACAGCTGGCATCCTCTCAGTGGTGTGTTTCAGGGCTCCCCACTCTCATCCACACTGTTCAAAATACTCATGCAATCCCTGGGAGCTATCTTAGAACAAGCCAGAGCAAAGCACTTTATCTTTGCTGATGACATCACAGTCATCGTGCCAGTTAACTCACATATAGCAGACACCCTCCCTACCATAAAGACCTGCTTTCTGATCCATAAAAACTAGATTTCCACTTATCACCTCAAATTCTACAAGAACAAGACAAAGTTCTTATGGCTAGGCCCTCAAAACGACTCCAGATACTCACCGACCATCACTCTAGATGGTAACAATTTCCTACTAGACCTACACTTATGGATCCTAGGGGCTGAAGTAGACAACTTCTTATCAATGCACCAGCATGAAAAAAATATAAGCAATCTTTCCTGATTATAAAAAATCTAAGATCCATAAGAAAATACTTTGAAATGGAACCATTCTGGATCTTAGTACAGTCCCTGATCTTATCGAGATTAGATTACTGCAACATCACATTTTCAGTTTGTTCTGAATCTCTTATAACCTGACTACAGTTGGTTCAAAATTCAGCAATCAAACTGATCAGACTTGGAAAATTTGAACATCTACAACCTTACTACAAAACTCTACATTGGCTGACTATTGCATCCAGAATAAAGTTCATATTAGGCATCACAGTCTTCAAAATCCTTCATGGCAATGCTCCTAGTTACCTATCAGCAATACTACTCCATGATTCCTCTAAATACTCCACCAGAAACACCCTTCAATTTAAAATTTCCAATGTATAAAAATCTACAATCGACTAGACCCCTAACCCTGTCCATTCAGTATCAACTAGCTAACCTATGGAACCAACTCCCACTGAACTTATGCTTGTGCAACCACTTCCTCAAATTCAGGAAACTGTTAAAATATTTCCTGTATCAAGAAAATGAACTGACCATGACCTAATTCATACTTTATTTAAGCAATGAACTGTATTATGTTGGTATAACTCACTGCAAGTGCTGTAATTCCTAGGTCAATTAATCTACTTATTAATTTCTGTAATCCATCCTTGAACTAAACAGGTAAAGGCAGAATAGAAGTATTTGTATAATAATAATGCCGATAAAGATAAAAATGAAGATCTATTCATGCTTAAGGTCCTAACAGGAAGTAACTTCAGAAGGTTTTAGATATTTTTGATGTTGACCCCATTTTGATTTTTAAAGTATATTATGTTTCTTTTTCTAGGATTGTGTCTGCTAATTATGAAGGGGTAGCGAACTGGTACATGGAGCAAATGTGGATTTAATGGCTTTTTTGGAGACATCTAAACATGTCAGTTTTACCAAGGCCATTCTCTAACCTTTATTAAAGAAGATAAAGCCTGTGTTAAAGAAGATAAAGTTTATACTCGTACTTAAACTCTATTTTCAAAAGATGGACATGATAATTTATGGTCAAAAGGTGAACTTCTTCCTGGATGTTTCTTGAGTAACCTAGATGTATAGGAGGCACTTTTTGTCTCTGAAAAGGTTTTGCAGCAGGAAGCTACTTTTTTTCTCAGATTTCCATGTAAATGTATAATTTTTTATCAGGGAGATAGGATCACCTTTTTTGACCTAACACAGTTGGAGATTTATTTTTTATTAAGAAAGTGACAGACTGTGATATATTGTTTTGTTTTTTTTCCTAGATGTATAAAGGCAATTTGCTTTGGTATGGGTAAGGAATTGATATTTTGGCCCAATATGGATATTATTGTTACTTTCTTGTTAATTTCTGGTTTGGGGGACCTTTAAATAAAGCACTTTAAAATCTGGGCTTTATCATGCAATAAGCTCAGATTTAACAAGACATTTTTAGGTCTTTTTCCTTTTTTATTCTAATGTTCCAATTAGTATGCAGTACTTGCAGAAATTTAACTGAGGTACACTTTGGACCTTTTCTATTAAACTGCACTAGCAGTTTTTAGCGCAGAGAGCCGCGCTGAATGGCCTGCGCTGCTCCCAACTCTCATAAGAACTCTATGAGCGCAGGCCATTCAGCGCGGCTCACCACGTTACAAACTGCTAGCGCAGTTTGATAGAAGAAGCCCTTAGTGCATCCTATTTAGGGGGTACTGTGCTCCTGCATTAACTCTGTGTCAGCCAGTTAGTACACAATAATCATAATGCTGATTAATGCTTTCATATCCCTGCTCTGCCCATTTCATGCTCCCTTAAAAAAAAATTCTTACAAATTACTAAATGCATGGTCTATCACAGGGGTGCCCACACTTTTTCGACTCGCGAGCTACTTTTAAAATGACCAAGTCAAAATGATCTACCAACAATAAAATTTTAAAAAAACACAACGCACACTGTACGCATAGAATTGTTAATTACCATTCCTATTCCGTGGTTTTTTCAGAGGTCAAAGCAGATGACTCTATACACTGTCACCTCAGTAACAACCATACAAAAATAGACAAATACCCACCCCCTCCCTTTTTATTAAACCACAATAGCAGTTTATAGCGCAGGGAGCTGCACTGAATGCCCAGCGCTGCTCTTGATGCTCATAGGCTCCCTGCGCTAAAAACCACTATTGTGGTTTAGTAAAAGGGGACCATATTGTAAAATATAGACAGCAGATATAAATTCAGACACATTTTGATCACTAAATTTAAAATAAAATCATTTTTCCTACCTTATCTTGTGATTTCATGAGTCTCTGGTTGCATTTTCTTCTTCTGACTGTGCATCCAATCTTTCTTTCAGCCTGTATGCTTCCTCTCCTCCACACCTCATTCCCTCCCCCAACTTTTTCTTCCTCTCTCCCTGACCTTTCTTTCTTTCTCTCTTCATGCCCCCTTTCTTTTTTTCTATTTATCTTCTTTCCTTCTGTCTCCCTGCCTGCCCCCTTTCTTTCTTTCTCCCTGCCCTTCCCCAAGCCACTGCCACTACCGCTGCCATCAGGGAACAGGACCCAAACCGCCATCAATGATAACAGGCCCCAAAGCCGATGCCGACACCGCCCCATGCTCTCCCTGCTTCGGGCCGACCAGCATTCCTCTCCCCGACGTCAATTCTGCCGTCGGAGAGGAAGTTCCGCCCAGCCAGGCAGCAATTGGCTGACCCGAACTTCCTCTCCGACGGCAGAATTGACGTCGGGGAGAGGAAGACTGATCGGCCCGATAGATCGCCAAGGCAAAGTGAGTCCTGGGTGATCGACTCACTTTGTCTTGGCGATCGACCTATTGGGCACTCCTGGTCTAGCATGTGGAAATAGGACATATACTGCAAAATGTTTTATCACGTTTGTGCTGTAGTCTGTTTTCATACATTAATTAAACATTAGGGGTACTGTGCCCTCTATGCTGAGGATGAGTCATCTACTTATAGTTCTACCAGTAGAGGGTGCTATTTTATTACCACAGTTTCAACAGTGAGGGATAGACAAGCTCTGCAGGACTCCAGGGAATCTGCCTGTCCCTAATAATTAAAAACACAATATTGAAGCACCACCACCCACTGGCAGCACTGCATTTGGAGGACTCCCCCTCAGCTTCGAGGGAACAGTAATTAAGGGCTTAATGCCCTTTGGTAAAAGAGCCCCTTAGTTATCTCCTTCCTCCTTGATGTGGACTCAGTTTGATCGCATTTCATCTAATGAGTTGTCTTTGACTTTGATGCAATTTCATAATTTGTTTGTTGTTGTAATCTGATAATTATAAAGTAAACAAATGTGCAGCTAAATAGATGCATAAAAATATGTGTGCCAAAAGTTCATGTATACTGTATTATTTAATAGATTCAATATACTCTCAAAACAAGCACTAGAGCAGCACACTTATATACAAATTGAACATAGACTTTCCTGTGGGGGGGGAGTACTTTGCACAGAGTAGAGAAGGAGTTGT
Source organism: Geotrypetes seraphini (assembly GCF_902459505.1). Taxonomy (NCBI): domain Eukaryota; kingdom Metazoa; phylum Chordata; class Amphibia; order Gymnophiona; family Dermophiidae; genus Geotrypetes; species Geotrypetes seraphini. The sequence goes on along the minus strand of NC_047089.1, from coordinate 74,528,799 downwards.
GATATTTCAATACGTAGGTAAAGGAATTTAATATATGCAAAAATTTACACCGTATGTGGAGCATATGCAAATTATTCATGTGAGTTTGTGCTGGGATAAGTTCTAGCAGTGGCATAGCGAGGGTAAGTGGTGCCCTGGGCGGTGATGCCCCTCCCCAGACCTCTTCCCAACCCCACCCCACTCCTTCCCGACCCCTCCTGCTGTGCGGGTGCCCCTTCCCCGTAGCTCTTTAACTTTCCTGGCGGAAGCAGCATCACAAACTTACTGCCCACTTCGTGCCTGCTCTCCCTCTGATGTCTCTAGGCGCGGGACCCAGAAATTATGTCAGCGAGAGCCGACACCAATGAAGGCAGCAAGTTGCTTGTGTCTGTAAAATTAAAGAGGTACGTGCGCGGCAGGGGGGGCCGAGAGGAGGGCGGGTGCCGGCCCCACCACCACAACCACAAAGATGGCGCCCGGGGCAGACCGCCGCCCCCCATTAATATATCACTGATTTCTAGATTCCTATTTTGTAAAGGCATATAAACATTATTTGGGCACTTTTTTCCTAGGTATCTTGCTATTAAAATTAGTCTGTTAGGGTAGGGATGCTTAATGTAAGTCCTCGAGGTCTGCAACCCAGTCAGGTTTTCAGTAGTTCCCTAAGGAATTTGCATGAAATTCATTTACATTTCTCATGCATATTCATTGTAGAAATCCTGAAAACCCTACTGGGTTGTGGACATCGAGGACCAACATTGAGAAAAGTGCGGTTTCAGATATGGGGCCAAGCTTTTCCAATAAGAATTGCTGCGTCGGCTTGTAGAGCCATTTGCTACGTTGTATGAGAGATATTTATGCCATTCTTAGGAAGATATTAGATATTACATCACTCTACCAATAGACTCCTGAGGCAGGCCCGGTTGAGCTGAAACACGATCGTGTCGAGTAGTGACATATCAAATAAAGGACATTGAGCACCAGAGTCTTCCTTCCTGTTTTGGGAAATAATCATCTCCTGTTTTCTGTGAAAGGCTGGTGTAAGTGCATATTCCTAGATTGTTAAAAAAAAAATAAACATAAATTATAGTATTCTATATTATACACATATAAATACACATACCTATGCTCTTCTCAGGTTCCACCTGTATATCCACCTCTATCTTCAGGCATATGCAATTATGTTCTGCTTTTGTGATTTCCTATGATATATACAGTATATTTTGTGTGTGGAGTACTTTGATCTCCTATTTATTGTTTCCTGCTTGAGCTTTTGAGAAAAGTAGGATCTCAACAATATTAGATTTGGTTTGAGTCAGCAACAACTAATTCCTTCTTTGGGTATAACAATTCCCATCTATTGTACATGATATATTTTGTAATATTTATATATTAAATATATGCAGTGCTACACATGTGAAAGATGACTTACAACAGTAGGCGATCACCATAGGAAGGTCATTAGAGGTCAAGTATTTTGACAAATTACAGAGATAAGCCTGTACAACTAAAATTTAGCTATAGACACATCCTCCTACTGCACAATTTTCTGTCTGATAGCTTTGCAGCATACTAAACCTAATAAATTAACTGAGAAAAAAAACAAACCAGGAAAGCTAAATAGCATAAATGTGTCTGTTATATTTTTAGATATGTAGGTTGTCATGAGTGTCAACTATTATTCAGGGGGCTGAATTATTTTTTCAGTGTTTGATTTGCAAGATAGACTGCCAGCCTTAAAAAAAATAAAAAACGAAAAAAACAACTGTCACTGGGTACTAATCAGTATTCAACTGCACTGCCAGTGGGATAGTAGAGCTCTTACATTTTACACTTAAAAAAAAAAAAGGATGTATACTGTTTATTAAAGCAATGCCGCATTTAAAAAATGCTCTCAGAATCAAGTCTTTCTTCAGGTAAACTTTGCATCTCCCCCCCTTTTTACAAGACCACGGAAATGTTTTTTAGCGCAGGTTGGCGCACTGAATGCTCTGCGCTGCTCCCAATTCTCATATGAACTCTATGAGTGTTGGGAGCACCGCAGAGCATTCAGCGTGCTGGCCCGCGTTTTTTTGTAAAAGGTGGGGGTTAGTAAGCATCAGCACTTCAGTTTGCCTTACCAGGGCAGTGGCTTTGTAGAAGGGGCTTGAAGAAATTTTTCAATTTTAACAACCCCTTTAAGGATTAAAAAAAAAACAACAACAATAAAAAATTACAGTACAGAATGATTTATCTTCATCTCTTTCTCAAGTGCAATCGCTTCTTGTAAATCTTACGGCATTTGTGAATAAAATTAGCAATGCCTGATATCTGCTGCTTTCTTGCAGGGATTGGTGTGGATTCTTTTATTTCAGTAGTCAGACAAGCTGTTGAGATAATCATGGATTAATGGGAAGCGTAAGTGTATGAAATAGTGGGTGGCTCTGATTAATAAAGTCTGATTTAGTGGATGAGTGGGTTTTAGAAACTTAAAAACATTTCTCTAGCATAGTGGTGGTGGATTGAATCTTTGCAATCTGGGGAGGTATGCAGAATTTTCTCTCACAATATGTACTATAAAAAAACCACAGACAATAAAATAGATTTAGCTAAATCTAACTAACTATGCCCCCTCCCTTTTATGAAGCTGCATTAAGCTTTTTTTTTCACCGGCCATGGCGGTAAAAGCTCTGATGCATCGGAGCTAATACTGCCACGGTCAATGACACAAAAGCTTAACGTGGCTTTATGATAGGGGACCTAAATAATATATTAAGAGGGGCATTTTTGATATAAACTGTATAGATTTATTAACTGCATATCTTGGCATCCACGATAAGACTAAAGATTTTTTTTTAAAAAAGTCTACCCACTCCTCAACAAACAAAAGATAACCCTGCATCATTATGCAAACAAGCATTAGGAGTAAGTCAGCTACCCCTGTGCTTTTGAAAATGTATCTAAATACAGCCATCTATGGGATTCTTTTACTAAGCTGCAGTAAAAAGTGATTTTAGTGTGCTCATATGCAGGTCTTTCCTATTATTTCCCAACTACTCCTATTATTTCCACAGCCATAAAAACCCCAATTTATCTTTTTTATTGCATTAATGTCCATGCACAATGTTGGTATTAGCAGTGGCTATTTTTTAAAAAAATTACCACATAAGTACTTACCACCACCCATTTGATGGATGGTAAGGACTTACACAGTATTTGTGCACTAACCACTCAGGTCTAAATTCAGTATATGGTGTCCAAATTTAGTTTTTTTCGTCTTAGCAGTCTGCTGGTCCGGGTTGAAGAGGCCTGGGAACGCTGTCCCCTCCTGAGAAAGCACCATTTTGTGAAACTCGAGTCGGGGGGGGGGGAGGGGGTCAAGGATTTTGAGACAGCACATCATTATTTGCAGTATGAATTAAGTTGTTCCAGTGTTTATCAATAGTTTATCAAATGCTTATCAATGGTTTAAAAAGTGAATTAAATGAAAATTGGTGATAAGAGAAAGTGAAGGCTGTGATGGTCTCATTAGCAAATCGGCAGTTTGGTTGTGGGTCTGAACTTTTCTCAAAAACACTCATACGCGTTTTATTTATATACTAGTCTTTAAGCCCGTTACATTAACGGGTGCTAGAATAGATGTGTCTGTCTGTCTGTCTGTTTCTTTATCTCTCTCTCCTTGGCCGCTGTCTGTATCCTTCTGTCTCCCCCCCCCCCCCGAGCACAGCTGTCTGCCCCCAGGACACACCTCCCCCCCAAAGCAACTCCCTTTCCCTCTCCCTAACTGTCTCTCCATGGCCCTCTTCTGTCTTCCCCCCCCCCCCGAGCAAAGCTGTCTGTCCCCAGCACACCTCTCCCTATCTCTCCATGGCCCCTTCTGTCTCCCCCCAGCACATCCCTCACCCCCCAAAGCAGCCCCCTTTCCCTCTCCCTGTCTCTCCATGGCCCCTTCTGTCTTCCCCCCCAGAGCAAAGTTGTCTGTCCCCAGCACACCTCCCCCCCAAAGTAGCCCCCTTTCCCTATCTCTCCATGGCCCCTTCTGTCTCCTCCCAGAGCAAAGCTGGCCACAGCACACCTCCCCCCCCCCCCCAAAGCAGCCCCCTTTCCCTCTCCCTCTTCATGGCCCCTTCTGTCTCCCCCCAGCACTAGCGTTTTATTATTATTGATGTTTATTTGATAAAGCGATTATTTGTTGAAGTCCAAATTTAGGTGCTAAAAAAAAAGCGCTCTCAGCATTATTCAACAAACAGTGCTTTGATTTGGGCGCCATTTATAAAGTAGCGCATAGCACCGGGATTAAAGTCCAACTTTTCAGTATGAGGATTTATAACCAACTGAATCCTGGTGTACATCCTCAGACATATGTTATGCACGGATACCCTAAATTCTACAGCACAATAGCATACATATCTTTAAAGAATGCTTCTGATCCTCTCATGCCCTTCCCATAGCTACATCTTTTTCTCAGTCCCCCACTAAAGGATTTGCACATTAATTTATATAGAATAACGTTTGGCAAGATACATGCTTAAATCCAATTTGTTGCCAATTAAGGTAAATAATTGATTGTTAGTGCATAATTATTGCTTCAACTAAATTGTGTGCACAAATCGGGTACCTTTCTATCCCCTCCCCCACCCCACCCCTTTTATTAAACTGTGCTATTAATATACATAATATTGATGCATTATTGATGTCCTTTGATGCTGTATTTATTTGCAAGTTTTGCATCCTAAGGGCTGTAATGCGATTTTAAGTTGAATTTCTTAATTGGAATTTTTATTTAGTCAAATAAAGATAGTATCATTGGGTAGAGAGTACTATTGGGTGGGAAGGGGTGGGTGTGGAGAGGGATGGTAAAGGTTCAAACTCATATAGATAAGTGGGGGTTTATTGATATTGGAATTTGTCTTTTATTATGTTTATTAATAATTGATGCATTATTGATGTCCTTTGATGCTGTTTTTTTTTTATTCAATGATATTTGCATCAATAAAACTGTTTGAATCTAAACTGTGCTAGAGGTTTTTAGCACAGTCCGGCAAGATAAGTGCTCCAATGCTGATAGGAATTATATGAGCATCAGAGCATTTACTGTGTCGGCTCACACTAAATCCCTCAAGAATAGCTTGATAAAAGAGGCCCAAAATTTGTGCATACAATTGAAAATGCACTTTATAGAATTCCTCTGTTAGCATACATATACATTAACTGGTTAGTGCAAGAGTGTCCACTCTCCACCCCTGACTGTTCTCTTTAAAAAATTTTTAAAAATTTTAGGGCATGGTTAGCATGTGCAGATTTCAAAGTGATTGGAAGATGCCTGAACATGTCCTGTGATACTCCATTTTTAGTGCATTCTGCTAGCTCAGGGGTAGGCAATTTCAGTCCTCGAGAGACGGAGCCAGGTCAGGTTTTCAGGATATCCACAATAAATATGCATGAGATAGATTTGCATCTCAAGGCGGCAGTGCATGCAAATCCATCTCATACATATTCATTGTGGATATCCTGAAAACCTGACCTGGCTCCGGCTCTCGAGGACCGGAATTGCCTACCCCTGTACTAGCTGAATAATACTGTAGGCATTATACTGAAAAGTCCCAAAATTAACAATTTAAAATCTAATAATCATCTACCCAGAGTCAGTCCATCAGGTGGACTAGGTGTCTAATGGAGCTTCTAATTTTCCATTGCCCCAGATACAAAATAAGTAGCTGTATACAGTGGCTTAGTGAGGGGAGGCGGACCACCCGGGCGCCATCTTGGTGAGAGTTCTGGCACCTCTCCACCCTCACGCCTCGTGCCCTCCTTTCCATGCCCCCGTACCTCTTTAAAACCTTCACCAGCGTGAGCAATTACTCTAGCCTGCTGCTCAGCCAGCCTGGCTCCCTCTGAAATCACTTCCAGGTTGTAGGGCCAGGAGAGAAAGCCAACGCCTGTGCAAGTAGCAGGCTGGAGAAGCTGAGTGTGGCATGAGGACATAGAATGCATAATAGGTTTGACGCAGAAAGAGCAGGGGGGCAGGGGTGGGGGTGACACTGCCCCGGGTGCCTCCTGCCCTCGCTATGCCACTGGCTGTATATGTAAACCACTTTGAATGTATAACCACAAAAAGGCGTTATACAAGTCCTTTCCCTCTTTCCCCGCCCTTCATAAAGGGCTCCTATATTCAATAGTATGATATAACTAGGGTTGCGCTAGATTTCCTCTTTGAAAAAAAGAGGACACCTAATCCCGCCCCGTTCTGCCTCCAGTCCCACTCATTCCACATCCAGATCTGCCACATTCCTCCCCCAGCCCTGCCCCCACATGAACCTCCCCGAGCTCGAAGGCCACATTTGGAAGCCTTCGCGCATGCGCGGACATTGATGCAATGATGTCACATACTTGCTTGTGTGCTTATGACCTCCTCACGGTGAAGGCCGCGCATTCACAAAGGTTTCCAGACTCGGCCTCAGAAGTCAGGACTTCCAAAACCCCGACAAACTGCCGGGTTTTGGAAATCCCTCCAGGCGCCCGAACAGTCCTCTTAAAAGAGGACATATCCGGGTTTTTTTCCAGACATCTGGTAACCCTAGATATAATTAACCACTAAAAGTGGGTAATTTATGACAGAGCACCTAGGTTTAACAGGGAAGAAGGAGCCTTTTTTATAAAGACACATATTTATTTATTTTTAGCATTTATACATTGCTTATAGTTTAAGCCAGGGGTAGGGAACTCCGGTCCTCGAGAGACATATTCCAGTCGGGTTTTCAAGATTTCCCCAATGAATATGCATTGAAAGCAGTGCATGCAAATAGATCTCATGCATATTCATTGAGAAAATCCTGAAAACCTGACTGGAATACGGCTCTCGAGGACCGGAGTTCCCTACCCCTGGTCTAAGCAATTTATATTCCGGTACTCAAGTATTTCTTCCTATCTGTCCCTGTAGGCTTACAATCTGACTTGCCCAGGGTCACTTGCATTTTGGGATGGCTACCATAGCATGTGGAATTTAGAGAATCTGCATGCTCCCTCCTTAGCTCATAAGAATTTTTCCCTAGTATATTCTCTGCCGCTTATTAGCCTCATGAATGGACTGCTGATGCTGATTTTAGTATGCATGCTAAAAATTGTTTCATGGGTTGTTGAGTGGTTCAGCTCCTTGATATTTTGCATGAACTCATTAATAAAGAAATGTTTTACTATTTATGTCTGTATAATTTTGCTTGTCTGTTTCACATAGTTCAGAAGCAGCAATGCGACTAATGATGCAGAGTAAAGCACTGCTAATTGAATGGGCAATACAGGAATTCGATGCACTATACGTCATAGCATCACTGATTAGTCACTTATTTCATGTCATGTCATGTGGATTAACAAATAAAGGTTAACAAAACTCCTCAGGAAATAAGGGGACAACATATTAGGTCATGATAAAAGTATCTGTTAATATGAATTGATGGGTATTTTAACCGTGGAAAGTATATCCCAGCACTCTAAAGGGGTCTTTTACTAACATTTGGGGGGGGGGGGGGTGTTGTCATCAAAGGGCGCTAAGCGTGTTAGCACAAGCAGTCACATTTGTGCATACAACACATTAGCACACGCTAACTGCTACAGATGGCCATAGCAATATAATGGGTATCTTTAGCGGTTGGCACACACAATTGTGATTGCACATGCTAAATTCACTTATCACCTTTTGATAAATTCCCCCCTTAACCTACCTACAAAATGAACACTGACATTGTGTTTAGAATTCCACCTTAAGTACTACGTCATATGCCCAAATCAGACTTAGACGTATGTCCTGATTATGCCCCTCCACCTGTATACGTTCTCAGTGCCGGAGAATGTGGTGAAATCAGTTAACTTAGCGGGGTTTAAAAAAGGTTTAGATAAATTCCTAAAAGGGAAGTCCATAGGACATTATTGAGATGGCTTGGGGAAATCCACTGCTTATTCTTAGGAAAAGCAAAATAAAATCTGTTTTATTACTTGGAATCTACTTACTGTAGGTACTGGATTCTGTGCTTGATGGACCTTTGGTCTGTCCCAGATGGCAATTCTTACGTTCTTACTATACAGTATGTACCCCCCTTTTTCATGGACGGACTTGAAATTTGCTAGCCGTTGTCAGTTTAAACTGATTTTCACTGTAGCAGCATTTCTGATATTAACTCAGTTTGAATAGAAATTTCTCACCTCTGCCCAGAGAGAGATCATTGCCCTCCCCCTCCTCCAACAAGACATCTTTCCCAAGGCACATCTTTCCAGTTCATCTGCAGGGAAGGAGGCCATCAATTCTCTCTCACATTCTGTCATGCTCTTGTTCTTCCTGTCACTCACTCACACTCTGTATCTCATTCTCACACACTCAAACTCAATTACTACTGCTACTATTAATTATTTCTAGAGCACTACCAGATGTACGTAGAGCTGTACAGAGTCACACAAGAGACAGTCCCTTCTCAAGTGAGCTTACAATCTAAACAATCAAGACAGATAAACAGAATGCCAGGGTAGGAGCTACAGTTAGAGGAGATGGTTAATCTGCTGGCTAGGGTGGTGGGCAAAGGCGTGTAGGGTTATGAGTTGAAGGCTATCTCATAAAGGTCGGTTTTCAGCCTACTTTTGAATAAGGGAAGGGGCATGACAGACTCAGGTAGTTTATTTTAGGCATATGGGGCAGTGAGCTGAAAGCAACAATGTCTAGAATTGGAAGTGGAGGAGAAGGGTACAGATAAAAGCAATTGTCTAAGGAACAGAGTTTTCGAGGAGGTGTATGAGGAGAGAGATAAGAGGAGAAATACTGAGGGGCTGCAGAACGAACACACTTTTAGGTTAGTAACAGGAGTTTGAAATGTATGCGAAGGCAGATAGGTAGCCAGTGAAGTGATTTGAGGAGAAGGTTGAGGTAAATGTAGCAAGGTTGGCACTCAAAGAATAGTTAAGCTGTGGAACGCGTTGCCAGAGGATGTGGTAAGAGCGGTAGCCGGTTTTAAGAAGGTTTGGACAAATTCCTGGAAGAAAAGTCCATAGTCTGTTATTGAGAAAGACATGGGGGAAGCCACTGCTTACCCTGTATTGGTAGTATGGAATATGGCTACTCCTTGGGTTTTGGCCAGGTACTGGTGACCTGGATTGGCTACCCTGAGAACGGGCTACTGGGCTTGATGGACCATTGGTCTGATCCATTAAGGCTATTCTTATGTTCTTAAGCAGATTTTGCATAGATTGCAGTGGAGAGAGGTGGTTCAGTGGGAGACCTGTTAGAACTAGAAGTAGATTGCAGTAGCCTAAACATGAGGTTACAAGATTGTGGACAAGGGTCCAGGTAGTGTGAGCAGAGAGGAAGGGGCAAATTTTGGTGATCTTGTAGTGATAGAAGTGATAGGCTTTAGCAGTCTGTTGGATATGAGTAGAAAATGAAAGGTCGGAGACGAAAACGACTCCAAGGTTACAAGCAGAGGAGACAGGAATGATATCAATGTTAACTACAGAGAGGGAGAATGGAGGGTGAGGAGCAGAGGGTTTAGAAGGAAAGAGGAGCAGTTCAGTCTTGAACATGTTTAGTTTCAGGTGGTGGCGGGACATACAGGCAGCAATATCAGTCAGACAGGCTGAGACATTTTCTTGGATTTTAGGTGGTGCACCGGAGAGCAGAAGGCCTATCATTTAGGACTGGTGGGCGTGAAATAGGAGCCTCAGAGCGGGCTTCCTGCTTCCAACTTTGCAAAAAGGTAGGGGGGCAGGATCGGCGAGTTGGTGGGCATCCAGTGGCAGGATGGAGTGGGCATCTCTCCTGTCATTTTTGGGGGGTTCGGGGTGACACTGGCTTGGGGGTGCCTGGTGCAGGGAAGGGGCATGGCACAGGAGTGTTCTGCATGGCAGGAGGGAATGGGCATCTCTCTTGCCAATTTTCTCTCATGCCGCATTTGTCAGGAGTCATCGGGAAGGGCCTTCATTGGCGGTGGGGGACTTTATTCATTTTTGGGGGGAACAGATATTTTACATGTGTAAAACATGTAAAATATCTGTGGCATTGAAAAAAAAAAAATCCAACACCAGGTAGACACTAGACCTGTCTGTTTTTCCAATCGCTAACCCCCCCCCCCTTTTTTTTTTAATAGTCAAGCAATGTTAGTTCACCTATCGTTTGGTCACTTTGCATGGGATTTTAGCTAATTTGCATGGCCAGATTGGATAATGGGCGATCGAGGGGAAAAACATGCGGTGGGCCGTTTTGTTAATCGGGTCGGTAAAAGCAATCGTTGCTGAAGCTGTGAAAACAGATTTAGCAACAATCGCTGACTTTAGTGCATCTAGCCCATAGCGCGAATGTGGGTGGCCAAGACTTCAACATATCAGATGTGACTGGCAAGCTTGAAGAAGAATGTGTCCTGGGAGCTTCATGGAGAATGACAGGACCAGAGAGAAAGGAAAATAAAATATTGGGACTGGTGGCATTCGTTTCTACCCATTGCCAGGGGAGAGGTGAAGTGGAGATTATGTGTACAGTGGGGGTGGGAAGGGGGCAGATTAAACGTTAAGTGAGTAGGGGTATATACAAAAATGTCTTTTCTCAGATATGGATGTTAGTTGAGTTCACACTTTGCTGATGGAATTTTGTGCTTATAAGTTTGAACTGTATGCAGAAATGGACAGGAAACCAGTGAAGTGATTTGAAGAGAGGGGTAATGTGAGCATAATGATACTGGTGGAATATGAGACATGCAGCTGCATTCTGTACAGATTGAAGGGGATAAAGATTAACCCAAGGTTGCGAGCTGACGAGACAGGGAAGATGAGAGCTTTATCCACAGAAATAGAAAATGGAGGAAGCAGAGAAGTGAGTTTAGGAGGGAAGATAAGGAATTCAGTCTTGGCCATGTTTAATTTTAGATGGTGGTGAGACATTCAGGAAGTAATGTCAGACAGGCAGGCTGAGACTCTGCCCTTGATTCCTGTATAAATTTCAGGTATAGAGAGGTAGATCTGTGAGCGGTCAGCAAAGGTGAAACTGGAAACCGTGAGAGGAGATTATAGCACCAAGGGAAGAAGTATAGATGGAGAAAAGAATAGGTCCTAGGTCAGAGCCCTGAGGTACACCAACTGATAGCAGAATGGTGGCAGAAAAGAATCCTCCAAAGCTTAAGCTAAAAGTGTGATGGGAAAGATAAGAAGAAAACTATGAGATAACAGAGCCCTGAAACCCAAGCGACAACAGTGTATCAGTGAGTAGGTGGTGATCTACAGCGTCAAAAGCGACAGAGAGATCAAGGAGGATGAGGACAGAGTAGAGGCATTTGTATTTGGCCAGGAATAGATCATTGGAGACTCTAGCAAAGACAGTTTCTGTATAATGAAGAGGGTGAAATTCCGATTGAAGCAGATCAAGGATAGCTCAAGACGAAAGAAACTCAATACAACGATGGTGAACATCACGTTCAACTACCTATTGCAGAGAGAGATTTGGTGATGCTTTTGAGGGGCATGAGGGTACATGAAGATTTATTTGGGAGTGCAGGGGGACTTAGCCCTTGTTTTACTAAGGTGTGCTATGCGTTTCAGCACGTGTTTAGTGCTCGCTAAATCTAAGCGCGCGCTAAACGCTAAAGCATCCATAGCGTTTAGCGCATGGTTAGTGCGCGCTAATATTTAGCACATGCTAAAATGCTTAGCGCACCTTAGTAAAAGGAGCCCTTAGTGATGCTATGAGGGTACCAGAGGTCACAGAGATTCATGAAGGATGCAGAGGGACTTAGTGATATTGTTGGAGGTTTCAGGAGGTCATGGAGATTCATTTAGCAGGTGAAGGAAAACTTGGTGATGCTATCAAGAGATGTGGGATTATATGCGAGGGGATCAAGGAATGTGCTATCACATCACAACTTAATACATTGTGCTACTAGACTACCAATAGCACAGCTGCACTAACTGTCTCCTCTTCAAGAAGCATTAAACTTGTCTGAACTATTGGCAGTCAGGACATCTAGCACACAGTGAAGACCCATAGACTAGCTGTCACAACCAGTCATACCTCACTTGCCCAGCCCACTTCTATGTTAGACAGCTAACATGGCATTTTTACCACAAAGAGCTCTGTTTCAGCATATCAGCTAGAAGCATTGGTCTGCACTAGTGTCTGATAATGCTGCATTGGCTGCTTACTGCAGTTCAGTTAGAGGCAGTGGCATAATGAGGGTAGGAGACCTCCAGGGCGGTGGCACCCTCTTCTTCACCCCCCTCCTCGCTATTCATGGGCCCTCCCGCTCCTTCCCCCCATGACACACTCTTGCCCTTTCTTCCCCCCAGGCCAGAGAAGTTGCTTGCACTGGTGAAGATTTAGGGGTCCTTTTAGACGCATTAGCATTTAGCGCGCGCTAAAACAGCTAGCGCACCTTGGTAAAAGGACCCCTTCAAGAGGTACCATGGCGGGAAGGAAGGCAAGAGCGAGGCATGGGGATGGAAAGATGCTGGCACCCCCACCATGATGGCACCCGGGGCGGTCCAACTGCCATCCCCTCCCCCTTTTGAAGTATTTTTTTAAATTGTTTTAATTTTTTAAAACAAAAACTCATATGCTTCAAATTTAACAATGCAAAACTCAAATATATTATTTTGGGGTTTGTTTTTTTTCTTATCAATGGACTTTTGCCTACTTCAAAAAAGATACGATTTATTAAAATAACAAATCTAATCCATTGAACATTTCTTAGTTAATTTATTCAGAAACTTCAAATGGCTTGCTTGCAAATATTTAGATTAAGTATTTTCACATGTTATCAGCAACCAGTTCTCCCTGCAGTAAAATAGTATGGTGACAAATTTGAGCCAAAAGTAGATGTGTTTTGACAGAATGTCTAAATCGGAGCTCATCATTGTTGTGGAAGAAATACTATGACAAGGTATAAAGTTTAACAAATTCTCACTCAAAACCATTAAGTGCAAGATTTTTCCTCTAAACAGCCATATTGCCAAGTTTTCTATCTACGCATTTGCCCCCCCAATTCTTTAGATGGTGTCTTAAGTTGTGCATTCAAACCATTGCATGGACCTGATCTGTGTGCAAACCTAACTGTTTAACAAGCGTAATTGGTGCCAATAACTGGAAATTAGCATCTCATAATTGTCAGTGTCACTAATTAGAAGTTATGCTCATGACGCAGAAGACACATTCTATATAGTGCCGCATATCAATTCTACTGTGCAAAACTGAAAAAGGGGTGTGGCCAGGGGAGGAACATAGGCATTTTTAAAATGTATATGCATTGTTATGGAATACGACTGATGCATGCACAAGTTAGGTGCAGGTGTTTAGGTCTAGTTTTCCTTGGTCTAAATGGGTGCACCTAAACGTTATGCCATGCAAAGGTGCTTAGTGCAATTTTTTAAGGTGCACGTAACTTTTATAGAAATCACGCTAAGTATCATTCTAGTCAGAACTGACTTTTTGGGGCACCATATGTAGAATATAAGCTCAAAATGATTTAGAACATTGCAATTAGGTTAATCTTTGGTTTAAGAAAATAAGACTACATCTCTAAGTAGAAATGCAGGCTTCATTATCTACTTGTAAATGCTCAAATCCTGTTTGAGCTTTCCTGCATTGTGCACCATGCTCTAAGGCTGGGGTGTCCAACTTGTGGCCCCGTGAAGTATTTTGTGTGGCCTCGGCTTGAGGGTGATGCAGTGTTTTCCTCTACTGCCCCTGGGTGTTTACTGTCTTGCTGGCTCCCTCCTCGGTCTTACTGCAGCGTTTGCACATTTGTGCAGCCCCAGAAACATTTTTTTTCAGCCAATGCGGCCCATGGAAGCGAAAAGGTTGGACACCCCTGCTCTAAGGGCTAGATTCACAAAGCAAACCGATTGCGTACCGATCAGTTTGTGACCCATTTGCGACCAAATTTCCCTCCGGCCCGATTCACTAACCTCTCTTGCGATCCGCTTCCAATCTGTGCATGCAAATGAGGGGAAACGCATGCAAAATAGACAGGGATGCGATTTACCAAACAAATTTTTGAAAGCAACTGGGCTGGCCAATCAACCGAAGCGACTGCTGGAGACCACTTGCAAACGTCTTTCCGACTTTCCAGCTCCATTGAAGCCCAGATCTCTGCTGCCCCGAATCTCTCCTGCCTGCAGCCCCAATGCTCTTCTCCGATCTCTCCTGCCTGCTCTGCCCCGAATCGCTGCACTGTTTTCTCCTGAATCGCCGCCCTGGCTTGCTCATCCCCAGATTTCTCCTGCCTGCTACCCCGAATCTCTCCTGCCCTTCACCGCACTGCAAGCCCATAGTTTTAACTTGCCCCGGGTGCCTCCCACTCTCGCTTCACCACTGGGTGTCTTTTTTTTAGAATCAGAGCCCAACATCTTACCAGAGGATGGGTCAGGAACTGGGCAAAGGAAGTGCAGAGAGTGGGTATGGACTATACAGAGCAGTCCATTTGTATTAGGTAATTGCTAAATATGCATTTCACATGGTTCACCTAAAGCTATTTCAATAGGCGATGTTAATTGCATTAGTGCTCATAATGTGCAGTAATGTACACTGGCGACCCTATCTGTGCAGAAACTGCTGAGAGAATGTTGGACACACCCCTCTCAGTCACCTTCTATCCTTTGCATATAATGCACATTGATTTTAACCAAACACTAAGGGGTCTTTTTATTAAGGTGCGCTGATTTAGAGCACACTAAATTTAGAGCTACTTCATTGATGTTGCTAGGTTGACCTACAATATCTTCCGGAAAGAATTAAAGACCACCTTGTTTAAGAAATTCATGTCCTAGCCAGACTTTCCCCTCACGATCAAAGCTACCACACCTCACCCAAATTCTTCTTTCCCCATTATAGGTACCTTATATTCTCTGTCTGCTATAATGTCCTCTTCACAATTGTACCCAGCTTCTCGCTGGTGCCCGATCATTTTCAATGTAATATGAAAACAAGTTAATTCTTATTCTGTAACCTATGTATATTTTTCTTCTAACCAATTTGCACCTTGTAATCACTGACCGCTCAATGCCCTCTTATCTATTTATACACTGTAATTCGCTGACTGTACAGCTTTTCTTCATTGTGAACCGCCTAGAAGTCGCAAGACTGTGGCGGTATAGAAAAATAAAGTTATTATTATTATTATTATTTGTGTGCGCTAAATGCTAAGATATCCATAGGAATATAATGGATGTCTTAGCATTTAGCGTGCGCTAAATTGGTTAGTGCACCTTAATAAAAGGACCCCTAAGTGAAAATACCTAACACACTTTAGTAAACATGTCCAAAAGTAAATAATAAACATCAACATCAAAACCAAAATTAAAAATGAAATGATCAATAAATTACAAAATTAAAAATTCCATGTATAAAAAATACAATTAAAAAGTTCCATTCACAAAAACACAGCTCTTATACTAAAAACCAGTCCGAATATTCACTTTTGTATTCTTAATATTCCACGCAATTACTCTCATCCTGCTCTATTCTTCACCCTCCAGCTGTCCAACTATCAGTTGCAATGGCTCTAGGACCTGTTTATTCTTTACCCTCCAGCAATCCAACTGTCATTATAATCATTCTAACAGCTGCCCAAACAACTGTGCCTTCAGTTGTTTCCTACACTGGAAATAATTAGTCCCATTCCTTATTTTTCACAGCAGAAGGATTGCCCTACTGACTGTCCATTTCCTAGTGGAAGCCAAGCTCAGTTCCTTAACAGATGGGATCACTAAGCATAGTTCTGTCTGTGAGTACAAAGTCCAGACTGTCTGATGCTGTGTAAAAAAACGTTGCTAAGTCCTGCAGTGTTAGTCCATAAAGAATCTTAAAAACAAATGTTAATAGCTTAAAAACTATACTTAGGTTGATGGACATCCAGTGGAAGGAGATCAAGGAAAAGATAGCTCTTTCCCACCTCTTGCTTTGCAAAAAATTTTAGCCACAGTATGTAGAGGGACATTTTCGATATGTCTAAGTCTAATGGAGGATGTTTTGTGAAAAACATCCAAACTGAGTGAATACTGTGATTTTTGAAACAGAAAAATGTCTATTTTTTTTCTTTTCAAATATGACCATTCCCTACACATTTTTGTGCTCAGCTTGCTTTTCTTGACATTTCATTTTGGGAAAAAAAATCTCCTAGAGAAAAATGTACAAAAACAATCCATTAGCATGTCTAGAGACCAGCAATTTTAGTACACTGGCCAAAGAGACATCTGAGCAGTGACGTGGGGCAGCCTAGGGGGCACACATAAAAGGTCCCAGGTACAATTTTCACTGTAACCGCTTATATTGAATTGTGAGCCTTCCACGAACAGAAAAAAACCCAAAAACAACAGCTATACCTCACTGTGCACCATAATAGCCCTCAAGCCTGCAGGTGTCACCTAAATATAGGTACAGGAGATATCTAGTGATTTTTGAAGGTATCAAACTTTCCACCACAAGTGTACTGGTTAGAGTGAGATATAGTCCTGAAGTCCCTTTCTGTAGTCAAATGTACTGAACACTAGCCTACTCCTGGGACCAGCTTGCTGTTCTAATAGGAATGGCCATCATATCCGAAGGTATCATAGAGCCTGGTGTGTATTCACACTGTCACATCTTTGGAAGATGGAAAGGGGTCAATGACCACTGGAGGACTGAAGGTATGCCATCTTTTTGCAACTTAGACATGCTTGAAACAGGACTAGACAAAAGTGTATCGATTTTTGCTCTAGACAAAAAAAAAAAATCTAACTTTTGGGAACCCAAGTCCCACCCCCTATATGCCTCTTTGGAATTTGGACAAATTGTGGAGCCAAACTTCTGAATTCAGAGTTTCAAAAATCACAACTTAGATGCTGTAGTGAGAAAAATGCTACTTTATGAAATTTTTCATATTTTTTTTCTTTCTTGAAAATGAGCACCATGCTGGAATTCTATAAAGGTGTCACCTTTCCCTTATGGAATGGGCTCCAAATAGGCACCTCGTAGATCAGGGATCTCAAAGTCCCTCCTTGAGGGCCGCAATCCAGTCAGGTTTTCAGGATTTCCCCAATGAATATGCATTGAAAGCAGTGCATGCACATTGATCTCATGCATATTCATTGGGGAAATATTGAAAACCCGACTGAAGGAGGGACTTTGAGACCCTGTCGTAGATGCATTTTTATAAACTTGCCTTCCACAAGGTATAAACCTCAGTTCATACATCCATTGCTGACTATTTGAAGTAACGTTATCACCTTAACGGCCAGTCTTTAAGACTCATGTTGATATTTTGACTGGTTTGATGTCATAATGTTTTCTTTAAACTGAATTCATACAACTATACCTAGGGCAGGGGAAGGCAATTCCAGTCCTCGAAAGCCGGAGCCAGGTCAGGTTTTCAGGATATCCACATAAATATGCATGAGATAGATTTGCATCTCAAGGAGGCAGTGCATGCAAATCCATCTCATACATATTCATTGTGGATATCCTGAAAACCTGACCTGGCTCCGGCTCTCGAGGACTGGAATTGCCTATCCCTGACCTAGGGCACTGACCAAGCACTCTTATAAATCCTATGTATAGGTTTTCATCCATCATAGCAGTTCATTAATGTTTTTTTATAAGGGATACTTTGGGATTTGGAATCTATTTCATAGGGTTTTCTATGAGTTCATTACAGCAGTGATTCCCAACCCTGTCCTGGAGGAACACCAGGCCAATCGGGTTTTCAGGCTAGCCCTAATGAATATGCATGAGAGAGATTTGCATATGATGGAAGTGATAGGCATGCAAATTTGCTTCATGCATATTCATTAGGGCTAGCCTGAAAACCCAATTGGCCTGGTGTTCCTCCAGGACAGGGTTGGGAACCACTGCATTACAGTGTAGAACAGTGGTTCCCAACCATGTCCTGGAGGACCACTAGGCCAGTCTGTTTTTCAGGATAGCCCTAATGAATATGCATGAGAGAGATATGCATGTAATGGAGGTGCCAAGCATGCAAATCTGCTCCATGCATATTCATTAGGGCTATCCTGAAAAACCGACTGGCCTAGTGGTCCTCCAGGACAGGGTTGGGAACCACTGGTGTAGAATACATGGAGGGGCACTGTCAATATGACATTCAAATCTGAGTCTGGGCATTTTGAGGAATGCACACACAAATCCAGTAGTGAACATGACCACTTTCAAAGGTACACTGTCAAAAGCGTGCCATGCTCTGGCGTGCCAACAATCCTGCAGTGACATTTGCACGCAGGACATATGTGCACTGCCACTTCTAAGCCTTTCCGTTAGCGCTGTGAGGGTGTGTGTGTGGGGGGGAACACCCCCACTATGTTTATGTTTATTTTATTAATTTGATGAATCGCCTATCCATAATTTACTAAGCGATTTACAATAAAATACATAAGCATTTTTAAAAAACATACTAATAATATTAAGTAAAAGATAAAAAACAGACTCATAGACAGATGAAAACAAGAACACATAATGATAAAAGGGGAAAAGTTACATAATAAATGCTTTGAAAAGAAGAAAGGGAACATTCAAGGAAAAAACATAAGGAGGGATAACTTAACTACAGTAATTAAAAGTATTTGTGTTAAAGAATTTACAAGTCCACACGCTACTGTTGGGGGGACCCCCCCCCCAAGTACACTGAAAACTCCCGTTCTCCTTTCCATTTTTCCTGTTCAGTTTTCAGTGTAGTGGGGGGTTACCCACCCCACCATCAATGGGAGTGCGAAGACTTGTAAATGTAGTGGGGTTTACCCACACCCTCCTCAAAGCGCTAATGGAAAGGCTTAAAAGCGGCAGAAGCAGTGGCACGCATATGTCCTGCGCGCAAATGTCACCACGGCAAAGTCTGGCTCGCTTTTGACGGGTCACCCTTATGAAACTGAAAACCATCTGTTGATATATTACTTTAAATTCAACTATTAATAAAATAATAAAGGATCAACAGCGTATAAATCTTTTTTACTTATCCTTTATTGCAGTATCATTTACTTGCCTCATCATTTGCATGCTCCGACGGGACCCGTTTCACCCAAAAAGGCTTTCGCAAGGGTTCAAACAAGGAGCACTTATTTCGGCATCCTCTTTGCTTAGGGGCTGGAGTTATCACGTTTTGCTACCATCTTTTTTATAATCCTGATGAATGAGGTTGATTTTCGTTGTGATGTAGAAGGGGCCACCATTTTTGGTAAACATGGTAAACATCCCTGCAGAGCATAATCCACCATAAGTATAGTAGTTAGAATGGGATATGGGCTTGGGTCCCTATCTCTATAGTCCACTGCACAGCACACTAGGCTATGCCAGAAACCTGCTTGCTGCTCTACTAGGACTGACCATAACATCTGAAACTATCATACAGGCAGATATGCACTCTCATTCACATCTTTGGTGGGTGGGATGGAGTCATGCCTTCATCCCTCTGGTGGTCATCTAGTCAGTCTGGGCACCTTTTTGGCATTTGTTTATATTTAAGCACTGAAATCCATACTATTCAAGAAATTTGTCAAATGATCTAACCAAAAAGTATCAACCATTCCCAGATCACTGACGCATACTATAGCTATCAACCTTGTAATCTCCCTGGGAATGCCCAGGTTAGTTTCTTGTTGTAAACCGCCTAGAACTGAAAGGGATTGGCAGGATAGAAGACATCAATGTAATGTAATGTAATATCCTGCATTATAAAAATGTCAATGTAGCTTACAAAACAGTAACAATCATTAACTCAGAAGAGAAAGGAACATCATAAAAATGCAGGAAAGCCCTACACCTGCATATAAAAGTGCAAACATTCATCAAATTATAATTTACAAAATAAAACAAGATAATTACAAATAAGCTATACTGCATATAACACTGTCCCCCTTTTACAAAACCGTAGCACGGTTTTTAGCGCTAGCCACGGTGATAATTCTATGAGCATTGGAGCTGTTACTATGGATACAGATGTTCTGGAGATAATTTATTAACCAATGACATATAAAACCATGAAAATTCAATTTAAAAAAGTACAATAATAAAAAATACAGTGATAAAAATCCAACCAGACCCTACACGGTCCGTGTTTCGGCAAACACGCGTTCCTCAGGGGTCCAATGGATTGAAAACAGTCTATTGTCTTTAAACCTGTGAGCAAAGAATCTGTGAGCAAAAAAATGCTAAGCACAGACTGTGTAGGGTCCGGTTGGATTTTTATCACTGTATTTTTATTATTGTACTTTTTAAATTGAATTTTCATGGTTTTATATGCCAGTGTTTAATAAATTATCTCCAGAACATCTGTATCCACAGTTTTTGTTTTCATTGGTGGATTGTTTTCACTGTGGATCATTGGGTCTCCCCATTTTTCTTTGTTGGAGCTGTTACTGCCATGGCCAGCACTAAGAACCGTGCTACGGTTTAGTAAAAATGAGGGAAGGGGGTATGGTCATCTTGATACAGTTTCCATCCTTCATGCCTGAATATTTAAATTTGTGATGGAATGTTAAATGCAAGTTCAAAGTAATGTGTCTTTAATAAAGTTTTGAAGTTTGGAAAGGACAGTTCATTGTGAATAGTTGCAGGTAAATTATTCCAAAGAAAGGGTGTCAAGAAGAAAAATGCTGCATTATGAGTTGACTCATAATGGGCTAACTTAGGTGGTGTTAAAACAAGTCTAGCCGTAAATGTGTGTCAGGGTGGTGGTGGAGGTGGGTAGGGGGAATGGGACTTGATATACTGCCTTTTTGTGGTTACAAAGTAGTTTACATACTATAAACAGGTACTTATTTTGTACCAGAGTCACAAGGAGCTGCAGTGGGAATTGAACCCAAATTGTGTCCTGGCCATTTTCTAAAATGTTCAATTATTGCAGAAAAACCAATCACAAGCTCACCCTAGTCTCGCCTGAACCATGCTTCCGACACGTCACTTCAGATTTACATCTAGAAAATGGGTTTTGAAAATAGCAAATTGGAAGGGTCTGGCAAGAATAACGTCCATCTGCCCCTTGGACATTTTTCTTTTAGCTTCAAAGTCATCCTGCTCTAAATTCTTGTGAACAAATAATGACCTGCAAATAGACCTCTATTGTAGAAGTCTGAAGGAATAAAGTACCCCATCTTACCTTTTTTTTCTTACCACCTATACACCAAACAACAAAAAGATTTGTGTAAATTTAAAAAATTGATAAAGCGTCATCTGTTTTGTAAGATGAAGTACGATGGTTGATGCCTTTTATATGAATTGGCAATTTTGATGTCTTTTGACATTTTTTTAAATTGTGTATGTTTGGTGTAATCTGTCTTGTTTAAAGGTGGAATATGAATAATAATCTATACCAACTCCCTGATAAGTTGTTTTATATTTCATATAAATGAGGCATATTTTTGAAACGGTGACTATCTTAACAGCCACAAGTTGTTTTTCACAAGCAATTACTGCCAGTTTCCCTGTGGTACGCAGTGCTTTTTTAACAGAAGTATTCAGTCTTAATGAACACAAGAACATGCAACGCCATTAGTAATTGCTTTTTATTCATAGTCCTCATTTTCCAGATAGAACACATTAAACACAGCCATTAAACAATAGCAGTTGAGATAAACCATACAATTTATGCTGCTTTTTGTATTGTTCACCAATCACTTAATGCAGCTCTGAGCCTTATTGGGTGACCGGGGATCGAGAACCGTGCATTGCCATTCTGTGGACCAATGGGGCCAGGAATGTCAAGATGGTCAGGTTTCAATTGTGCTTCAAATCAAAAAAAATCTTGATAGCTAAAACTCCCATATGAATTAGCATACTGAAAAATTGCACCTGATATCAAAGGCTGTATTGAAAAAAAATAATAATAAGTGGTTATACATGGTGCTAAAATCAGACTACTTGTTCTTGTTATTCCAATAAAAACACGAAAGGTGATTTTAATATAAAAGCAATGTGTCATGTTCTAGTAATAACTTTTGTTTTTTTACCATATTCTAACTCAGGAAATATCTTAAGTAGGAGGCACTGTAAAAAGATTGTGTGAACTCGATGTTCTGGAAAGATGTGTGTATATACCTTTAGGTGAGAAATACTGATAAATAGAATAGGGCAGATTAATGATTCATTTACAGATAGCAATTCTTCAAAACCAAAATAATTTTTTTTTTCTGCCACGGAAATATATTGTGTTAGCTTAACATCCTCTGTTGGATAATTTTCTGTCATATACCATGAGATATCTGCCTTTTCACTGTATTCACAAATTCATTTATATCTAAAAAGGATACTTAGGAGCCTTTTTACTATAGGGCAGTAAGCAATTATCGTGAGGTTAATGTGTGGAAACAGACCACCACAATACCACATTAAGGGATTTTGTGGTAGTTTGCTTCTTGCGATACACTACTGAACATGCATTACTGAATTTTTTTGGAACTTTTCTGTCAGGCGGAGGGCAAAGAAGTGTTAGCAGCAAGTGTGGTACATGTGCCAGCTGGCTAATACAGAGGTAATCAGGACCACCTACTGCTTCCTAAAAAGGCACCATGGGGCTGATTCTGGAAGCGGCATCTGCTGCGGCAGGCGCCTACAAAGTGGGCACCCGCCGCGTGTCAATCACACACAGGTGCTGCTTCCAGAATCGCCAGGGTTTAATAGGGACGTCAGAATTGTGGTCAGCAGCACATAGTGAAGCCAAAGACCCCTAAACACACCTACTTCTGGGCTTCCAGGGATCTAGATGCTGATCCTGCGTAGTGGCGGCTATATTTTTTGTTTTTAACGATGCAAGCAATGGTGCAACTTAATGGTGCAACCAATTATCACACTACTTAAATCCACCTAATATAAGGTGGCTTTTGTTTGTGAATCTAGGCCTAAGGGCATTCGTGTTAACCTGGAGCAGGTTTAATGCATTAATCTGAATGTTATTGCAAGACCTGAAATAAAAAAATACTCGGAACATCCTTTCTGGATGCATTAGCTTTCAGCTTACCACACATTAAAATTCTGCATTACAGCACATTAAGCCCAAGACTGAATGCGTTTTAGTAAAAAAGGCATCTTCCCCTGCTAT
The DNA here is from genome assembly GCF_902459505.1 of Geotrypetes seraphini. Taxonomy (NCBI): domain Eukaryota; kingdom Metazoa; phylum Chordata; class Amphibia; order Gymnophiona; family Dermophiidae; genus Geotrypetes; species Geotrypetes seraphini. The sequence goes on along the minus strand of NC_047089.1, from coordinate 74,505,805 downwards.
TCAGTGCTATTTAACCAGCCAGGAATGACCCCTGGCTGGTTAAATTGTGCTAAGCAGGCTAATCACTAATATTCAGCTCAAGTTAGCTGATTATCTCTGCTGAATATTAGCACTTAGGGACAGATTCTGTGATTGAGTGCCTGAAGTTATGCACCTACTGTATTTCATGTCAATCACACTTAAGACACCCATTACAGAATCATGCCTAACTATAACTTAGGCGCCTACAATGTAGGCCAGGGTTTTAAAAGCCTACATTATAGACACCTAAGCACTTTAGAAAATCACGCCTAATGCTCCCTAACTCCTCTGCTCCTAAACACGCCTACTTTGAAGTTAGATGCCTATCTTATGTAGAATCGTGCTTAAAAGATAGGCACCTATCTTTTTTTTTTTCAATTATGAGCTTATTTAAGTTCATAATTGAAGCAAATATACTAATTAACCCTCCCATTTACAAAACCGCGCAAGAGATTTTCAGTGCCGGCCAGCACGCTGAATGTTCTGCGCTGTTCTGACAGTCATAGATTTCTTATGAGCATCGGAACAGCACAGAGCATTCAGTGCACCGGCTGGCGCTAAAAACCTCTCGCGTGGTTTTGTACAAAGGGGGGGGGGGGGTAAGTTAGGTGCTTAACTTAGTCACCTATCTTTAGGCGCCTTTTATATAATTTCCCTCTTAGTGGCTATGTCATGTAACTTAGGGGTCCTTTTACTAAGGTGCGCTAAATGCTAAGGCACCCATAGAATATAATGGGCACCTTAGCATTTAGCGTACGCTAATCTTTAGCAAGTGCTAAATCGGTTAGCGCGCCTTTGTAAAAGGACCCCTTAGCCAGTTAAGCATGAATATTCAGCACTATACTGGCTAAGTTTAGCGGTCAACGTAAGCTACATTAGTTAGTTAGACATGATGTGTTACTTATTCAGCTCAACTAGTTCCTGTATTCACATTGATTTGGCATGTTACGTTTCTTATTGTATACTATTATTTTATTGTCACTACTGGATTGGTCTCTTTTTCGTCATGTGCTGGTCGCAGTTGGGCTATAAATGCAAATTATATGACGGTCCTCAGTTATCACGACTCTCAATAGTCAGGACAAGCCTATAAAAGAGTTGTGAGCTGTCTCAACCCAGAAAGGGTAAATCAAGCGTGAAACATCCCTGGACCTGTGCATAGTGCTCTTAATAATTGTGAAAAACAAAAAATGGTGTAATTTATAAATGAATAGTTAATTAAAGAGTCACTCTAAATATTGCAAAATTGTGCAGCCCGAAATATAATTTGCATTTATAGCTTAGTTGGTATAATGAAGTGGGTCCTCCAATGTCCTGCACTATTGTATGAAAGTATTTTTATAGCATTATATATTTATATCTCCTTTTTCCATTGGGTTTTTGGTTTTGGTCACAGTTGGGGCAAGGTACTCAAGCCAAATATATGAGGTTAATATTAATGGTAGATAGTAATAGTAGTTCTGTTGCTTATTCTTGAGGCTGGATGGAGAGGCCTTGGTAAGGTGCCAGGTTGGTGACTCACTGATACCATCTACAAGGCCTGAAAAGGTTGATGACCTTGCTTGGAAGGGGAAAGGTCATCTGGAAAATCCTGGCTACCTCATTGCGAAAATGTTTGTTCTGCTGACACAGGGGAAAACAACTTGTATGATGAACAGTGTAATCTATAGGGATACATCACTTGGCTCTGATACTTTGACAAGATTCCCTTTTAAAGGCATCAACAAATTTGCAGCCTTCTATATTTTACTTGAAATGTGTCTTGTCTTCATTGAGGTTGATGACGTGGCAGTCACAGCTGCTCCAGTTGCATGCATTAATCTAGTATTTAGCATGTGAAGCCCCAACTACAAGTTTTATTACATACCATATTGGCATCAAAACGTTTTATGTTGTTCTTAAGATTAAAAGTACCATTAAATGGTTGTAAATGTTTCTTTGCTTCTATAAAATGTCAGCAAACCTCTCTACTTATTATAGCTGAAATAGCTTTATAAATACTTGAATAAGCATTTTGTGGTTTCTTATTCTTGATTTAACATATATTATTTAGCCAGCACATGTGTTGCTGACTTGTAAAGGGCTTTTGTTCATCATCCAACAGCATCATCAGCTTGTGTTACATTTTTCTGAAGAACATGACATATCTATAATAGAATGGAGTTGTTAGAGAAAGAGAAATCAAAATTTTGTAAGCTCAGCTTTAAAGCTACAAATCCAATATTAAGGACCTCTTTTACTAAGGTGCGCTAACCGATTAGCGTGTGCTAATCGAATTAGTGCATGCTAATCGGTTAGCATACCTTAGTAAAAGAGGGGGTAAGTTACGTCAGACAACTAAAAAATTAAATCACCGCTAAATATTGATAATGTTTTAAACACATACTGCTAGTAAATCACTAGTGGTAAAAAAAACTAAAGTAAATTCTTTTCCACTATCATCGTTTTGCTCAAGGTCAAATAACAGGAATGTTGATGCTGGTTCCTCAGAATTAAAATAATTTTAACATGTATTGATATATGTACCTAGAAAAAAAGCTTATTTTCTGTTTAGGGTGTGCTCAGTATAAAAGTGCATATAGCATTTTGGTAAAAAATAATGGAATTTCAGCTATCAAAACAATTTAACCTAGGACCCCCTGGCAAAAGTAGCATTGTATAACACAGAGACAACACATTTCTGTTACATAATTGTCCAGTATATGATGAGTAGTCGGGCAGGATCTGTACAAGGCCTCTTCAGATGATATTAGATAATTTGTTCTATAGAAACGGAGAGCATATATTTAAAGTGGGATTTCCAAGAAACAGAGAGAGTTCTTTGGAGGACTGATTAGGCTAGCTTAGTCTTTCTGATTTGTAGGCACCCTAATGAGGACCTATTTGACATAATTTTTATAGTCAAATGGTAGACTGTAATTTTGAACGCAGCTGCATGAGACTGGAAATTGCAAACCTGAGTAAAAGTCAGAAAGCTTTTCATAAAATCATAAGGGCTTGTCAGCTTAAGTTTCAGCTCAAATCAACTGTGTATTTTCCCCCTACATACCGTATGACACTGTAGCACGGTCATAAAGTTACCTAAAAAAATGTTTGAAAAGAAAAAGCTGCTTGAAGCATCCTTTCCTCAGTTTGTGCTTGCGTTTGTTTATTTTTGGCAATAATTAAAGTGAACAAATGCTTAAGTTCAGCTGGAGTCTTAGTCAGGTATGATAATTTTAAAGGCTCTGCAAAAACAGAAATTATAGTACCTGAGCTTTGCAATCTACATAAGCCCCCTTTTCAGACAGATGCATATTTAAAACTGCATACTCCGTCTTTTTTTTTGTTGCTGTTGTTATTGGCTTTTTAGAAAGTATGATAATCTACTAAGACTCCAGTTTTCTTCAGGATCAGTAAGACCACAAGAAACTAATTTATAGTAAACAAAATTTTGTATTTATCAAAAATGTGCTGAGGAAATGGGGTAAAAGGAAATGGGTCTCACTGGTTTAAAAGCTCATACCTTAAGAAATGGACCTCAAACTTTAAATTGTAAAGCATTCTACGAACTAGAAAAATGGACTCCTTTACAAACTGAAGTGCTTTTTTTTCTGCTTTAGGAACCGAGAGCCTAGATTTTGAAATATTAGCTTCTATCAGAATGTAACCACAGGTGTGATAACTGTACACATTACCAGTTGCATCTGCCAGAAAACGTTCCCAAGTAATATTTTAGTTATTAAACATGGGATGAAATGGGAGCTTCTACGAGGTCTTGCACATAAACCATGGTTGATGCCCATTCAGTTGGTTCGAACAGCTTACTCAAGCAAATGTGAACAGATTATGCACTGTAGTTTGTGGATCATACATTAAACAAGAGACTCTGCTCTGAGGTGCTGCTTCCCAACACTCCACAGGGAAAGAGAAGCAGGGGGTGAGAAAAACTCATAGAGTTTGACATCTACTGAGGCAACACTTGCCATTTACAATATAAGCCCAAATATTTTTTTTTTTTGCAACACAACTATATATTAATTTAATAAAATACACAATATAGCTCTTATACACTCAACAATTTGGCTCATATGCATGGAATCTGCAATAAATCAATAAAAATATGCCATTTTGATGTAAACACATTAAATCTTACATTTGCACATTTAAATGGTGTTGTGAATTGTGTTGATGTTTAGGACATTTTCATTTTCCTGAGCTATTTTAGTGTCCACAAAGGAATAAAAAAATTGTTAATAATGTTACATTTGGAATATATTACCCTTAAATGGCAATCCTTTTCTAGACCTGCATTCTAGATCAGGTTTAAAAAGCATTGAATATATATTTATTTTTGTTGGACACTAAAATGCTACATAGGCATTACGAACTTTCTTTTCATATATAAAGTGAATTAGCTTATGTATGTGAAGGACAAAATGGACTGTAGCATCTTACAAGTAACTTCTTTTATATGACATGAAGTGTTACTAAATGACCAGGATATGTTTTGTTGATAAATGATCTGGAATGTTTCTTTTTTGTGTGTGTATGGCAATTATACAGAAATGTTTACCACAAATGAGTGCTGATGTTTGGTGTAACTAGGACCACTGCAAGATCATGAAGGACTTTCAGTAGAAACCTGTAATGATCATTGGAAATCCACCACAGAAATTATTCAACCCTGCTTTTCATCGGGTTTAAACAGTAAACAGTTACGTCAGCATCAACTAAAGAGGACAGTCTTATGCTATCATAGGTACTTTCATTTAACTTCCAATTGGATTGTCAAAATTTCACCTTCTATAAAGTACTTCACAACAATCCTAATGTACGGTCAAAATAAAACCATTGATATCTGTGAAAAAACAAACAAAAAAACCAGCAGTGAAATGAATATATTGTGGGCACTTCAGATGTTCACTAAAAGCCTTAAAGCAGCATTGGTCTTCCTTTATCCCTGCAAAATTGTTCTAAACAGGGAACGTAATTTGTTTAATGAACACAAGGGGCAGCAAATGCTAGCCATCTTTCCTTCCCCCACCCCCCCTTTATTTTCTCACAGCCACAGGGTCACTCCCTCTGCAGTCTTGTAAAAGTTTGTCAATTTCTCTGACAACTTCCTCTGCATCCACCGATTCTCGGCCTAAATCTCGGTTTGAGTGATCTAGCTGCTCAAGAACAGAGTCCATCTCGCTCGAGTCTCGGCTCACTCTGGAATGGCCATCGGCAAACACCCGAGCCTTCTGATCGGACGCAATATACTGAGGGTCTTTTGACTGTTTACTGGGTGATATATACTGACTATCAGTTGATAAGTACTGGTTGCTTGTTTCAGCCAATCTGCCTGCTTTTATTTCACAAACATCTAAAGGTCCTTTTGTTGAGGTGCAAGGCTCAATGCATGTCTTGGTTGGGCTGTTTGATGCTGAGGGAATCTCTTGAAGAAGAGGGCTCAGGGCACGCTTGGCTTTTAAATAAGGTTTAACATTGGCAATAAGAATCGTGTGCTCTCTCTTGTCTTTTCCAAATGTACAAAATGTCTTTTTTCCAGTGGGATTCACAGTTTCGTATGTTTCAGTCTCAACATTAGCTTCAACTGTGGGTACAAACAGATTTGTGCGATAATCTGGATTTTCTGCCTGATTGGCTGTTGGGAACTGTGGCATCCAACACCTGTCAGAATGACCAAGCACTTTGCATTCATCTGTGCAATTAACACACTCTTCTTGTTCTGTAAAACAAATAGACAATTGTAATCGTTAAGTTTTCCATTAGATTTATACAGAGGATATGATCAAATCTCCTTGGGACTTTCTTGCCCTCTTATCTCATTTAATTAAGATAAACAAACAATAACTAATGCATTTCAGAAGGATTGCATACAGCAGCTGCTTAAGACAATGTTTTTATTAACTTTATTTTTGGGACATTAAAGCATTAGCACAGCCCAAAGGAAAAAAGCAAAGGAACCATGAGAGAATAACCCTCAAAAGACTTCTGTTTCATCTCTGAACTAATCTGCAGCTGAAATCTCTTTATCTTTGTTCTGTATAAAATTCATCCTAGCAAACGGAACTAAAAGGTATTATTAGGATGCCTTTTCTTTTGTACCAAGTAACGAGGAAGCCACTATGATATCAACATGATTCAATTCAAGAAATACAAACAGTTCATAAAAGCAGAAAGCTGATTTTTTTTTTTTTAATTTTCACTAGCTCTTTATCTTATTCTGTATTTGTCAGGCTAGATAATACTTATAAATTAAACAGTCTACATTAAGAAAAGATCTTTGATTTTGCTCAGTATACAGAAATTTAATTCCATTCAAGGCATGTGGAAAACTCCATGCAAAACGAATTTTTTAAAATTAGTTCTATGCTTAATAGTCACATTTTTTATTTTCTTTCTAGATTGAAAGGTGCAAAAACAGATATGGAGATCCATTTTAAGACAGGATGTGGAGAAGGGAATTCACAATATTTTAGGAGAGATTTTACAAAACATAAGAACATCTTATAAAACAAGAGCACGGCTATACATCCCAGCCCTTCCAGAATTCAGAGGGAACACGATTTTAGAAGGCTGCAAGTGGGAGAAGAATGCTTCCTCCTCCAAATACATGCAAGATCAGCTTCTAAAATTGTTGATCTCTCACCAGATGGCACCAGTCAACAGCAGACCTCCCCAAGGCAGTGTCCAGCCCTACCAGGATTATTCCCCTGGGGGACTGATTATGATTGTTGGGGGAGGGGTGTGTGCGTGTGAACAGCTCCAATGCTGACTGGGGATATTGGTATAGTAAGAAGGAGGGGTGATGAACTTCAGGCCACCACTGATAACTAAGCAGGTGCCAGCCGATATGCATAGAGGAGATTTGCATGCCTGGCACCTCCATTACATGCAGATCTCTCTCATACATATACATTAGGGCTATCCTGAAAATCCGACTGGCCTGGGGGTCCTCCAGGACAGGGTTGGAAACCACTGGCGTAGCTAGCTTTGAATTTTATCCATTTTATAGAAAGTTAATTTCTTCTTGGCCAAAGGATCTGGGTCTACTAAGATGCGACATGGTCAACCCAGGAAAGAAGGAGACTATTTCTCTTAATGAGATAGGAAAAAAGATCTTTGGGGGCTACTTTCTTATTAGCCTACCCATGTAAATGCGTAGTTAAATACCTTGATGCTAAATATGTCTTTTTTGCCCCAGAGCAATGAAGGGCCTTTCTGGACTTGAAGAAAATTGCTTAAGTCGCAACTGATAACGAAAGAACATAAGAACATAAGCAATGCCTCTGCCAGGTCAGACCTGAGGTCCATCGTGCCCAGCAGTCCGCTCACACGGCGGCCCAACAGGTCCAGGACCTGTGCAGTAATCCTCTATCTATACCCCTCTATCCCCTTTTCCAACAGGAAATTGTCCAATCCTTTCTTAAACCCCAGTACCGTACTCTGCCCTATTACGTCCTCTGAAAGCGCATTCCAGGTGTCCACCACCCGCTGAGTAAAGAAAAACTTCCTAGCATTTGTTTTGAATCTATCCCCTTCCAATTTTTCCGAATGCCCTCTTGTTCTTTTATGTTTTGAAAATTTGAAGAATCTATCTCTCTCTAATTTCTCTATGCCCTTCATGATCTTGTAGGTTTCTATCATGTCTCCTCTGAGTCTCCGCTTTTCCAGGGAGAAGAGCTCCAGCCTCTCCAATCTTTCAGTGTATGAAATGTTTTCCATGCCCTTAATCATTCGTGTCGCTCTCCTCTGGACCCTCTCAAGTATTGCCATATCCTTCTTAAGGTACGGTGACCAATACTGAACACAGTACTCCAGGTGCGGGCGCACCATTGCCCGATACAACGGCAGGATGACTTCTTTTGTTCTGGTCGTAATACCATTTTTAATAATACCCAACATTCTATTTGCCTTCTTCGCGGCTGCTGCGCATTGCGCCGTTGCCTTCATTGTTGTATCCACCAGTACACCCAAATCTCTTTCAAGGTTACTTCCCTCTAATACTAATCCCCCCATTTGGTAGCTGAACATCGGGTTCTTTCTCCCTATATGCATGACCTTGCATTTCCCTACATTGAATTTCATCTGCCATTTATTCGCCCACTCCTCCAGTTTTTTTAGGTCCCTTTGTAGGTCCTCACACTCTTCCGTAGTTCTAACCCTTCTACAGAGTTTAGTGTCGTCCGCAAATTTTATAACTTCACATTTCTTCCCCGTTTCCAGGTCATTAATAAATATTTTGAACAGCAGCGGTCCAAGTACAGACCCCTGCGGAACTCTGCTCGTGACTTTCCTCCAGCCCGAGTAGTGACCCTTCACTCCAACCCTCTGTCTCCTGCCTGCCAACCAGTGTTTGATCCATCTGTGTACGTCCCCTTCCACCCCGTGGTTCCACAGCTTCCTAAGTAGCCGCTCATGGGGTACCTTGTCAAAGGCCTTTTGGAAGTCAAGGTAAATGATGTCTACAGGTTCCCCTTTGTCCAACTGGCTGTTTACCCCCTCAAAGAAGTGCAGTAAGTTTGTTTGGCACGATCTTCCCTTGCATGTTGGCTCGCTTTCATCAGCCCATTTTTTTCGATGTGCTCACAGATGCTGTCCTTTATCAGTGCTTCTACCATCTTGCCTGGAACCGATGTCAAACTTACCGGCCTATAGTTTCCCGGGTCTCCTCTTGACCCCTTTTTAAAGATAGGTGTAACATTTGCTATCTTCCAGTCCTCCGGAATCTCTCCAGTTTTCAAGGATAGGTTGCAAACTCGTTGGAGTATTCCCGCTATCTCATTTCTTAGTTCTTTTAGTACCCTAGGGTGGATTCCGTCCGGGCCTGGTGATTTGTCGCTTTTCAATCTATCTATCTGTTGGAGGACATCCTCATGGCTCACCTCTATTGCTGACAGTTTTTCTTCTTGGTCACCATGGAAGATCACGTCGGGTTCCGGTACACTGGATGTGTCCTCGCTTGTGAAGACTGACGAGAAGAATTTGTTTAACCTGTCGGCTACCTCTTTTTGCTCCTTTATCACTCCCTTTTGGCCCAATCATCCAACGGTCCTACTTCCTCCCTCGCTGGTTTCTTCCCCTTAACATATCTGAAGAATGATTTGAAGTTTTTTGCCTCCCTGGCCAGTCTCTCTTCGTATTCTCTTTTCGCTCTCCTAACCACTTGATGACATTCTCTTTGGCGTTTCCTGTGTTCATTCCAGTTTTCCCCAGTTTGGTCCTTTTTCCATTTCCGGAATGATTTTTTCTTGTCTCCTATCGCTTTCTTCACCTCATTGTTTATCCATGCGGGGTCTTTTGTTCGGTTTTTTTTTTGCACCCTTTTCTAAATCTGGGGATGTACATATGTTGTGCTTCTTGCACTGTGCCCTTGAATAGAGACCAGGCTTGCTCTACAGTTTCTGTTTTCCTTGAGCTGTTTCTAAGTTTTTTTCTTACCATTGCTCTCATAACATCATAGTTCCCTTTCTTGAAGTTGAACATTGTCACTGTGGTTCTCTTCCCTTTTGCTGTACTTACTCCTAATTTGTACTGGATCATGTTGTGATCGCTGTTTCCTAGTGGTCCTACTACTTCCACTTCTTTTGCAGGTCTCCCTATTCTGTTGAGGATTAGGTCAAGAGTGGCATATCCTCTTGTTGGTTCCTTGACAAGCTGATCCATAAAGCAGTCCCTCACAGCCTCTAAGAATTCTGTTTCCCTCGCACAGTTTGAGTTTCCAATATTCTAGTTTATCCCAGGGTAGTTAAAATCTCCCATTACTGTCACATTCCTATTGTTGCCTTCCCGCCTCAATTCTGCTGCCAGATCTTTGTCGTTTGCTTCCGTTTGTCCAGGTGGACGATAGTATAGACCCAATCTTATGTCAAAGCCACTTTTTCCTAGTAATTTGACCCATAATGACTCCAGTCCTTCTGCCTTTGGTTCTATATCCACTCCGGACGAGGGAATGGTGTCTTTTATGTATAGTGCTATTCCTCCACCCTTCTTGTGGGTCCTGTCTCTTCTATAGAGTTTGTACCCTGGCAGCACTACGTCCCATTGGTTATCCTCATTCCACCATGTTTCCGTGATTCCAATGATGTCTAGGTTTTCTTTTTTGGCTATGGCTTCTAATTATCCCATTTTGGTCTTTAGGCTCCTTGCATTAGCGTACAAGCAATTTAAGTCCTGGTCTTTTCTTTTCTCTGCTGGTTTTACATGTGTTTTGCTCCTCTTACCATCCCCTATTTGGGCTGCCAGTCCCTCATTTCTGTTCCTTTCTTCCTCATTTTTTGGTGTATCTTTTCTGTTCCTTTCTTCCTCATTTTTTGGTGTATCTTTTTCATCTGCAACCTGATTTCCTGATCTCTCCTGTTCCTCTAATTTTATCTGTTTGCCCTTTTTGTTGGTCAACAGCTTCTGTTGTTCGTCTCTTGCCTGTTCCCAGCATTTTTCCCGCTCAGTATCTTCTTTGGATACTCTTGTCCGAACCGTCGACGTCAGGTCGACTATCGGCTTTCCCCTTCTTCTCAGTTTAAAGCCTGCTCAATTCCTCTCTTGACGTTGTTTGCTAGCAGTCTCGTTCCTGCCTTGCTCAGGTGTAGTCCGTCCCTCCTGAAGAGCTTGTTCTTCCCCAAAAAAGTTGTCCAGTTTCTTACAAAAAGGAATCCTTCTTCTTTGCACCATCTCCTCAACCAAGCGTTTATTGCTTGTAGCTCGGTCTGCCTCTTCACGTCTGCCCTCGGTACTGGCAGAATCTCTGAGAATGCTATCTTCTGTGTCCTCAGCTTCAGTTTCCTTCCTAGGATCTTGAACTGTTCAATTAGCGTAGTCCTGCTGTAATTTCTCCTGTTGACATCATTTGTTCCCACGTGGATTATCACTGCTGTCTCTTCTGTTTCCGCGCCATCCAGGATCCTCTCGATTCTGTCAGTGATGTCCTTCGTTCTTGCTCCTGGGAGACAGGTCACTAGCCGATCCTCTCTCCCTCCTGCTACGTGACTGTCCACTTCTCTCAGGATTGAGTCTCCCACGATGACTGCAGATTTCTCCTTCTTCAGCTTCCTTACTGGTCTCAAGTCTGTATCCTCGGCGTGGTTCAGTCCTTCTCTTCCGGGGTACCCGCCAGTCTTCGCCCTCTCTGCTTGCACGAATCTTCCATGTGATCCTTCATCCTCGGCGTCCGTTGGCCTCTGTCTTCCATCTGTTGGCCCATGTCCTCCATCTTGTGTAGCCGTAGCTTCCTCGCTCCAGCGCTGCTGATGATCCTGCTCTTCTACCTGCCTGTAGGCCTCCTCGATGAATCTTTCGAGCTCCCTTACTTGCTCCTTGATGTGGCTTTCTCCTGTAGGGTCTTCAGTTGTCTCGAAAGGTGCTTCTGAGATGTGGAGTCCCTCCAGCTCTTGAACCTTGCACTGCAGTCGACCAACTTCCTTCTTCAGGCTTTCCGGTTCCTGACACCGACTGCATATGTATGCCTGCCTTCCCGAGGGAAGGTAGTCATACATATGACACTCTGTGCAGTACACTGGGAAGCTCCTCCGTGTTCCTGCTGCTTCCATTTCTCTTTCTTCGGAGTCCACTAGATGTCCTCTCCCTTGTCTTATGTCTTTATGTGTGCAGGCGCTGTGCTCTCTCCTGTGCTTGGCTCTTTCCTGTCTACTTCTTCTGCCGCTTTTTGTCTTGGTGGGTCTGTTATCCTCCCTTGGGCCTCTTTCTTGTCCCCGAAGCCTGCTGCTTCTTTATCCTTCCCTGTCTTGTGTGTGTCTTATTGTGTGTTTTCTTCTTGTGCGTGTGCTCTCCCTACATGCGTGCTCGCTTCTTCCTTACCTGGTGTTCTGGAGTCCTTGGCTGTCTTTGCTCGACCCTTCTCAAGGCCCTTCGCAAAGGCGCTCTCGCTAAGGCGAGCGCCTTTGCCGCTCGCCTTCGCTGCGCGCCGTTGGCTCCCTTCCTGTTAAGGGGGAGTCAGGGCGATGACGCTGATGTCGTGGAGGGGGTGGGCGGAGCTTCCTCTCACCGCTACCCGCTCCTCTCTGCCGCCGCTGACCCTGCTAGAAAAGAAAAAGAAAAACTCCTCCGGCTTCTCCCACCGGCTGCTCTCTCCTGCCTCCGCTCCTCACCTCACGGCCGTGCAGTGGTCTCTCGCGCCCTGGCTCCCTTCCTGTTAAGGGGGAGTCAGGGCGGTGACGCTGATGATGTGGAGGGGGTGGGCGGAGCTTCCTCTCGCCGCTACCCGCTCCTCTCTGCCGCCGCTGACCCTGCTAGAAAAGAAAAAGAAAAACTCCTCCGGCTTCTCCCACCGGCTGCTCTCTCCTGCCTCCGCTCCTCACCTCGCGGCCGTGCAGTGGTCTCTCACGCCCTGGCTCCCTTCCTGTTAAGGGGGAGTCAGGGCGATGACGCTGATGACGTGGAGGGGGTGGGTGGAGCTTCCTCTCGCCGCTACCCTCTCCTCTCTGCCGCTGCTGACCCTGCTAGAAAAGAAAAAGAAAAACTCCTCCGGCTTCTCCCACCGGCTGCTCTCTCCTGCCTCCGCTCCTCACCTCGCAGCCGTGCTATTAGTGTTAAAGCCTATTAATTGCACTTTTTATTTTTTCCTTATTGAAATGTTTACGCTCATCACATTATTATATGGCCTCTCAAAAGCAATATTAGTGGTCTAAGGAAGGATTTAAAACAAGGGTGTCCAACTTTTTGGCTTCCCTGGGGCGCATTGGCCGAAAAAATTTTCTGGGGTCGCGCAAACGCTGCAGCAAGATAGAGGAGAGAGCCGGCAAGATGGTAAACACCTGGGGGCAGCAGAGGAAAACACTGCATTGCCTTTGTCCGGGGCCGCACAAAATACTTCACGGGGCTGCCTGCAGCCCTCGTGCCGCAGGTTGGACAGCCCTGATTTCAAATGTTACTTTTACTGTGTTTCATTGGCAATTAGTTTTTCTTGTAAAAATGTTTCAAAATCAACAAATAATAATAATAAAAAAGAAAGATAATTTATTTCTTGGAAGTCACCCTCCCCATGTGTATGTGGTAAGAGCTATTATTTACATTAGATTATGGGCTCCTTTTATCAAGCCGGGCTAGCGGGGTTAACGCGCACGACTCTTAATCATGCGCTAACCCCCCTGCTGGCCAAAAACTACCACCTGCTCAAGAGGAGGCGGTAGCAGCTAGCATGGCTTGATAAAAGGAGCCCTATATCAATGATAATGCACCTAGATTATTATTCCTAACTAGTGTTTAAGCCCGTTACATTAACGGGTGCTAGAGTACATGTCTGTCTGGTTTTTTTTTTATTTGTCTCTCTCTCCTTGAATGCTGTCTATCTGTCATTATTTCTGTCTGTCTCTCTCTGGCCCCCTGTTTGTCTATCTTTATTTCTAACTCTATCCTCTTCCCTCAATCCTGCATGTGCCCTTTTTCTTTCTCCTCCCCATTTCCTTCCAACGTCTGCTCCCCCTGCCCTCATACTTCCATTCAGTGGCTGTCCCTCCTCTCCCCCACACTTCCATTCAGTGTCTGTCTCCCTCTCTCTACCCCTTCTATCTACTGTTTATCCTCTGTCTTGCCCCTTCCATTCACTGCCCTCTCTTCTCTTTCCTTCCAGTGTCCGCCCTCTCTCTCTCTGTTCCATATGGCATCTCCTCCTTCCTTTCCCCCTTCCTTTTCCCTTGGTCTGGCATACATTCCTCCTTCCCTCCATGCCCTGCCATCTCTTCTTCCCTCCAAGCCATTCTCTCCCCCTCTGCTCCCTTTCCTTCTTGAACTTCATCGGGCAGCAGCAGCAGCATTCACAATTCATTGCTGTTGCTGGCTTCAGGTCTTCCTCTCTGTCGGGTCGTCTTCCTGAAACAGAAAGTAGGCAGGACCTGCCAGAGAGGAAGGCCTGAAGCTGGCAACAGCAGCGAATTGTAAATGCTGTTGCTGCCCGAAGAAGCCAGGCCTTGAAAAACCCGAGGCAGACCGCTTCTCTTCCCTCCCAGCCCAACCCCCGCTGACTCGGCTCCCTTACCCTTTCTGATCCCCGCCTGCGTCGTGGAAGCGTGAAGACTGAACACCGGCAATCGGGGTGGTGAGGACGCGGCTCAGGAGACTGTGAAGGTATTGGCGTGTGGCGGCGCTCCACAAAGCCCTCCTCTCGGAAGCTGCCGCCAGCACCAATCAGGGCGGCGAGGACACGGGCAGGGAGAAAGCTTGCCTGCGCTTCCTCCAGCGGTTGGTGAGTGAGGGCGGGAGGAGGCGAGTGGCTAGAGTGATCCCTGCCTCCGCGTTCTAAAATGGAACATGGCCACGGATCAGAAATCACAGCGGCAGAGATCACGAAGTTTCAAGAGCGCATGCGCGCTCTAGGGTTTTATTATATAGGATGTGTGTCTTTATTTCTTTCTGTCTCTCTCCATTGCCCACTGTCTTTTTTGTTTCTCTCTCTTCTTGGACTCTGTCTGTCTGTCTTTCTTTCTGTCTGTCTCTCTGGTACCCCATCGGTCTGTCATTATTTCTTTCTCTCTCTTTTTTCTTGGCCGATGTCTGGTTTATTTCTCTCTCTCTCCTTGGCCGGTGTCTGTCTGGTTTGTTTTTTTTTCTCTCTCTCCTTGACCAGTGTCTGTCTGTCTGGTTTTTCTTTCTCTCTCTCTTTCTCTCCTTGGCCGGTGTCTGTCTTTTTTTATTCTTTGTCTCTCTCTCCTTGGCTGCTGGCTGTCTGTATGTCTTTTTTTCTTTGTCTCTCCTTGGCCGGTGTCTGTCTTTTTTTTCTTTCTCTCTTTCTCCTTTGCCAGTGTCTGTCTGTCTTTTTTTTTTCTCTCTCTCTCCTTGGATGCTGGCTGTCTGTTTGTCTGTCTCCCTGTCTCTCTCCCTGGCCCCCTGCCTGCCTATATTTCTCTGTCTCTTCATGGCCCCTTCTGCCCCTAGAATACCCCTCCCCTCAAAGCATCCCCTTTCCCTCTCCCCCTCCACTTCCCTGAGCAGTAGCAGAATTAGCAATTTACCTTGTAGCTGCTGGACACAAACCGCCAGAGCAGGACACCCTCCTGCTCTGGCTAACAAACAGTAGCTCCTGGAGACAAACCGGCACCGCATGACACCCTCCTGCGCGCCTGCCTGAAGAAATTAACAATTTGAAAGCAGCACGTGCGGCAAGCCGCCGCTCGCGCATGAACTCTTTGACAGCTGGGGCGCGTGCTGCAAGCCGCCGCTTGCGCCTGAAGATTTTAAAAGCCAGGGTACTTGCGGCACGCTGCCGCTTGGCGTTAGGAAGTCGGGGTGCATGCGGCAAGCCGCCGCTCGCGCCTGAAGAGTTAGGAAGCCGCGCCGCGTGCTGTAGAATGCTGCCACGGATCAGAAATCACGGCGGCAGGGATCACGCCGTTTTAAAAGCGCATGCGCAGGTAAGGTTTTATTATATAGGATAACATATTTATGCACCCATCATCACCATTGTATAGCAACTAACTAAATGTAATTAGTTAACTTTGCTTAAGTAATTTTGCTTTTACTTGAAAAGAAATACAGAACATGTTACTTTGACTTTTACTGAAGTAATAATATTGTCAACTTTTTAATACTTTTACTCAGTTACATCTGATGCTTGCAGTTAAAAGATGTAAATGACTATTTCTCAGTAAACCAAATGAAACTGAAAAACTGGGAACAGAATTCTGCTATTGCAGACCTTATCATATAAATAATGGATCATCTCATCTTAAATTTTGCTGTTCAGTGACTATAGCCTATAAGAACAGTGTGTGTGTTGAAATGGTTACTGGTCTCCAGCCAAATAGAACAGTAATGAATTGGGTCACTTTGAAGTTGAGATGAAGCTAAAGCTGGTTGCAATACATATGTCTCGATCACAAACAAACTACTGGTCATCATCTCATGAAACATTTTATATTGGGGTTTCTTTAGAGAGGAAGTCCAATTGTTTGGCTTAAGACTGAAGAGGAGTTCCAGCACATTTGATGTTCTTAAACCAGTTCTTGATGATATTCAAACAGAGTTTGCTATCAGATGAAAAATTATTAGAACAGACAATGATTAGGAAAGCTTTCTTTGTAATGGGACAGCATGAGAATGACAACAGGGCCGGTTTTAGACATGCTGGGGTCCAGGGCAGAAATTAAGAAGGGGGCTCCTCTCCCAATTTCCATACCCACCATTACTACCATATACAGTGGAACCTTGGGTTGCGAGCATAATTCATTCCAGAAGCATGCTCATAATCCAAAGTGCTCATATATCAAAGCAAGTTTCCCCATAGGCCATAATGGCAACTTGGATGATTTGTTCCACTGACTTAATATTGGTAGGTACATCTCTCTGACCCAACCCAACACCTGAGCCAACACCTGACTCGACCCATATCTCTTCTTCTGTCTTCTTCCACTGCTGTCCTCCACTTTGTCACCCCACCCCAGGAATGGACTTTGTTGCTCCTCCACTTTGCGACTGCCTCCTCCTCCCCCCACTGACCGGACCTGTCCTTACCCGTGCGCTGTTGCTGCAAGTGCCTGCCGCCAGTTCTCTACTGGACCTTGAGCATCTGCGCAAGTTGGGGTTACTGCTCCCCCCATGAACATTAAAGAAGTACTGAGGAAGGGAGAATGCGTGTGGCAGGAGGGGGCATGGAAGGAGTGGATGGGGGCAGAGTAGAGGGCAGGAGAGGGAAACCACTGCCCCAGGCACCTCTCTCATCCTTCCTATGCCACAGGTACCACTATTCTTTATCTCCCCATTGCCCACCCCTACATTAGCCCTTTTTCCTTCCTTCCTTCTCTCTCCCTCCTTTCTGTGTCCCAAGTTAGTTCCCCCTTCCTCTTTCCCTCCCTCCTTCCTTCCTATGTAAGTTAGTGCCTCCTTCCCTCCCTCCCGTGCTGAAGCCTGCCTTCCTCCCTCCCTGTCGAAGTCTGCCTACCTCCCATCGATTCCTCCTCCTCTCCCCCTCGTCCACCGCTCACCTCAACTCCAGGAAGGTAAGCCGGGCTAGCCAAACAGTGATTGGCTGGCCCAGACCTTCTCTCCAATTTCAGAACTGACATCAGGGCAAGGCTTGTGGGCCAGCGGTGTGCAATCACTGCACGCTGGCCCTTACCTTCCTGGAGTTGTGGCGGGAACCAGCGGCAGCGGCGGCAAGCGGGTGGGGAGCAGCAGCTCGCATACCCCCAATGAGTGGTGAGAAACCATGGGTCACCGAATTGGCTAGGCCGATCTAAAAAAAACAAAAACAAATCAATTTGAATCGATTCACCCAAAGTGAATCCGTGAATCGATTCGAATCGGAAATCGGGCAGCACTACTACATACCACTGGACCTCTTATTTAAGAGACAGCAAGTGCATCTACACTACCTATCTCGATGATAGCACATGGTAAGTTGTTATATGCAGACTGCAAGGTGCAGACCATGCACATTTGTTGCATATAATATGACATTTTCTACCCCATTCCAGGATATACCATAATCCCATTGTTTGGGAAACGTCAACACCTACTAGACCCTCAACACCTACTAGACCCATCTGTCTACCACTGCAATAGCCCTTATGGTTGCAGGTGTCACCTATATGTCAGTACAGTAGGATTTTGGTGGGTTTTCATGGTATCACACTTCCACCACAAGTTTACTCGTTAGAGTGGAAAATGAGCATAGGTCTCTTTCTTGGAGTCCACTGCACTTTCCTATCAGGCTACTCCAAATACCTGCTTGCTGCTCTAATAAGACTGGCTATAACATCTGTAGATGTCATACAGTCATGTATATACTGTTTCCTTCACATATTTGGGGTATAGGAAGGGTTCAGTGACCACCGGGGGAGTGTGGAGGACATTCTTACACCCTCCCCCAGTGGCCATCTGATCAGTTTGGGCACCTTTTTGGCACTTAGACGGTTTAAAAACAGGTCTAGCCCCAAACGTTCAAATTGTGCCCGGGATGTTTTGTAAAATGTCTGATTATTGCTACAAAATGTCCAGAGCCTAAGCCCACCCTAGGCATCTATGGTCCTCATTTTCAAAAAGAGAAAAATATCTGAAAAGCAGCAGAAAGTGGCAGATTTCTTTTTTTTCTGGTTCAATTATGTCTGTGTGCCTGAAATTACACTGAGATGTTCTCAGCAAAACATATCAAGTCGGATGTCTATCATATTGAAAATGGCCTTAAACTCCAAATACATACCTACTGTTATTAAAATACCCTCTAAAGTGGTTTTCCTTCAGTATGCAATACAATAATCCAGATAACACACTGATGACTAAAGAGAGGATTATGTAGAGAGAGAGAAAGTGAGAGAGACTGAAGGAAGAAGTAGGGATATGTGAGATTCTTGCTTTTAAAATAATTTAAAGCAGTTATCTAGTAAACAAAACAATTACAGTACACATATCTTCGGATTACATTTGTGCCTAGTGTCTAACCTCTTTTATATGACCATTGCACCTATTAAAATATGCATTTAGTTACTGCTCAGCAATAATTATTCTGCCTTCAGTACCAATATATCTTTAAATTGAAGCTCAATAGGATACAGGGGAAGACCAGAGGTGAATTAAAAGTCTTTGGGTGATTCTTACTAGAATCAACCTTAGGAAATGCCATTTTATGGAAGAAAGAATCACTTTCCATTACACAAAAAGAATATGTGGTAATAATAACTTCAGAAGTTAAAAGTAATTGTGTTCAGAGATGCTTTGTGGCTATAATGCTATCAGACTGTGAAATTATGCATTGAATTGCACGACTGTTCACATTCTCAATATACAAACAGCTTCTACAGTGGGGTTAAATTCAATGTGTCCCTGTATGCACCTGTCAACAACCAGCTGATCAATTTCTTTGATGAAATAAATAACACGGTCTACACATACAAGGGATAACTTTTCAGGGACATGTCATAAAGCATCCCCCCCCCCCCCCATTCTATCAAATGCGCCTAAAGTTAGGCACTTAGATCGACACTCAACATCTCTTAATTTGCACTAGTAGGAGCTAATTAAAAGGTGCTTAACTTGGTAGGCGTGATTCTACAACAGTTAGGCGCCCAGTGCAAAGCTAAGAGAGGGCGTGGCTAGGGACAGCTCGTGGGTGCGGTTTTGCGTTAGGAGCCGTTTGGGCGCCTAACTTAGGTGCAGGCATTTAGACCGAGAAAACCTTGGCATAGATAGGGTGCACCTAAATGTTAAAAAGCTTACAAAATCTCGCTTAACGCCACACTAGTCGGCATCAATTTTTTTAGGCTACATATATAGAATTGGGCCCTTTCTGCCTATAACATAGCCTTTCTGCATAGAAAATGTTTCTTATAAAATTATGTGCATCACTCGGAGGCAATCCTATGGGCCTAGTCTGGCTGGAGCTGAATTTGTATCTGTATTGTTGAATGCATTAGAGATGTTTTCTATTCTAGATTTAAAAACGTTACCAGTCGCTTGTTTTTTGATCGGCCAGCCAGTCGGTGTGCCAGAAGAAAGTTTAGTGAATCGCGTCCTTCCTGCTTTGCATGCCGTTTCCCCTCATTTGCATGCATGGATCGGAGGATGAATGATACACAGGTTAGTGAATCGGTTCGGAGGGAAATCGGGTCGCAAACCGATTGGTACACGATCGGTTTGCTTAGTGAATCTAGTCGTTTGCAGCAGCTTGGGGGGAGGAGGGAAAGTGATTCAGAAACCAGAAATTCAGGTGGAGAGGGCTCCCCAAACGAGTACTGCCCACTATTATTCCTTTCCCAGATCTAGTGAGAGCACTAAAGGTATTTCCCCAGTGGGGACAGGCAGAGAAACACAAAATCAATGCAGAGGGGAGGTGTCAGTCTCAGGAAACTGCAATACCTAAGCTCCAAGAACCAGAGCTGCAGGTGAATAAATTAACCTCAGCTGTGTCAAGCAGGGAAAGTTCAGCACAGCACACTTCCCCAGCTTTGGCAGTTTACTTGGGCAGCAAGAAACCAGGCTTCACTCCAGGCAGAACTTTGTCCCAGGTTCCTAGCAGGAAAGGGCAAGCAGAGAACTTCCAGGCAGACAAGTAATAGGCATTGCAGTTTGAGCCTTTACCTGGGGGAGAGGAATGTTTCTCAGTGGGAGAATGAGAAGCTAGTCCTCAGATTGCCTTTAACTCCCAGGTTGGGGGGAACAAAGAATGAAGACGTGGAATGCATGGAAACAAATAGATTTGATTTCAACCCCAGTGATACAGGGTGGGGGATGGTAAGTACTCCTAAGCCAGCCTTCTATATGCAGGAAGATTGTATGGAAGAGTAACTCTAGTGTTTATTATGTGCTGAAGCTTCCAGTCTGAGTTTGATGTCTGAAAGTAAAGGAGAGCGTGTGACAAAATGTGCTGAACAGGGGGGGGGGGGGGGAAGGGCAGAAGTATGTTTTGGTTTAAACTTTACCCAATGACCTAGGAAGGTTTCCCAGGGGGGACAGGGCTTCTGGGGGCCCTAAGAGCTGCCTTCCTGGCTATAAAAAGTAAGGACCTTGGAAGCATATGGGTGGGCTTGGACAGCTTTAGTTGAGAGGCTTGTTTCCACACAGGCTGCAGCTAGAAGTGCTCAGAGCAGTCCTGTGAGTGTCCTGATAGGGAGAGGAAAGTGTGCCAGAAATAAAAAATTTGGAGAAAGATTTTCTTTCCTGGCTCTGCTTACCTGAAAAGCTGTGAGAGCCCAGCTGGCCAAGACCATGGTGTGGACCAGCCAGCAGGCCAAGAGGCCTGGGGGACTAGTGGTCACAGAGAAAAGGCATAGGTTTTATTTCCTTCCTTATTTTTGAACTGTGGTGATAAGTGATGTGGCTATGAGCTATGAGACTTGTTACACAAAACATGACTTTGGGAAATTATTTTTGAGTTGGTTTAATAAATCCAGTGACACTTTTGAACAGATTCTAGTTTCCGAATTTTCCTTCCAACCAACCAATAAAAAGTCAAAAAAATCTTGTCTGCGGTCTGAGCAGGGCTTTTACCCACTGGTGGGGTCCTGCCTGGCCACAGAAGTTTCAGGAACAATAACACCCATGTTAAAAGTACAATAATGAGCTACAGGATCAGTAAACAGGTGTTACAGAAAATTGAGACAGGTTTCCATAACACCTATGCTATGGGGAAATTGAAAACACACATGCTTTAGTGAATCTAAGAATATAATAAGCTATATAGAGTCTCAGAATGGTATCTACATGGCTGTAGTAGATAAGAGCACAGCAATGACCGACAGATTCAGATGCCCTGAGTTACGGTGTGCTGGGTCCCATGTGTCTATTAATGGTCAATAAATAAATCAGAAATTCAGCCATTTTATCCATCTAGTAAGAATGGTCTTAGTATGTGGGAATGACCCATGTAAGCATGCATTCAGGCCATTTTTTTCACTGCAGTTTGGTAAAAGAGCCCCTAAATGTGTAGCAAGGCTAAATATGTATATCATTTTAAACACTGTTGGAAAAAAAGTTTAAAATAATACGGTGGCTGTCATCGTGGTGCATTCTATTTATGTAGCTCTGGCACCTTTAAGAAAGGCTCTCTGGGAGCACCGAGTTGCATGTTAGTGACCTGGTGCTCCTGAGGGCAGAATAATGCAGCAATACTGCTGGTTAGTGTTTTGTTTAAATATCTTCACAGATTCTGTGGGTTGAGAAGGGTTCATACAAGGTATCAAAATGAAAGGCGGTACAGCAAGTGATTAAACTAAACTGTTGTGTTTATTTGTAATTCTTTATTAATTTTTCATTCAAAAACAATGTATTAAAATATACAAATACAGTACTCCCCCGATATTCGCGGGGGTTCCGTTCCAGGAACCCCCGCAAATCTTGAAAAACTGTTAAAAAAAGTTTTTCATGAGGGAGACTGGAGAGGGCAGCGGGCAAGGCAGGAGAGAGCAGCCGGAGTGCCGGCGAGTGATGGAAATCACTCGCTGTACGCTCCTTCACTCGCCGGCGCTCCGGCTGCCCTCCCCTGCCTCTCCAGCTGTCCTCTCCTGGTCGGCAGTTCACGGTCGGAAAATACCGCGAATGACTGGGACCGCGAACCGCCGACCGCAAATTCATGGGGGAGCACTGTACATATAATTAACATCAAAATTGCATGTTCATCAATCATAAAATTCCTTCACAAACCTTCCCTCCCCCATCCCAATATGAGAACAAAAACAAAATGCATTACTTCAGTAATTCATTTTGAACTTATTGATTCATGATGACCTCAAAATATAATACCCCTCTGCCCACCCACCCTTCCTGGATGTGTAACTCAAATGAGAAATCCGTTGAATAATCTAGCTGTTGAAACTAAACTGTTGAATGTACGTGAACTATTGGCTATTCATCCCATAAAAATGATGCAATTTATTGAACGTAAGACAACTGATAGACTACAACCTAAATGACTCCTTTATAAAACAAGGAAAAGAAAGCTATCAATATAGTAGCAATATGTGGACCAAGCCTGAAAATTCAGTTTGAATGATGGGCACCTGGCTAAGACTCACTGAGGATAAGACAGAAAGTCCACCTATCACCAGGGGAGCTTTTCTGACAGAATTCACGTTTGGCTTTAGATTTCTTAATCCAGGATTGAAAACTGCAGCTGTGTGACACAATCCATATTTGAGGACACATCTTTGACTGGCAGCTTACCTTAAACATTCAGAATGGTGTAGTGGTAATGGTTAGTTTTTTTCTATCTTCTACAGACAAGATACCAAAGGCTATGCATATTTTGACAGGGACCTGGCGGAGCCCTTTCCCCAACTGAGAATCGTGGTTATGGATTAATCTGCCCATAGACTTGAGAAAAGAAGAATTGTATATAGACTTTAAAATACATTTTTAAAAGCACATTTTTTCCCAATTGACCTTCTCAACTTAGAACACAGTTTGGGACTGTGATCTGTGTTTATGTAATGATTAATTCTGTTTTTAAGTAACGATTAATTTTGTAATGGATAATTTTTAGCTGTAGGTATTAATTATGTTTCATTGAGATTTGATTGTTTTATTGTTTTACTATTAGAATTGTTATTGTTGAGATGTTTGCTATGATATTTTAGGAAAAAATTTTTTTAAAACTTTTGCTTTTAATCTTTCCTTTTCTATTTTTAATGGAGTTCTTTTCTTGATGAATATGAACTATGTATTGTAAACCGCTTGGATCCTGTTAGGCTTTTATGCGGTATATAAAGTTCTTAATATACATAAACTAGCATGGAGCCTTGGAACAGACACCAGCCCTGATCTAATGACTGGGACATGAACGAGGAATGGAGGCCAGAGGAAAAGAACCTGGGAGAAAGTAATTGCCAGGACCAACAGATGGAGTGGGAAAGTTCCTCGTATCCCGAACTGCTGACTGAGGAGAACATGGAATTCAGTTAACCACCAGGCCAGAATATCCTGAACTTTTAAAATCTTGTTTTAGAATTGTTGGTTTTTTTTTTTTTCTTGTGCTGCCCGTTACGAGGTAGAGTGTGGCTGCAAGCTGTACTGTTTGGGTGTGGCTCTTACACAGCATTTTCAAAACTTGATTTTTCTTTTTGCCTAAAAGAAATGCTCCTGTGAATGTTTCATTTTGGTTCCTGGACTTCAAAGAACAGTGGAGCTGTTGCTAACAACCAGACAGCTAAATTAAGAAGCACCTTGTCTGTTATAGGGCTGAGCGTAGAGCCTCACGAGACTGCACAACAGTGAGCCTGGGGGGGTTACTGTATATTTTTGTGCTCGGGTCACAGCCATCCTTTTCTTTGTGGCAGGGTACCCTGAGGTGGGCTCCCACGCGACCCTCTAGGCATCCTTATACGCCCTCTCCCTCCTGCCACCAGAGGCCCACTTCCCCCTCCAGGCTCTGCACCTTTGATGTTGGGAACAGGAGGTACCAAAAACACCTCCTGCTTCTCCATGATCACACTGGGCCTTAGGCCCTTCCACGGTGTATCATATGATGCACGGGGAGGGTCCTAAGACCCTGATTGGCTCCGATACCTCGGACTCCTCCCTCCTTTTCTTCCTACCCTGTCTTTCCTGAACAGATTATAGCCTAGTATAACTATGTCCAAGTCATGGCTCTTTGTGAGCCATATCGCCATGATCACAACTAAATCCAAATCGGCCTCTTCCATCATAGCCTCTAGATGCAAAACTTTGTTTCCCATACTTTGAGCATTAGTAAATATTTTTTTCCAGACATCGTCACTATTTCTCATT
This sequence comes from Geotrypetes seraphini, assembly GCF_902459505.1. Taxonomy (NCBI): domain Eukaryota; kingdom Metazoa; phylum Chordata; class Amphibia; order Gymnophiona; family Dermophiidae; genus Geotrypetes; species Geotrypetes seraphini. The sequence goes on along the minus strand of NC_047089.1, from coordinate 74,481,628 downwards.
TGTGGAGAGATATTTAGGGCTCCTTTTACTAAGGTGCACTAGCGTTTTTAGTGCGTGCGCTAGACACTAACGCTTCCATAGAGCTTGCGTTAGTATTTTTCGTATAGCGTCTGGTTTGCGCGCGCTAAAAACGCTAGCACACCTTAGTAAAAGGAGCCCTTAGTGATTCACTTACCTGAGGGCTTATACTTTCCTGGGGGCTTTGACCACCCTATCCCAACAATTCTAGTTTAAAGTATTCTTCAGTAGGTTAGCCAGTCTGCTGCTGAAGACGTCCCTTCTCTTCCCTTCAGCAGCCCTTGGAAAATCATGCCATGGTACAGGAAGCCAAAACTCTCTTAATGACACCTCCATGCAGCATACATTCATCTCCAGGATGCGAGCTTCTCTGCCTTGGCCTTTACCCTTGACAGAAAGGATCAACAATACCACTTGCATAATTAATTGCTTCACCTACTGTCCCAGAGCCACAAAGTCATTTTTGATACATTCAGATGGGTACCTAGCAGTATCATTAGTATCAACATGGATGAGCAGTATTGGATAAGTCATTAGGCTTGATGAGTCTCGGCAAGCTCTCCATAACATCTTGAACTTCGGCACCAAGCAGACAGCACTACCAACTACCTTTTGCCTTCCAATGGTCTCAGATCCAGCAATGTTTTAGAATTTGATCTTTGGTCCTTCCTCTCATCTCCTCCACTTCCAGGGCTGCATAATGGCTCTTCATTCAAGGGCGTCTCAGTCTTGCCACCTCCTCTCTCAGTTCGTTCACTATCTTTTTTTTTTTTTTTTTTTTAGATATATTAAAAGCAAGAAACTGGGAAAAGAATCAGTTGGACAGCTAGATGACCGAGGGGTAAAAGGGCACTCGAGAAAGACAAGGCCATAGTGGAGAGATTACATGAATTTGCTTCAGTCTTCATTGGGGAAGATACCAGTACCAGAAATAATATTCAATGCTGATGAGTCAGAAAAACTGAAACAAATCTCTGTAACACTGGGAGATGTAATGGTTAAATTTGACAAATTGAAGAGTAGCAAGGACCTGATAGTGTACATCCCAGAGTACTGGACAGAATTGAAAAATGAACTTGCAGTATTTGTTAGTAATTTATTTATTTAGTATGTATTTATACACACCACTTATATTCTAAGTAGTTTACATTCAGGTACTCAAGTATTTCTTCCTAATCTATTCTGGTGCGCTCACAATCTAAATAATGTACCTGGGACAATGGAATGTTAAGTGATTTGCCCAGGGTCACAAGGAGCAGTGCTGGGCTTGAACCTGCAAACACAGGGTGCTGAGGCTACAGCCCTAACCATTAGGCCACTCCTCCACTATCTTTAAAATCTATCATAGTACCAGAAGACGGGAGATTGGCCAATATAGCACCAATCTTGTCAGGTACAGGTACTTAAGACTGGATTTCCTTGGCCCAAATGGGTGTGGCCAAAGGTTATGACGCATATTGGTGCTAAGCTTGTTTCTATGTATGGCACATTCTGTAAGTGCCGTTTAGTCTGCAACAATTTTTGGCACTATATGTAGAATCAGGTCCCGAGTGATCTACTATTTGTAGCAACATTTAAACGAATCTAGCTGAATGAATTAATGGTGGTAAAGGGAAACTTAGAATGAAGTGGGGAAGAACAAATGCATTTATGCGGTTATTCTCTGGATGCTAATTGTGTAAGTGGTATGCTTTTATATTCTGTGCCAGCTAATGGCCAGATGGATAAAGTTAGGATGTACAAATCAATATCTGTCCAAAATTTATCTCTGCAAAATTATGAAGGGCTAGGGGTACTATAGGTGTAGGGCAAAAATGTATCAACATAGCCAAAATATTCATCTATCTATTCAGGAGAACTATATAGCCCTAAGGTAAATTAATTATATGTATACATTTTTGAACTACACATGTATTTGTTCAAGCTAAACAGGCAGAGCCACTAAATATTGGACAAGTGGATAAAGCACCTGCTTATTTCCAGGCAGTAGCTTCAGGTGTGAATATTGATAGCAATCATTTTGTAAAGCCAGTTTCCCTGTAGGAATCTAACCCCTCCTTTTGCAAAATCACACGAGCGAAGTGCCACACAGTAAATGCTCCGACATCCATTCAATCATTATAGGCGACGGAGCATTTGCTGCATTCGCCCGCGCTAACAGGCTTTGTAAAAGAGGGGGTAAGTTAAAAACCTCAAGAGGTACTTAGCACATTGAAAATGCATAGCATCGTATCATTAAAGCAAAATGACAAAAAATTACTTGAAGGAAAAAGGTTCTCAGACATCCAAACCACAGACTACTTGAGTGCCAGTTGGTTGTCTCTGAATTATGGTATGACCCAGCAGCGGCAATTCTTATGTTCTTATAGACTCTAACAGGGCACTGGTCTTTGACCTAAGGGTCGCCGCATGAGCGTATTGGTGGGCACGATGGACTACTGGTCTGACCCAGCAGCGGCAATTCTTATGTTCTTATGTTTTCATTGATCCTGAAAAAAAAACCTTCTTTTTTTGCTTTTTTAATATGTTATAATTTAATGTCTTGTAATCTTCAAAAAATAATTTATGTGGTTTGGATATCTGAGATCCTTTTACCTTCAAAAACATTTTTGTCATTATGTTTTAATGATATGAAGCTATGCATTTTCATTGTGCTAAGTACCTCTTGAGGTATCTAGAGTGTAGCTTGCTCACATTTTTATGGGTTTTTGGGTGTTGGGTAAGTTAAAAACCCCATGCTACTAACCTTCTTAACATATGTGAAATGTCTTTGTAAAACCAAGAACAATCATTCTTTTTATGTTGATTAATCTTATTTATACTAGCTCAGCTTTCCAGTAACTAAGGAAACAGAGGGGGGAGAGAGAAAAATAGTAGATCAAGAAGACGGAAGGAAAAGTTGACCTTGAAACAGAAAACTCTACTGCATGAGATTTTTCTCTCTGATGCTTGAAAAGTGCAGTTTGACTGCACTCGTGTGTGTCACATCATAGGAAGCAGATCCAGAATATCGATTATCATACATTATAGGACCTTTCAATTCACCATTAACCTGTAATTCTGACTGCTGCATTCAGCACCGTGAAGAAAATTGAACAGACACTTTTGTTTTAGTTACAGAAATGATAAAAACAATGTGAACTATGACTGTCAAGGGTCAAATTAGTATTTATGAGAAAGCAGAATCAATTTAAAGGAGAGAAAAAAAAAGCAGGTTATACTCCTGGATTCTACAGAATGAAGAGTTGGGTAGGATAATATGCACCATCAATCTTTGTTATCAAGAGTCTTGTCTACCTCATGTAGAAAATAAACCCTTTGAACATTCCAAGTGTATAAAATAAACAGCAGAAGTCTGAAGGCTTTTTTCAGTCCCTGTGGCTTTCAATGCAAATAATCAGAAGAACTTTTAACATGTTACAGAGCTGAAATCTTAAAATAAACACACTGAATAACCATGGGAACCTAATTTCTTATGCTTTTTCGATCTAGAGAAGTAGCAGTTGCTTGAATAGGACTGCTTTCCAGAAATCAGAGACAGTATTCTCGATAGCAAAGAAAACTTATGCAATACAAAATTTGTACATTAACTTTTATTTATAGAAAATGGCAGTTACCTTGATCTATCCACTGATGGTGATTCAAAGTATTTTCTTAACCTTCTAACCCCCTCTTCTACAAAGTTGCATGGTAATGGTCCCAAAGCCCATAGAGATTTCAAGGACTTTGGGACTGTTCTCGCGCGGCTTTGTAGAAGAGGGGGTAAAGTCTCCAAAATAGACCAAAAGACTTATTAATATATTGATTTGAGGTAACAGAGAGAGATTGTTATCAAAATGTAATCCCTGAATCCTAATTATTGTAACCAGAGAGTAATCAATGCTATTAATTGTTAACACAAACTTCACTTCCAATTTTTGGATGATTTATTAAACATAGATTTGTTTTATCTTTATTTAATTTTAATTGGTAGGTCCACTCTCTATTAGATTCATACAATGACTTACTTTAGATTTGATATCTTCTAAGGAACAAGAGAAGGGAACAAGAACAGTGATATTGTCTGCATATATGAAAGAGATGAATTTAGATTTCTTCAATGAATAGCCTAAAGAATGTAGAAAAATATTGAAGAGTGGGAGATAGTGTAGAACACTGAGGAGCTCCAAAAGGAAGTTGCCATTCTTTGGATATCATGGAAGACATTTTTACTCTATATGATCTTTTCAAAAAAATTTAAAACCAACTTAAAATGTTCCCTGATATGCCTATTTTATCCAATATTCTTAGCAATAGAACATGATCTACTAAACTGAAGTCACTACATACGTCAAATTGAAGTATAAGAACTCTATATCCCTTTGAAATATAATTTCTTACAATGTCTAACATGGTACCTAGAATGGTTTTTGTACTGTGACCTTACGAAAACCTGATTAAGTGGAATGTTAAATTTATCTAAATAGGTATTTAATTACATGTTGACTAGGCCTTCTAATATCTTAACTAAAAATGGAATTGACGCCACAGGTCTATAATTGGATACCTGATTGATATATCCTTTAGTGTCTTTTAATAAAGGTGTTAACATTATTTGTTTCAGATAATTAGGAAAAATAGTAATAGTAATGCTTCTAGGCTCAACTGCGAAGACTTTCCACAATCCATCAGATAAGGAGCCAGCACCACCAGATTTCTTTTGGGGTGCCTTATAACAAATTGAACAATCTACAGTACTGCCATTGAGAAATAGCGGTACCTGGAGTCAAAGAGGGAAACACCTGAACCTTACCTTTGCAATTAGATGACATAATAAAGGTAAGAAACTAAATTTTAAAAGCAAGTAGATGCCTACAGGCTACATGTCACTATCTTCACTCCTCCCTCCATCTTGCATAATCTTTAGATAAACACTGCAAGACTTCTGCATGTCTAATTTTTCAAAGGCTTTGTGAAAAGAACAGAGTATGGGACCTAAGCTGTAGTAACACAATTAATTATGGAAACATACGAGTATAATCTGTCAAATGCTGGAACAGAAATTAGAAACATGAAAACATAGAAACATGATGGCAGATAAAGGCCAAATGGCCCATCTAGTCTGCCCATCTGCAGTAACCAATATCTTTCTCTCTCTCTCTGAGATCCCACCTGCCTATCCCATGCCTTCTTGAATTCAGACACAATCTCTGACTCCACCACTTCTTCCAGAAGACTGTTTCACGCATCTACCACCCTTTCTATAAAAAAATATATATTTCCTTAGATTACTCCTGAGCCTATCACTTCTTAACTTTATCCTATGCTTCCTTTCAAATGAAAGAGACTCGACTCATGCACATTTACACCACGTAGGTATTTAAACGTCTCTATCATATTTCCTCTCTCCTTCCTTTCCTCTAAAGCAGGGGTGTCCAACCTTTTGGATTCCCTGGGCCACATTGGCCAAAAAAAATGTTTCTGGGGCCGCACAAACAAGCAAACGCTGCAGCAAAACAGAGGAGGGAGCCGGCAAGACGGTAAACACACGGGGGCAGCAGAGGAAAACACTGCATCACCCTCGACCAGGGCCGCACAAAATACTTCACGGGGCTGCAGGTTGGACACCCCTGCTCTAAAGTATACAGATTGAGATCTTTAAGTCTGTCCCCACTATTGCTGGACATTATGGAGCTGAAAAAACACAGGGACCTTTTTTTTTTTCTGAGTCTGGTAAGTTTTGCACTTGTACCACTTAAAGCAAAAAATAACATGACAAAGCCTTTGTGGTAAATGCAAGGGATATTCCTAGTATCCTCCCTGAATTTACTGTATAGGGCAAAGTATCCCATACAGGTACAATGTTATACGTAGTGCTAGATAGTGTTGGAGTACCCATACTATCAGGCACTACAGGTAACAAAATGCAGACTACTATTGTGGCATTCCCATCCATTCACATCTTTCTTCGGACCCAATCCAATCTCTCCATGATCCAGAATTACCCTCTAAGATCAACCCCTATTCCAGTTCCTCCAGTTCACCCCATATTGGCTCTCTAAGATCGCCCCTGTCCAATCTGATTTCCCCAAATACCTCTCATACCCAATATAATTTATCAAAGCCCTTCCCTCTGAGTATAAATCATCATAGTAGTGCTGTCCCCTTCTCATACATCCCTTAATAGCAAGATGACCCTTCTCCCACTATCCAGATACCCCAATACTCCCAAGATGTACCCAAGAATGGGTACCTGGAATGCGCTCCCGAGAGAGGTGGTGGAGAGTAAAACTGTGACTGAGTTCAAAGAAGCGTGGGTTGAACACAGAAGATTTAGAATCAGAAAATAATATTAAAGATTGAACTAGGCCAGTTACTGGGCAGACTTGTACGGTCTGTGTCTGTGCATGGCCGTTTGGAGGAGGATGGGCAGGGGAGGGCTTCAATGGCTGGGAGGGTGTAGATGGGCTGGAGTAAGTCTTAACAGAGATTTCGGCAGTTGGAACCCAAGCACAGTACCGGGAAAAGCTTTGGATTCTCGCCCAGAAATAGCTAAGAAGAAAAAAAAAAAATTTAAATTGAATCAGGTTGGGCAGACTGGATGGACCATTCGGGTCTTTATCTGCCGTCATCTACTATGTTACTATGTTACTATGTTAAGTGGACCATCCCTTGAGGCCTAGTGGGAAAGGTAGGAGCTGCCTCCCGAACCCCTGCCCTATAAGGTTCTGGCAACAAATAGCTGTTATGAACCCTAGCAGTACTAATACTTCCCTACTTACCAATGATATTCTGTTATGGCTATTATGTTATGTTATTTATTTAGCCCATCATCCCGAAAGAACCCAGAATGGGTTATAGGAGTACATACACAGTATAGTCAAGACAGATATGGACAAGACATATTGGAAGCTAATGGTACAATGATCAAGTTATGGTAAATAGAGAACACCTGAGATACACTAGGTAACTATACATGTTATAATAGAAATAAACAATCAAGATACATTAATTGATTATACATGCTATAGTAGATATAAACATCTGAGATACATTAATCAACTATATTAGATATAAACATCCGAGATACCCTAATTATAACTATATATGCTTTGGTGGGGAACTTAGTGCTATGGCCTAGTTGAAGAGTTTATCTGAGATCATTTAGGCTTGGTCTTTTCATGGAGTTGGATTTGTGAAGAGGAAGGTTTTCATGGCCTTCCTAAAGTTCCATAGGTCGTCTAGCTCACTGATGGAGGGATGAGGTTCCATAGTTTGGGCATGAAGTGCGAGTAGGCTTGTCTGCAGGCTGATTCTGTTCTGAAGGTGCATCCAGGAGGTAGCGACAGCCGTCTTTCTTTTTTAGGATCTTAACAGTCGGATTGGGTTATAGAGTGGTAGCTTGGGAATCCTATAGCCTGGTATCAATTTCTTGAAGGTTTTGAATGCTAGGCTTAGGGCTTTGAAGAATGCTTCTTGATAGGCAGCCAATGAATAGATGCTAGCGCTGGGTGACGTGGTCATGGATGTTAAACTGCAGTGTTTTGGACACATTGGAGGCGAGATAGGTTTTTGGCAGATAGGCCTACTAGTAATGCTTTACAGTAGTTCATACAAGACAGCACAAAAACATATAGTAACTGGACAAATTCAGGTTCTGAGAAGTATGTATGAATGCTCCTCAGCTGGCAGAGGTAGTAAAAAGAGGTTGACACTATTTGGGAGATGTGGTATGTGAGTGATAGATTTGCGTCCAGTAGTACTCCCTGGCTGTGGATGCTATCTTTAGCTGAGAGGGTATTATTTCCCCAAGAAAGGTGGGGGACGAGAGTACATGCAGTTTTCTTTGTGAACCCAGAGGGGCTCTGTTTTTGATGTATTTAGCTATAGTTTGGTTAAGGTCATTCAATTCTTTATTTCAGATAAACAGCACTGTAGTTTCTTGATTTGCTTGGTTCAATTTGGGTCCAGGGGGAGGTAGAGTTGGATATCATTGGTGAATGAATGGATTTGTTCTATTTAATAACACTATTGCATGGACATCCAAATCCCAATTTTATAAAGCCAAGATATGAATATAAAAAAACTGCAGTATGTTCATACGGCAAAAATACAGTTTGGGTGGGTCTAGGGAGGGGCCAAACTATAGACATCTTACTCAAATTTCACTAGGGGAAAAACCTAGTACTTGGCATGCCCGGGTTATGGAAAGGTGCTCCAATTATCCAGTTATCCACTGGAAGTGGTAAGGGAAGACACAGTAGGTACTTTTCAGTCCCTGAAAGGCTCATTTGGGTCTTTATCTGCCGTCATCTACTATGTTGCTATAAACAACAACAAAGGGAAAAAAAAAATTACAAGGAACTGAAGTTGGATTTGAACCAGCACTTACTGGTTGTTTGAACAGGCTGCTCTAACCATTAAGCTATTCCTCCATACCAATATCTGTTAAACCTCTTCATAGGATGGATATTCCTATGCTGCCACAAAGATGTTCATCTTCCTTATTTTGCCCTGTTTTTAATTTGGAGGTTACAGTTTATAAAATGGATGTTCATGTTTAACATAGCCCCTACAGTAAGTTTTTATGTACCTAGGAAGCCCACATATTTGTAAAGCTACCACCACGCATATGCTGCAGAGAAATTACTAATCATCTCTCTTGCCTATGTCTGAAACAGGATTGTGGCAGAATTGCTACGTATGAACTTCTGTCCTGGACATTTGCTGAACAGGGCAATCTTGACAATGAACTAAAGCTTCTGTACAGGCTCTGCAGACCTAATTTCAGGTGACCAATACCTTAAGAAACCAGCTTGCAATCATTCCCCTTAATATGAATGCTTTCATCATATATAGTACCTCATTCTAGCATGTGTCTTAATCCTAAACACTTATCTATCAGACACATTTGAACCTGCAGTAGTTGAAAACATAGATAACTCTTTTCTTACTGCAGCAGCTGCAATTTTAATGCTTCCTTTTCTCTCTCACTCTTAAATTTTCATTTCCAGTTCTGTCAACTGTAAAATTAAAAAGATTAGAAAATCAAGAAAACGGCATACCATATTCATGTCAGAAAGGCATCAGCTAAATGCTACATCAATATCTGAAAACCCAGCGGACACCTCAGTAATTTTCAAGAATAAAACCTAAACATCATGTTTGTGACCTTCACATAATAAATAGTATGCATAGGCTTCTTTCATTCCAACAAGATGCCAAGATGTTTTGTGATTTAATACTTTTGAAAAATCCCTGGCACCTGGATAGCATGAATGCTTTTAAAGATAGGAAGGAATGGAATCAATAATGTTATAATTAGTCTCCTGCACAAGACTGCATAATTAGAGGTATAGGAGAATAGGAGAGCTGAACTTGCACATCAAATATTAAGGGTTAGATGTACTGAAGGGTTGCTGGTTTTTTTTACTATTTGAGGGAGGGATATACTCAAAGGCTTCACCATTCTATGTATAAGGGGAGGGGAACATGATAAATCAGGCTGTTTGAGCCTAGTATATCCAGCCCATTGTGATAATATTGATTACTTTTACTGTAGAACACATATTACTTTGACAATTTTTTTTCCACCTGTAAAAGCGTATCTCTATAATTCTAGTGGTACAAACACAGCTAAACAGAATGAAGTAACATTTTGTGCAAGAAGAAATCTAGCGATTATAGCACAATAATTTCACAGAAACAGAAGCCCAGCATGATTTACAATAGAGAATGACACGGGGATCAATTTTTCCCTGTCCCCACAGGAACTCATTTTCCCATCCCGGCGAGTTCTTTTCTTGTCCCTGCCCCATTCCTGCAAGCTCCGTCCTCATCTGCACAAGCCTCAAACACTTTAAAATCATAAGTATGTGAGGCTTGTACGGTTAAGGCAGAGCTTACAGGAATGGGACAGGTAAAGGGACAGTGATAAAATTTGCAGGGATGGAACGGAGAAATTGAGTTCCTGCGGGGACGGGGACAAATGTGTCCCCATCTCATTCTCTAATTTACAATTCCAACCTGAACAGGCAACGTAAATACTAGCTTCAATGCTAGGGACCAAAGAGGAAAAAATAGAGCTATAGGAAAAAGGAATATATGTGTCACTGAGGAGGAATCTAGGATAAGAGAAAGGGAAAGCCATCTACTTCTCATAATATAGTAGATACCCAAAGGTTAGGCAAGGGGAGTAAAGCCAGTATGCAGCTGAAAGGAAGTAGAGGAATAGGGTTGCAACCTCTCCTCCTGAAGGAAGAACACTGTTCCCGTTGTTTGATATGAATTTAAAGCAACACAATAAACAAGCTAAACGCAGGAATGCTGAAAGAACCACAGGACGAAGTTAGTCAAAGGTAGAGAATGACATGGTGATAAAATTCATCACCGTTCCTGTCCTCACGGATAACTGCGGAAACAATCCCGTGTCATTCTTTTGTGTCCATCTCAACCCCAGTCCTTCTACACCAGCATTCTTCAATGCAAGGGTTCAATGCAATGAGGTTCAGTGGTTGTGCCCATTCATACTCTGTTTCTTCCCTCTCTCCTTAAAGAATGACATTGAGATGGTTTACCGTGGTTAACGGCGGGGCGGGAACAGTGATGAATTTTGTCACCGTGTCATTCTCTAGTTAAAGGGGCAGATTAGGGGAAGACAATAAGAAAATTCAATGTTGGAATATCTCTGGGGGCACTATCAGGTCCATCATTATAAAAGCGAAAGGTTTGGAGCCACCAAAACACTACCTTGATCAAGTTTTCTGTCCAGTCAATAAAGGGTGGATTATGGGAACTGCTGAGGAAGATCACTGTGAGGCTTAAGATTGCATTAAAAGAACTACAGAAGTAATTGGCTAAAGCTTGGGAAAAAAAACAGTTCAACAATTTCAGGATTATTCTAAAAGCATGACATGCCATAAGAGGATGGCAAGACGCAAAGCCACATATGAAACTAATTCTATTAAACAGTGCTACAAATAGCACATAAACAAATTTGGATATGTTCTCATTGTGTACGTGCAATGAGTTAATTAGTGCCAATGATTGGGATCTTAAGTAATTATTGGTGCTAATTGGAAGTGAAAATAATTTATGCATGTATTTTTAGGTACAGGATCCGCATGCAAATTTTACACACAGTTACAAAAAGGGGGCATGGCCATGGGAGGGTCACAAGCAGACCAGAAGCATTCCTGCAAGTTATCCATGCATGGTTCTAGAGTAAATGGGGGTCTACACCTAATGTAGGTGTGAGGATTTACACTATGTTTCAGTTGGTGTAAATGGCCATGCCTTAAATTAGGCAAGATTCCCAGCATTAAGTCCTAATCTATAAATGATGCCTAACTTTGAGTTACACCCAGAGAGAAGTGTAAATGCGGTCTGTGTGAGACGGTTTGATATATTGGGACAATCATCATCTTTAAATAAGAAATAATTTGACTGACAACTAAAGAGAAGACTCCTGAGACAGGCCAAGAGCTGAAACACTGGTAGTGTTGGGTCTTTTCCAATAAATAATTTGTCCCAGTTCTGTTGACGTGTACACTTCTTTGTGAGTGTTACCGACTGTCTGGTATATTACTTTTTCTGTACTGTATTCAGTCTGAGTGCCATTTGTAGAATAGCACTAAAGCTATTTTTTCAGTGCCATTTTCTTAGTTGCTATTTATAGAATCTAGTCCTTGATGTGCTGCATAATATTTGCAAAGAAACACTTAGGTTGCATGTGGGAGAAAGTTTTGTGGTTTCATGAGACCACAATGAAAACTTCATGATAGATAGTTTAAAGCAGAGAATGACACGGGGAAAAATTATGTCCCCGTCACTGCCCTGTCCCCGGACTGCCATCCCCGTTCCCGCAGCATCCATACAAGTCTCAGTACTGTAATATTTAGCTTATTCCTTCCTTATAAATCAAAGTTCTGGCTGCTGAACTAGAGAAAGAGATGTTCAGCTGGCAGGGCTTTGTTAATACATTTTTATCAACACAACTAATATACTACTTTATCCTAAAGCAAAAAAAAAGGAAATAAATATAATTATTTTTTTCTACCTTTGTTGTCTGGTTTCTGCTTTCCTCATCTTCTCATTCAATTCCTTCCATTCACTGTCTGTCTTCTCTCAGTGACTTCCATTTGCTCTGTTACTGTGCCTCTCCCTTCATCCCCCCAATTGGTCTGGCACCCATCTTCTTCCCTCCACTTCCCCCATAGTCTGGCATCTGTCTTCCCCATTTCCCTTCCAGCGCCTTCTCCCCACCACCACCTTTCCCTCTCGTCACCTCACCGCCTTTCAGCACCCCCTCGCGCGGCCCGAGAATTCCCCCTCCCCTTCGCAACACATTAGTAAAGTAAGTTGCTCAAGCCAGCCGAGCCTGCCTGCCTGCAGTCGCGTGTGTGTGAGCGGAAGCTTGAGCAACTTATTTTACTAACGCGCCGCGAAGGTGAGGGAGGGAGATAGATTCGGTAGGTAGGAAGGAGGGAGAGGGCCATGCGCGATTGGTGACCTCGTGCATTCCCTAACTGCGAGGAAAGGCCATTCACCGTTCCACGGGGTGGTGGGTAGCCTTGTCCCCATGCCCACAGTGAGCACTTCCTCCCAACCGTTTCAGCAGGTTTACAGCCACCATGTCATTCTCTACTTGATAGATCGTGAAAAGATCTGAAAAATAAATTAGAATCCTGCATGCTGAAAGTTGAGCATTGGATAAATGTCCTTGATTTGAGTTTGAACATGGGAAAGACTGAAGTAACGCTTATGGGGCAGGGTGGTGAAGATATGTGGCCAGAGGTTGTAGATGTATTGGGCATGGACTTATTGGTCAAAAAGGAAATTACAGTATTAGGGGTAAAACTAGCCTACAATTTAATGATGGAGTGTCAAATTGATAAAACTATTTGGGCCTGTTTTGGTTATTTACATATTCTATATCGTTTAAAGTTGGTCGACACCTTTTGATTTTAGAACTGTAATTCAGGGAATGGTTTTCTCCAGACTGGACTATTGTAATGCACTATATCTTGAAATAACTAAAAGAAGGAGCAGTGTGTTGCAGTTGGTCTAAAATGCAGCAGCACGGTTGGTTTGGGGTACTGCAAGAAATGAACATATAATCCCAGTCCTTTGAAAGTTGCACTGGTTACCGGCAGCACATACAGTCCAATATAAAGTAATCTTGACTGTTCATCAAATGCTTTACAATCCAATACATTTATATTTTAAGCAATTGCTGATGTTATACTGTCCCAGTAGAGCACTGCATTCAGAAAATGTCACATTACTTGAAACATCGACTAAATTGTGTAACAAGACTTGGAAGATTGCAGATCAGAGATAATCGCAAGACCACTTGAAATGGCCCAAGTTATTTTGTCAAGAAGGGCAAAACTGCACCATCTCACAGTGTGGAGTTGGTATATCCTAAATGGTTATGGCTAAGACCAGATGTTCACCTAGAACAGTACAAGTTGGGGCATAGCACTAGTGTGGCAGAGCAGTTGTATAGAACCAGAAATGTTTGCACTAATATCAATGTGACTGATGCATTTTATTTACCCTGCTATTTATGAATTTTAATCTAATGCACTCCATTAATGTTTGATCCAACTCTCAAAGCTGAAACAGGATGCGAGGCAACATCTTCCTGAGTCCAGCTAGCACGGCTTTAGCAAAGGAAGATCTTGCTTGACGAACTTACTGCACTTCTTCGAGGGAGTAAACAGGCAGATAGACAAGGGTGACACGGTCGACATTGTATATCTGGATTTTCAAAAGGCGATCGACAAGGTCCCGCATGAACTATTGCTTCAAAAAACTGCAAGCCATGGAATCGAGGGTGAAATGTGGATTAAAAACTGGTTAGTGGATAAGAAACAGAGAGTAGGAGTAAATGGACAATACTCAGACTGGAAAATCATCATGAGTAGAGTGCCGTAGGATTCGGTGCTCGGGCCCGTGCTCTTCAACATATTTATAAATGACCTGGAAATTGGTACGACGAGCGAGGTGATTAAATTTGTGGATGATACAAAGTTATTCAGAGTAGTGAAGACACAGAAGGATTGTGAAGACCTGTAACGTGACAAACACGCTCTAGGAATGGGCTGTGACATGGAAAATGAGGTTTAATGTGGATAAGTGCAAGGTGATGCATGTCAGTAACAAAAATTTTATACACGAATACAGGATGTCCGGTGCAGTACTCGAAGAGACCCCCCAGGAAAGAGACTTGAGAGTACTGGTAGATAAGTCAATGAAGCCATCCGCACAATGCATGGCAGCGACAAAAAGTGTGAACAGCATGCTAGGAATGATTAAGAAGGGGATCATAAACAGATCGGAGAAGGTCATCATGCCGCTGTACCAGGCCATGGTACGCCCCCACCTGGAATACTGCATCCAGCACTAGTCGCCGTACATGAAGGAGGACATTGTACTACTCGAAAGGGTCCAGAGAAGAGCGACTCAGATGGTTTAGGGGCTGGAGGAGTTGCCGTACAGTGAGAGATTAGAGAAATTGGGCTTCTTCTCCCTTGAAAAGAGGAGACTGAGAGGGGACATGGTTGAAACATTCAAGATAATGAAGGGAATAGACTTAGTAGAGAAATAAAGATTGTTCAAGGTAGAGAGAACGAGAGGGCACTCTCTAAAGTTAAAAGGGGATAGATTCTGTACAAACATAAGGATGTACTTCTTCACTCAGAGAGTGGTAGAAATCTGGAACACTCTTCCGGAGGCTGTTATAGGGGAAAGCACCCTCTAGGGATTCAAGACAAGATTAGACAAGTTCCTGCTGAACCGGAACGTACGCAGGTAAGGCTAGTGTCAATTAGGGCACTGGTCTTTGACCTAAGGGCCGCTGCGTGAGTAGACTGCTGGGCACGATGGACCACTGGTCTGACCCAGTAGCATCATTTCTTATGAGTCACTTGAGGGATATCAGTTGTAGTAATCTGGGAACTGAAAAGCTAAAGGAATTCCCCAAATTATCCTGAAATTGAATGATCTTTTCTACTAGGATGCATAACTACAATTCGTATACGACCTATAGTGTAGTGGTGTTGATAACTTCAGGATGTGTCATCCATCTCCCCACATTGTATACTGATAGGGACCAATATGCTCATTCATTGTTTGGTGTTCTTCAATGTCTAAGCAAATTAAGATAAGCAGAACCCTTTATTGTCATTGGATAGGAAGAATTAGAGAATGCCAATGTACTACCTGGTCTGAAACAGCTCCAGGATCCTTTGAGTTTTGAGGCTAATGCTTAGAATTCTCTTTCAATAAATTTAAGATAGGCTTAGAATGAGTGGGAGGATCCAAGATGGTAGCATCTGGCTTAGTGTAAGAAGAACCCTCTTGAAGCGAGATCAGTTGGTTATATTTTTCCTGCAAGTTTTTACTTTTTAATTTTCTTATTATGCCTCAAAATTAGAAGGGGAAAATTCAAACTTACCTGCAATCCGGTTCAACAGTCTTGTTGTCTCAGCTGAAAATTGAGGGTTTCCTCAGCCGCAAGTGGGAACAGAAAAAAGGAGTCATTCTCCTGCTGCACCCACAGTGGTGGAAATGTAGAATCACTTGAAGGAAAGATTACTATCAGCCCTTGAGTGGCTTATTTTATCACAAGGACTTGGAGTAGTAATCACTAATCCAGAAGGGAATGAAGGACATAGCCTGATTGTGGGCTTAGGCCCCTCCTTGTTACCAAGTGACAACACCACATTCTATCAACAGTATTGGGATGGCCAGTCAAAAGATTCTACCAGATCGGTAAAGTTTGCCATTGACTTTTCTAACTAGGATTTCCAATTTTCCATCTGTTGAACACCATGGTGTGCATCTAGTAACAACTGAAGTGATTCAGGGGACTTCAGAGGTAACTCTTGGTACTAAATAGGGTATTCTTACCAAACTGAAATCTACAATTGCAAATTATTCAACAGATATTGAAGCAATCTTGTGGAACTTTAGCCACTAAATTTGAGACTTTAGAGGTGGATCAAGATATGAAAATAGAAAGTATAGAGAAGTCATTGAAGAACAATAAAGTGGTGATTCAGTCATTAGTTAAAAACAAAATATTGATACATCATAAACTGGAACAGTTTGAAAATCAGACTAGACATTTGAATCACTGCATAATTCTCTAAAAGTTCTAAGGGTTACAAACATTGGAGCTTTTAAATAAATATTTTACTGATGCTCTGCATATACCTCTAGAAGCTATCCTCCCAGTTAATAAAGAAATTGCTACTCCAGCAACATTAATCATTTCTGTTGCTCTCCAACCAGATAAGGCATGGATTCAGAGTTTATTCTTTAAGAACAAACAGAAAGAATTTCTTGGACATAAAATACAGATGTTTCCCGATGTATCATGTGAGACGCAGAAGCGTAGGCATGAATTCCTTTTACTTAAGCCAGGAGTGTTAGCTTTGGGGACTACTTTTTACTTGCAACATCCTTGCAAGTGTATTGTTCATCACCAAATGAATAAGTCTGTTTTTTTTTAACCTTTTCAATTAACTACTTTCTTGTCCATATCCTGGTTGGATAAAGGAAAATCTTAAGCTCATTAGAAACTTATGCATTTTGCTCTCAGCTTAAGGCAGTGATTCTTTAAGTTGAAGTTAACCTCTATTTTTTCGCTAATTGTGTAAGTTTTTGATCCAATTTGAGGATATTGTTTTTTTCTTACTTATAATGTCAAAATAAAAAACTTTTTGATCTAAAAAAAAGTATAGTTAAGCCACTGTAAATTTTATGTTCTATTTATTTGTTTAACAATCTTCTTTCTTTTTTTTTTTTTGATTGCTGTAGATTGTACTTGGCTTGATTTTTTTTCTGTACAAGTTTAATGTTTGATATTATGTTGAAATCTATAAATAAATAAATAATAAATAATAATAAACTATTCTATTTGCCAAAAAAAGAAATGGGGGTGAATGGTCTATCAGCTTTGGAAATGTCAACTTCTCGGAAGCAAAATTCCTATGAGCATCATAGCTGTTACCACCGTGGCCAGCGCTAGAAACCACACTATGGTTTCGTAAAGGGGAGGGGTATTTTCAAAGAAGGATATGGATTTAAAAATGACCGTGCCAGGCCTAGCCTCCCAATTTTCTTCTGCTTATTTGTGAGCTTGATGAGTAATTCCCCATTGTTATCATGCTTAATGCCAGATTCTTCTTTATTTTTTTCTTAGATTTCTTCAACTGTATAGATCCACCTAATTTCTTATGTCCTTATCTACTATAAAATCTAAAATCATTTTCTTTTTTCTAACTTTTAAATATTTTATTGACTTTTCTTGTCTTATGGTGATCTATTTCTCTTAATCAAGTGGATACTTGTAATTGTTAGGTTCAGTTAATAAAAATAAAATTAATAGGTTTAGAAACAGTTCTTCTATACAGCTTTTGACCTCTAATTTCAAAGGGAAGGAAGGTGAAGTCAGATGGCACAGCTACTTAGAATCTGCACTTCTAAAATTATAATAAGAATGCATTTGGACTGGATTTAAGAAGAACACCAGATTCATCTGGTGTGATATAACATTAGCTGAGCTGATGTCACCAGCTGGTAATATTTATTGAATGATGGTGTTGATAAAATGGGAGGGGGGGCAGAGGGTGAGGGGAATATATGAGGTGTTGTCAAGGGTCTGTAGAATTAGGATTGACAAGTTTATAAGAGGAGGTAAGGAAGGGTTAATAGACAGAGCTTGTAAGAAAGAAAAAATGATTAGGGAGGTTTCTAAGGTGATGGGGTGGAGCAGTCACGTGATTGGTTGGATGTTGTGGTAGGCTGGAGTGAATGCTGTGAGGAAAGGGGAACAGTAGATTAGTCTCTTCAGAAAAAGATTATCCCTCCCTCCCTCCCATTTGTGCTGGTGTTATGTTTTGTGTCAGTGTTGTGGGGTGGGGTGGGGTGGGGGATGTACATGTTATATGTCGACTTGGGTGGGTTTGGTGGAGTTTATGGGGTTGGGGGGAGGTGGTCGCAGATTTGGGTGGGGCAGAAAAATGGGGTTTGGCCCAGTTGGATCTGGGAGATGAGCAGTTAATAAATAAATAAATGTAACACTCGTATGCGATACCGCTGCGAGGAGAAGCATGGCCTTGCGTCACCGTGGGTCATGTTTGGGGGAATGTTATAAATTTAAAGACTTAACGGGAGCTAGTTTTGACACCGAATAGCTCCCTGGGGGTGTGTGAAATATGCATTGGAGGTTTGTTGGTTTTTGACACAGATTGTATTGTAAGTGGAAATAATATTCAGATAGATAATAAAGCACTATTTCTTGTCTTCCTTTTGATCCTGACTAATTTTGTGCGTTTTTTCTACCGGCTGCTTTCTTTGTGTTCTGTGCTGGATCATAAAAAAAAAAGAAACAAGAAAAAGAAAAAATTCCGTTTTAGAGGTTTTCTTTCTTGTGCAGAGCAAAGCTAATCTGTTCTTTGCTTTCATTATCAGGGTCTGTGCATGAATGTTTTTGTCCCTTCCCCCAGACTTCTCTGTTTGGGCTTCCACTGACCCCCTATAGTGCTTCTTTGAAGTTACTCATTCTTGGTTTTATAAAGCAGTAAGGTGAGATTCCACTGCTTGTCTCTTGACTTTTCTCCGGCATTATCAAAACCACCATCTCTTCTTATAATACGCCCATCGCTCTTGTTGTCAAAGCTGATGGCATTCCCTGTTTCGTCCTAGATTTAGGGCTGTTAGTGTTTTGGTAATTCTCATTGCACTTATGTTTCTTCCACCATTCCACCGGCAGCCAATGATTTTTTTTCTATCATTGTCCTAAAGAATGTTTTATTTTTAGTCCCTTTGGTGAGGCTGCTTTCACCTTTAAGCAACAGTATACCTAGTGTGGAATGTCCTTCGGGCTATTCTACAAAGTCATGCACTGCCCCTCATGGTCCTATTCTCATTTTGTACAACTTTTTGTGTTCCATAATTCAGGAGACCTGTCAGGCTGATAGTTTGTACCTTTTATAATGATTGTCTGTGTGTGGTCACAAGGTGTCACGAAATAAACTGCACTGGTGTACGTCTGAAGTGAAATACCTGGGTTTTGTCCTGTCTCATGGTCAGAGGAAAATCTGCACTTTCTGCATTGCTGCTATTCTGGGTCTGCCCCGCCCAGCTACCAAGAAAGACATGCTTACTTTTCTTGCTATGTTTGGTCACTGCCGCCAATGGATCTCTGCTTGTTCCTTCTATGACCAGATTTTGAGACAGACCCTGGTTTCTGAAATGACTGCTCTTATCAGATGGACTTATGAAATGTTGGACATTTAAGATGTGCTTTGGTTTCTAGCTCAAGTTTGGGTTTTCCTGCTTATGCCCACATGTTTTATCTCTTTGTTTGGGACTATTGTAACACCATGAAGGGAGAACATGGCGGTAAGTTACGCTCTGTTGCCTTTTTTTTATAGTCACTCATGTTCAAGAAAGCCCTGGCTGCTTGTGCTATGGTGGTAGAGATGGTTATTTCTTTGACCCTTGGTCACCCCATTACCCTTCATACTTTTCACATGTCCAAGCCCTTCTTTTAAATAGGCTTCTGGGTCTCAAGGGTGAACAGGATTCTCTTCCTCTCTTTTTTCACAGCTTCAGTCCTTTGTTACCACCCCCTCCTCTGAATTTGATGCCTGGCGTTTGGCAGGTGCCCAAAGCCGCCCTTTTGGACGGACTTTGGTGCAAAGAGGGGAAACCCTGGATACCAGCTGCTAGCTCTCCCTTATTCATTGCCCAATATCATGGTATTGGTTATCGTAGTGCTCGCTCGACATTTTAACTTCTTGCTAGTGATATTTTCATTCTTGACCTTTTGCTCCTTGATACAGAGATATATAGCTCGAATTACAGCTGGCACGGTTGTGAATTGAAAATAAATTGGAAAATACAATTCCTTTCTATTGTTTTAGCTGAAATTAGGATGTTGCTAATTTAAAATGTTTTTTCCGGATTTATACATAGCCATCCCAGATCCGTTTTGGCACAGATATTTCTAATGTTTTCCATGGGTCCTCTTTATCACTGCAGAGATAGAGACGCTCCAAAGAGACATTAGCTTTATGCCTTTTTTCAAATATGAGATGGTTATGATATACATTATTTGTTGTTTTGGTTTTTTTATATCAATGTGTTTATTTGCAGAGTTAAATTCAGCCCTGCACACTTGACAGATGGAGTAATAGCTCCACGCTTAAAAACTTTATGTTTTGTCTGTGTCATGTCTACTTGTTTTAGTTTAGTGGGTACCCTAGGATACATAATATTGGCCATTTTTAGAGCTCTTTTTCCACTTCTTACTAGCCTAACTGCGCAATGTTCTTTTACTTATAGCTTTTATATTCTGAATATAGTTTAGTTAGGGGTTATATGTTTAAAAAAAAGTTTTACTTTATACAGCGTTTATTTCGTGGTGTTCCCTACATATGATCCATTCAATATACATTTCTGAATACATTCAGTACATCAGTATGGTCTCTCTGAGGTGCATAATAAGTTATATGCAGCACGAAAAAACATATCTTTTTGGATTGTTCAATTAAGAACCTTAAGCAAGTGAGTATTGTCTCTCTTTTGCCATGGCTATGCTAAGTGAATGAATTGGTATTGTTGCATGTTGCCACGTTCAGTGCAGGCAACATGGTTTCTCTTGTTTTCTATCTCTTATTTGGATCACATTGGAGTACAGCTGCTGAATGATATTTGGAATGCTTTTCAAGCATTTCTTTTCAAGTATCTCTTTCTGTATGCACAGACATCTGGCTGTTCTCCCTTTGAGATTCTCACGGGATGACCTTTCCCCGCCCCATGGGTAGATTTTCCCTTGATACAGGAGGAATACGTCCAAAAGCTAATTGAAATATTAGGGCTTGTTCAAAGAAACGTGTCTTGCACTTCTCCTTTCTCTCCACAGATTCCTACCCATTTTTTCCAGCCTGGTGATTATCCAGCAGCTTTCCAAGGATCGGAAGCAGACGGATTTCCCCTTTGGCCTTCCCACTACTGTGATCGCTGTGCCCAGGCCCGCTGCACTCACTGAGGAGTTTTCTGTTTGGATCCACGCAAGTCGCTTGAAGAGGGTTAACCTAAAACCCCAGAAGCAAGTCTTCCCTGCGCAGATTTCACCTCCTCCAGTGGAACAACATAATGATCTCATTGCAGCATTCTACCAACTTTATCATTCTCTTACTGGCACCGCTGCTGCTAGTTTTTCTCCCTGTATGGATCATTTCTAACTGGGTCTACAGGGATGATGTGTTCTGGGTCCACGACACTTTCTGCCCATACCCATCTGTAAATGACACTCCTGCTGTAAACAGCACCCCCGACACCTCTTTGCGAACACGACGTCAAGCTGGACTACTCCCTCGCAAAGGCTGTCCTTCAATTGGAATCCAGAAAAGACCGATAGTATGCTACCCTTTGGTATAATTCCAGCAGTGTGCAAGTTGCCACCTTCTCCTTTGAGTATTGTGACATTGTGGACTGTTCATCAATTGATATCCCAAGGCTGTGCCATTGGTCCTCAGAGATTCCTAAAACTAAGGACATATATATATATGTTACTGACTCACGTTGGGGGGATAAGTGTGCATTCTGGGGAGTGGTAGGGTGGAATATTAATACTGACTGGGCTTATAAACTAGAAAATACCCTGAAAAACAGTGGACCAAAATGGTAAATCACTGCTTACTTGTATGACCCTTCATAAGGTTGGACACTGTTATAGGAAAAGTGTTCCTGTACAAATTATTAAGCTTTCTCTTACTATTGACAACTCTAGACCTACTGATGAAGGTATGTACATTATGGACATGTGGTTTAAGGGTGGGTCTAGCTATCCGACCTATCAGTTTTCTTACGGGATTTATCTACCTCCACTCATCTTCTTCCGCCATTTTGTGGGGGCCCCAAAAAATACTAACCCACTGGCCCCTACATTCAATAAACTTACTGACATGATGGCTATTGCCAATCCCACTTTTGAAGATATTGTGGCTGTTGAGGTAGGGTTTTCAGAACGTAACCTTTGGTTAGAATGGATGAAATTCACTGCTGATCAACATAATAAGAGTAATTGTTACATATGTGCTCAAGCTAGACCCCATCTAGGAACCGTACATCTGGACCTCCCTCCTGGTATCCAACCATGCCTTTTTGGGTTATTTACCTATCCTCTTTGTGCACTGCAGTGTTCTAAATACCCTTTGTTGCCAGGACAGCAAAAGCTTGATATTGCCGTTACCATCTATAAGGGCAATTACATATGTCATGTTTCTAATCTGACACAGAGTAGTTTTGTAGGTAATTTACCCCCAGGTTATTGTTCTGTCTTGGCTCATAGGTATGCCCCATTGTTGCTGCATCAGATTTGATATTTACTGGCTTTATGGAGACTTTTGGCTCCCTGTTAAGCTATCCAGCCAGTTGATAGGCCAGTGCACTTTAGTTAAGGTTACCATGCTCCTGCATATTCTTTCTGAAAGGCATCCTTCCTATTCACATGGTTTTTCCTTTTATTTGTCTTGATATAAATCTGATCACATGTATACATAGATGCTATAGGGGTCCCAAGAGGGGTCCCAGATGAATTTAAGGCCCGAGCTCAGGTTAAGGCTGGGTTTGAGTTCCTTATTCCCTTTATTACTATTAATAAGAATGTTGATCGGATTAGTTAAAATTATTATAATCAGCAACGCGTTGTGAACTATTCTAGGGACGCCTTGCAAGGTATTACTGATTAATTAGGCTCCACTTCTCAGATGGTTCTCAAAATCATATGGCCCTAGATATGATTTTAGCTGAGAATTTTGTTAAATTCTCCTCAGTATTTTATGCTGTTGTACTTTTCTTTCTGACAATATAGGTCCTCCTATGGACATTCAGA
The DNA here is from genome assembly GCF_902459505.1 of Geotrypetes seraphini. NCBI lineage: Eukaryota > Metazoa > Chordata > Amphibia > Gymnophiona > Dermophiidae > Geotrypetes > Geotrypetes seraphini. The sequence continues at coordinate 74,458,713 of NC_047089.1, read as the reverse complement.
AATTAGCAGACCTCTTTGCTGAGTCCAAATGTAACTCTGATTTATCTAATTCTTGGGATCAGCACTTTAGTTGAATGCATAATCTCTTATTATTTGCACTCTTGTCTTGACTGCTCATGTACTGTGTTATTCGTATTACAGCTCCTAAAAAGACCCCTCCTTGAGAGACATACCTAGAGTATCACTCCCTTCCAGCTCATGCTGTGTATTTGTGACGTCATTTACATGACGTAAGAGGGGATTTGAAGGGACACGTATCAGAACTTTAGTAAGTGTCCTTAGGCATATGTTGTTTAAAGATGCAAAGGTAGGCCCTGTTTATCTTTCCCTTCTTTGAAGATGGTACAAGGACAGGTAATGTTTAAACAGAGATAATGTGAAGTGAATTCAATTGTTTTGTTAAGCCGTATTTACAGACAGATTTAGATTAGAAGCTCTGCTGGTTAAGGCTTTTTCTGACCCTCTGTGGACTTCAATCTCTAGCTAGGAAAAATGCTGATGTGTTTAAAGTTTCATGTGACCTTCCATATATGGTTTGTATTTACGTCACATGCCGTCACATGCTGACAAACCTGATTCGTATAAAAGATGTGAAACTCATAATAAAAGACGGACATATTTGAAAGATGGTTTCTGGTCTTTAAGATGTGTCCCCAGGTACCTGACTTACATATGACAGAGACAGAGAAAGTATGGGGCAGGAATTGGGACCTGAATCCTTTTCATGGCCAAATATTTATTCCAATAAAACTGAGTTGTGTGATTATTGATTGATGGTGATTAGCTTTCAGTTGCAGGTGACGGGAATGTGAATGCTAATATTATTTAATCAGAAGAGAATTTCCATATGACCTCTCAGAGACAACTTCTGAATGTGTAAGAAACTTAGATACACAGCACATGTACATCATAATGGTCTGTAACCAGCTTTGTGTGGCCTAATTTCTTGAAGACATAAATAACCGCAGCAAAGTCAAACAACTATATTTTAGCAAAATAAAAAGCTATTCAATGCATCTGAACTTGTGTAGAGAACAAAAATACTTGAAATTTAATTGAAAACCTTAAGTAACGGCATTAAGGAGAAGCAAAGGCGGCTCACTGCAAAAATTCAGTTGGGGACGTGCAAAATCTGTGAACAAATTGCAAAGAAAAACTTATCACTGGGTTCCCTAAAATAAGAATTGAGGGAGTGTGGTCTGAATGATGTAAGAAAACTCCGAAAACACATGGGGCCTCTTCCATCAAACTGCGCTAGCAGTTTTTAGCGCAGAGAGCCACACTGAATGACCCGCGCTGCTCCTGACGCTCATAGGAACTCTATGAGCGTCGGAAGCAGCGCGGGCCCTTCAGTGCGGCTCACCGCACTACAAACTGCTAGTGCAGTTTGATAGAAGAGGCCCATGGAATCACGGCTGTGGCCCCAAGCTCTGTGAGGTGACATCACCCCTGTATAAAGACCACATATCCTGCTTTTCCTTTAAGAAAAGTATTTTACCATTGCAAATAGCTTAAAAATGATAAATTTACAGAAACAAGAATAATGAATTTTTTCCCTGGATTATGAGAATAAACCAGATTTAAGGAGTCATGTAGTCTTGCCTGCCCATACTAGGCAAATAAGGCATATCTGCTCAATGCATTGAAAGCTTTACAATTTTTTGAATGAAGCAGCCTATAAAATATTCTATTTCTAGAAAATATTATCTATCAGTTTTTCTGTACATAATTTATATTTTTGCTGTTCAAAGTTCTCAGAAGGTACTCTAAAACACAGTAATTAAGTCACCAGTGGAAACTAAGTGAAACAATAAAACTCAGCTAAGTATCTCGCCTCTGCCAACTGGAAGAGCAACGATCCCAATACTATATTAAACACAGATCCCTGGTACCCTCCAGGCTCACATTATGATACCAAACTGGTCCGAGTGTTATACTGTTTAATTAAGAGAATGAAAAATACAAACAGCGAGAAACAGCTGATTAAGCTTTTCAGAGTATCTTATAATGTTTTAGATTGATGAGATAGCCGTGTTTGTAATTATCTCAGTTCAGATTGAAAAACCATACACATAACTCTGCACAAATGGATTCTTCCTGTAGAAAGTTTAAAAAATATATATATGCAATGTGCTAGAAATCTTGATGCCTCTCATGAATCAAAAGAGCAAAAAACAAAACAGTTGAAGGTCTATTTCCCTTTGTGGAGCTTATTACCATTCACTTACTTTTCTCCATCAAGCTCTTAAAGTGTCCCTCTGGAGACAAAAGTCACTTTGTAAAATTACACATTTGTGGAAGTTATACAGATTCCCTCTATAACTTCTATGTCCTGTTTATTCCAAGTACTACTAAAATAATTGATTTTAAATAATCCTCCTGTATATTTTCTCTATCTCTCTCTGCAAAGGTCAAATGTTTGATCTATCTCATGTATATACATTTCTCCCTCCGTATTCGCAATTTCAGCATTCTCAGTTTCGATTATTCACAGTTTTTAGCTTGCTGGCTCCTCCCCCCAAATGACATCAGCTTGCATAGAGAAATTGCTGATTCCAAGCGTTTACAGAGAAAATTGTCGATTTCCAGCACTTTCTTCTCCTTCAGGAACAGGCCAGGTCTCCCACCATGTTATTCACGGTTTCACCATATTCACAATGATTTTTAATAGAAAACAGCGAATAACATTTAAATAAAAAATGTATTTATCATTTTTCAATAATATATCAAGTATCCACTTGTACTGAAAGATAAAGTTAGACAGGAAATAAATTTACAAACCAGATTATAATCCAATAACCCAAATTATCATAACTTTAACTCAAGTCCTCAAAATGGGTCCAAAATGTAGAATCAGCGAAAATAGCAAAGAAATAAAAATAAAAAGTTAAGAATTATATTGGCTGAGACTGGAAGTCAAACAATCAATTTTAAGAGTGCTTCATATTCCTCCCCCTATTTCAGTCGAGCTGCTGACAAGAAGGTTGTCAGCTGGCTAGGATCAAAGAAAACATATTTTTGGTTTTGATACACTATCACACATTTACATGGGTGACAAAGAAAATAAGTTGCTCCAAGAGCTATAACACCTGGCTTTAACAAGAGAAATATGCGTCGACGTTTTTGTGTGTCTCGTGACAGGTCTGGATACATTTTTATTTTATACCCTAGAAAATTTTTTTGTTTATTTTTAAAGAAAAGTCTTAATAGCCAGTTTTTATCCGGTGCTAAGGCAACTGTAAGAAGAAGTGTTGACGGCTTTGCTAGTTCTCTATCTGAAAGTTCCAACAATATAGAAACATTAAGCAATTGTTGATCTTCATCCTTTGACTTTTCTTCCCTTTTAATGGGTAGATAATACACTTGGGTGAATGGCGGCAATAGTTCTTCATTAATTTCCAACACTTCCATCATGTAGCGTTTCAACATATCTCTCGGGGTTACCGCAGCAACTCTTGGAAAGTTAATTAGTCTAAGGTTATTGCTACGAGAGAAATTTTCTAAATTCTCCAATTTTCTTCTTAAGTTAGTATTGTCACTCACCAGTGTTTCTGTAATCTGTTTGGATACTTTCATTTCTTGGGAAGAATTTAATATTGAGTTTTTCAAATCCTGTAGATCAACTTTTATATTCTTAATTTCACTTTCTTGAGTATTAATTTTTTGCTCTAACTGAGAGAGCCGAGGATTTATTGTTTTAATCAAATCCGCCACAAGATCCCAGATAGCTTCCAGAGTTACCTCTTTGGGTTTTTTTTAATGTAAAAGAATATTGTTTAGAAGAAAAATCAATGTTCTCACCAGCTGTAAATCTCTCCTGTTTGCAGCTCTCCTGCTCACAGACAAGCAGTGATGTTGGTAAATCCCCAGAAGGTAAAGGAATATCCTGTACATACAGGGATTCCATGTCCATGCTCTCCTCCAAGTTCCCACTAGCCTCCGGGAGGGGTTGAACACTGACATCCGATGACTCCCCCACCCGCGGGGAGCTGGTGATCCGGGGAGAGGGAGGAGGCACTCCAGCGTCGGGTCCCAGAGTGGTTCCATAGCCCAAGGAGAACGCCTCCGTTTTGCCGCGGTGTGACTCCAGCAGGCGTGCCGACGCTCCCATGCCGTCCTGCATTCGACGCAGGAGCTCCTTGATTCTGCCGAGACCGGCCGGGCCTGAACGCTGCGAGGCTCCAGCGGCACCATGTCCATGCCGTTTCGACATATTAAAGGTAAACAAAATGAAGAAAAGTACTATAGGCGAGCTCTCTAGCGCGAATCAACTCAGCCAATGTTAATCCGTCATCTTGGATCCCCATACAGCGAATAATATATGAAAAAGTTATTCGCAGTTTTTCTGAATTTGCAGTTCTGTTAATCCCCTATCACAGAGGGAGAATACGGAGAGAGAAGTGTACGTATATATGTTGTCACAGCAACCTCCTTTGAATCAGCAAGATGATGTCCTCCGGTTGGGTATCTTGATTCCACATTCCAAATCCTTGGTACTTCTGAGGTCCTCTATATCTCTCAGAAGTTGGGCCTATTGGGGATTAGGCAAGACACCAGCATTCATCCCCCTGAGGTAAAAATTAAAAGCAATAAAGATTAAGGCTTATCACTTCCAAAAACTGAACTGGCCAGATAGGAGCAACTGACTGTGTTCACTGGATCCCCAAGAGTTTCCCAGGTGGCTACAACCAGATACTTAGCCACATGTCACAAACACTGCATAACAACAGCCTCTGAACCTCTGATCAATTCACACACTGTTTTAAATCAGCTAAATTGTTAAACGCCATCATGTACAAAATCAGAAAGAAATTTAGAACTGGAGTTTTGCAGAATACAGCTTTATTACAAACTGCAGAAGTGACATATTACCATATTTCTATTCAGACATTAGTTTCAACTGTGCTACAGAATGTTCAGTGACAGCTGGATGTTCTATTTTGCTTCCTACATTTTCAGTCACTTGTACACCTCCGGGAAATGCTTCAGAACAATAATGACTCTTTAAGAAGAGCACAGTAACATTCACAGTATGTCCTGGTGTCCAGATAGCACTGGCAGCTAGTAGGATACTCAATATATACAATGGATGGAAAGATATAAAAGGTAGTTAATGAATTCAAAAACATCATAACATTAGCATTCGCACTCCGTTACCTGCAATTGAAAGCTAAACGCCATCAATCAAGTTTCAAGTTTATTAAGTTTTTATATACCGCCTATCAAGGTTATCTAAGCGGTTTTACAATCAGGTACTCAAGCATTTTCCCTATCTGTCCTGGTGGGCTCACAATCTATCTAACATACCTGGGGCTTTGGAGGATTAAGTGAGTTGTCCAGGGTCACAGGGAGCAGCGCAGGATTTGAACCCACATCCCCAGGGTGCTAAGGCTGTAGCTCCAATCACTGCGCCACACACTCCTCACACAACTCAATTTTATTGGAATAAATATTTGGCCACAGCTTTATTATCTATATTAATATTATCTCCACTTACAATATAATCTGTGTCCAAAACCAAATCCCTAATGCATATTTTATACATACACACACACACACACACACACACACACTTAGATAACTCCGGAGCCTGTCACCTCTAAATTTCATCCTATACCCTCTCATTGCAGAGTTTCCTTTCAAATTAAAGGGACTCAACTCATGCACATTTACATTACGTAAAGTATTTAAACGTCTCTATCATATCTACCCTCTTCTGCCTTTCCTCCAAAGTATAGAGATTGAGATCTTTAAGTCTGCCCCATACGCCTTATGATGAAGACCACATACCATTTTAGTAGCCTTCCTCTGGACCGACTCCATCCTTTTCATATCTTTTTGAAGGTGCGGCCTCCAGAATTGTACACAATATTCTAAATGAGGTCTCACCAAAGTCTTATACAGGGGCATCAATACCTCCTTTTTCCTTCTGGCCATACCTCTCCCTATGCAACCTAGCATCCTTCTAGCTTTCGCCATCACCTTTTCAACCTGATCGGCCACCTTAAGATCATCACATACAAACACACCCAAGTCCCGCTCTTCTGTCGTGCACATAAGCTCTTCACTCCCTAATCTGTACCGTTCCCTCAAGTTTTTGCAGCCCAAATGCATGACCTTGCATTTCTTAGCATTAAATTTTAGCTGCCAAATTTCAGACCATTCTTCAAGCTTCACCAGGTCTTTCTTCATGTTATTCATACCATCCTGGGGGTCTACTCTATTGCAGATTTTAGTATCATCCGCAAAGAGGCAAATCTTACCCGACAACCCTTTCAGCAATATCGTTTATAAAAATGTTAAAAAGAATAGGCTCAAGAACAGAACCTTGAGGCACACCACTGGTAACATCTCTTTCCTCAGAGTGATCTCCATTGATCATTACCCTTTGTCGCCTTCCACTCAACCAGTTCTTGACCCAGCCCATCACTTTGGGACCCATTCCGAAGGCACTCAGTTTATTTATTAAATGTCTGTGTGGAACACTGTGAAAGGCTTTGCTAAAATCTAAATACACCACATCTAGCGCACATCCTCTACCCAATTCTCTTGTCACCCAGTCAAAGAAATTGATCAGATTTGTCTGACAAGATCTACCTCTAGTGAATCCATGTTGCCTCCAGTCCTGTAATCCACAGGATTCCAGAAACTTGACCATTCTCCGTTTTAAAAGTGTTTCCATTAATTTGCTTACCACAGAAGTCAGACTTACCAGCCTGTAATTCCCTACTTCTTTGTGGAGAGGGACCACATCCGCTCTTCGCTAGTCCTCCGGTATTACTCCTGACTGTAGAGGCTTGTTGAAAAGGTCAGTCAGTGGAGTTACCCGAACTTCCCTAAGTTCCTTCCGGCCCCATTGCTATGTCTACTTTTATTTTAGCTAGCTCCTCACAAACACAACCCTTTGAAATTTGATCAGGGTCTATTACTCCTCCATCCCTATTCACATTTGTCTTCCGCGGTCCCGCTCCCTGCGCTTCAGCCATGAACACAGAACAGAAATATCTGTTAAGCAATTCACCCTTTTCTTTATCAGCTTCTACATATTCCTCCCCTTCACCTTTGAGTCTCACAATGCCACTTTTGCACTTCTTCCTATTACTAATACATTTAAAAAATTTCTTGTTTCCCCGTTTTAACGTGTCAGCTATTTTTTCTTCCATTTGCATCTTTGCTTTCCTGACTACAAGACCAGCCTCTCAACTTTTCCAGATATTTTTGCCTGTCTTCCTCTTTCTGCAATCTTTTGTAGTTTATGAAAGCTAACCTCTTATTCCTTACCTTCTCAGCTACTAATTTTGAGAACCAAAGTGGCCTTCTTTTCCTCTTACTTTTAATTACTTGCCTCACAACTTATAACATCCCCCAAACATGACCCACGGTGACACCAGGCCATGCTTCCCCTGCCTGCAAACATGACCCACTTTGACTCCAGGCTATGCTTCTCCTCACATCGGGGTTGCCTACGAGTGTTTACTAAACTAAACTAAACTAAACTAAATCTTGGGTTTATATACCGCATCATCTCCGCAGATGGAGCTCGACACGGTTTACATGGTTAGGGAAGGAACGGAACTCCAGTGGAATTATATAAGTAAGAGAGAAGAGAGGTTAGGTGTGAGAGTGCCAGGAAAGGGACGGGGTTACGTTTTGGAGAAGAGCCAGGTCTTCAGAAGCTTACGGAATGGTAGAAGGGGGCTCAAATTGCGGAGAGGGGAAGGGAGACTGTTCCAGAGCTGAGTGATTCTGAAAGGGAGGGAAGAGCCAAGTTTACCAACAAGGGAGATGCCTTTTAAGGAGGGGTAGGATAGTTTTAATTTTTGCGTGGATCTAGTGGAGGTTGGATTTGAGGAATTCCAGGATAGAGGGATAAAAGGAGGAAGGATACCATGGAGGATCTTGAAGATTAGGCAGGCACATTTAAAGTGGACCCTGGAAATAACGGGCAACCAGTGGAGTTTGGATAGGAGCGGTGAGACATGGTCAAATTTACTTTTTGAGAAGATAAGTTTGGCCGCGGTGTTCTGGATTAGTTGGAGTCTGTGAAGGCTTTTCTTTGTTAAGCTTAGGTAAATGGAATTGCAATAATCCAATCTGGAGAGGATAATGGATTGTACGAGGACGGCGAAGTGTTTTTGGTGGAAGCAGGACCTCACTTTCCTCAGCATGTGAAGGCTGCAAAAGCATTTTTTTATCAGGGAGTTGAGGTGGTCATTGAAGGATAATGATGAATCTATGGTGATGCCCAGAACTTTGCTAGAGAACTCTAACTGTAGAGAGGAGCCTGTGGGCAGTGGGATGGAAGTGGGTAATTGATCAAGTTTAGGGCCGAGCCATAGTAGTTTGGTTTTGGACTCGTTCAATTTAATTTGTACAGTGTGAGCCCAGGATTGAAGGTTGGTTATGCAAGAAGAAATGTTAGCTGCGAGATTGGTGAGGTTCGCGTCGGTCTCGATGAGGACCAGGATATCGTCGGCGTAAGTGTAGAGTGTTTCTAGGGGGGACAGGTGGAGAAGATTCAGGGAGGACATATAAATGTTGAAGAGGATGGGAGATAGGGGGGAGCCTTGTGGGACTCCACAAGTCGGTTTCCGTGGGGAGGAAGAGGAACCATGTTTGGTGACGGTGTAAGAGCGAGAACGTAAGAAGTTCGAGAACCAGTCAAGGACTGTAGAACTAATGCCTATCTCGGAGAGTAGGAAGATTAGAATGTCATGGTGGACAACGTCAAAGGCAGCAGAGAGGTCGAATTGAAGGAGAACGGCAAATTTTTTGTGAGAATGAAATTGTTGGATCTTCGAGATTAGGGAGGCCAGGAGGGTTTCGGTACTGAAGTTGGGTCTGAAGCCGTATTGATAGGGTAGGAGGACAGAGAATCTTTCCAGGTAGGCTGAGAGTTGGGAGGAGACGATGGACTCTAGCAATTTGGTTAGGAGCGGAATGTTTGCTATTGGGCGATAATTGGATGGGGAGGAGGGGTCTAGGTCAGCTTTCTTCAGTAGGGGGTCAGTGCAATGCGTCCCATTTCAGGGGAGAAGAGGCCCGATAATAGGGCAGAATTTATGAGTATAGTGAGAGAAGAGATGGCCTGTGCGGGTATTTTCTCAAATAGATAGGATGGGAATGGATCCAAGGTGCAGTTACAGGATTTCAGTTTCAGGCAGAGTTTGAGGACCTGCGAATCGGATACTTGCTCAAAGGTAGTCCAGGATCTATTGACTGGGACGGGGGTGGGGACCTTTGTAGAAGGATCGGGGAAGGCGGGCACCAGAGGATTGTAGGAGACTACGGGAGGGAAGGAGCTTCTCAAGGCGGTGACCTTTTCATTGAAGAAGTTTGCTAGTAGGTCCACTGATGGGGAGGAGGGAAGTATAGAAGGGTTGGTGTTGGGAGTTAAGGAGCGCCAGATATTGAACAGCATACTATTCTGGTTTTTTGATCTGGAGATCTTGTCACCATAGAAGTTTTTCCTAGCTCTTTTGAGTGTATTGTTGTAGAGTTTAATGTTGACTCTATTTAGATAAAGTATTTAGATCAATGCTGTCTTGTTAAAATGTTTATTTTATTTTTATTTTTCCTCTAACTCTACTTTTCACTTCTCTATTACCCTCCAGGTACTTTAGTTAGATTGTGAGCCTTCGGGACAGTAAGGGAATTTTTCAAGTACCTTTCTTATTTCTAATCTTAATGTATATTTTCTGTAAACCACTTAGAACCTAACGGATGTAGCGGTATATAAGAAATAAATTACATTACATTACATTACTCTCCAGGTTTGTTTATCTGCGGGGGATTTAGATTTTTTCCAGATGCGTTCCAGGGATCGACATTTTTGTTTTAACACCCTGTGTTGTGGGAGGTACCAGGGGGCCTTACGGGAGTAGGAGATGGTTTTGGTGGAAAGCGGGGCGAGAGAATGGTAGGTGGATTCTGAGAGAGTGGTCCAATTGTGCCAGTTGGTTGCAGAATCTGATGGCTTAGGCTTGGATGAGAGATTGTCAAGAAATTTGGACCAGAACTGATCACTTGAAATTTTCTTGCGGAAAGTAATGGACTTAGAGGACTGAGGAGAGGTTCCGAGGTGAGACATGAAGATGGGGAGACAGAAGGTTCCTAGGAAGTGGTCGGACCAGGGAACGTGGTCCCAACGGATGTCATCGGTTGAAGTTTTGTAATCCGTGAGATCGAGGAAGCTGATGAGGTCTAGTGTGTGGCCTTTTTTACATTTATTTATTTATTTATTTATTAACTAAGAATTGCCACTGCTGGGTCAGACCAGCGGTCCATCGTGCCCAGCAGTCCGCTCACATGGCGGCCTTTAGGTCAAAGACCAGTGCCCTAACTGAGATTAGCTTTATCTGGGTAAGTTCTGGTTCAGCAGGAACTTGTCTAACTTTGTTTTGAATCCCTGGAGGGTGTTTTCCCTATAACAGCCTCCGGAAGAGAATTCCAGTTTTCTTCCACTCTCTGGGTTTCAAGTTTCAAGTTTACTTATTATTTGATTAATCGCCTATTCCAACTTCCTTATGTTTGTACGGAATCTATCCCCTTTTAACTTTAGAGAGTGCCCTCTCGTTCTCTCTACCTTGGAGAGGGTGAACAACCTGTCTTTATCTACTAAGTCTATTCCCTTCATTATCTTGAATGTTTCGATCATGTCCCTTCTCAGTCTCCTCATTTCAAGGGAGAAGAGGCCCAATCTTTCTCTAATCTCTCACTGTATGGCAACTCCTCCAGCCCCCTTAACTATTTTAGTCGCTCTTCTCTGGACCCTTTCGAGTAGTACTGTGTCCTTCTTCATGTACGGCGACCAGTGCTGGATGCAGTATTTCAGGTGGGGGCGTAAAATGGCCAGGTACAGCAGCATGATAACCTTCTCCGATCTGTTCGTGATCTCCTTCTTAATTATTCCTAGCATTCTGTTCATCCTTTTTGCCGCCGCCGCCGCCACCGCCACACATTGCGCAGATGGCTTCATTGACTTGTCGACCAGTACTCCCAAGTCTCTTTCCTGGGGGGTCTCTCCAAGTACTGCACCAGACATCCTGTATTCGTGTATAAGATTTTTGTTACCGACATGCATCACCTTGCACTTAAACACATTACATCTCATTTGCCATGCCGTGGCCCATTTCTCGAACATGTTTATGTCACATTGCAGGTCTTCGCAATCCTCCCGCCTCTTCACTACTCTAAATAATTTCGTATTGCCTGCAAATTTAATCACCTCATTTGTCGTACCAATTTCCAGGTCATTTATAAATATGTTGAAGATCATGGGTCCAAGCACCGAACCATACGGCACTCTTTCCAGTCCGAGTATTATCCATCTCCCAGCTCCAACTGAGCCAAACCCCAAAAGTTCAACCAAACCCATCCAAGTCCATATAAAACCTGTAACCCTTTACCCAAGACTGACACAAAACATACCACCAGCACACATGGAATGGAGAGAGGGGTAATTTTTTTTTCTGAAGAGACTACTCTACTCTTCCCCTTTCTTCACCAAACTCCCTCCAACTTGCCACAAACATCCAACCAATCCCGTGACTGCTCCACTCCCATCACCTCAAAAACCTCCCCAATCCTTTTTCTTTTATACAAGCTCTGTCTATTAACCCTTTCTTACCTCCTCTTATAAACTTGTCAATCCTAATTCTACAGACCCTTGACATCACCTCATATATTCTCCTCCCTTTCCCCTCTCCATTTCACCCACACCTCCATCCAATAAATATTACCAGCAGGTGACCTCAGCTCACCTAATATTATATCACACCAGATGAATCTGGTGTTCTTCTTTACTGAAGAAAACATACAACTAAACTGAAAATAATAATAATTATTATTATTTAAAACATATAAATGTTAAACAATTATCTGCTGATCTGCAACATGAGAAAACAAATTAAGAGAAGATTCTGTATTAGGCCTAAGTTGAAAAAGGGGCTAGAGGATAGCGTGTAATATTCATATAGCTTCCCTTAATATTCCATACAAACAATGGCAGAAAACAATTCTAGTTATGCTTATTTCTTAGTCATATTTAGCCAGCTATGCTTTTATGCAATCAAAACCAATTTTTATTATGAACCACTTTCACTTAATATGGAATACCTTTTTGACAGAATACCATTACCGGGATAATTTAATGAATTTTTGCAGATAAGCATAGGCCTGCTACTTTGTGGTAAAACAGCTCTTACACTTCTACTGTAGAGGACATTTTTCAAATATATCTCCACATATAAAACTGCTCACCTCATATGCTTGTATAAGTATGTGTAAATAGCCAATAAAAGTACGCACATGTGTGTCGGTGAAGTGCTACCAGGGTAGGATAAGGGTGCAGAGTATACTTACACTGATTTCTTTTGGTGTTCCAAAAGTCTGTGTGTAAGTTTTCACAGAAAATGTACTTGTACAAATGCAAATTTATGTACATACATTTGACAAGTCTGCTCTTCTCAAAGACCACTTTTTTTTTCCTCTTTGAAAACTGATGAATTATATACCTTCTAATTATTGTGGGCATAGTTTTATTTTCCTCATCTATTTGTAACTGGTAGAATTTTTAAAAGGAGCGGAAGTAAGAGGTAATTCATACACTAGCAAACATTATTCATTCTACATGCATTCCTGCTATCTACTATTTAGTGAAACGGAATCATTAACTATATTTTTAGCAGCGAGCAAGATGATAAAGGGGATGGAATGCCTCTCATATGAGGAAAGACTAAAGAGGTTAGGTCTGTTTAGCTTGGAAAAGAGACAGTTGAGGGGATATATGATCGAAGTCTACAAAATCCTGAGTGGTGTAGAACAGGTACAAGTGGATCAATTTTTTTTTTTTTTTACTGCATCCAGATTTACAAAGACTAAGGGACACTTGATGAAGTTACAAAATAATACTTTTAAAACCAATAGGAGGAAATATTTTTTCACTCAGAGAATAGTTAAGCTCTGATATGCGTTGCCAGAAGATGTGGTAGGAGCAGTTAATGTAGCAGGTTTTAAAAAAGATTTGGACAAGTTTCTGGAGGAAAAGTCCATAGTCTGCTGTTAAGACAGACATGGGGGAAGCCACTGCTTGCCCTAGATCAGTGGCATGGAATGCTGCTACTATTTAGGGTTTTTGCTAGGTACTTGCGACTTGGATTGGCCTCCATGAAGATGGGATACTGGGCTAGATGGATCATTAGTCTGATCCAGAAATGTTCTTAGTACAGCTATCTATCACTCTAGGATATCTGGGAAGTCAATAACAATATACTGCTACGAGGGGCCATTGAAAAGTTCTCAGCCTAACCGAGAGTAAAGTGGAGCCATGAAACTTACAAGTTATTCCACACTTTGCTTGACACTTTTCATTTCAGTGGAATAACATGTAAATTCCATGGCTCCACATCATTCTCGATTAGGCTGAGAACTTTTCGGCAACCACTCATATGTAAGGGGCAGGTTTACTAAGGGACATTAACCCTTTCAGGACCATAAGGATCGTAGGGCAATTTTTGTGGTTTTGACGACATTTTTATGGTAAAAAGGGCTTGCAGATGCCAAAAAATAGATTTTTTTTTTGTGAAATATCATTATTTTTTTTAAAAAAAATCACACTTCTGGCTTATGGACAGTGTGGCAAGTGAATCTTCTCGTCAATCTGGCAACGACGCTAATGAATGAATGTCGGAACCAGTTTGTTTACATAAAGGCAGTATCCTATGGAATCCGTACATATCAAATTTAGAACTGTAGACTATCCCAATCAAAATTTATAGGATTTTAAAGTTATGGGACAAATATGTCCCTTGGTCCTGAAAGGGCTAAGTTTTGCACTCAACGCGGATTAACAGTGAAAAGGATCTGTGGGAACTGTTGGAGGCATGTCCAGCATTTCTCCCTACTTTCTGCAATGACCTGTTCCTTAACGCACTTGATATTCAGATAATATGAATGTGGATACACTGAATTCCACCTACCCAGGTGGAATTCAGTGAAGTGTCATTAACTGCACATTTGCCACTTAGCACACCCTACCCACCAAATACTTACTGCATTGTGCAGACTAACAGCCAATCTTCACCCTGTTCCCTTCTTATCCCCTGCTGAAAAGCTAGCACTGGACATTTGAGGATTAGACTAGTGGTTTGCAGTGTTCCCTCTAAGCGGGCGGGTGTTGTGAGCAAACTTTTTTCACCGTGAGCCAAAAATATCGGGCGCCAGCAAGTTATGAGCCAACTCGCCCGATTCTCCTCTCGCCGCCCTGCCATCTGCCGTACGCCTCTTCCGATCGTGCGCTGTGACGAGAAACGTGTGTGCTGCGATGTAATATTTTGCACGCCAGCGCAGCTTAGCGGGAACACTGGTTAAAATGGTTTTATTTATTTCCCCAAATTTATTTTTGTTATACGCATTGAAAATATTTGATATTGCGTTTAAATCAAAATCTCAATAAACTTGAAACGAGTGCCCGTGAGATTGTGGGAGGGTTAAATACTCAAAACTTAGAAGTTTTTGCTACGCCAGCTTTCTGGTATCTTTACATACAGTGGCGTACCTAGCATATGTAACATCCGGGGCCCATCATTTTTTGGCACCCCCCCCCCCCCATCTGTAAGAAAAACATGATTTTTAGTAACAAACCACACGTCACACATGAGTACCTAGGAAAAGGCAGCATCTTACATATTGCAGTGAGCAGTACATCAATACACCCATTGTAAAACTAAACAAGCCAGACCAGCACAGATCAATCCTACACCGTCAATCCTAACAGAAAACCATGTCTTTCGAACACACAAAACACAGAAAACACCTTCGCCTAGTAAGGAATATGTAATCACAAACTAACCCCTCCCTCTTTTACAAAACTGTAGTGTGGATTTTAGCTACGGAGATAACAGCTCTGATGCTCATAAAATTCTGAGCATCAGAGCTGCTACCACCAAGGCTGGTGCTAAAAACGCTTCACAGTTTTGTAAAAGGGGGGATAAAATAAAAATACATAGACAAAGGTTAAATTGAACCAGCAAGAAGCTGGACTCTGCATACAATGCTTCACAGAAACAGTGACACATGTCTCCTAAAGCAATAAATAAATAGAAATTTTTTTCTACCTTTGTCTTCTGTGGTTTCTCCTTTCCTCATCTTCTTGTAACTCTCTTCCTTCCATTCACTGTCTGCCGTCTCTCTTCCCCTATATGGCATCTTCTCTCCTTCTATGCCCCTTCCAGAAACTGTATGCCTCCCCCTTCCATCTCTCCTTTCACCCCATTGGTCTGGCATCTCTCTCCTCGCCTTCCCTCTCCCACACCTCTCCTCATAGTCTGGTATCTCCCCTTCCCTGATTCTCTGGCATCTCTCTCCTTTCCTTTTCTTCCATCTTTCGCTCCCCCTCCATGCTCTCACATCTCCCCCTTCCTTTTCCCTTAGACTGGCATACCTTCCTCCTACGCTCCAAGCCCTGGCATCTCCTTTAATTCCCTCCCTCATCTTCCTTCTCCCTCCAGCTGGGTACCGCAACACTCTTCCCTGCAGCTCTGCACTTCCCCACAATTGCCATGCTTCGGTTCCTCTTCTTCCTTCCTTCCTCCCCCCCCCCCGCGGGACCCTGCGGCACCATCAACTCTTACTCCCTCTAATGTCGGCCCTGCAGCTCCAGACTTCCTCGCACCTTCTCCCCTCCCCCTTTGGATCGCTATTATTTTAAATGTTATAGCCGCGGAGCTGTATCCATCAATGGAGATGTCTAACCTCGGCCTGCCCCGGAACTCTTACTGCAACAGTGACTTCCTGTTCCTGCCTAGACGGGCGGCTGCTGCAGTAAGAGTTCCGGGGCAGGCCGAGGTTAGACATCTCCACTGATGGATACAGCTCCGCGGCTATAACATTTAAAATAATAGCGATCCAAAGGGGGAGGGGAGAAGGTGCGAGGAAGTCTGGAGCTGCAGGGCCGACATTAGAGGGAGTAAGAGTTGATGGTGCCGCAGGGTCCCGCGGGGGGGGGGGGGAGGAAGGAAGGAAGAAGAGGAACCGAAGCATGGCAATTGTGGGGAAGTGCAATCCCCCCAGTGCGTCCCCTTACCTTACCGACGCGTGTGTGCGCTGTGAAGAGAAACTTTGCGCTGCGATGTAATATTTTGTGCGTGAGCGCAGGCCAACGCAGCTTAGCGGGAACACTGGTGGTTTGTGCAGTGAAGAAAATGACACAGTGACAAAGTTCATCATTGTTCCCATTCCGTCTCATTCTTTAGTGCCTATCTCAAACTCGGTCTTTCTACACTAGCATTCTTCATTGCAAGACTTGAGGGTGAGTGGCTGTGCCCATTCATACTCCAACTCTCCTTAAAGACATGGAAATGGGTTCCCATGGTTATCCGCGGGAACGGTGATGAATTTTGTCGCCATGTCATTCTCTAGTGCAGTGGGCTTTGATTCTAGGGAACTGAGTTCAATTCCTATTGTAGCTCCTTGTGAACCTGGGCAAGTAACCCAACCCCCCCCCCCCCAGGTGCCTCAGGTACAAAAAGCTTAAGATTGTGAGCCTACTAGGGACCTGCACATAATGTGCACAGCTCTGCTTATGCCTAGCAGCACCATTTATTTATTTAAAATTATTTATAACCCGCCTATCCACAAATTAAAGTGGGGAATAACAATCACATACAAAATAACAATAAATAATACATACAATTACAGTACAAAAAAAGCATAAAAAGAAAACGAACCACCACCGCTCAAGCTGTCACTGAACTTGCATCAAAAAAGCGCTCAAACAACACAATTTTCACCCCTTTCCACCATAGAAATAATTAGTGGTATTTAGTGCCCTTTCTGTTTTAACATGATTTAGTTGTTATTGCATGCTCGGGCTAAATGCTTAGCTCATTTCGGTAAACGTGACCTAAAGGAACTAGTGATGAGAAGCAAGGAGTATTTTCTCAGGAGGACAATGTCTCCGAATAGATTAGTTTGAAACTTATTCCTATGCCAAAGTATGTGTAGCATGATTTCAGTCCCTTAAATTCATTGCTAACTTACAGCATACACAAGAAAGCTTCCTTCTGGAGTTCAGAAGATAAAACTTGTGTAGGCAGCCTATCAAGGTATGCCTGGATTTTTTTTTTTTCTTTTTTAATCTAGCCTGTGGCTCCCAATGCAATGAGAAATATTTCTGCATCTTGCTGCCACATCTTTTTGGTCTCTAGATACAATGCTATTTTCCTTTTTATTGGGAACTTGTTAGGAGTTTGCCTTGTGCTTTGTTCTCTGATTTCTTCAGAGAATTTCTTCTGTTTACTGAAATAAATCCATGCATTCATATTTTCTCTCTTACAAAATTTCCTTTGTTCATTTCCTAAAGGTAGACAAATAGTACTGACATTATTATTTTCATTCTCTAAAGACACAATCAGTACAGATGCAGCTAATCTTCTCCTGCTTATTATTCAGGGTTTCATCTGCTCCAATAGGATTTGCTAACCTGACAAGAATTTCAAAGGAAGAGTTAAATTTGGTCCCTTTACTATGATTCTCATTCCTGAGATCATATAGAGATCCACAGAGAGATCCACGATTGGCAATAAAATTAAGTTAGATTGATAGAAATCCAGGTGTGCAATAACAATGTACTGTTCTATCAAAAAGCCTGAAGGCTCATGAGAAACAACAGAGTAGATGTTATATCAGTGACATAGCTTCCCTTAGCAAGAGTTGGTGGGCAGCGGCGATTACTTGCAGCCTTTTCCTGACTCCTCCCAAACATAAGCACATAAGCACATAAGCATGGCCTCTGCCGAGTCAGACCATAGGTCCATCATGCCCAGCAGTCCGCTCCCGCGGCGGCCCCCCAGGTCAATGACCTGTAGTGAACTATTACTCAAGAGCATTTTGTCTTGTATAGTAACCCTCTAATTGTACCCCTGGATTCCCTTACCCTTCAGGAATTCGTCCAATCCCTCTTTGAACCCCAAAACTGTACTCTGCTCAACCACCCCCTCTGGAAGCGCATTCCAGGTGTCCACCACCCTCTGGATGAAGAAGAACTTCCTAGCATTTGTTCTAAACCTATCTCCCTTCAATTTTTTTGAGTGTCCTCTAGTTCTTGTTGCCCCCGCCAGTCTGAAGAATCTGTCTCTCTCTACCTTCACTATACCCTTCATGATCTTATAAGTTTCTATCATATCCCCTCTAAGTCTCCTCTTTTCCAGGGAAAAGAGCCCCAACTTCTCCAGCCTCTCAGCATACGAGAGGTTTTCCATGCCCTTTATCATTTTTGTCGCTCTTCTCTGGACCCTCTCGAGTATCGCCATATCTTTCTTTAGGTACGGCGACCAGTACTGGACGCAGTACTCCAGATGCGGTCGCACCATTGCCCTGTACAGCGGGAGGATAACTTCCTTGGTTCTGGTAGTGATACCTTTTTTGATAATGCCCAACATTCTGTTCACCTTTTTTGAGGCCGCTGCGCATTGTGCTGCCGGTTTCATTGTTTTATCCACCAAAACCCCCAAGTCCTTTTCTAGGTTGCCCTTTCCCAATGTCATCCCCCCCATCATGTAGTCGTACATCAGGTTCCCTTTCCCTATGTGCATAACTTTACATTTCTCCACATTAAAACTCATCTGCCATTTATCTGCCCACTCACTCAGTTTGTCCAGATCCCTTTGGAGTTTTTTACATTCCTCTACAGATCTAACCTTACCGGAGAGTTTTGTGTCATCCGCAAATTTTATAACTTCACACTTTGTCCCTGTTTCCAAGTCATTAATAAATATATTGAATAGCAGCGGTCCCAGCACTGACCCTTGTGGGACGCCACTTGTGACCCCTTTCCAGTCAGAATAGTGTCCCTTTACTCCTACCCTCTGTTTCCTGTTTGCCAACCAGTTTTTGATCCATCTGTGTATGTCCCCTTCCACCCCGTGGTTCCACAGTTTCCTTAGAAGGCGCTCATGAGGTACCTTGTCGAAGGCTTTCTGGAAGTCTAGGTATACTATATCTATGGGGTCACCTTTGTCCAAATGTCCGCTTATCCCCTCGAAGAAGTGCAGTAGGTTTGTTTGGCAGGATCTTCCAGTACAGAAACCATGCTGGCTTGTTCTCATCAGCTTATTTTTTTCTATGTGCTCACTGATACTGTTCTTGATCAATGATTCGGCCATCTTCCCCGGAACTGAGGTCAAGCTGACCGGTCTATAATTCCCCGGGTCGCCTCTGGTTCCTTTCTTGAAGATAGGTGTAACATTTGCTATCCTCCAGTCTTCCGGTATTACCCCTGTTTTCAGGGATAGGTTACAAATCTGTTGCAGTAACTCCGCTATTTCGTTTCTAAGTTCACTTAGTATTCTTGGGTGAATTCCGTCCGGGCCTGGCGATTTGTCAGTTTTTAGCCTATCTATCTGTTTGAGTACGTCTTCGAGGCTTACCTCCATGCACGATAATTTTTCCTCTTGGTCCCCCTTGAAGAATTTTTCCGGTTCCGGAACATTGGATGTGTCCTCTTTTGTGAAGACCGACGAGAAGAACGTGTTTAATCTGTCCGCCACTTCCTTTTCCTCCTTTACCACTCCTTTCCTATCCCCCTCATCCAGGGGTCCCACTTCCTCCCTCGCCGGCTGTTTCCCTTTCACATATCGAAAGAAAGGTTTAAAGTTCCGTGCCTCCTTTGCAAGTTTCTCTTCATATTCTCTCTTTGCTGTTCTGACTACGCGGTGGCATTCTTTTTGGTGCTTCCTGTGCTTTTTCCAATTTTCCTCAGTTTTATCCTTTTTCCATGTCCTGAAGGATTTTTTCTTATCTCCTACCACCTTCTTAACTTCTTTTGTTAACCATGCTTTTGTTAACTAGCTAAAAAACAGGAAACTACGCTGGGTGTCCAGTTATGGCATGAATTTCATTTCAAGTTTCAAGTTGAATACAATTTTGATTAAAACGCATTATCGTATCGTCAATGTGATGCACAAAATTTAAAATAAGGTACGACAAACATAGCATAACATACAAGAAAAAGATTCCCCCTACCGTTGTTGTCTCTCTCCCTCCATGCTGTGCCGTGCGTTGCCTTCTGGCCTGCCACCCAGTGTTATCTTCGGGCCGGTCCACTGTGAGATCAATGCAGCGTCTTCGGGCCGGCTCCCTGAGTGCAGCGTTGCACAAAGTCGTGGGCAGCGCGCATCCCGCCCCCTCATCTGGAAGCCTTCCCTCTGACGTTGCGACGTCAGACAGAAGGCTTCAAGGTCAGGCACAGGACACGCGTAGGAGCCTTTTCCCACGGCTTTGTGCACTGCGGCACTCAAGAGAGCCGGCCCAAAAACGCCGCGTTGATCGCACTGTGGACTGGAGTCTGAAGAACACCGTCTTTTGCCCGATGGACGTGCCAGCCCTGTGGACTGGCAGAAAATTTCTACGGGCCAGCACCGGTCCACGGACCGGCGGTTGAAGAACACTGGCATAGACCATCCACCCTACTCACCAGATCTTGCTCCATCTGACTATTTTCTGTTTCCAAACCTTAAAAAGAGTTTGAAAGGTCAACAATTTTCGAGTGATTCAGAGGCGATTGAAGTGGCGGAGTAGTTCCATGACATCAGAGTATTCTGGGGGGGTTACAGAAACTTCAGACATGATGCGCCAAGTGCGGAATAACTTGTAAGTTTCATGGCTCCACATCATTCCATTCTTAGTAGGGCTGAGAACTTTTCAGCACCCCTTCATACTGTTTTGGGGTTTTTGCATGATCTGGAAAAGGGAGCAATGAATGACGAAATCAAATTTGCTGATGACAAAAAATGATTCTAAAGTAGTTGAATCATGAGCTGATTGTGAGAAGCTGCAGGAGGACCTTCGAAGAGCGAGAGTCAAAACTGGCAGCTGAAACGTAATGTGGATAAAATGCAAAGCGCATACAGCACATACGGGGGGGGGGAGGGATAATCCAAATTGCAGGATCAAATCCTAAAATCACCGTGCAACAGCGGTTCGAAAAGCAAAGAAAATGTTTAGGGAGTTACTTGGAAAGAAATCAGATGATGCCATCCGTATTAAGGATGTGGATTCATTAAAAGGCGGAGAGTAGAAGCTGATCTGGGGGAGGTGGGGGAGAGGGCAAAGGCAGGAAACTGCTGAAAGGCAAATTCTAAGCAGATGCATTTTGTGCAGAGGAGAAAAGTTAGGAAAAAGATATTATGGACATTGATTTCCCGGCATTGATTTCTCGGAGCCTTGCTGCGGCGTCTAGTGCGGGCGTCTACGTGGGGACGTCTAGTGCGGACGTCTACGCGGGGACGTCTAGTGCGGACGTCTACGTGGGGACGTCTAGTGCGGACGTCTAGTGGGGACGTCTAGTGCAGACGTCTACGTGGGGACGTCTAGTGCGGACGTCTAGTGCGGACGTCTAGTTCGGGCGTCTAGTGCGGACGTCTAGTGCGGGCGTCTAGTGCGGACGTCTACGTGGGGACGTCTAGTGCGGACGTCTAGTTCGGGCGTCTAGTGCGGACGTCTACGTGGGGACGTCTAGTGCGGGCGTCTACGTGCGGACGTCTAGTGCGGACGTCTACGTGGGGACGTCTAGTGCGGGCGTCTACGTGCGGACGTCTACGCGTGCGCGTCCTCGTGCGCGCGTCTTGCATTCAGCACCAAGTGGCAGAAACCTAAATCCCAAACTCAGATAAATGCATTCCCAGGCCTTGTTCTCCCCTCCTCCAGGTCAGATTGCTGTTGAAAGCTGAGGCAACAGGAAATACGTCAGCCTCGGGGAGGATCGGAACTCAAGCTGGAGGAGGATGCACAAGGTTCTCACGGAGAAATTCACAACCACTCCCTGCAGCTCATAACCCACATTCCACTCAGCCTGAGAAGGGTTCCGGCACGCAAACTGTTCAACAGCAGCCGAATCAGACAGCGTGCAGGGTCAGGGGGCTTTGTTACCCGGTCGCATGACTGCTGAACACTTGCATCACTTGCCATGAAGACAGGGATATGGCCTGGATGAGTTATCTTAGAAGTCCTTTTACTAAGCTTCATTAGGTGCTAACACAGCTTAAAATGCTGTACTGCAGGATGTGGCCAGGCGTCCTTCAGTAAGTATCAAATATGTGTGCACTATCCATGTGCCAAAAATATTTTTAAAAGGTTTTGGAGGGAGAGGAGAGTGGTCATTCCTGAACTAATCACTGAAAACAGCGGAATTACCGTGCGCTAACTGGTTAGCATAAGAATAGTGCAGGCATGAGCCTTTACTTCCTACAAAATGGGTGGCAGTAAATGCACATGCACACATTTTTTTTTTTTTAAGGGCCACACGCTAATGGCAATATTAGCGCATGGCCACTAATATTTTTTTTAAAAGGCCATTTTTTGACAGCTGCAGTAAAATGGCATTATGTACTTATTTGAAAAAATTTCTTACCTGTTTAAACCTTACGTGCCCGCGGTATGTGAAACATGGATGCTTCTCAGCCATCCATCCAGCACAAATGTGGCATAGATCAGGGGTAAAACAGCTATAGAGGAGTCCATCTATAGTGATTTAAGTCATAATGGAGGTGTCCTGAAGCAGATAGAAGCTTTTAAAATTAAATTAGGAAATAAAAATATGCTACTACGGCAGAGTTTTGACACCAAAAAATGGCCCAGGAAGACTAAATAAAAGTATATCTTCAGAAATGGTGTCTTTGGCAGTAGGGGACCTAAATCATGGCACCAGAACCTCAGCCCCCACCCCAAATGTCTCCCATAGGCAGCAATGTACTGCAAGGTGATGCATGTCGATAACAAAAATCATACAAGATATCCGGTGCTATACTCGAAGAGAGCCCCCAGGAAAGAGACTTTGGAATACTTGTAGACAAGTTAATGAAACCGTCCGCACAATGTGTGGTGGCAGCGAAAAGGGCAAACAGAATGCTATGAATGATTAAGAAGGGGATCAGAAACAGATCTGAAAAGATTATCATGCCGTTGTACCAGGCCATGGTACGCCCCCACCTGGAATACTGCGTCCAACACTGGTCACCATACATGAAAAAGGACATAGTACTACTCGAAAGGGTCCAGAGAAGAATGACTAAAATGGTTGGAGGAGGAGGGGCTGGAGGAGTTGCCATACAGTGAGAGATGAGAGAAACTGGGCCTCTTCTCCCTTGAAAAGAGGAGACTGAGAGGGGACATGATCGAAACGTTCAAGATATTGCAATTGAAAGGAATTGACTTAGTAGAGAAAGAGAGATTGTTCATCCTCTCCAAGGTGAAGAGAACCAGAGGGCATTCGCTAAAGTTAAAAGAGAATAGATTCTGTACAAACGTAAGGAAGTTCTTCACCCAGAGAGTGGTAGAAGTTTCAAGTTTATTATGTATTTGATTAATCGCTTATTGAAAATTCTAAGCGATGTACAAAATGTTAAAATATTGTATTACAATAATCAAAGGGAAACAGACTAATTTAAATATGACGGACAAGACAAAACATATGATACAAAAGAAAAGGAATAGGAAAAGAAATACAAGTTAAAAATAGTAAAGAAAACGACTGTTATAGGGGAAAGCACCCTTCAGGGATTCAAGAAAAGGTTAGATAAGTTCCTGCTGAAACAGAACATACGCAGGTAATTCTAGTCTCAAATAGGGCACTGGTCTTTGACATAAGGGCTGCCACGTGAGCGGACTGGGCACGATGGACCACTGGTCTGACCCAGCAGCGGCAAATCTTATGTTCTTATGTTGAAACAGCAGTTGGGAAACGAAGAAGACCTCTACCTCAGCCAAGCATGTAAAAATAGTCCCAAATGCTTGTTTCTAAGGGCCGCCAGTCTGACCCCGAGTCTGAAGCCCCAGACCCCTACAGTTCTACATGTATCTTGGAGGGGGGGGGGGGAGGAAGAAATGTAGCCGGCTTCGGATAAAGCCCTCAGAACTGACACAGAATCACACAACTTGCACACAAGCTCCGGTAATAACCAGAAGCAAGCCTTGCTACTAGGGGACCAGTCCCCGAGCCTTCCAGAAACATTACTGCAGGCCAGCTAGGTAGGTGCCCTGTAAAAGGGTTATTGTCACACACACCACACCCCCTGCTACAAACTTCTTATAGGAGAGTTGACCCTTTCACAATGGAAATTTTTTGGTCTAAATCAGTTTGTCCTTCCTTGTCTGCAGCCTTATTGCATAATGCTTACTGGACTCCTGTAAAGCTTGCTAAGCTTCCGCGTAAAACTTCTGATATCTGTTGGTCATGTAATAATTCAGTAGGCTCATTATCTCATTTTCTTCTGTAGTAATCTGTCGCAATATTGGTCTTAAGTATGGTATACTATATGCACTGTATTTTCCATATCTGTTCCATTATCATATGATATTGGAACAGGAATATTCTTCTAGGCAGAGCTGCCCCAGGCAAACTGGGGATCTCTGAAGCACCGAAAAGCCTCAAATTCAGGATAAAGACATAAAAAAATAAACCAAAATCAGAGCAGATTAAGAAGACACCTTCAACTCGCGTGTAGGAGAAAGTGAGGAACCACTGCAGGGATTTTGAAAGAAATCAGCTACCAGAGAGAACAGGGGGAAGGGCCTAGTAATTACGGAAGTTGAGTGGGTTCTCTCTTCCCCGTTTCAGTATGCCTAACTGCAACTGGGGTGAAGTTAAAGGGAAGAAAACATTAGAAACTGAACATTAGGAGGAAGGGATGTGGCTTACTGGTTGAGCTGCTGCCTCTGCACCCAGAAGTTGTGAGATTAAATATCAATTTTGAAGCCAAAGGAAGAAACATGAATTGTGAATTTTATTGTTAATAATGGTTAAAGAGTCTTGGAGGAAAGACTAAATTGTTTGTTGGGGGTAAATCTGTGCTCTACCTGGCTCCGGGTCAGTATAGAAGCTGTGAAATATAAATAACATAAGAACATAAAAATTGCCGCTGTTGGGTCAGACCAGTGGTCCATCGTGCCCAGCAGTCCACTCACGCAGCAGCCCTCTGGTCAAAGACCAGCGCCCTAACTGAAAGTAGCCCTACCTGCGTACGTTGGGCTACTTTGTCTTGAATCCATGGAGGGTGTTTTCCCTTATGACAGACTCCGAAAGAGCGTTCCAGTTCTCTACCACTCTCTGGGTGAAGAACTTCCTTACGTTTGTATGGAATCTATCCCCTTTCAATTTTAGAGATTGCCCTCTTGTTCTCCCTACCTTGGAGAGGGTGAACAACCTGTCCTTATCTACTAAGTCTATTCCCTTCGGTACCTTGAATGTTTCGATCATGTCCCCTCTCAATCTCCTCTGTTTGAGAACGAAGAGGCCCAGTTTCTCTAATCTTTTGCTGTACGGCATCTCCTCCAGCCCCTTAACCATCTTAGTCGCTCTTCTCTGGACCCTTTCAAGTAGTACCGTGTCCTTCTTTATGTACAGTGACCAGTGACCAGGTGATATGATACAGACATTTACTTATTTGAAAGGTATTAATATAGAGCCAAATCATTTCCAGAGAAGAGAAAAATGGTAAAACTAGAGGGCATAATTTGAGGTTGCAGGGATATAGACTCAGGAGAAATGTTAGAAAAATTTTTTCACAAAGAGGTGGTATATGCCTGAAATACCCTCCCGAGGGAAGTGGTGGAGAGGAAAATGGTGATGGAATTCAAAAAAGCGTGAGATAAAGATAGAGGATCTCTAATTAGAAAATGAAGGATGTAACTTAAATGACTAAGGCCGGTACTAGACAGACTTGCATGGTCTGTGTCCCATATGTGGTGGTTTGGTGTAGGATGGGCTGGGGAGGGCATGAATGGGAACTCCACTAACTTGGAACATGAGGATGTTACTGGCCAGACTGTATGATAGATTTCCTGCAAACAGGATGGTTGGATAGGCAGGAGTGAGCTTGGATGGCAACTTCAACATTTGGAACCTAGGACAATCCCAGGTGGACTTTACAATTTATGACCCTGAAATATCAAAGAGATGACAAGTTAATTTAATCATGTATTTGTAATGGATATAACTAATGGGCAGACTGGATAGACCATTCAGGTCTTTATCTGTCGTCATTTACTATGCTACTGAGGGGGACCTAGGCATCTTTCCAGGCTGAGAGCCCACAATAGGTACAGTAGGATTAGGGTGGGGATTCGAAGGCTCACATATTCCCAGAGTCTGTTCATGTGCAAGCCCACCTATAAAGTATGCACTATCTTAGATATGTTTGCATATATAAAACAAACACTTAGTTAATCATTTATCAGAATGACATGCTCTGACTTAATATGCTTGAACTTAACAGATTTGGAGAATGTCATTCTGATAAATGATTTTGAATTTTCAATAACCAGTAGGTGAAACCAGTTCCTTCCCACAAAGTAATTGGGGTCTTGGAAAGGGATCCAGACTCTAATATGGGTAAGAAGGGGTGCTTTAAATTTTGGGGATGGGGAGAAGGGCTGAGGTCAGGCAATCCATTTTGGGCTGTGGGAAAAAGGTTGCAGCCCTGGAGACTTGATTGCATTTTGAAAAGAGAAGAGGCGTTTTTTTCCATACGACATGACTCTTTCATTCTGAGCTGATTAGCACAGTACAGTAAAACCAAATGTGTCAAACATACATATTCTATGTTACTATGGCTGTGCTAATGCTTTTGAATTCTATAGTATGTATAATTAATTTATACAACAGAAGTTAGTCCAATGTATTGCCAGCATAAATAGGGGAAAATAACTCACATTAGCATGCTGGGTTTAAAGCAGGCTAGTACACAATCTATATGGGGGTGAAAGAAAGAACTTAGGCTTCTAAATTAGATCAAATATGAAAACCATTGAGCCAAGAAACAAGCAGATTGACATTTCAAACAGCCTACAATAATGATTGAATTATATAGAAATAATTATGTTCAGAGGTTAACTATGTGGTATAAAAGTGGCATGTGCATACATTTTGTAAATGTGAATAACATATCTGGATAATTCTTATGTTTGCCAAATAAAAGGTAGCATAATCTGTAGGCATCCAGTTCCTGGTCAAATCCAATGGACTATACTTTGTCCTCATTCTTCTCGATCTGTCTGCTGCCTTCAACACTGTTGATCACCACTTCCTCCTCGATGTGTTGTCCTCGCTGGGATTCCAGGGTTCTGCTCTCTCCTGGGTTTCTTCCTATCTCTCTCGTTGTACCTTCAGCGTATGTTATGGTGGATCCTCCACCGCTGCTGTTCCGCTGTCTATTCGCATACCCCAAGGCTCTGTCCTGTTCCCTCTCCTCTTTTCCATATATACCCGCTCTCTTGGTACGCTGATCTCCTCTCATGGTTTTCAATGTCACCTCTATGCTGATGACGCCCATATCTACCTCTCCACACTGGATATCTCTATGGGAGTTCAGGCCCGAATTTCAGCCTGCCTGTTCGACATTGCCACTTGGATGTCTCGTCACCATCTCAAACTGAATATGGCTAAAACTGAACTCCTTACCTTTCTGCCTAAACTTGCCTCCCCCCTCCTGCCGTTCTCTATTTTGATGGATAACGCTATCCTCCTCCCTGTCTTGTTGGCTCACAACCTTGGGGTGATCTTTATTCCTCTCTCTCCTTCTCTGCTCAGATCCAACAGACCGTCACATCCTGTCATTCCTCCTCTATAATATTACCAAAATCCATCCTCTTCTCTCTGAACACACGACCAAAACCCTTGTACATGCTCTCGTCACCTCACACTTAAATTACTGCAACATACTTCTCTCGGGCCTCCCGCATGCCCACCTCTTGCCTCTTCAATCCATTCAAAATGCTGCTGCGCGACTCATATTCTATGAGAGCTGCTATTCTCACATTACCCCTCTCCTCAAGTTGCTTCATTGGCTCCCCATCCATCTCCGATTACAGTTTAAATTCCTCTTGCTGACTTACAAGTGTGTAGCTCTGAAGCGCTCCCCCATGTCTCTCTTTACTGATCTCCCCCAATGTTCCTCCCCATGATCTCCGTTCGTCGGGCAAGCCCCTCTTATCTGTACCTTCTCTTCCACTGCCAACTCCAGACTCCGTCCCTTCTTTCTTGCAGCGCTGTATGCCTGGAACAGGCTACCTGAATCAATACGTTGTCATCCCTCCCTAGCAGCGTTCAAATCCAAGCTAAAAGCCCACTTTTTGAATCTGTTTTCAACTCCTAACTCCCACTCACTGCTGTCAAATACCTATACCCACTGTATCATTTCCTCTACCATAATCTCCCCAACCCCTAAATGTCCTGTATAAAATAGATTGTAAGCTCTTCTGTGCAGGGACCGTCTATTGTATGTTAAAATGTACACTGCTGCATACACCTTTCAGCGTTTTAGAAATAATAGTAGTATTAAAGAGTAGCGACATTCCAAACCTGAGACTGTGATGCCATAATGCCTCATTC
Organism: Geotrypetes seraphini; assembly: GCF_902459505.1. Taxonomy (NCBI): domain Eukaryota; kingdom Metazoa; phylum Chordata; class Amphibia; order Gymnophiona; family Dermophiidae; genus Geotrypetes; species Geotrypetes seraphini. The sequence goes on along the minus strand of NC_047089.1, from coordinate 74,430,329 downwards.
CACCAATGCCTACAAGCCAATCTCATCAGTGATGTCACAATGGCTTGATTATCCTATACTTGACTCACATAAGAACATAAGAGCTGCCATACTGGGACAGACTGAAGGTCCATCAAGCCCAGTATCCTGTTTCCAACAGTGGCCAACCCAGGTCCCAAGTATCTAGCTAGATCCCAAGTAGCGAAACAAATCTATGCTGCTTATCCTAGGAATAAGCTGTGGATTTCCTCAAGCCATCTTAATAATTAGCGCTGACAATTTAAAGCACCATTAAAAACAATAGAAAAATGATATAAAAAATATAATTAGTCAATAGGCACCTAACTTGGTAGAAGCCCACAACTTTGAGGTAGGCATCTCCACTGAGGCACCTACCAGCAAGTAGGTAGGGTTAGGGGGCAGATTTTGGGTGTGATTTGACTTGGATACTAATAGGTGCCTACCTTAGGTGCATTAATTTAAACCAAGCAAACCTGAGCCCTATGTGGGCAGTATGCCTAAGGATTCATTGCCTACTGGCACCTAAGAACGCTTAGGCGCCACTAGGTGCTATTCTATAAACAGCGCCTAGCAGAAGATTGACAATTGTGCCTAACGTTGCCTACCAGTGGGGGCCCCATTTACAGAATCAGGGCCTAAGGGCTCCTATTTTATTCCTGTACTAACCAGTTGGCACATACTAATGTAGTGTGCAAATTGTGGATGCCCTTGACATGCTCCCTCCCAAACAAAATTATTTTTTTATTTAGCACATCAATTAGTGCACATGAATTTGGCAGTTACTACGGAATGCCTCAGCATGTCCCATGGTATGCCATTTTAAGCTGCATTAGGCCACTAAGATGGTCTCAGGACTCAAGGATCTCCCATATGAAGAACGTCTAAGCAGGCTACAGTTATATTCTCTTGAAGAATGCAGAGAGAAGGGAGACATGATAGAGATGTTCAGATATCTTACAGGCCGTACCGAGGTGGAGGAAGATATCCTTTTTCTTACGGGTCCCACGGCAACCAGAGGGCATCCGCTCAAACTCAAGGGTGGGAGATTTCATGGTGACATCAGGAAATACTTCTTCACCAAAAGGGTGGTTGATCGTTGAAATGGCCTTCCACGTCAGGTAGTTGAAGCAACGTGCTCGACTTCAAGAAATGATGGGATAAACATGTGGGTTCACTTTTGGAAATTGCTTAGGGGGAGTGTTCTTGTAAGGGGAGGGTTCTTTTGAGTGGGCAGGCGTGTTGGGCCGACGGCCCTTTTCTGCCGTCATACTCTATGTTTCTATGTTTGCACCTAACGCAGCTCAGTAAAAGAGCCTCTAGGATATGTAAGAAAGAGGCAAAGGCTTCCTTTAATATAATTTTTGAATGTTCCAAGAGGCTGCATATTGCTAGTTTGGCAGGGGAAGACAGCAAGGATGAAGTGTTGGCAATCTGCCAACAACGAATACAATGATAATTTTCAGTTCTGCTCTTTTGCATACGATTTCCTCTTTAACAGTTTTCGTCCTCCCTTCATGGATTAAATACATCTGAAGCTGTTCTCCTTTCAATGAAACAACATCAAGCATGACATTAAATCAGTGTGTACATGTCAAGCACAGAGGGGGAAAACCAGAAATAATATTTTCTAGTGCAAAACATTTCATTTTAAGAAAGCAAGTTGCAGAAGAGGAAGACTATACAGACCGGGCATGCTTGAAATGAAACTATTTGGTGTCTGAACTATTCACAGAAGGCTGCTCTGCAAATCAGTTTCTCTGTCTCAAGGTACAGAATAAAAATAACCAGATAAAGTAGTTCATGTACTTCAGCAAAACCTGACTCTTCACTAAATTTACTCAAGGCTGTGAAGAGTTGTGCTGCATGGGAGTTTTAATCTGTTCAACTAAAAGGAGGAATAAATTCTTCTGACCAGCTTTTAAGTGTTATGGTGTATTGAGTCCACAGATCTTTTATGGTAACAGTTTAGCTCCAGGCTATAAACCAAGAACCTGTCCTACATCCACTGTTTAAAAAAGTGTCTCTCAAACATTCTTAGCTCAGGCACATTAAACGGAGCAAATGTTTTTCACGGCACATTATAACTGAAATTATAAAATTGCAAAACCAACAAAAAAAAATTAAATTTGAGATTTATTTAAAGTCCTTTAAGCGATGTATGGGTAATTGTAACAATGGTGAAACTAAAGTAAATAGAATATAATTACTAATCAATGCGATGGATACGCTTGTTTTTTTAGTGCAAATTAACTCAAAACGCAGCCCGATAGTCAACATGCAAAACATGCATTTCACCATCTACCATCTGTCAGAGTTGAAAATCCAAATTCGCAAAGATAAGACGATCCAAACAGTAACAAAGCCTTGATTGCTTGTTTGGGCGTTTGCATCCTTATTCACACAGATACTCATAGCATTGTTGCATATGCAGTGTATGTTATCTAGTCTAGCGTATACTTATGAAGGGAATTTTAAAAAATAAAGTAACATTTGGGAATCTCTCATGGCACACCCGGAATCTCTTTGGGGCACACCGTTTGAGAGACCCTAGTTTAAAATGCAGAAACCCCATCATTCATCAATCTTTTCTTGTAGTTTTACAGCTTATCTGTGGCAACAGTAAATCATAAGAAAAATGTATTCTGATTTTACAGACTGATCAACCACAATGCAAACATGAAACACTACAGAGCATACGCATTACGTTTCACTTGTTTGGTGTGTGCAGTGCGCTTTAGCGGTTCATGATTGCATTGTGATCTATTCATATCCACATCATGCAAATAATGATTTGATCTATGAAGCCTCCTGAGGCAGGCAGTATAGGATGAAACACGTGCGTGTCGAGCCACCGCACAAGACTTTGTGTTGTGACGAATAAAATTACACACCAACATTATTCTGGACCTCTACTGTTTGTTGGTTCTTCACTTGCTTGTGGAGGTTCTTCTCCTGGTTTTTGTTTGAAAAGAAGACACCACCAGGAGATTCTGTTGACGTGATCTCAGCATTCTAGATGGAGGGTTTAGAATAATGTATCGAAACAGAAATGAAGGAGTTCTGAGATTAACACCCCCCTCCCCCCAAAAAAAAAAAAAAAAAAAGACATTATCTTTGAAGGAGATCTTATGATTTTTCAGCAGCCTTCTTTTAATTGATATTTCTATTTTGGTATGTGCTTTGTTTTATGTAAATTATCTAGATGTCTTGATGGGCATTTATAAATGTAGTAAATAAATAAATAATGATCTCTACATTGTATGTAAAATGAACCCCATCTATATTGTGTGGAACTGCTAATTCTTGCTCATGATTAATCACTGTTAAAGATGTCCTAAATACACATCCTGAAAAAACATAAGAACCTAAGAATTGCCACTGCTGGGTCAGACCAGTGGTCCATCATACCCAGCAGGCCGCTCCCGCAGCGACCCATAGGTCAAAGACCAGTGCCCTGACTGAGTCTAGCCTTACCTGAGTACTTTGTGGTTCAGCAGGAAGTTGTCTAACTTTGTCTTGAATCCCTGGGTGTTTTCCCCTATAACAGCCTCCAGAAGAGCATTCTAGTTTTCCATCACTATCTGGGTGAAGAAGAACTTCCTTACATTTGTACAGAATCTATCCCCTTTCAGCTTTAGAGAGTGCCTTCTCATTCTCCCTACCTTGGAGAGTGTGAACAGTCTGTCTTTATCTACTGAGTCTAGTCCCTTCAGTATTTTGAATGTTTCGATCATGTCTCCTCTCTTCGAGGGAGAAGAGGCCCAGTTTCCTAATTTCTCACTGTACGGCAACTCCTCCAGCCCCTTAACCAGTTTAGTTGCTCTTCTCTGGACCATTTCGAGTAGCACTGTGTCCTTCTTCAAGTACGATGACCAGTGCTGGATGCAGTATTCCAGGTGGGGGCGTACCATGGCCAGTACAGTGACATGATAACCTTCTCTATTTGCAATTTATGCATTCTTTATGAAGCTTTTATTTATCCTATTTTACAACTAATGTACATACAGAAGGACAATGTGATTCAGTTTTGAAATATAGGACCCACTCTTCTAGAATGCAAAATGTGTTTCAGTCTGCTGTTTCATTCTCTCAAGATCTTTAAGAAGAAATATGATTTTATCAGTTCTGAGTGGGGAATACAAGAAATAGGGAGCTTTATCATCTGCCATATAAAACTCCATTCACAAGAGACAGCTGCTAGTTGCAGTATTTATTTGCTCATCTGGCAACAGTAGATCTGCACACTGAAGTCTACTGCGACGGTGTTCAAGGTGAGACTAACAAAGGAAGATGATGGCTGAAAACAAAATAACAGAGGCGCTGAACATAGTTAGGGGAGACTTTTATAACAGGGCACCTATAAAGAGTCTCAAAAATACATCAGTTTCTGCCTTTTAAAGCATCTCTGTGCCTTAATCCAAAAAAAGGGAGGGATGGAGTGGGCGTGGAGGGTCCCAGTAGGGCACAAATTCTCTTAGCAATAATGTGCACATATCCTGGTGTGTGTGTGCGTGTTTTATAAAGTACCCTGTACAAACAGCACTCAAAAGGGTCCTTTTAAAACACCTTGCGTGTCCTTACATTCGTCTTTTTTGTGCTAAGCCCATTTTTTTAATAAAGCCATAAAAAGGCCATTTTTTTTCCAGATTAATAGCCATGCATTAATCTTGCCATTAACATGAAGCCATTAACAAAAATGAATGCATGAAAACTTACTGATACCTATTTTGTAGGTGGTAAGGGCTCACATGCTAATCCTGTGTTAATCACTATATGGTAATGTAGTTGAGCTAACCGATTGGTGCAGAAATGTCCATTATCCCCCTCCCCCCCAAAGACATGCCCCTTCTGTACTAAAAATATTTCTAATGTGTGGTTTGTGCTTGCAAATTGCAAAATTACCACAGGATGCTTCAGTGCACCCCACAGTAAGTGCTTTTGAGCTGCGGTAAGCACAAGCTAGTGCTTATCACAGCTTAGTAAAAGGAGCCCTATGTAAATTACAAAGCAGGTAAAGAGGGATATTTTCAATATGACTTCTAAATCTGAGTTTGGACATTTTGAGGAAGATACACAAATATCCAATAGCGAACATGTCCATTTTCAGAACTGCAGTAGTGAACATGTGTTATGTGAGGGAACTTCTATAAATGGTGTCCTGATTGTAGGCGGTGGTAGGCTGTCAAATCAGCCAATAGGGACACATGTTAAAAAAAAAACCACCCAACCCTAGACAGGTAGCCTACACATTATAGGTGCTTTTGCGAGCCTAGGGAAGCACGTAGGGCCGCCTAAGCTCGCCCAAGGCTAGGTGTGGTTTCACCCAGAAGTGGCATTAGGTGAGCATTGGCGACCGTAGGTATCTCCCTAGGACCATGATAGGTGCCTGAAATGTAGACCAGTAAAATGCAGGTCTACATTTCAAATAGATGCGGCCACTGAGCTGATCGTGGCAAGGGAATCTCCCTGCCACAATCAGTTTAGCGTTCCCTGCTGTGGCCCTGTCCCCCCCCCCCAAAGATGACTGGCAGGAGGGATGTCCACTCCCTTCTGCCAGAAACCCCCACTCCCTCACCCCCAAATGTCCATGGCAGGTGGAGTGCCAAATTTCTCCTACCGCCTGCACCCTGATACATCCCCCGGCAGGAGGGACGCCCACTCCCTCCTGCTGGAACCTTCCGCTCCCAAGATCATTGGTAGGAGGGATGCCAGCCCCTTCTGCTGGAACCCACCCCTGAAGGCAAGTCTCCACCCCGACTCCCCAAGCCCACCTGGATCCTACAAATATCTATTTTTGTTGGCCGGCAGGCCTGCCTCCACAGAATGGTAGGCCTTCCCCTTCCCAGTACATTGTGGGATGCACTCAGGAGGGGCAAAAGGCCCTGATTGGCCCAAACCAGAGAAAATATTATTTCACCAAATGTGTATTTAAACTCTGGAATTCATTGCCGGAGAATGTGGTGAAATCAGTTAGCTTAGCGGAGTTTAAAAAAAGGTTTGACTAAATTCCTAAAAGGGAAGTCCATAGGCCATTTTTGTGATGGTTTAGGGAAATCCACTGCTTATTCTTATGATAAGCAGCATAAAATCTGTTTTATTACTTGGGATCTAGCTAGTTCTTGGGACCTGTGTTGGGCCAATGTTGGAAACAGGATACCAGTATGGCAATTCTTATGGTTCTTATGATGCTGTCTGTTTTTTCTTTTACTTTCGGATACCTTTCCATGATACATCATTAAGCAAAAGATGTATTCATATTGGGATTTTTCCTTGCTCTTATTAATAAAATGAAATAGTTGAAGCAAAAATGATTGTAAAAGTAATTATATTTATATGAATATTAGATAAATTGGTTAAATGAAGCATTACAAGTTTGAAGACAATTAAATTGTTGTTGACCTGATAAAGATTAATGGTGATTATCTTTCATGAAGGATTTGTGAATTTTTAGCAAATACCTCTATAGGTCATTTGTAAACAATTATTAATTTAATTATGTAGGTACAGCTATTGCATTTTCTTTTATCTATTTTATAAAGTGTACACATATATTGCAACTTTGTATCTGTTCTGCCCACATTATGTCCCTATGCTTATGCAGAGATTATTGTATTTTTTGCTCTGTAAGACACACCTGACCATAAGACGCACCTACCTGTAGAGAAAAAACCCACAAAAAAAAATTCTGAACCAAATGGTGTACCCTGTCCCCCCCTCTGGTGGTCTAGTAGCAGGGCGTGACTGGGCACAGGGCAGGCAGGCCTAGTGGCATGCAGGCAGGGCCTTCCGTGCTCCTGCTCTTCCCTGATCTCTTGCGGTAGAGTGGCGCACATGTCAGGCATGAGCTTTTTGTGCATCTGCCTGGTCACGCACTGCTCCCTGAATTGCTGCTGTCCATTCTCACGAGTCCCACGAGAATGGAAGGCAGCCATTCAGGGAGTAGCACGGGACCAGGCAGACACACGAAAAGCTCACGTCTGCTTTGTGCGCCGCTCTTCTGCTGTCGCAAGAGATCAGGAGGCAGCCATCCAGCAAGGGAAGGGCAGGAGCGTAGAAAGCTCCTGCCAATACAGCGCTGGACTGCTGGAATTTAAAAAAAGGTACCGGGGTTGGGGGGTGAGTGTTGTTATAGTCGCTCCATAAGATGCACCCTCATTTCTACCCACTTTTTTGGGGAAAAAATTGCATCTTATGGAGCAAAAAATATGGTATATAAAAAATCACATCAGCACAAAGAGCCATTTCCCTTATGTAGAAAGCAATTTACACACAAGGGAAATGGCTCTTTGTGCTGATGTGATTTTTTATATACAGAAGGCAATTCTATAAGATAGTTCATACTTAGCCCTGATTTTATAAAGATAAGTACTCTAGGTGCCTACTTTTCTTAACAGAAAAAGAAAATGTACATGCTTGTTCTAACACACTAATACTTACACCAGCCATAGAGCTGGTGTAATTGCTCATGCCTAGATTGGATATTATTCTATCATTTATGTGTGTCCAAACTCTACCCATATGAACACAACCTGCAAAGTACACTCCATTGAAGACAGGCACATACTTATAAATGGTGCATAGTCAGATCATTGCCATAGTCAAATGTAAATAGCTAGAATTCAAGTATTTACAAACATACTTGTCACTTAAATCTATGTGGCACCTTATAGAAGTTCCACCCCCCCCCCAAAAAAAAAAAAAAAGTTTCATAAAATGACCCCTTCATGTGTCTCCCCTAATTTTGCACCTTCTGGGCTGGTTTGTAATTTGTCTAAAAGAACCCTGGAGGGGCAGAGTTCATTTATAATTCCATGACTGCCCTGTTAAAGTAATAATGTTGATAATAATATGAGTTGTCATACTGGGACAGACTGAAGGTCCATCAACCCTAGTATCTTGTTTCTAGCAATGACTAATCCAGGTCACAAGTATCTGACAAGATCCCAAAAGAGTAAAAAAAACTGATTTTATGCTGCTTATCCTAGAAATAAGCAACAGATTTTCCCAAGTATATCTTTAATAATGGCTTATGAACTTTACTTTCAGGAAATTATCCAAACTTTTTTAAAAACCCTGCTAAGATAACTGCTTGCACCACATTCGCTGAATTCAATTGCACATTCTGATGAATTCCCCCCCCCTTAGTGGAGGGGCATAATAATAATAAAAAAATTCTAAGTCCATTTTTTAGGCTTATGTTGCTAGTTGCCCAAAGTTGGAAACGTCCAAAGTCATTCTCAAAAAATACATCCAAAATATATTTTTTTCGAGAATCCTCTACTTCTACTTCCAGCCGATTGATCATCCAGACTGCTAAGTCATCTATCTTTATACCCCATCCTCGTCCAAAAAATTGTCCAAGTCAAAAATACCTAGAGCAAGACTTTTTGGACATAGGAAGGGTCAGCAAAGAGATGGACTGGGCACCCAGACATAACAACAGAGTAGCGGGGCACCTTACAGGGCACTGTTGTGAATGTCACAAAAAGGGTACCACAAACATCTCACCAGAACTCCATTATAGGTCATGGTGAGCCCCCCAAAACATCCACAACCCTCATTTATTTGGGTCAAAGACAGGATGGCAAGAGAGCTAGCAAAGTCAATGATCCAGCTTTGGCTCATCTAATTGCCTCCTCTTTAAATGCAGCTTGCTTGTCAGTTACTATATTTCTTACTAAAAACAAATACTAAACAACAGGAATTCGTTTTTTTACTTATCATTTTAATGTAGTGTCTCTAGCATGCCCGACGGGACCCGTTTCACCCACAAGGGTTTTTTCAAGAGTTCATAAAAGAGCTCTCCTTCAGCGTCCTTCCTCATATGGGGCTGTTGTTTAATATTTGTTTTTGAAAAGGAATAGTAAGAAATACAGCAACAGACAAGCAAGCTGCATTTAAAGAGAAGGCAATTACAATAGCCAAAGCTGGATCATTGGCTTTGCTAGCTCTCTTGCCATCCTGTCTTTGACCCAAATAAGTGAGGGTTGTGGTTGTTTCCAGTTTGCCTCACTTTTTCATCTTCTACATCCTTCTAGTACCCCCCAAAACATCCCCAAAACCCACTATACCCACCCGTCTACCACTCCAATAGCCCTTATGGCTGCAGGTGCCACCTGTATGGCAGAACAGTAGAGTTTTGGTGGGAGAATGAATGCAGTGGTTAGAGTGGCTTATGGGCAAGGGTCCTCTACTCTATGGTTCATTAGCCCACCCCACAGACTACATAAGATACTTCTGTGCAGCTCTACTAGGCTTTCCTATGCCAGGAGGCAGGTATGTATGTTTTTCTTCCAATTTTTAAGGTGTGTGTGGAGGGGGTGGGGGCGGGGTCTGTACTTTGTCCCTGCAGTGGTTATCTGGTCACTTTGGATACCTTCTGGGCACTTAGACCTGTTTTTAGATCGCCAAAGTCACAATGTATAAGTTCCGTCTAGGAAGACTTGTTGAACTTTTGATTAATGGGAGCCCGAGACCTCGTGTCGAAGGGCAAAATATAATACGGGGCTGGTGGGTCTCCGTGTTGCTCATCGGCCGGGGTGGTTGGGGGTGCGGAGGAATTCGCCCGGCGGCTGATTGGCTTGTCAAAAGGCGAAAGCCAACTTTAAATTTGATTGGGTGCGCGACGGAGGAGGTTCGGAGGCGAGGGGATTAAAGGGGGGGGGCAGTGGAGGACTCAACCGTTTGGGTCCTCCAGGGCGTTTTTCCCTCCCACCCTCCCTTTGTTTTCTTGTCCTTGGGAATAGTTTCGGGGGGGGGGGGGGCGGATCTCCCGAGCTATTTGGTCATTGGGCTCATCGGGTGATGAGCGGTGGGCCGGCGGGGTGCCGTGCCTAGGGGGTCAGGTGACCCGGATAAAGGGGCATGAGGGACATGCCACCCCTCTGACCCTTGTTGAGGTGGCAGGGTCGAGGGCACTGAAAGTTTGTTTTTTGGTAGCTCGGGAGGAGCTCTTGGATTTATGTTAATCACTGTTTGATAGAAATTATAATATGTTAATTTTATTAATAAACTGAGCTGCGGCTAATTACCAAAAGTTGTTTGGCGTGTTTTTGTTAAATAGGTAGGAGGTGTATCAGGGTAACATCGGTGGGGAGGGGGTGTGAGTCATAGGGAGCAAAAAGGGCACATCCAGATCCCGTTGTTATTGCTGAAGGATGACTAAGGCCCTCTTTTACAAAGGTGCACTAAGCGTTTTAGCGCAGATTTAGCACACGCTAACTGCTAACGTGTCCATAAGATAACATGTACTCGTTAGCATTTAGCACATGTTTAGCGCGCACTAAAAAGCTTAGAGGGGCATGAACAAAAAAAAAGTCTAAGTTCCCTTTTGGCCTAAGGCCTTAAACGCTGAACGTAGAAGCAGGGAAAATGTCCATTATCAAAAAAAACGTTCAAAAGGAGGGTTGTTTTTTTTTTTTTTTTTATAATGGCCTGCCTCTACGTTCAGCTGTTTAAACGCCCAGACCACCACTACATCTACACTAACACCATATAATCAACCTAAAAAAAGCCTAAGTCCCAAACGTCCAAAACAAGGGCTTTTAGGCAAAGGAGGAGCTTGCCTAAAAGCTGGATTCTATAACCAGTGTCTGTAAAAACTAACACCGGTTACAGAATCCCCCCCCCCCCCTACAACGATCGGGGCAAGAGGAATGTAGGAATGGATTTTGAAAGAGTGCACAAAACCAACCTATTGATGAAAAACCTTGGTGTAGGATGGATCAGCCACAACAGCCCAGAGCTCACCAAATCTGTGAACTGAAGCTGCAGTCACCAGAAACAGGACCTTCCAATTCAGCTAGTAGGATTACAGAATCTAGTAACTCAAAGAGAATTTTCACCGGCTGACTTATAAAGACATTAAGGTCACAAGAGGCTGCTGGAGGCTAGATGGGATGTTTCAGTAGAATCAAGCCCCATACAAAATGAACAATCAGGGGCTGCACAGAGATGGATTTATCTTTTACATGGTGAAGAGATGCATTGATTGCATATTCATATTGGGATATCTCCTTGCTCTTATTAATAAGATGTTTAAATAGTTGAAGCAAAAATAATTGAAAAAGTAATTTATATGAATATTAAATAAATCAGTTAAATGAAGCATTATAAATTGGAAGACAGCCTAGCTGTTTCAGTATGGGAGATCAGAAAGGATCTAGAGCCTACCTATCTCACCAGATAGCAGACCTTTCATTTTAAATTTCTACAGCCTTCTAGTGGACACTCTTGAAAGCTAGAATCAGCAACAGTATACTGTCAGGCAGATTCAAGGCAACCACGGATACACTCAAACTGAGTGCAAGGGACTTAGTCTTAAGGTGTATCAGTTATCTGAATCAGCATAATCAATGTTAAATAATTCTACAATTTGATAGGACTTATAGAAAATTCCAGAAGAGAAAACCATACTTGTTTAGGCCAGCAGGGTGCTTTGAGAATCATAGTTCTCCTGTCCCATCTGCATTTCAGGAGAATCTTGACTATTAGGGAGATAGAAGGATATATGTACAGAAAACTCTCCTATCAATCTAGGAAGACATCCAGGGCTAGTTTTCTGTTTATCCCTATACTAGAGCAGAACTAGGGGATATTCCTGTTCTCAAGAATGGCACAGAGGTCTATTCTGATTATATCTTACCCTTGAAAGATTATCTAAGTCATGCTTATTTCCAGGGCCTATTTCTATGGCTGTAGTGTACAACTTAGTTGCCTACCAAGACATTTTCCTAGCCCGGTGTTTCTCAACTCAGTCCTGGAGTACCCCTTGCCAGTCAGGTTTTCAAGATATTCACAATGAATATGCATGAAAGACATTTGCATATAATGGAGGCAGTGTATGCAAATCAAGTTTATGCAAATTCAGTGTGCATACCCTGAAAACCTGACTGGCAAGGGGGTATTCCATGACTAAACTGAGAAACACTGTCCTAGCCTACCAAATAGGTGGCCCTGAAAATCATCTCATGAGAAGTAACCCAGTTTCACATTCTGATAGCTGTTGATATAGCATATTGCAAACTGATTGTTTGGACTAGAATTTAAATTTTTTTTGGGGGGGAGGAAGGGGGCAAAAAATGTACCTAAGTAGATATTTTTGGAAAGACCATAACTTCTGAGCATGAAGTCCCCACCTTAATTTAGACATATGAGTTAGTCCAATGTGACATTAGCAGGTGGGAAGTTACATATACTTTGGATCCCTCTTGCTGGGATTCACAGGGGAGGGGATTCGGAGGTGCATCTTCGGCAAGAGGGCTTGGGATTCCTCCTGCTGGGATTCGCAAGGGTGGGGGTGATTGCCTTCCGGCAGGAGGACTTAAGATCTCTCTTGCCGGTTCTGGAGGTAATGTAATGTAATGTAATTTATTTCTTATATACCGCTACATCCGTTAGGTTCTAAGCGGTTTATAGAAAATATACATTAAGATTAGAAATAAGAAGGGCTTGAGATCCCTCCTGCCAGTTCGCACCAGTTCGGGGGGGGGGGGGGAGGGATTGTGATAGGAGAGATTAGGCATCTCTCCTGCTGCTACAGTTACAGGATTCTGTAACCGGCGTTGTTTTTTGACAGACGCTGGTTACAGAACCCTGCTTTTAGGTGAAGGACTGGTCCCTCCTTCGCCTAAAAGATCGGGGTTTGGGATTTGGGCGATATTTGGGTCGGGAATGTGTTGTAGGGATAGACGTAGTGGCAGTCTGGGTAAGTAGATTGTTGAACGTGGAGGTAGGCCATTCTAAAAAAACAACCCCTCTTTTTGGAAGTTTTTTTTTTGAGAATGGACATTTCCCTGCTGCCAACGTCAGCATCTAGTGACTTAGGACAAAAGGGGACTTAGATGTTTTTTTTTTTATTATGCCCCTCCACGTGACTGAAATGGGGTGGACTTAGGAATATTCTATAGGCAGGAGCTAAACATTAGGTGCCTAGTGGCAATTTTCACATATATTATGTATTCATAGCCAAATACATAAATAACTGGCTTAACCATACAATTGTTAAAGATAAAGCTATCCCTGTATATTTGTCAGTACAGACATAACTTATAAGTTGAATATCAGGTCTTGCTATTTATGGTACCCACCAACTGATTCTATGTTGCTATGTGGGTCTGAGCCATAGAGGATCCTTACTTTTTATCATCTACACAAGGTACCAAAAGAGTCAAAGCCAGCCTTGGCCCCCAACAGTACAGGATAGGTGGTCAGATATATGCGACTCCAGAATCAGAACTGGTAGATTTCCCTTCTGGATCTGAAAAGGATTGATATGTTTAGGCTGAAATGCTCCTTTGTAGAAAATATGACTGCTGCAACAGTAGGAATTATGGAAGTTGTCAAGTAGGGGAAAACCAGACAGACAAAGAAAAACGATGAGACAACAAAGGACCAGATTAACAGAGGCTTGAATATTTCACATATACACTCACCACTAGATTCTACTGTATAAAGGCTACCCAGATTTAGGCACCCAAACTTAGGTGCAGATCCTAGATAAACATCCAAAATAATTAAAGGGCTCCATTGATTTAATTATTGAAGCTAAGCACTTAATTGACATTAATTAAGATTTGGGCACTGATGTGGCTATGTACTATTCAGTAATAATGGGCAGCTAAATTAGACCATGCAGAACTCATAAAAGGGCATGACCATGTGAGGAGCATGGGCAGGTCAGGGCATTCACAAAAAGTGCTTGTGGTGTTACAGAAAAAGGGGGATCCTTGCCCTATTTACACCAGGTTTCAGATGGTATTAAGTTTTCACACCCAAAGTTGAATGCCTAATTCAGTGTTCAAAGCTATTCTATAAAAAGTGCTCATCCCAAAGTGCTCTTCATAGAGTACCAAATGTCAATTGCCATTTATAGAAACTGGCCCTTGATTTGCATTTATTACAACAAGACTACATTTCCAAGCAACACTTTATCAGAGAATAAAGGCCTTTGGTGCCATTGACATTTTAATGCAGCTAAAGGCTAGTGTGCAACTTGAAAGGCTTGAAGTCAAACTGAAATCTGGACTTTACCAACTGTTGTGGCTTGGAACTCTTATTTCAGTTTCAAGTTCTGGCAGAGCTTGAGAATAGTAGTCATTACAGGTGGAGGAATAGCCTAATGGTTGGATTGCTGGCTGAGATCCAAAGACACCTGTTCATAACTCACTGCAACTCTTTGTGATCTTGGGCAAGCCACTAAACTATTCATTGCTTCATGTCAACACTTAAATTGTGAGCCCTCCAGGGAAAGGGAAACACCTGCTAAACCTACAGTAAATGGAACTAACTTTGAGCTGAAAAAACAGACAAGCCAAATTCAAATAAATATCACCGTGCCCTTCTGAAGCTCACCAGGTTCTTCCCTAGGTCATCCTCTTTTTATAAGAGCATAATAGCCTTACTGGATCACACCAAAGGTCCATCAAGCCCAGTAGCCCATTCTCACAGCAGTCAATCCAGGTCACTAGTACCTGGCCAAAACTCAAAGAGTAGCAGCATTCCATGCTTCTGATCCAGGGCAAGCAGTGGCTTGCCCCATGCTCTCTTCCCTCACAAATTTGTTAGCTTCAGAAAAAGTTGTGTCTTTTAAATCAGCCAAAACAGCTTTCGTTTTTCAAATGATCAATCTGAATTCAAACAAAGGCTAGAGCCTTTTGCAAACCATTGCTGGAATTTGATTGCCTCAACCTGTATATTCCAATTATTCCATGAATAACCTACACAAAATGGACTTTCACATGTGTGATAAAGGCATTCTGTTATCTGTCTCAAACCCAATTTTATACAATGGATCTTTAGAATAATCATGTATAATAAAGTTATTATCATGTGTTGCTAGTTTCGTGTTCGAGTCCTAGTGACTTGATGATGTCAGAATACAGAAGTAGATTGCTGGGCCTTTCTTCTGTTAATGCCCAGATGGGTGGCACATTGTTAGTCCGACATCTCCGCTGAAATCTGTCCACCTTGGGAGGTCCTGCTGGTAGTGAAACTACCGACGGCATAGCTTTCAGATTCACAGATGCACGTAAGCCCCAGTGGCACAACAAGCCCATGTACCATGACTGGAGAAGTGTTAGTTAATAGGGGCAAAACTATACACTGCAACTTGAGTATAATTACTGAGATTCATTTCACATCATTAGCTAAAACATTTTATTATTTTTACACCACAGTTAGATCGGGATAATTCTACATTGGCTATCCATGCATGGATAATCTTGTACCTTCACTATAGCAATTCCTTTCAAGTAGGCCTTCCATAGAAAATCAAGAAGAGCTTGCAACGGATTTAAATGCTGCAATCTAATTATTAATGGAATTAAATGGACATTTTGACTCCAATCAAAGGCTGGTTTAAATGCATTAAAAAAACAAACCCTTGAAAACAATGTTTACTGAAGACAGATTAATATTTGGCTTCAATGCTTTACAAAAAAAAAAAAAATCTTAAGTTTGAATAACCAGACAAAAGAACTGCAGTCTATATATGAGGGTCCTCTTTTATTCATTTGAAGAAAATCATTTATGTAGTGTTTTTGCAGTGCAAGGTACAATTTAACAGTGACATTGAATCAAAAATATATTACTTTGCATATTAACCTACCCTTTCACTAAGCCCGACAGCATGGGCCAACACAGTAAGTGCTCTGATGCCCATAAGAATTGAATGGGTATTAGAGCATTTGCCACATGGCACTCGGCTGTGTGGTTTAGTAAGTGATGTTGTTGAGTGCGGATTAAAGTTTTACCAACTTGCAGAATAATATTCATTTTTTAAGCATGAGTTTATTGCATAGATTCTTTTGTGTGTCATAAAGGGCCCAATTCCATAAAGAGGGGGGGGCAGGGGGTGCTGGCCCAAATATAAACAGAGACCCCCATTTTGGATCAATTTTTTTAGCCCCAAAATCTCGGTTTATATTCAAATATATATGGTATATAATATATCATTTAGTAGACGATCCCTGCCCTTGGACAAACAAACATGACATATAGGGTTGGGGATGTAGAACCCAAGCTGAGAGGAGTTAAAAGTTACCACATGCATTAAATGTTAGGCGCCATTTATAGAATCACGCCTGGTGGCACCTAAATCAAGTTAGGTATTGGTGTCTGCAATTTAGGTGCCAGTATATTAGGCCAGGGTTTTCTTGCACCTAAGGTAAGTGCCTACCATGCCTAACTCATTTCACACCCAAACTCTGCCCCCTAACCACACCCACTTTTTGGTTAGTCATCGGTAGGCGCCTCGGTGTACATGCCTGCATGACACTTACTGAGTTGGACACATACTTGAACATTATCATTCATTTTTTTAATGACACTGTTCAATAAATAATGCCAACTGAACCAATTAAACAAAATTAAAGTTAGGCATCTAACTCGGTAGGCACCCCAGTCTAGGTGTCATTGACAGAATCAGGCCTAAAAAAGATCATTTGTAAAGGTGGGTGAGAAGAAACTGGCCCTTGGTTAGTGCAAATAACAAATCCATACATAAGCTTTTACAAACCTGTGATAGCTGCACCAAAGCCCATAGGAATTGTATGGGCTTCACTGCATTTACCACGGCAGCATCACTACTGTGGCTTTGTAAAAGGGGCCCTAGATTAGAAAACTAAATCTAATCTAATCTATTCTAACCTAATACTAGTCCTGAGTGGTGTACATACAGAATGCAAAGAAAAAAAATATACTAACAAAACACAAAAGATTTTTTTAAAAAAATTATAGCACTATAAAATAAATTTTTTAAAATTAAGACCACCTTTTATCAAGCTGTGTTAGGGTTTTTATTTTTTAATCTTTATTAATTTTTCAAAACTAATACAAAGTGCCAGGAATTATACAGACATTAATAAACAATACAGAAGAAAAATATCCCTCCCCTCCCATCCAATACATAGAATTCCTATGAGCATCAGAACTTTTACCGCAGCAGCCGGTGATAAAAAAAAACCCTAAAAGGGAGCCTAAGAGTCGGAGAAAACACTATAAACGTGTTAAAAAGTGTTTTCAACTGTCTCCTGAAGACCATATAAATTCCTAATTTCAAGAGAACAATTGTTCTAGAAGCTGGCAGACTGATATAGAAAAGAGCAGAGCAATTCTTTCTTGTATCAAAAACAAAACAAAACTGCATTTGATGCAGAGAAGCACAAAACACCACAATCATTTCGCCTGAAAGGTTCCTATTGTAGACTGGTGAATTAGTATGGTGTATAAATGCTTAGGTGCTTGGCCATATAAAAATTTGTGAATAAAACAAGACAGTTTAAATATAATTCTTGCTTCAACTGTAAGCCAATGGAAAGCAACCAACAGGGGTGCAACACTATTATATCTCTCAAGTTTAAAAATTATCCTATAATGTGCAACAAAGTTTCTCCTGTTTTCTACTTGAAATACAAATATAAACAGAGTTACAGCAATTGAGATGAGAGAGAATCAAAGCTTGAATCAGTTAAGCAAATTGTTAAAGATTGAAACTGTATTTGAAAAATATTTTGACTTAAGTTCCCATTAACAGTATGGAACCCCCCCCAAAAAAAAAAACCAAACAAACAAACAAACAACACTTTAAAACAGGGATAGTGAACTCCGGTCCTCGAGAGCCGTATTCCAGTTGGGTTTTCAGGATTTCCCCAATGAATATGCATTGAAAGCAGAGCATGCAAATAGATCTCATGCATATTCATTGGGGAAATTCTGAAAATCTGACTGGAATACAGCTCTTGAGGACCGGAATTCACTACCCCTGCTTTAAAACAATGCAGATTGTTTCCCCACACCTATTTAAGCCCTAATCATTATCTCAGTTTTCAGAATGCTGCAAATTAAAATATTGAGTGTGTATTATCAAAGAGGGTGAATCTGGGAGTAATTATGAATTGAAAAAGCAATAGAATTAATTAAATATTAAGCAATTTTTCAATGTCTAACTCAACTGATCAATACTTGATCTTCATCAATGTATCACAAACTGTGTACTGTGGCACACTAGCGTGCCTCCTAACATTTCGGGTGTGCTGCAGCACACTGGGGAGGTGGAGAGGCACTGGTGCCAGCTGCCTGACTACAGGACGTGCCTCTCGTGGCAGCAGGCACGTCCTGTAGTCAATCAGCCAGTGCCAGTGCCTCTCCTTCTCTCTGGTCCTGTTCCCTGCTGGCACCCCCCACTGGTGTCTCAGAGCCCATCTGAAGGGCCTCCGTGCAAGCGTTGACATGACATCACACGTGCATGACATCATCACGGTGACGTCCACACACTTCTGGGTGCCTCAAGCCAAAGCCTTTAGTGTGCCACAGCTCGAGAAAGTTTGCGGGACATTGATCTACTTGAAGCAATAATAAAAGGGTTTAAAATGGAAGAACAAAAGCCATACAGTATTTAACTGCGTAAGAAGACTTCTAGTTGGTTAAATCCTGCTGGTCAGTGGCAGAGTGGCACTCAACCAGCAAGTGCTGCTGAATATGCTCTCAAACCCTGCAATAATATCCAATTACTGCCATGGTGGTTTTCAGTCCTCAAAATGGGTAAATGCCAGGATAAAGTTAGGGCAGAAAAAAGGCACTTATTTAGGCAGGTACATTACAATGGCAGCCTGGATACTTAATGCTGGTACCCAGATTATGCCCAGCAATGCATATCCAGGTCATTCTCTGAATACGACAATCAGTACTTCTATAATTGCTGACCACTGTGGGCTCAGTATCAGCCCGATGCGGAGAATGCCGTGGGATGTGCCCCTGAGTTTGCCCCTGAGGAAGGAAACAAAACGGGGTACTTTGTAGGGCAATCAGCTGAGGCGGGAAAATTATCGATCAACTACGGACTTTACGAGATCAGTTTCTTTCTCTTATTATGATGTGGTTTTAAATGATATTTTTGATGATTTTGCACTAAATATTTTGATATCTCTACTTTGGACTCCTTTTACTAAGCTGCGGTAGCTTTTTTAGCGCAAGCTGAGGATTAGCACGCGCTACGTGGAAAAACTGCCAGCTCTATGGAGGCGTTAGCACATAGCGCATGGCATTGTAGCATGCACTAAGCGCACGCTAAAACCGCCAGCGCAGCTTAGTGAAAGGAGCCCTTTATCTTTGCACACAGCACTTTTGGAAATTTAATAAATGTTCACGGGTTAACCCTACAGTATGCTTTATGGTGAAATGAATTGTGGATAAGCCCTGGTGAACTTTCTAATCATTGAAAGGAGGTTCCCACAGATAGATAAACTTCCCGGGTGTAAGTAATTGATAATCTTTTTTTTTTTTTTTTAAGAATAAATTGTATAAACAGAGTTCTGTGTGCAAATTGATAGATACAGGAGTAGGTCTTTTGTATTAGAATATTTTGAGTGGACCCCTCTGATATGGTGTTAGGCTATATATATTCTCAGTATCAGCCCAACATTTGCTACTGAGTTATTTCTTTAGATTGCTTGTTTGGGAAGTTCAAATTAGACAAGTGTCTTGTTTTCAACTAGATTCTGGATTTCTTTGACTGTATAATGTTTGTATAGACATTATCCAATCCCTGCATCTTCTCTAGCCTCCAGTCAAGATAAGCAGCAAAAAGAAATTTGCAATAGCTTGTAAAATTGTGGTAAAATAAATCAATTTGCTAACTTATGTATTTCTATCTTAAATGTGATGTATTTTGTAAGTATGAATTAACTATGTATTCTTTGTTTACAAGGAAATTAATAAACAATTTCCATGCAATCTATAGAATATGGGGCTCATAATAATAATAAAAAAGTCTACAAAGTGGCCTAAATGGGTACTTGGATGATCAAAAAGCCTGATCGTCCAAGCTTGAGGCGCCTGGGCCAATCAGGCCCTAAGGCCTACCATTCTAAGGATGGCAGACCTACCGGATAGACGGGCTTCGGACCCGTCCATCAAGCCAACTTTCTTAAGGTACCGGGGAGGGGGTGACGTGGTTGCCGGTTGGTGGGTACTGGGGGGGGGGCCAAGCGGTAGTTCAGGGGGGGGCAATAGTGGGGGGGTGACGAAGGCAGGAGGGCCTGGGTTCCCTTCTGCCCGTAACAAAGAAGGGGTGGGTAGTAGGGGGTTTCACCAGGGCAGGAGGACTTGGGTTCCCTCCTGCCCCGATGTTGTCAGGGGGGGAAGGGGTTGGGCTTGCCAGGGCAGGAGGACTTGGGCTCCTTCCTGCCCCGATCATGTCGGGAGGGGTGAGGAGTTGCTGGGCAGGAGGGCCTGGGCTCCCTCCTGCCTTATCCGATCTGGGGGGGGGGGAGGTAGATCGCGGCAGGAAAGATTGGCTATCTCTCCTGCTGCGATCATTGCTGGGAAAGGGGGGAGGGGGTATGGATTCTGTAACCGGTGTTCTTTTTGACAGACATCTGTTACAGAATCCAGCTTTTAGAACATAAGAATTGCCATCAGACCCTGGGTCCATCAAGTCCGCCTAAAAGCTCTTGTGTTGGGGCGTTTGGGATTTAGGCTTTTTTTTTTTTGGTTGATTATATGGTCTGGGCATTTAAACAGCTGAATGTAGAGGCAGGCCATTATAAAAAAAAAAAAACAAAAAAACCTCCTTTTGAATGTTTTATTTGAGAATGGACATTTTCCCTGTTTATACTTTCAGTATTTAGGGCCTAGGCCAAAAAGGGACTTTTTTTTATTATCCCCCTCTATTTGTTAAATCTAAATAATATCATACTTAAGAAGGCATTTGACTGTTTTCTAAAGAATTGACTTTGGGATCACTGAAGATGTGTGATTTTTGACTGAGGCAGCTTTGGAGAACATACTTTTATTTCAAAATGTTGTACATAAATCTTGTTCAAACAAGCAATGAATTTAACAAATACAATGCCAAAAGAAAGTCTAGCTGGGGAAAGCATTACCACCTTTCCTAAACAATTTCTTTATTTACAATCTTTATTCAACATCTGCTGTTGTTTCACCCTCCC
This sequence comes from Geotrypetes seraphini, assembly GCF_902459505.1. Lineage (NCBI taxonomy): Eukaryota > Metazoa > Chordata > Amphibia > Gymnophiona > Dermophiidae > Geotrypetes > Geotrypetes seraphini. The sequence continues at coordinate 74,409,381 of NC_047089.1, read as the reverse complement.
TTGGAACATAATTATGTAGAATTCCAGCATAAAACAGGTTGAGTGGTTAATAACAGTTGAAAACATTTTTCGCACTGTTGCCCTACAGATGTTTCTTTCAAAATTTTGGCTCCTGGTTTAATTTGTGTATGTTTTTTCTCCAGCTCCAAAAGTGTATGCTCACAACAGATGGAAGCACCTGAGAATAGGCCTGAAATATGTGCATATTTATCAGCTTCCTATTGTGATATCTGGCATAATATAGAGGAGAAAAAATGCACTACAAACTCCGAAATTCAAGCAAAATTAATCAATTAATCAACCAATGAGTCCTTATTCTGCTACATCTAGATGTTGTAGAGAAGCCCCATCTCCAGCCTGGGAGCTCCTATGCTGCCTTGGAGAGAGGTCTCCTAGAAGGAGAGCATCACCCTGGTGAAGCAGGAAATAATCCTGTAGCTAGGACCTGCCCACAATATCCTTTTGTACTGAGGATGTGTCTACAGAGGTTTCTGACCAGAAGGGAAGGGTTAAGACAGCTGTTGTAGTTGGTGATTTGATCATTTGGCATGTAGATAGCTGGGTGGTTGGTGGACATGAGGATCACCTAGTCACTTGCCTGCCTTGTGCAAAGGTGGCAGACCTCAAGGCATCACTTAGATAGGATTTTAGATAGTGCTGCGGAGGAGCCAGCTGTCTTGGTACATGTATGTACCAACAGTAAATGAAAATTTGGGAGGAAGGTTCTAGAAGCCAAATTTAGGCTCTCAGATAGAAACCTGAAATCCAGATCCTCCAGGGTAGCATTTTCAGAAATGCTCCCTATTCCACATGCAGGACCCAAGAGGAAGGCAGAGCTTCAAAGTCTCGATATGTGGTTGAGACGATGGTGCAGGGTTGAGGGATTTAGATTTGTTAGGAACTGGGCTACCTTCTGGGAAAGGGGGAACCTATTCTGAAAGGATAGACTCCAACTTAACTGGGATGGAACCAGGCTGCTTATACTAACGTTTAAAAAGGAAATAGAACAGCTTTTAAACTAAGATGAGGGGGAAAGCCTTTAGGCATTAACAAGCTAGATGCAAAGCATTGATAAAGAAAGCTAAGAGAGAATATGATGAGAAACTTGCAAAAGAGGCAAAAACTCATAACAATTTTCTTTAGGTACATCAAAGCAGTAAACCTGTGAGGGAATCTATGGGACAGTTGGATGATCAAGGAGCAAAAGGGACACTCAGGGAGGAAAAGGCCATAGCAGAGAGACTGAATGAATCCTTTGCTTTGGTTTTACGGAAGATGATGTAAGAAATCTGCCTGGAACTGGAAATGCTGAGGAACCGAAAAAAAATCTCAGTGAACCTGGAAGACGCACTAAGCCAGGTTAAAGAACTCAAACCTGAAACTGTAATCTGCTGTTAGTGATCTGCAACCTGTTGCTAAAATTTCCTGTAGTACCTGAAGATTGGAGGGTGGCCAATGTTACGTCAATTTTTTAAAAAGGTTTCAGGGGACATCAGAGAAATTACAGGCCGGCAAGCCTGACTTCAGTGCTGGGGAAAACAGTGGAACATGTATACAAACATGATTTAATGGGATAGAGTCAGCATGAGTTTAGCCAAGGTAGGTCTAGCTTCACCAATTTGCTTGACTTCTTTGAAGGTGTGAATAAACATGAATAAACGTGAGCCGGTTGATGTAGCATATCTAGATTTTCAGAAAGCTTTTGACAAAGGTCCTCATGCTAGAAATTATTAGAAAAGGCATAGTAAACAAGATTAAGAATGTTATATTTCCTCTGTGTCGCTCCATGGTGTGACCTTACCTGGAGCACTTGCATTCAATTCTGGTTGCCTTATCTCAAAAAAGATATAGTGAACTAGAAAAGGTTCAAAGAAGAGCAACCAAGATGATAAAGGGGATTAAACTCTTCTCATATGAGGAAAGACTACTGAAGTTAGGACTCTTCAGCTCTGAAAAGAGATGGCTAAGTGTAGATATATGATTGAAGTCTACAAAATCCTGAGTGGTGTAGAATTGGTACAAGTGGGTTGATCTTTTACTCGATCAAAAATTACAAAGACTTTGGAGACACTCAAAGTTTACAGGTAGATACTTTTAAAACTAAAAGGAGGAAATATTTTTTCACTCAGCGAATAGTTAAGCTCTGGAATGCGTTGCCAGAGGATGTGTTAAGAGTGGTTAATGTACAATAGTTGGGTTTAAAATAGGTTTAGACAATTTCCTGGAGCAAAAGTCCATAGTCTGTTATTGAGACCGACATGGGGAAGCCACTGGATCATGGAATATTGTTACTATTTGGGTTTTTGACGGGCACTTGTGACCTGGATTAGCCATCGTGAAGACAGTATAACTGGGTTAGATGGAACATTGGACTGACACAGTAAAGCTATTCTTATGTTCTTAGATGAATGTACCCAAAAACACACAGCATATTGCAAAGCTTGTAAAAGATATTCTACAGCAGGATTATGTTCAGAAATCTTCTTGTATTTAGAAATTGTCCTCCATTTCCAGCCTGGCTTATTTGACTTTACCAGTGCAAAGCTTGACATCAAACTGCAATATATCTCAGTGACAATCAGGACTTTTCGATAAATACAGCTCCCACCTGACCACTTTATTTCAGTAAATGACACTTGACATTCAGCTCAGAACAGGAAAAAAAAATCTCTTCTCTGACCTACTTCTGTACTATTTGTGCACTAAGTTTGGTCTGCACTAATGCACCATATTGATGTGAAGTTATGGTTGTGGTTTATTCTATTTAATATACTGCCTATATATAATTATCTAGATGGTTTACATTTCAAAATAAACATATAAAACAATTCATCAAAATATAAACACAGAGCATGCAATGTATAAAGCATATAAAAATGTACAACACGTGTGAAGGTACTTTTTAGACAGTTTGTTCATTTGAGAAAATCAGTGTTGAAATGCAAATGTGTAGAGAGATTCCAATATTTTAAAAGAGCAGGTCTACAATTGTAGGTCAGCTATAAAACAGATTCATGCCCACAGAAATACACAAAATAAATAAAATAACCATCCAAACAAACAAACAAAAAAAAAAAACACCTCATGCTGAAGATATACATGGAAGTAACCTAAAATAGGGAGACTTCCATGTATAATAGGCAGGAAGATGGATATACAGTGCACATGTATCAGAGAATTCCCCAATGCCTCCACATACAAAAGTCAATTGTAGATCATATACTCAATGCTCAAAAAATCTTCTAATTATGCAGATACTGCCTACACCATACTTATTCAAAGACCTCAGAGGTGACTCATTTCACACAAGCTACAAATACCTGCAACGCACCTGAATCGTCATCGACCTCACAAAATTATTTTATTCAACATTTTAACTTTTAGGTCAAGGTTACATTTCTTTCTTAATCTAAAATCCATTAACTGAATAGTAGTTCTTAATAGTCTTTATATTGCTGAAAACCAGAACCACATAGCCTGACATGGGCCATGTTTTTATCACGCTGCATCAAAGGTGGGTCCCAAATCACTGTTAGATGTCATATCGCCATCTCATTTTCTGCTCCTGCTTGAATACTGACAGACCTGATCATTTTAATTTCCACATACAAAGGAGGTCTGTTCAAAAGGTTCCAGGACAATTTGAATTGTGAGCCACCAGGAAGTTCGTTTGAGATGCGTTAGGTGGCATTGAGTAGCTAGAAACCATATGAGTAACCTCCATTTTTCCGTTTGTTGATATCTATTTTTGTCTCTGAGCTACAGCAGTTTATGTGAAAGTGTGTTTTCATAATCGGCTATTTTTCATCAAGTACAACCTCAATTGAGCAGCGCTACAGCGTGAAGTTATGTTTTAAATTGGGTAAGACCACTACAGAAACTTAATGTTGAAAGTGGCTTATGGGGAGCATGTTATGAGTTGTGGAAGGTGTTTTGAATGGTATTCATGCTTCAAAAGTGGTTGTGAATCAGTGGAAGACGTTTCATAAACTGGAAGACCTTCAAAGTCAACTGATGATAATCATGTTACATAAGAAAATAAGAATAGCCTTACTGGATCAGACCAATGGTTCATCAAGCCCAGTAGCCCGTTTTCAAAATCCAAGGAATAGCAATATTCCATGCTACCGATACAGTGGCTTCCCCCATATCTTTCTCAATAACAGACTATGGACTTTTCCTACAGGAACTTGTCCAAACCTTTCTTAAAACCAGCTACACTATCCGCTGTTACCACATCCTCTGGCAACACATTCCAGAGCTTAATTATTCTCTAAGTGAAAAAAAGCTTCCTCCTATTGGTCTTTAAAATATTTCCCTGTAACTTCAAGTGTCCCCTAGTCTTAGAAATTTTTGACGTATTGAAAAATCAATCCACTTGTACCCTTTCTACTCAACTCAGGATTTTGTAGACTTCAATCATATCTCCCCTCAGCCGTCTCTTTTCCAAGTTGAAGAGCTTTTAGTTTTAGTCTTTCCTCATATAAAAGGAGTTCCATCCCTTTACCATCTTGGTCGCTCTTCTTTGAACCTTTTCTAGCACCACTATATCTTTCTTGAGGTAAGGAGACCAGCACTGAACACAATACTCCAGATGAGGTCACACCATGGAGCGATGCAGGGGTATTATAATATTCTTAGTCTTGTTAACCATCCATTTTTAATAATTCCTAGCATCCTGTTTGCTTTTTTGGCCGCCACCGCACATTGTGCGGAAGGTTTCATCATATTGTCTACGATGATAACCAGATCCTTTTCTTGGGCGCTAATCCCCAAAGTGGACCCTAGCATCCGGTAACTGAGATTCAGGTTATTCTTCCCAATGCGCATCACTTTGCATTTGTCCACATTAAATTTCATCTACCATTTGGACACCCTGTCTTCCAATTTCCTAAAGTCCGCCTGCAATTTTTCACATCTGTATGTGTTTTAACAACTTTGTTTAGTGTCATTTGTAAATTTAATCATCTCACTCGTTGTTCCAATTTCCAATGTTGATCAAGTGAGGGGTCTTATTTGTGCTAATCTCGGCGAGAGGGAGAATTAGAAGGCCTTGAGCATGCGCAGATGCATGCTCAAGGCCCAGCAGAGGCAGGAAGATCTTCTAGCGGCACCGGCACGTCCTGTGGGCTGCGTGCTGGTGCCAGACCGGGGGGTGGGGTGGGGTAAGTTTAAGTTGTTCAGGCAGGGGGTGCCGGTTCACGCAGGGGAAGAGCAGCGCCGCTGGCCTGGGGGGGGGAACGTATCAAAGTGAGTTTCTATTATTTCCTATGGGGAAACTCGCTTTGATATATGAGTATTTTGGTTTACGAGCATGCTTCTGGAACGAATTATGCTCATAAACCAAGGTTCCACAATTATTACACAGTAAATTAGTAAATATGACTAATTCTTACAAACAAGGTATAATTCCTTACAACACTAAGTCCTGATAATAGCAGCAATCTAGTGAATTATATTTTTATATCTATAATAAAACATTTCATATAGCTTTGGTCTCTGTATTCGTATAAGTTGGCAAAAATCCGAATCCTTGAGTGCAGTTATGGAATATCCTAGAAACAAGAGTTGCATGTGACTTGTTTATGTTGCACTAATTAGTTATATCCATAAATCTGCCTACAGTGTATTCTATCAGTTTCGAACAGCTACATGTGTAGAATGCATCCGTGACACAATGACTACCACTTACATATCCCTTCTTGTACTGCCCTATCACATGACACAGCAAGCTATGTGGAGCAACAATATGTTCTCAGTACCGTGTAATAAAATGGCATCTAGTCCGAAAGCTCTAACATGGCTACCAGGAGGCAGTACAACTTCTCTGGCATTATTTGTGCTCCTGAATAAAGCAACGCTCCATTGACAAGAACACATTGCAGCCAGAAATATATGAGAACACATCTGGATGGTTCTGGCAAAATAAACCTGAATGTTTCCCCATTATCCAAACACCCAAACTTGACAGGTATCTGTAAGCTGAGGAATGCCAACTTTTGGGATAGTTATTATATAGATGGCTTTTCCAATAACTGGAATCATATATGTACACAATTCAACTTCAAAACTTCCAGTGTCTTAAACTCTTAATGACCATTAAAGATCTAAACAAGTCATCATTTAAACTGATTTTGATCCTCAGAGGGCTAGACCAGTGGCTCCAAACCCTGTCCTGGAGGACCACCAGGCCAGTCGGGTTTTCAGGATAGCCCTAATGAATATGCATGACAGAGATCTGCGTATAATGGAGGTGCCAGGCATGCAAATCTGCTCCATGCATATTCATTAGGGTTATCCTGAAAACCCGACTGGCCTTGTGGTCCTCCAGGACAGGGTTGGGAACCACTGGGCTAGACCACCCCAGTAGTTCTTGTGAAGCAAATTGCAGAACCTGATCATTATAGGATCATCATTAACTTACTTATTTTGTTAATTTTTTATTACTTTTTTTCTTTTGGTGTAATTTCTATTTATTATAATGAACTAAATAATACTTAGCCTTACTATAGAAGCCAGTATTTAGGGAGCGCCTCTACCAACATGCTCATGTTTCAAGTCACTTTCCTCAGGGTTGAGACTCCCCACGTTTCTATTATCATGTGTTTGAGATGTCGCTCCACTACACAATATGTTGTACTTCACATACCCTCAATACTGTCTTATGGTGTAACTGTGTCTGAAACACATTGAAGCCATTTGTAAAGGGAATCTCAAAAACAGAGTTCATGATGAGTTAATGATGATTCTATGACGATCAGGTTCTGAGATTTGCTTCACAGAAACCACTGGGGTGGTCTAGGCCTCTGAGGATCAAAATCAGTTCAAATGATGACTTGTTTAGATCTTTAATGGTCATTAAGAGTTTAAGACACTGGAAGTTTTGAAGTTGAAATTTTGGGATAGGACATACAAAATAAAATACCAGATACAGTACGTTCTGAGCATCAGTCTTCACATACCCTCAATACTGTCTTATGGTGTAACTGTGTGAAACACATTAAAGCCATTTGTAAAGGGAATCTCAAAAACAGTGTTCATACCTACATTCAGATGACGCTAAAAGTGAACTGGTCATTAACCATGTCATATGCTACCATCTCCATTATTGCATTCATGAGCCATGTACACCGAGCTTAGAAAAAACTATATAGCAATCTAAATAGTACCATTGTCATTGATCCAAATAACATGGCTTGTCTTTGGTCGTGATGGAAATTGAACACCTCAGCACCTTCACATTGCAGGTTCAAGCCCAGCACTGTTCCTTGTGACCCTGAGAAAGTCACCTAACACTTCATTGCCCTAGGTACGCTAGACAGATCGTGAGCCCACTGGGACAGACAGGGAGAAATATTTGAGCACCTGAATGTAAACCACTTAGGCTATATGAAGTGTATAAATGCTATAAATAAATAAATATACTCAATTACATCCAGCCCCTGACAAGCATGCCCACAAATTATTTTTAAAATATAACTTCTTTATCTCCTGGGGACCTGTTTTAAGTATACAAAATAGGTAGAGTAGTTTTGCAAACGCGGCTAGGGGTTCATATTCTGACATAGGACTATGTTTCACCACAGGCTGTTTCAAAGAATTACCTCTATAAATTAAGAGAAATACAGTCGGAAATTACTCCAGCGTTTCTTAGCAAATATGCAAAACTACTCTACCTATTTTGTAAACTTAAAACAGGAGATTGGATACCTCTAAATGTGCAACCAATTAAGCATTCTAGGCAACTGCTTAGGTGGTTGTTTAGTCCATATGTAAGTATGAATTAAGAACATAAGAATTGCCGCTACTGGGTCAGACCAGTGGTCCATCATGCCCAGCAGTCCGCTCACGCGGCGGCCCTCTGGTCAAAGACCAGCACCCTAACTGAGACTAGCTCTACCTGCATATGTTCTGGTTCAGCAGGAATTTGTCTAACTTTGTCTTGAATCCCTGGAGGGTGTTTTCCTCTATGACAGACTCCAGCAGAGCATTCCAGTTTTCTACCACTCTCTGGGTGAAGAAGAACTTCCTTACGTTCGTAAGGAATCTATCCCCTATCAATTTTAGAGAGTGCCCTTCTCGTTCTCCCTAACTTGGAGAGGCTGAACAACCTGTCCTTATCTACTAAGTCTATTCCCTTCAGTACCTTGAATGCTTCGTTCATGTCCCCTCTCAATCTCCTCTGTTCGAGGAAGAAGAGGCCCAGTTTCTGTAATCTTTCAATGCATGGCAACTCCTCCAGCCCCTTAACCATCTTAGTCGCTCTTCTCTGGACTCTTTCGAGTAGTACCGTGTCCTTCTTCATATACGGCGACCAGTGCTGGACATAGTATTCCAGGTGAGGGTGCACCATGGCCCGGTACAGCAGCATGATAACCTTCTCCGATCTTTTCTTAATCCCCTTCTTTATCATTCCCTGAAGCAGGCACTAGGTGTCAAAACATGTTGGAATGTGGATCTTGTTTATTCTACTTTTTTTTTTTTTTTTTTTAAAGATTGCTTTTAATTGATTAAAGAAATTGAAAACAGCTACTGGTTTAGTATATGGTGCTCTGTGTTTCTGGCATGTGCTAACGTTTCCATTATAAAATATTAGTGTGTGCACTTGCTGACACCTATTTTATAGGTAAGGAATCACATGCTAATCCTGCGCCAAACAGTTAGCATGTGGTAATGCAGTGCAGGAACACCCACTCTCCACACCCCTCTGACATGCCCCCTCCAAGAATAAAATGTTCAAAATTCTAAGCATTCATATCAGCAGAGGCTGATTTGGCTCTTACTACAGAATATAACTAGGAACAAGACTTCTCAACATATAAATCAGATAATAAGGCTTGAATATAAATGTTGAAGATATAATGCAATTTTTCACATACACTCAGATTTGTGTAATCCGACCAAGAGCCGTAGCTCCTATAGTCGTTTCAACTTATGAACACAAGTTGTCGTCCAATTCACATAGCACCCATTTCTCTGGCATTTGAAGTCTAATATTTCTCCTTTGAGTTCCTTGAAACAGACCTTCGAAACATGGCCCATGTCGGGACCTGCTAATTCACCTTAAAGCTAAGTGGAGGGGTTGTTTTCTCCTCTCATTGCCATTGAGAACAAAGTTATTAATCAGTAGAGCATGTAGCCTCACTTACTATCTTTCACATCAGTCATACACAGTGATGGGAAGGTGGGTTCGACTATAGGAGCTACGGCTCTTGGTCGGATTACACAAATCTGAGTGTATGTGAAAAATTGCATTATATTTTCAACATTTATATTCAAGCCTTATTATTTGATTTATATATTGAGTAGTCTTTTCCTAGTTATATTTTTTTCATTGACTTTGACCTCTCACTTCTGTATTATTTTTGAGAGCATTTTCCTCACTCCCTATTATTTTTGACTCAGTCTTACTACAGAATGCCTGAGCACATCCCACGGTAGGCCATTTTATGCTTTGGTAGGGAAGTGGTAGCACTCACCGCAGCTTTAAGGACCACAAAAAGAACAAACTGCCTTATGCTGCAGAGCATCTCATCCCTTCTAGGGGGGAGGGAGGAATCTAGCTAAGACTTCTATTTCATAATTAGGTGTGCAACAAATTACCCCCCCCCCCTTTTTTTATGAAGCCATATTAGGGATTTTTAAAATCACAGGCCACAGTGTTAAAAGCTCTGATGCTCATAGAATTCTATAAGCATTGGAGCTTTTGCTGCCACGGCCTGCAATAAAAACCCCTAACACGGCTTCATAAAAAAAGGGAGGTGAGGGGTTAGAATAGAATATAGGTGTGTTTACCTTAAGGAAAATGTGGCTAGGTTTTCCTTGAATACTCAAATTTGCCAGACTGTGTAAGGAACCAGTTTGATAAAACAACAATAAACTGCAATATACTGTATATTGCTTAGGTAATCGATGGCACTTAAAGTAAACAACCAACACTCAAAACTAAGCAAAATGTAAAAACCAGGAAATGAGAAAGAGCAACCAAATAGTCAAGCATAATTAAGAGCGTCAGCTGTCTTTTCTAGTGTATTGTTAATCATAAATGAATAAAGACAAGCAGGAGTTAGGCAGAATGTAGGTTACAGAGATCAGATGTTACTGGCGGCAAGGCACAGCAAATATCTCGATGGGCATAAACCAGAAACAAAACAGATGATAATTCAGCCTGTGGTGTGGTCAGTGGTTTCAAACCTGCTGACAGCTATGGGCTGAATTAGATCTGGATATGTCAAGCCATATCTGTGGACCCATTAATTATGTGGTTAATGCTGATGTTCAGTGTGGGCAGTCTCAACTGGTTATATAGAACTGCTTTTTATGTGGTCCTTATCTACCCAGTTAGTTATGTAGGCATTGCACTGAGGGGTCCTTTTACTAGGCCGTGGTAAAAATGGCCTTACCACATGTTTACGAGTGTCATTCCAACGTGTTAAGGCCATTTTTACGATATGGGTAAAATGACCAATTTTTCTGTCAGGGCCAATGCTAAACTTCACTAAAATTATAAAAGGAATATACTATATAATTGCAAAACTCCAAAATAATTAAATATATATATGCCTGTATTTTGTAAACGGAGGCTAGAATTATGATGCCAGCTGCATGTCAATCACGTTTAGGTACCATTTATAGAATCGCATCTAGCGGCACATATGTAAAAACTCTGACGACGGAAATGTAGGCCTGGGATTTGAAGGCCTACATTTCAGGCACCTAAGATTTTGAAGAACTGTGCTTAGCAGCACCTAAGTCATTATCTGCTCATAGATACACTCACGTAGGCATTAGGCACCACTAAGCACCACACAATAGGTGTACAATTAGGTAGGCATCTGTCGCCCAATTAATTTTTTTAAAAAAAATTATTGACCCTATTAAGGGGATTTTGTCAATTAAGTTAGGCGCCTAACTTTAGGCGCCCATTAGAAAAGCTGGCCCATAGTACATAATGGGCGAACAGGCTAAGGGGCTCATAGTTGAAAGAGAAAAATGTCCAAAAACCGGCCTAACTCGGCACTTGGACGAACATTGTCAAAATATGTATGAGTGCTGACAATAAAATCGGGATTTGGACGTATTTCTAAATGACCTAGGCCTTCATAGTGCCGCTGAACGATCAAAGCTAAACAGGGCAGGTCAGGAGGAGTGTCGAGGGCAGGAGTTGGGCGGGACGTGGGCCGGCTTAGACTTATTCATACTCCATGTATAACCGAAAGTTATACAGCACAGGATCGACGGAACTTGGACGTTGTGACTTAGACCATTTAAAACAAAGTCTAAGTCACAAAAACCCACCTAAAGCCACTAGATAAGCACTGCGGACACAAAATACAGAAACCCACACACTATCCCAGTGATCACCGACCCCCCCCCCCATAAAAATATTAATCACACCTTTAAAATTCAGCCTCCAGACCATCATCACCTGGCAGCCTGGTATAGGAAAGCCTGGTCATTCTGCACAGAGGTGTCTTAAGCTGTCTTGGGGGTGAGTTAGGGATCAGTGGAGAGGAGGACCCATGCCCATAAGCCCCTGTAATCACTGCATTGATATTGAAACATGTGCACTCCCCTATACACCCCCAAAACCGTTCTGCACTGGCATATAAGTGGCTCCTGCAGCCATAAGGGCTATTGGGGTGGTAGATAAGTGGGTCTAGGGGATTCTGGTGGTAGTTTGGGGGGCTCACCATGAGCTATAAGGGAGCTGTAGTGAGATGATGATGACATGGTACCCTTTTTGTGAAGTTCACAGCAGTGCCCTGTAAGGTACCCCACTATTTAGGTGCCATGTCTGGGTGTTCAGTCCATCACTTTGCAGACCCTGTCCACATCCAACAGGGCTTGTTCTAGGCGTTTTTGACTTGGATGAAAATGTAATATAAAAATGGATGATTTAGCGGCTTGGATGATCAGATCAACAGGACGTATAATTAGACGATTTTCAAAACGAAAAAAAAATTTTGGACGTATTTTTTGGAAATCTGTACTACGCTGTTTTTTTTACTTTGGACGACTTGAGACTTGGACAAAAACGGACTTAGATGTTCCTTTCAATTATGCCCCTTCACCCATATTAGCAATAATAAATATCCAGAGATTGCACAAATTTCAGATAGTGGAGAAAAAAAGACTTCAGATACCTTGATCCAATCAAGTCTAAACTTTATGAAACTACTTATTAAGGAGCTCACTCCAATCACTCCACTTTATAGAACATTCTGCTGCATTCTTGAGACAAATTGCAAAATTGTATCTTAAGAATATAAGTATTGCCATACTGGGACAGACCGAAGGTCCATCAAGTCCAGTACCCTATTTTCAACAGTGGCCAACCCAGGTCCCAAGTAGCAAAATAGATTCTATGCTGCTTATCCTAGGAGTAAGCAGTGGATTTTCCCAAGCCATCTCAATAATGCCCTATGGACTTCTCTTTTAGGAAATTCTCCAAATCTTTTAAAAACCCCGCAAAGCTAACTGATTTCATCACATTCTCCGACAATAAATATTTTCTCTAGTTTGTTTTAAATCTACTACTTAGTAGCTTCATCACATGTCCCCTAGTCCTAGTGTTTTTGGAAAAAGTGAACAAGCGATTCACATCTACCCTTTCCACTCCACTCATTATTTTATAGACCTCTATCATGTCACCCCTGAGCCATCTCTTCTCCAAGCTGAAGAGCCCTAGACACTTTAGCCTCTCCTTATTGGGAAATTGACTTATCCCTTTAATCTTTTTTGTCACCACTCTCTGTACCTTTTCTAATTCTGCTATATCTTTTTTGAGATATGGCGACCAAAGCTGCACACAGTATTTGAGGTGTGGATGTACCATAGAGTGATACAAGGGCTTTATAACATTTTCATCTTTATTTTCCATTCCTTTCCTGATAATTCCTAACATTCTATTTGCTTTCTTAGCAGCCACCGCACATTGAGCTGAAGGTTTCAATGTATCCTCAACAATGATTCCTAGATCCTTTTCCTAGGCAGAGACTCCTAGCACAGAATCCAGCATCACAAAGCTATAGTTCGGGTTCCTCTTTCCCATATGCATCACTTTGCAATTGTTCACACTAAATGTCATCTGTCAAAGCACAGTTCACATAGATACAATCTCACATTAATAAGAAGTGCACAAAACCTTAGTAGAAACATGACGGCAGATAAAGGCCAAATGGTACATCTAGTCTGCCCATCCACAGCATCCACTATCTCCTCTTATCCTTAAGAGATCCCATTTGCCTCTCTCAGGCTTTCTTGAATTCAGACACAATCTCTATCTCCACCACCTCTACCAGAAGACTATTCCATGCATCTATCACCCTTTCTGTAAAAAAAAAGTATTTCCTTAGCTTAAAGAGAAAAGTCAAATTAAAGTCCATATATTACCCCTTCCCCCAAAAACCCCCCAACAAAAATAACAGCACTTAAATGAAAAGCAAAGTCCAGCTGTATTCTTAATCTTGCATTTCAAAAAACACCCAACAGCGACCCTGTTTCACATCTAGCTTTATCGAGAGCTATGACATCAGCTCTCCATCAGCAATCTTTACTTATCATAAGGTTCTTCAGATTCATCAAGAGATTGCACCACACAGCTAATAAAAAACAAAAAAAAAAATAGGGCTAACTCTTCCATATTTCAATGCCTCGTCATTATGGGGATGGCAAACTCATGCCTCTACACATACTAAGGGGCTCATAATCGAAACGGAAATACGTCCAAAATCCCACCTAAAAAAGACAGGTTATCCAAGAGCCGATAATAAAAATGGATTTTAGACGTATCTTAAAAACAACTTAGACCTTTTCAGTGCCACTGTATGCCCAGAGCTGAAAGAGGTGTTTTAGGAGGAGTGTTGATGGCGTGATTTGGGCAGGATGTGGGCTGACGTAGACTTAGTCGTACTGCAAGTATAATCAAAAGTTTAACGAGACAGCCTAGACGGAACTTGTACATAGTACTTAGGCGATCTAAAAACAGGCCTAAATGCCCAGAAGGTATCCAAAGTAACCAGATAACTGCTGCAAACCCCCACACATTCCCCCAGTGATCACTGACCCCTCCACACACAATACCATAAAAATCAGTATAAAAACGTTCATACCAACCTCCAGAACATCAGCACCTGGCATAGGAAAGCCTAGTAGAGCTGCACAGAGGTGGCTTAAGTAGTTAGGGGAGTGAGCTAGTGAACCATAGAGAGGAGGACCCAGGCCCATAAGCCACTCTAATCACTGCATTCATGGTGAAACATGTGCACTCCCCAAACCCTATTGTACTGCCATGTAGGTGACACCTGCAGACATAAGGGCTATTGGGGTGGTAGATGTGGGTTAGTAGGTTTTGGGGGTGCTCACCGTGACCTGTAAGGGAGTTGTGGTGAGATGTTTATGTGGCACCCTTTTTGTGAAATTCACAGCAGTGCCCTGTAAGGTGCCCCACTACTCTGATGCCATGTCTGGGTGTCCAGTCCATTACTCTCCTGACCCCGCCCACGTCTAAAAGTTCTTGTTCTAAGTGTTTTTGACTTGGACAAATTTTTGGATGAGAATGGATCGATGACTTAGTTGTCTGGATGATCAAACGGCTGGATGTAGAAGTAGACGATTAGAATGGACTTTTTGACATGTCAGACTTTGGGCAACTAGCGACTTAGGCCCAAAACGGACTTAGATTTTTTAGTATGCCCCTCCACGTGTCTCATTAGTGCAAGGCCATTAGCATATGAACACTTACCTACACCTATTCTGTAGGTGGTAAGGGCTCATATGGTAACCACACAGTAATTGGTTAGCAAGTAGCAATACAGTAGCAATGTATCTTTGCTAATCGATTAACAGAGAACATATCTACTCTCCACTCCCAGAGATAAAAAAAATATATTTTATTTTTTTGCATATGGATAGCACATGCAAAAATTATTTATTTATTCATTCAAATTTTCTATACTGTTCTCCCAGGGGAGTTCAGAACGGTTTACATGAATTTATTCAGGTACTCACACATTTTTCCCTGTCTGTCCCAGTGGGCTCATAATCTATCTAATGCACCTGGACAATGGGGGGGATTAAATGACTTGCTCAGGGTTACAAGACGCAGTGCAAGTTTGAACCCACAACCTCAGGGTGCTGACACTAACTTAAACCACTGCACCAATTACTGTGGGGCGCCTGAGTATACCCCGCAATAAGCCTTTTTTTGCTGCAGTATGCACACATTAGTGCTTAGAGTGGCTTAGTGAAAGGGCCCCTGACTATGTATTGTCAATGCCTGCATATCATCCAGCTCTGATCCATAACTGCCCAGTTCCAAGGTGGTCACGCTGGATTTCTAATGACACGGCATGACTAACTGCCGCTGAAAATCCGACAGCCTGCTCGCTATGATTTAAGTTGGGAGGAGCCTCTTACACTGCTTAAACCATGTTAAATAATCAACAAATTATTTTGTGTAGGGTGGATCCAAATCATGTTTAATAATTTAAGACTGTGCTTCTTCTCCACGGGATTGCATAGTAATAACACTCTGATCCAATGTATCCAAGATAAATAGGTATTTTTATTTCACCTCAAGTGAACTTTTTTCCTCATCACAATTTGTTATCTAGCAGGTGGACAACTCATATTTTTATGTCAGAGTTTTTAAGAGGATTGTTATAGAGCAATATTGATGTTAATCTTTTGGCTATTTTCTCTGCAGTGCACAATTTTGTTTTGCTCTCTTTTCTGCCACTGGGAGTTTCTTTTCTAGTGGCACAAAGATACAGTCTTTTATTAATGGAACGACCTATCATTTCATTAGTCCTCTGAGAGCACAGCATATATGCTTCTTTCTATACTATCACCAAAGTTGACTCTATTTGTAGGTCAACATAAACTTAATTTCTTGGTATTTCAAGTTAGCTGTTCATCCACAAACATTGGAATATTGTACATTATCTTCTGTCAGGTCAATATTTATCAAGCAGAGGAACATTTTTAGACATGCTGACTGTCGTCTAAGTTAAACCTGAATATTCAATGTCAGGCCACGTCTGGGCACTGAAACGGAATATCAAGTCCGCAGTAATACACGGAAATTAAACTAATGAAATGATAGTCAGTATTGTTCACAAATAGCTAACTGGGCAAAGTTACACTGTCCTACTTGCTCAATTGGTAATGTGGGCACTAGCTCCGAATATCGTTCGTGCCCATATAACTTCCAGGACCAACTCAACTCTTTAGGGATGTTTGGGAGCCACCAACAAAATGTCCAGGGTGGGGTGGGGGGGAGGGAATATTTTCTGATTTATAATGCTTAAGAACAATTGTTGGGTATAAGGGAGGGGGATATTTGATGTGAGTTTGACTTTGATGGTATATTAAGTGATGTTAAAGTATAAAATGATTGTATCTTATGTTACACTTGTTGAAAGCTTTAAAAATGAATAAAGATTTATTTTTTTAAAAAAAAATCTCAATCACACAATGGTGCCGTGTAGAGAATCACGCTTTTAGCAAAAGTAGTCACTGGAAATGTACACCAGGGTTTTCAAGGCCTACATTTCTAGCACCTATCTTGGATGTGAATCACATCTCTGGAGGCACCTGCCATTGCGTAACACCATACCTACAGTGATAGGCGCCAGTAGGTATCTCCAGAGGTGCAATTCTGGTGCCATTATTTTAAGTGCTTTTAGGGACCTTGAAATTTTTTAAAGTACTGTTTTAAACAGCATTTCCATCTTAACTTAGGTGTCGATAGGGCGCCTACTGGCACCTATGTTAAGGTACTGTTTATAGAATATGGATCTCTTTGTACAAGCTGCAATATATGCCAAGAGGACTAAGAGTCTTGGAATTGACCCAGTCAAGTTAAGAGTAGCCTTATTGCATCTGGAAAGAATGGGGAAAATTCTAAAAACGGCACTAAAAATTTGGCACTGAAGGGTATTCTGCAATGGGCAGTGGCGTACCTAGGGGGGGGGGGGGGGGGGCGGGCCGCCCCGGGTACCAGCCCTAAGGGGGTGTTCCCGGCCTTGCCGTTCAGTCCCCCGCCACCCCCGAAGGACCGCTCGCCCCACTGACCTTCCTGCACCACCTGTGAAGCAGCCCGCAGCAGGATCGCGAAGTCAGCGTCAGCATCCCTGCGCTGCTTCCTGCGCCGCGATCCCGCCCCTCCTCTGATGTCAGAGGAGGGGCGGGACCGTGGCGCAGGAAGCAACGCAGGGATCGCTGACGCTGACTTCGCGATCCTGCTGCGGCTGTTCATAGGTGGTGCGGGGAGGCCAGGGGGGCGAGCGGTCCTTCGGGGTGGGTCGGGGCATCAGGCCTTCAGGGTGGGGCGGGCGGGCAGGCAAGCAGGCTTTCAAGGGGGAGGGGGTGACAGGCAGGCAGGCAGGCCTTCAAGGGGGGACAGGCCTTCGGGGGGGGGGTGCAGACCTTCAAGGGGTGCAGGCCTTCAAGGGGGGCAGGCAGGCCTTCAGGGGGGTGCAGGCCTTCGGGGGGGGTGTAGGCCTTTGGGGGGGTGCAGACCTTCAAGGGGGTGCAGGCCTTCAAGGGGGGGAACAGGCCTTCAAGGGGGGAAAGGCAGGCAGGCCTTCAAGGGAGGGACAGGCCTACAAGGGGGGGGGGGACAGGCCTACAAGGGGGGGGGACAGGCCTACAAGGGGGGGGACAGGCCTTCAAGGGGGGGTGCAGGCCTTCAAGGGGGAGACAGGCCTTCAAGGGGGAGACAGGCCTTCAAGGGGGGGAAAGGCAGGCAGGCAGGCCTTAAAGGGGGGACAGGCCTACAAGGGGGGGGACAGGCCTACAAGGGGGTGGGACAGGCCTTCAAGGGGGGGACAGGCCTTCGGGGGGGTGCAGACCTTCAAGGGAGTGCAGGCCTTCGGGGGGGGGTGCAGTCCTTCAAGGGGGTGCAGGCCTTCAAGGGGGGGAAAGGCAGGCAGGCAGGCCTTCAAGGGGGGGACAGGCCTACAAGGGGAGGAGAAGCTACAAGGGGGTGGTACAAGCCTTCAAGTGGGGGACAGGCCTTCGGGGGGGGGGTGCAGACCTTCAAGGGAGTGCAGGCCTTCGAGGGGGGTGGTGCAGGCCTTCAAGGGGGTGCAGGCCTTCAAGGGGGGACAGGCCTTCAAGGGGGGAAAGGCAGGCAGGCAGGCCTTCAAGGGGGGACAGGCCTACAAGGGGGGGGGGAGAAGCTACAAGGGGGTGGGATAGGCCTTCAAGTGGGGGACAGGCCTTCGGGGGGGTGCAGGCCTTCGGGGGGTGCAGACCTTCAAGGGGGGGACAGGCAGGCAGGCCTTCAAGGGAGGGACAGGCCTACAAGGGGAAGGGACAGGCCTTCAAGGGGGGTGCAGGCCTTCAAGGTGGGACAGGCAGACCTTTAAGGGGGGACAGGCCTTTGGGGGGGGACCATGATTTAGAAGTACACGGAGGGAAGGGGGTGTTCAAAGAGACATGCATATGCCAAACTTTGGGGGGGGGGGGGAAGAAATAATGGGTCTGAAAATAGAGGAGAGGGAGAGAGATGATGGACCATGGGATTTAGGGAGGGAAGGAACAGAAAGGGAGAGAAATTGGACACAAGGGATGGTGTGGAGGAGGGATAGAGATACTGGATAGGAGGGTAATTAGGAAAAGAAACGGAGAGATGGTGGACTCTGGGATGGTGGGGAAGGAGGGAGAGATGCCGGATGAAAGGGTATTTAAGAAAAGGTGGATCTGTGGAGGGAGATGAAAAAAAGGAAAGATACCAGACTTCCTGGGAAGGGAAGGGAAATGGAAAGGGAGGACAGAGTTGGCAGATGGATGGTTAGCATGCAGAAAGAAGGAGACCCTGGCAAGCAAGTTATCAGAAGAAAACCAGAGCCTTGGACCAACAAGATTTGAAATATAACCAGACAACAAAAGGTAGAAAAATTAATTTTATTTTCTGTTTTGTGATTATAACATGTCAGATTTGAAATGTGTATCCTGCCAGAGCTGGTGTTGGACTGCAAACGTGAGCTAGGATTTAACAGAAAGAGGAAAAGTCCTTTTTGTTTCTTTATTTTATTTACACCACAGCGCCAGTGTGGTTAGGAGAAGCCAAAGGGCGTGAAAAAGCTATAAAACCCACCAGGAGTTTTGAAAAAAATCACCCAACTGGGCAGGAAAATCGAATTGAAAAACCAATTCAATAGGGCTGAATCGAATCAAAAATTTTTTTTTCCTGTATCTGGCAGCATTAGTTTGCGCTACTGTCTTAGACTTTAGGACCTGGGATTGGGGAGAGATGGCATCCTCAGTACTTTATAATGCAAGTGAAACGAGGATTTGGTCAGACTTTTGAAGGGTCTGCAGAAAAAAAATATTGTATAGGCCGGGGACATGAGACAGCAGGAAATGGGAACTTTTCTTCCTTCTATTTTTGTGAATGGAAAGGCTGAGGATGTCAGAGAGGTCAGTTAAAATATGTGCTTTATAAGAAAATATAATAATGTGTTTTATAAAGTTTATAGCATAGCTGGCCTACCCAGTGAGGTGTTCCTAGTGGTGATGGTGGCAGCGTGTCAATGTGTTGAGAGGAAGAGGTGGTCTGGGAAATTCTGCTGAGCAAACTCCGGGCCCATTTCCACCCCCCAGTTAGTCCACTCCACTCAACTGATTCACACACTGAGTGGGTCTTTGGGTGTTGTTTTGGGATCTCTTCCAGTGGTTTATCTCCTTCTGGTCCAAGGAAGGAAACTTTGTTATCCTTAGCATTGACCTACAGAATATGTTTGTAACAGCGCTGCTTGTGTGGCATTAGGCTATGTAGTGATCGAAAGAAAAAAACAGACCTTTGCACATTTTTGCACTATATGGTGGATGTATGAGGAGATTCACATTTCCTGCACAGCTAAGTCCATGTGAAGTTACATTGTGCTGTATTTGACATCTAGCAAGGTCTCTGTTTGAAAGGAAAGATCTAAACTTAAAAATGAAGTGGCCAGAAGTTATGGTAAAAGCAGATAGTGTAGCTGGTTTTAAGAAAGATTTGGACAAATTCCTGGAGGAAAAGTCCATAATCTGTTATTAAGACATGGGGGAAGTGTCTGCTTGCCCTGGATCGGTAGCATGGAATGTTGCTACTCTTTGGGTTTTGACCAGGTATTAGTGTCCTGGATTGGCTACCATGAGAATGGGCTACTGGGCATGATGGACCATTGGTCTGACCCAGTTAGGCTATTCTTATGTTATGTTCTCATCTGTAGGGGCCTTTGTTTTCACTTCTTATTTTAATGTATTTTTTTTCTGGGAACTTATCAGTGTTTTTTATAATGGGAACAAAAATGGAAGAGAATTAATGTGTGTGGAATGGGGGTAACTAATTTCTTCAGCTAAATAATTCAATCCACTTCAAACAGACATAGGAGAACTTGTGCACCATTCACACACCCTCCAACCAAAAACGTCAAAAGAAAAAAACTGTTCGACAACCTCCTAGCCATTCGAGCTGCAACACTCGACCCCCAACTCTACAACCAATTGATATCAACCACAGACTGCAAAACCTTCAAAAAGAAATAAAAACCCTTCTATTCAAAAAACACATAAAACCGAACTAACACAATCAGAACTGTCCCAAGCATCACCTGCAACTACTCCATATGTACTTCTAATGTCATGACAATTTAGACATAATTTATATTATGTTATGTTTGGAATAATGGTTACATATATGAGGTTCAATAAAAGAAAATTTTCACTGCCTGTTTCTATTCTGACCATTTATTCCATTTCATGGTTATTGCAAAAAAAAAAAAAATTTTTACATGGGGGGGGGGGGGTGTCAAAAAATGATGGGCCCCGGGTGCCACATACCCTAGGTACGCCACTGGCAATGGGCATTCCAAGCTCAGCATGTTTTTTGAATAGCATGCAGCACCGAGATTCACACTCCCACTTTTGGAGGAGGAGTTATACAAATGGAGTCAAATGTGAATCCCAGGGTTAAAGTTGGGCACAGATTCCCCAAATCCTGAAACACTGTCTGCATTTGAATAGAACACCCTAGACCTGTACATGCTACTCCCATGACCACACCCTCTTTTCAGATCTTGCAAAAAACACTTAAGTGCTATTCTATAAATGAGTGCATAAGTGTTTATTTCGCATGGATCTGCCATTTCTGCCTTATTTTGGTGCCTTGCATCCATTAGAATGTTTTTCCATGCCATAAATTTGGTGCATATAGAATTTTTCCTTATATAACCAGAAAGTAAAATAAATTAAAACCAAAACCCAAAAATAGTGGTATCAAAAATGCATGCAAAAGGAACTGCTGCAGATGAGGTTAATTAGAACTATGATACTGTTTGTTGGTGGTCAACTAGTCTTCCTTCAGATAACTATAATTTGTTGCAGAGTAGCAAGTCAGACTTTGTTCACCACTGTATTCACCCTCTGTGTTTTCTCAAATTATGACCAGATTGACATCAGTGTATGGAGGTTTTTTTTATCCCTCAATGGAGACCGAAGGAGGAACATATGCATACAGGTCAAAGGTTTTCCGTAGCAAAAGATGCATGTCAGACTTTTGACAACCCCTTCTGAGTGTTACACAAACAGCTCAGGTTTCATTGCTTCCTGATGGGAATTCACCGCAGTTAAACAGACTTTCCTTTTGGGATTACACAACCATTTAATTTAATTCTCTCTTGACATTTGACTCATTACTCATTATGTTGATCTGAAAAGAGATACACAGTTAAGACTTTTTTTTTTTTATTAATTCAGTAGGGACATAAGTTATTTTTCCCATGTATAATTGGATACATCAACCTATAGCACAATATACTTTAGGAAACAACACAGATAAAGTTGATAATGGATAAAGAAGAGAGAGTCCACTATATAAGGTAGAAAGCTTCTGTTTTCAGTAGTTGTTGTGAAACTCTTCCTGGGAGTTTGAGACTGCACGGATCGAATGACTTTCTAGAGATTGTTGAAAACTTAGCTATTTGTTGATGCTTTAATGTAATATACAATGGGAGGAAAATTACATGAATACGGTAACATTGTTATGATAAGTTTTTCTGCATTGTTGCAATAAGTTTACAAGAAATGTAAAGAAGTATAGTTGTTGATAAACCTGAATTGTACTTTCTTTGTGCTATTACTATGTATGTTCTTATGTAAACCGCATAGTTTTTAGGCAGTCTATATTTAAAATAAATAAATATTATTTTGTACAATGTTCATGCCATTTGCTGCAGTACATCAACTCAATCATATGATTAAAACGGATTAGCGGTTAGGCGCTGTTTAAAGAATCAGGGTCTAAGAGCCATTGAGCACACATCAATTATCCACAAGGCACCATTTATAGAATCACACCTAGCAGCACTTAAGTATTCTTAGGTGCCGGTAGGCATTGAAATCTTAGGTGCACTCCCAGTTAATTAAAGGGTTTTCTTGGCCTATAAGTAAATGAGTGTGCCTAGGTTAGGCATCTACCACTGCCTAAATCAAACCATATCGCAAATATGCTCAGAATGCACTCCTAACCATGCCTACTTTCTAATAGGTGCCTTGATGTAGATGCCTACCATGAAGTGGCAGGCACTTAGGGGAAAATTCTATAAGAGGTGCCTAACTTTAAAGCACGCTAGCCATTTTAGCGCACACTAAATATTAGCACGCTAAATGCTAATGCGTTTATTACATTCTAGAGACGCGTTAGCATTTAGTGCGCGCTAAAATGGCTAGCGCGCCTTAGTAAAAGAGGGGGTTAATTAGCAAACTGGCTACAATAATGACCTTTAACTCATAATTGAAAAAAAATAAAATTTAACTAGGAGATAGGCATCTATCTTCTTAGGCGTGATTCTACAAAGCATGGGCATCTATTGCATGGCACCTAGAGGGCCTTACACAAAAGTAGGCATGTTTAGGCACAATTCTCTAAAGGACTTATTAGGTGTCTATAATGTAGGCCTTTAAAACCCTAGCCTATATTACAGGCACCTAAGTTTTAAGTTAGGTGCGATTCTGTAATGGGTGCTTAAGTGTGATTGACATGCAATAGGTGCCTAACTCTTTTATAGGCACCGATTACAGCATCTGGTTCTTAGGGTCAAATTCTATAAACTGTGCCTTAGTTAGGTGCCACTAGGCGCTGGAATTGAGGCTACCTAGCGATACCTAACACCCGCCCTCCATTAATCAAACCGTAACGCAGATTTTAGCTCCGACCACGGCAGTAACACCATCAACGGTCATGGAATTCTATGAGCATTGGAGCTGTTACCGCTGCGGCCGGCGCTAAAAATAATGCTATGGTTTTGTATAGAGGGGGGGATTTGCACCTAATCTAAATTCAATCAATTAGCTTAAACTGTGTGGTAGTTGTCTGTTCCACTGAAGATAATTGAATAATTAGTAAAAATAATTAAATAAATAAAAGTTAAGGTGCAGAATTCCACATGGCGCCTAGTGATGCCTAAGTAGACAGACCTTCTAATGCCCATCTGAAAAGTAGGCGTGGTTTGGGGCAGAGAATAGGTGTGGTTGATAGGCATTGATAAATTATGCCAGTGAAAACCTGGCCTAATGTTGTAATGCGTACCTTTAGGATGCCTAGCGATGCCCAAGTCCATTTTGGCGTCATTAGGTGTGATTCTATAAATTGCTTATTGTGGTTTATTGACTGCTGCATTGGGAATCACCTACAATGTAGATGATGCTAGGTGCCATTGATAGAATCCGGCCTTTACCGAGTTAGGTGACTACTAATTTTTTTTTCAAAATTATATTTAAAAGTTTTCACAACCAAAATAAACAATAATCAGCATGGATTCATAACAAAAAGCCATCTCGCACAAACATTATCTTGACAGTAAGTACCCACTATCCCCCCATATCAACCCTCTACTAATTATTTTTAATTATTTTTTTTTATGTGCTTTTCAATTAACAGCACCAATTAAGACTAATTTTTAAAAATAAGTTAGGCACTAGATTGTCGATCTAGGCGCCTAACTGATCTTATTGCATAAAATAAGATCTGTGCTTTAAATATCAAGTTTCAAGATTATTAAAATTTGTTGTACCACTTAAAAAATTGTCTAAGCGGTGTACAATACTGGAGTTTGCAATAAAACAACAAGTCTTAGGCTTCTAAAATAACCCTCATAACTTGCTCTGTAGTCATATGCTATAGTTTGAGATTATGGCTACAGGATTAAACAAATGACACCTTTTCCATTTTTGTGTCATAAAAATAGATAACATTGTAATTCACATACCATTCATCACTCATACCCAAAATCAATACTCTGCAAATTTCTTAAAAGTGCACAAATAATTCTGGCCACAGCTTTATTTAATAAACAATAAACATTTAATAAACATTGAAGTATGAATATAAAATACATTTCATTTTCCCAGAGTGGTCTTCACCAAATCCCAAACCCATGTCAGCTAGTCGGTAACGACCTAGCTGACAGCCCCCCCCCCCCCCAATTCATCTTGTGTTTTCTCCCCATTGATCCCACCCTTGCGCCCCTCTCCTATGAGACCTGCGGTGCCGCCCGGCCTCAACCATACCTGTGGCGATATCACACACAAGTATCTGCCCTTCTATCAATCCCTGTATACAAACCATAAACCAATCATTTGACCGCCTGGACTACCCAATTTCCGCCAAAACTGCAACAAAAAACCCCCTCCCCCCACCGCCAGTACCCAAACACCACTGAAAAAACAACTCATGCACCCTACCATCTTAGAGCAACCAACTAACAATACCCCAAAACAATCCCCCCCAAAAAAAACTCTGAACGGGAAGGGGTGGGCGGGCAAAATTCACAATTTTAATTCACTCTGGTCCTTTTCACTCACTAGCCCCGCTCACCAGCCCCTCACCACCCTCCCCTGACAAACAAAAACTCAACATTCTATTCCTCACAGCTCTAAATTCCCACTCCACCTTCTACCAATCAAAACACTTCCTTTCACCAATCACCTGCTAATTCTCTCCCTAACAACAACCAATGCTCATTCCTCCCATCCTACCATACCCCTTTTATCTCCTCCTTCTCCCCTCATTCCCCCCTACACTCTCCTGCTGTTTATTCCTTTTTCATAGTTCAGCCAATATCTGGTATGGATTAAATTTCACTACAAACTTAAGATTTATAAAAATAATATACAGTATACTTTAGGATTGGAATCCAATACGAGGGGGTGCTGAAAACTACTCAGCTCACCCAACTTCCTAAATTCTGAGACTTATTGTAAAACTGTAGCTGAAAAGAGCATAATTTTATTTTGCAAAGTGTCAATTTGAAAAATCATAATGCTATGTTTTGACATTGCTTCAGATCAATGATTGATTCATATCAATGAAAACTCAGGAATTTTCAACTGTGGAACTCCAAGACATCATGAAGTTCCATGAATGTATGATAAAAAAAATTTTTGAGTGATAAATGCCCATCATACTCCACAGTGAAGAAGTGGTGTGCAAACTTTCAGTGTGGCGATTGAGATTGAACATGCAGCAAGGACTGGGAGGACAGTGTCAACTCCTGAAATTGTTGACCATGGCCATGACCTGATTTTGGCAGATCGACAAATATTGGCTAAAACAATAGCTGAGACACTACAGATATCCAGGGAAAGTGTTGGGTGTATACCGTATTTTCACGCAAATAACACGCACCCGTATAAAACGCGCACACGTGTATAGCGCGCAGAAATCACGATGATAAGCACAAAAACTTTGGTATAACGCGCTCACGATTATACCGCGCATGCTGCCCGACTCTCCGTTCACCCCCCTGACTTCCGTGCACTGCCCCGCCTCTCCGTGCGCTGTCCCGACTCTCCGTTCACCCCCCCCCTGACTTCCGTGCACTGCCCCGACTTTCCGTGCGCTGTCCCGACTCTCCGTTCACCCCCCCTGACTTCCGTACACTGCCCTGAATTTCCGTGCGCTGTCCCGACTCTCCGTTCACCCCCCCTGACTTCCGTGCACTGCCCCGCCTCTCCGTGCGCTGTCCCGACTCTCCGTTCACCCCCCCCTGACTTCCGTGCACTGTCCCCCCTTGAAGGTCTGTCCCCATCCTGAAAGCCTGATGCCCCCCCCGACGTCCGATACATCCCTCCCCCCGAAGGACCGCCGACTCCCCAACAATATCGGGCCAGGAGGGAGCCCAAATCCTCCTGGCCACGGCGACCCCCTAACCCCACCCCGCACTACATTACGGGCAGGAGGGATCCCAGGCCCTCCTGCCCTCGACGCAAACCCCCCTCCCCCCAACGACCGCCCCCCCCCAAGAACCTCCGACCGCCCCCCCAGCCGACCCGCGACCCCCACGACCCCCCCACCCCCCTTCCCCGTACCTTTGGTAGTTGGGCCAGAAGGGAGCCCAAACCCTCCTGGCCACGGCGACCCCCTAACCCCACCCCGCACTACATTACGGGCAGGAGGGATCCCAGGCCCTCCTGCCCTCGACGCAAACCCCCCTCCCCCCCAACGACCGCCCCCCCCAAGAACCTCCGACCGCTCCCCCAGCCGACCCGCGACCCCCCTGGCGACCCCCCCACCCCCCTTCCCCGTACCTTTGGTAGTTGGCCGGACAGACGGGAGCCAAACCCGCCTGTCCGGCAGGCAGCCAACGAAGGAATGAGGCCGGATTGGCCCATCCGTCCTAAAGCTCCGCCTACTGGTGGGGCCTAAGGCGCGTGGGCCAATCAGAATAGGCCCTGGAGCCTTAGGTCCCACCTGGGGGCGCGGCCTGAGGCACATGGTCGGGTTGGGCCCATGTGCCTCAGGCCGCGCCCCCAGGTGGGACCTAAGGCTCCAGGGCCTATTCTGATTGGCCCACGCGCCTTAGGCCCCACCAGTAGGCGGAGCTTTAGGACGGATGGGCCAATCCGGCCTCATTCCTTCGTTGGCTGCCTGCCGGACAGGCGGGTTTGGCTCCCGTCTGTCCGGCCAACTTCCAAAGGTACGGGGAAGGGGGGTGGGGGGGTCGTGGGGGTCGGCCAGGGGGGTCGCGGGTCGGCTGGGGGGGCGGTCGGAGGTTCTTGGGGGGGGGACGGTCGTTGGGGGGGAGGGGGGTTTGCGTCGAGGGCAGGAGGGCCTGGGATCCCTCCTGCCCGTAATGTAGTGCGGGGTGGGGTTAGGGGGTCGCCGTGGCCAGGAGGGTTTGGGCTCCCTTCTGGCCCGATATTGTCGGGAAGTCGGCGGTCCTTCGGGGTGGGGGTGCGAGTGGTCCTGCCGGGGGGGGGGGGATGTATCGGACGTCGGGGAGTCGGCCGGGCAAGAGGGCTTGGGCTCCCTCTTGCTCCGATCGTGGATGCGGGTGCGGGTGGGAGCGCGTGCGAGTGGTCGTTCGGGGTGGGGGTGCGAGTGGTCCTGCTGGGGGGGTGAATCGGGCGTCGGGCGGGGTGGGAACTATGTTTGAAAACTTTCGTATACCGCGCTCACGCATATAACGCGCGAGGGGTATGCGCGGTAGGTAAAAACGCGTATAACGCGCGCGTTATATGCGTGAAAATACGGTAATCCATGAGAAGCTGTCAGCCTAGTGGGTGCCCAAATGTCTGAATGCTGATACATAGTATAAATAGTAAATGACGGCAGATAAAGACCTAAATGGTCCATCCAGTCTGCCCAGTAGTGATACTCATTTAAAAAATACATGATTTGATTAACATTGATTAAAATACATGATTTGATTAACGTAAATTGGAAAGAAAATGGTGTATATCAGGGAAAGATAAGTACAGATTCACTTGACGACTAAAAGTTAGAGTACAAAAGAATGATTAAAGAAAAGCGTTGTAAACATTCTCAAACAATTAATTCTCCTTCGCTGAATAGCAAAGAACTTTTCAGAATAGTCAATTCTTTATTTGATATTGATCTACATAAGTGTTCTCACACAGATCTCCCACCCTCTGCTGCAAACCTAGCTGTCTACTTCGCCACAAAAATTTGTAATTTGAAAACGTCTCTTGTAGCTACAAGCATAGACCTGTCAATCAACCTATCTGCTCTAGGAAATGAAGGCTCAACTGCTGACATGTTCTGGAATCATTTCGAAAACCCTGGCTACTTTCCGTTGGAACTCGGCCACATTATCAAAAACTCCAAGGAGCCAGCCTCTTCAGCTGCCAACTACAGACCCATTGCCAACATACCACTTTTCCTTAAACTAATGGAAGGTCCAGTTAACCTTGATCTCATGAATGCTTGTGGTATTGCAGTATATAAAATAAAGTTATTATTATTGTCTCTTCTTTAATACTTCTGGGCCATAGACTGTAAAGTCTGGCATTTTCCTAGGTTCCAAATGCTGAAGTTGCCGTCCAAGCTCACTTCAGCCTATCCAACCATCCCATTGTTTGCAGGATATCTACCATAAAGTCTGACCAGCAACATCCTCATGTTCCATATTAGTGGAGTTCACATTAATGCCCACCCCAGCCCATCCTATACTGAATCACCATATATGGGACATAGACCGTGCAAGTCTGTCCAATACCAGCCTTAGTTCTTTAATTTACATCCTTCATTTTCTAATTAGATATCCTCTATTTTTAATCCACACTTTTCTGAATTCCATCACTGTTTTCATCTCCACCACTTCCATCGTGAGGGCATTCCAGGCATCTATCACCCTCTCCGTGAAGAAGAATTTCCTAACATTGCTCCTAAGTCTACCTCCCTGTAACCTAAAATTATGCTCTCGAGTTTTACCATTTTTTTCTTCTCTGTATTTAAACATCTGTTTCATATATCCCATGTCCCTCCTCTCCTCTAGAGTATACATATTTAGGTCTTCCAGTCTCTTCTCATACTTCTTTTGGTTCAAACCTCTTATCATTTTTGTCGCCTTCCTCTGGACCACTTCAAGTCTTTTTATATCCTTCACCAGATACGGCCTCCAAAACTGAACACAATACTCCAACTGCAGCTTCACCAACGGCCTATACAGGGGCATCAACACCTTCTTTCTTCTGTGGGTTACTCCTCTTTCTATACAGCCTAGCATCCTTCTGACAATAGCTACTGTCTTATCACACTGTTTAGATGCCTTTAGATCCTCAGACACAATCAGCCCAAGGTCCCTCTCTCCATCTGTGCTTATCAGCCTCTCACCTCCCAGCACATACGGTTCCCTCAGATTTCTACCTCTCTAATGCATCACTCTGCACTTCTTCGTAATGAATTTTAGTTGCCAGACACTAGACCATTCTTCTAACTTTCGCAGATCCTTTTTCATATTTTCCACTCCCTCCGGGGTGTGCACTCTTGTTACAATTCTTGGCATTATCCACAAAAAGGCTAACCTTTCTTTCTATTTGTTTTAAAATCACATTTCTCATTAACAATCAAGTATAATAAATACATCTTGAATCAGATCAATAATTTCAAGGGGAAAAAAAAAGAAAAGAAATATCTATTCAGTTATATAGACCACAATATTTTGAGAGTGGACAACAGGAAATTAATTTTTAAAAAGAATATACAATTAATCAAACGAGAAAACACCAATACCCTGTTGGTCCTAGTGCCAGAATTATGACACGTTACATATCTTTAAGTTACAGATGCTGCACCTTCCCTAGATTCTACAAATTCTAACAGCTGTTTAGTCTCCAAAAACAAGAAATTCTTTGTCTGATATCTAATAAAACATTTCACAGGAAATTTCAACAAAAAAGTTCCCCCTAGGGCTAGGATTCTTGGCCTTAATGCCAGGAATACCTTTCTGCACTTCTGGGACCTCTGAGACATGTCACGAAATATTTGCACATTAAAGCCCCAAAACTGATATGTCGGAATAAAGACGGAATACATATTCTTCATCACTTTCCAAAGCAAGAATTATCAGCAAGGTTTTTCTTTCCATTATGACCTCAAGTGAATATCCACCACATTATCTACTTGAGTCTCATTAGGGGTAGAAACCCCTGCAGGTTTTTTTATTTGAACGTAATTAGCTCTCACAATCGGAGGCAAATTATCCGTTGGAATAGCAAGAATTTTGTAACCTTTCTTAATAACCCTTCAACAATGTCACTCACAAAAATATTGAACAGAATTGCACTCCACTACTCACCTGATCCTCCTCTGAGCAAACTCCATTTATCACTACCCTCTGGCATCTGTCCATCAACCAGTTTCTAATCCAGTTCACCACTTTGGGCCCTAACTTCAGCCCATAGAGTTTGTTTAAGAGCCTCCTATGAGGAACTGTGTCAAAGGCTTTGCTGAAATCTAAGTTAATTATATCTAGTGTACGTCCTAGATCCAATTCTCTGGTCAGCCAGTCAAAGAATTCAATCAGATTTGTTTGGCACAATTTGTCTTTAGTAAAACCATGTTGCCTCAGAACTTGTAATCCATTAGATTCTGATGAGAAACAACATTGAGTGGGCATTTCCAAGTTGATTTTGCAGCATTTTCAGCAAGTTGGTGCCAACTTTTTGGAACTAGTTACTGTTAATGAAACATGATCACCCCACTATGATCCTGAGACAAAACAATAGTCCATGCAATGGTGGCACTCAGGTTTTCCAAGGCCAAGGAAATTCAAGACCTAAAGGTCAGCAGGAAGGGTTATGGCCACAGTGTTTTGGGATCAGGAAGGTGTTGTAGTGACTGTCCATCTTTCAAGGGGGTGAAACAGTTAATGCAGAATACTACTGTAACTTGCTGTTCTGATTAAAGGAGGTATTGAAAGAAAAAACGAAGGGGGAAGCTGCAAAGAGGAGTTCTCTTTTTGCAAGACAATGCACAAGGCTGACAAAATGATGAATATTTCACTGCATAAACCATCCACCCTACTCACCAGATCTTGTTTCATCTATTTTCAAATCTTAAAAAAAAAAAGTTTTAAAGGGTGAGCTTTTGAACGATTCGGAGGTGATTGTAGCAGCGGAGCAGTATTTCAGTGACCAGACAAAGTATTGTTGGAAGGATTACAGAAACTTCAGACACTTTGTGCCAAGTGTGTTGAATTTAGGGGTGAATATATAACTTATAAGTTTTATGGATCCACACTATTCCTTTCTTGTTTGGCTAATGCTTCAGCACCCCCTCATAGTTTTTTTTAAAACATTTAAAATCTAATAATATTCATACTAAATAGTGGTATACCTGCACTATGAACTTCTTCTAATAAAACAGTAGGCAAAGTTAAACAAAGTCTTGTCCCTCACTGGACACAATCTCTGCTAAAATACATTAGTTGCCTCCAGGATCAATTGAGATAAAGAAGAACCAATGTAGTTACAGAACAGGGCACATTTTGTTTATTGGAAGACATTAGACCTTTGAGATCAACCTTCTAATTGCCTATTTTGAAGTAACTGTGTATTTTCTTTTTGTTTCTGATTGATAAATGTATTTTTGAGGCAATCGCTATTGTGTCACAGTGAATGGTGAACAAGTGATAAAAGTATGAAGAACTATTTTTATACATCAATTCATTTGAGAAAGCTGTTGAAGTCTTATGAAAGTATTGCCACATTTTATGCACAATAAAAATGGGTTTTATGGCTAGTGAAATTTTGAACACAAATTAATGATCTTTTTAGGGTAGGCATAGGGTATCAAATATATATGTTCTAGAATGTTGCCTGAGTAAGACCTGGGCTTCAGTGTCTCTCTCTTATATTTTAAAGCTTTTAGTTCTATTTAGTTTTATTTTGTTGGTTTCTACTTTATTTTGTTCCTTTCATCTACCATTCATAGTTTTACAGGGTTCTGTACTTTTTTCTTTTAATTTTCACTCGGGCGAGTCAGAAAACATACATGCGTGGTATATATGTGATCATGAGTACTCACTTTGCATGCAATTTTCTTTTTTTAATCAGGAACACTCAATTGTACTCAATCTTGAAAGCAGAGGATAATAAAATGATAGAACAAAAAACAAATTTGCAAAGGTCTAGCTAGATGCAATGACTTACAAAATATCATAACAGCTTTAAAGATACTGCATCAATTACTTGGCAGCTGATGTGAAAAAAAAAGAAAAAAAAAACCCCATAGAGCTGGGATAAGACCCAGAGGACTAGAGACTGGCAGATGTGGTTCCTATTCACAAAGGCAGAAGTAAAGAGGAAACAGGGAAATAGAGGCTAGTGGGGGATGGGATAGTTATTAATGCATTTTAATGGAATAAAGTGCAATATTTGCCTCTTAATACATTAAATGTAAACATTGTGGGGCTCATTTTCAAAAAATAAAGATGTCTAAAAAATGACATAAACTGGTACTTGGATGTTTAAATCAAAACGTCCAAGTGCCAATTTTTTAAACTAAGTTTTTAGACATCTTGCAGGTCATTTACATTCCAGGATGTCTAAATGTTAAGTGAGTATAATAGAAGCATGCTTTGGATGGGATATGAGTAGCCTTAGCACTTGGATGTCTTGCAGAGATAATCAAATATTTCCCAAGATGTCAAGGATGCCATTTAGACGTCTGGAGATAGGCCTGATTTAAAGGCATCTGAGGACCAAAAAGGTACCCAAACTGACCAGGTGACCACTGGAACAATGAAAGCATGGCCCCCCACATTCCCTCAGTGGTCACTGACCCACTTCCACCACCCCTCAAAAAAAAAAAAAAAAAGAGATGCAAATGAAATTACCTGGGTAGTAGGGAAGGTGAGAGGGAGAGATGCTGCTGAACCTGGGTGTGGGGGGGGGGGGGGTGAGAGGGAGACATGCTACTGGACCTGGGTGGGGGTGGAGGTAGATGTGCTGCTA
Organism: Geotrypetes seraphini; assembly: GCF_902459505.1. Classification (NCBI taxonomy): domain Eukaryota; kingdom Metazoa; phylum Chordata; class Amphibia; order Gymnophiona; family Dermophiidae; genus Geotrypetes; species Geotrypetes seraphini. The sequence goes on along the minus strand of NC_047089.1, from coordinate 74,376,630 downwards.
GACCCGGTTGGGGAGAGGGGGAAGGTGAGAGGAAGATATGCTGCTGGACCTGGGGGGGGGGGGGCCGTGAGAGGGATATATGCTGCTGGACCTGGGGAGCGGTGGGAGGAAGTGAGAGGGAGAGATGCTGCCTAAAATTTCCATGTAATTTTTTTTGTTTAGAAAACCAATGTAAAGAGAGGTATAATAGCCTAAATTAAGTTTAATAAAAGTGTGGATAACAGTATCATTGCAGGTTGATCTAGAAAAGGATGTAGTTGTTACACCCACTGTGCTAGAAATAATTCTTTGAGACAGCAAAGTGTTTCCATAGTTAAACCCAAATATTGTGTGTGGTCTGGTCACTTTAAAACAAATCCCATATTATAAATGACCCCCAAGCTGATGACCTGGTTTCTAAGTAGAAGTATAACACCATCAGTACACGTTGCATTTTCAAGTTTCGAGTGATTGATTTATCCACCCACGGAACATCTGTCTTTTTCAGATTAAGCTGCATTTTCTTAAAATTTAATCAAGATTCCCAGTTTATCTAGGCATCGTTTCAATTTTTTAACAGCATTTCCATAACTTGATTTCATCGAGATACAAGTAGTACTTCGTCAGCAAAGGTATGGTGACATACTCAAAACTTCTGAACAACATTGCCCCAAGGTATCAAAAAATATTAGATAACATGGGGATGTCACATGTTACTGCAACAGATTTAAATGACACAAACAAGTGCTAATAGCTGAATACAAATTATTTCAGCATGCATATCACCTTTCTATGTCTGAATATTCTAATCAAACAAGTAGATAATTCATTCTGTGTAGAAATCATAACAATTTTAACTTAAAGCCACACAACTGTGGTGACAATAGCATATCACACTGAGATACTTAACAGGCTTTAGTTTAGTCAGATCATCTGATTTTTAAATGTCAAATAAATAGAGAATCTAATCTAATCTTCAATTTCTGGGTCACTTTGGGCCTGATTCTCTAAAAGTGTGTCCCGATTTTAGGCAGCTATAGGCGTCCTACAGCTGTCTAATCAGCCAATCGGGATGCACGTTTTTTTAAAAAAATGCTCCCCAGGCAGGCCGCCTATATTGAAGGCGAGGCCCGCAAGACACCTAGGCCCTGATTCTGAATAGGACGCCCGGGAGAGGCGTCCTATTCAGAATCGGCCTAAACTAAACCCCGATTCTGTAACCGGCGTCCATGTTACAGACGCGGGTTAGAGAAACGGGTTAGATTAGACACGGCCCGCTACATTTATCGCGGCAAGGGATCTCTCTGCCGCGATAAGTATAGCGGGCCGCGGCCCCCTGACCAGGAGGGTGCCCAAACCCTCTGCCCGAAGACGCACCCCCCCACTACCGACCGCCCCCCCCCCCCGACAATATCGATAACTGGCAGGAGGGTGCCCAATCCCTCCTGCCCGAAGACGCACCCCCCCGCGCTAACCCCCCCAAACCTCCACTCCACCAAACCTGTTCTTAGATGGGTCTTGCACGTCTTGAGCCGGCAGGCACGCCTCGTCGAAATGAAGCGGGCCCGCCCCTTCCCGTCCCATCCCGCCAAAGCCTAAGGCCTGATTGGCCCAGGCTCTAGAAGCCTGGACCAATCAGGCCTTAGGCATAGCGGGTCCGCCCATCCCCACTAAGTCTAAGGTCTGATTGGCCAATCAGGCCTTAGATTAAGTGGGGATGGGCGGACCCGCTATGCCTAAGGCCTGATTGGTCCAGGCTTCTAGAGCCTGGGCCAATCAGGCCTTAGGCTTCGGCGGGATGGGCCGGGAAGGGGCGGGCATGCTTCATTTCGACGAGGCGTGCCTGCCGGCTCAAGACGTGCAAGACCCTTCTAAGAACAGGTTTGGTGGAGTGGAGGTTTGGGGGGGGTTAGCGCCGGGGGGGGGGGGTGCGTCTTCGGGCAGGAGGGATTGGGCACCCTCCTGCCAGCTATCGATATTGTCGGGGGGGGAATCGGTAGTGTCGGGGGGTGGGGTGGTGTCTTCGGGCAGAGGGTTTGGGCACCCTCCTGGTCAGGTGGCCACGGCCCGCTATACTTATAGTGGCAGAGAGATCCCTTGCCGCGATAAGTATAGCGGCCGCGTCTACTTACAATGTAGGCCAGCATTTTGCTGGCCTACATTTTAAGCTTCTCCTCTACTAGGGAGACGCGTAGGGCCGCCTAGGTTCAGCCTAAGGCCTGCCTAAGGCCCTTAGACGAGCTTAGGCATCTTGCGGGTCTCCCTAGGCTCCCGGAGGTGCCTTCAGGCTTGCCTGGGGAACATTTTTTTTAAAAAAACGTGCATCCCGATTGGCTGATTAGACAGCTGTAGGACGCCTAAAATCAGGATGCACTTTGGAGAATCAGGGCCTTTATGCCTAACTACAAATCAAGAGTTTACAATATGTTTAGGCCCATCCAGTCTGCCCATCCACAACATCCATTATTTCCTCTCCCTAAGAGATTCCACATGCCTATCTCATGCTTCCTTAAATTCAGTCTTTGTCTCTACCACCTCTACTGGGAGCCTATCCCACACCATCTACTACCCTTTCTATAAAAAAATATTTTCTTAGATTACTCCTGAGCCTATCACCTTTTAACTTTATCCTATGCCCTCTCATTCTGGAGCTTCCTTTCAAATGAAAGAGACTCTCCTCCTGTGCATTTATGCCATATAGGTATTTAAATGTCTCTATCATATCTCCCTCTCCTGCCTTCCCTCCAAAGTATACACATATTGTGATCTTTAAGTCTGTCCCCATACGCCTTATGACAAAGACCACTGACCATTTTAGTAGCCTTCCTCTGTACTGACTCCATCCTGTTTATATATTTTTGAAGGTGTGGTCTCCAGTATTGTACACAATGTAGCAATCATTCAATAGAGGGAAACATTGAGCTGTCATTAGAATTATAGTTCACTTCTTCCTCCGTATTCGCTGTGATAGGGGATTAACAGACCCGCAAATAAAGAAAAACTGTGAAAAACTTTTTCATATGTTATTCACTGTTTTCTATAAAAAACCATCGTGAAAAGGGTGAAACTGCAAATAACACGGTGGGAGATCTGGCCCGTTCCTGAAGGAGAGGTAAAACACGGTAAAGAAAGTGCTGGGACTCAGTGATTTTCTCTGTTGGGAATCAACTATTTTCTATGTAAATGCTTGGAATCAGTGATTTCTCTATGCAAGCTGATGTAACTCGGGATAAGAGCTAGCAAACTAAAAACTGCAAATAATCATAACCGCAATTGCTGAAACTGCAAATACGGAGGGAGAAGTATACAGCAGTTTTTAGTACAATACAGTTGAGTTACATACAAGTAGACTGGTACAATTATGTTATGTAGAGTTTGGGGAGGGAGCTCTTGTGGTTACTGGAAGGGTGAAATGTTGCATAGGTTGCTGTAGGAAAGTATACTTACTAAGTATCAATATATGTTCTCAAAAAGGAGAGTCTTCAGTTTCTTTCAAAATCTGAGGTAGTTAGGTTCTGTCTTGATAATTGTTGGAAGATTGTTCCAGGTCTTGGTGTAGAGGTGAGTAGCGAGTTGAATTTGTGGTTATATGTTACACCTTTGGGACGGAAAACCCAATTGAAATGTTTTAAGTTTTCTGACTGATATTGACCAGAAGTTGACTAAGGTTTATTAATGGCTCTGTGGAGTTCACATATAGGATGTGAAACATTACACAAGATAGTTTGAAGGTAATGCAAGTGTTAATAGATAGCCAGTGCAGCCTACTGCAGTAAGGTAAGATAGAATCATAATTTTTTCAGTTTGAATATTAATCTTATTGCTATATTTTTTTTTATCAGTTGTAGTTTGTTCTCGAGGGCAGAGTTAATGCCAGATTTACAGTAGTTTAGTTGGGATAGCACAAACATCTGTATCACTATGATAAAGTGATGATCACGGAAGAAAGATCTGAATTATCTTAGCTGTCTCATGCAGACAAATACATAGGTTGGAGATTTGGGGTTCATAAGATAGGGCAGAGTTGAGTATAACTCTGAGGACCTTAGAGGTTTTGTCTATATTTAGAGAAGTTCCTGAGGGTAATATAACAGTTGTAGGGATTGTTTGTGAGGTGTTGTGCAACCATAGGACGTTGTGTTTTGTTGTGTTTAGTTTCAGTTTGATTGTAGCACAGGTATGCATTTTGTCTTTACCACTGGATTTGTTTTGAGAGAGATCAGATGTGTTGTGTTGGATCAAGATGAGCAGGAGGATGTCATCTACATAAGATAGTAAGCATTAGTTATTGTTGAAATTAATTTGACCCAAGGAACTCATTTAGAGTTTGTATAGTATTGGGGAGAGTGGTAATCTTTGAAGGACACTGCAGAATGCTTTCCAGCTTATGGAAAATGTTCCATCTTTCCAGACGAGGTATTTCCTATTCTGTAAGAAGTCTTTAAACCAGCTTAGAACAGTGCCCTCAATGCCTATAAAGTAACCCCCAGAGGTCACAAACAATTGGGCCCAATATTTAGCCTGTGGCAGCAAGAGGCATAAAAGCTGCTCACAACCATGGGCTGACCTGAATGAAGTACCATGAGGCTGTTGCTAAAGGTCATGGCATCTTTCCAGAAGTAGCCACAAGGGCAGGACTGAGTTGGGATTACAGCTGCCCCCATCTCTTCATGGAATTTTGGTAGGCTCAGTGGTGGTGATGGGAGAGGGGGTGCAGTACCTAGGAGTTGTCCTTGTCATTGAGTTAGAGCAGGGGTCTCAAAGTCCCTCCTTGAGGGCCGCAATCCAGTCGGGTTTTCAGGATTTCCCCAATGAATATGCATGAGATCTATGTGCATGCACTGCTTTCAATGCATATTCATTGGGGAAATCCTGAAAACCCAACTGGATTGCGGCCCTCAAGGAGGGACTTTGAGATCCCTGAGTTAGAGAGAGTGGCTGGGAATCTTACCTCAATAGGGGAGAAGAAGGAGAGAAAGGCTTCGGAAGGGGGGCTTATGTGCTTCAAAGGATGTTTTGGGGCAAGGGAGAGGGACAGGAATCAGGGGTGCAAAGAACACCTGCAACCCTTATGAAGGTTCTGGATAATGTTCATCTTGACAACAAAAACAAGACTCTACTCCACTAGACAGTCATCAAAAGACAAACAAGAAAAGTGGAGCGGGCTCACAATTCTTCACAATTAACAAAAATCAGTTCATCAACAAACTTTTAAATACTTTCACATATAATATGCTGACTGTAAAATCTCACAATAATATCATAGGAAGGTGGAAGGACCTCAGATTTCCCTTCCCGGCTCACAATAAAACAGCACATACTGGTCCATTCAATGAGATATCTTGTCAATCATCGGTCTACCAACCCCTTTCAATCATTAATTAGATATGCAACAAATTCAATAAATAATCAAAAAACAGGAACTAAGCTTTCATTAATAAACATCTGATCACTGATCTCAACGGGGCCCTTTCACCCTGAGCTTCTTCAGGAGATCAGAAAATAAATCGTCCACATACATCCATGCTCCAAATAATTCTTAATAATACCCACAACGCATACTCTACAACGCAGAATAAAACACTTATCTTACTTGGAAAAGGCGCAGGCACTCTTAACTTTAAAGCAAAGATTTAATAATCAACCATACGATGGCAAGCTCTGTAAAATTGAGCAAGGTTTACCTCAGCTTTGATACTTCTGCTAGTTTAGCAGTTATGAAGAAATTTTGATAATAATCTATTCTGGTGAGCAGAGTTTTTGGAGCCATTAAAAGCTATGGGGCTCATAATAATAATAATAAAAAGTCTAAAAAGTGGCCTAAATGGATATGGTAGGAAGGTGTTACGTGATTATACGTGCTAGCACATGCTATGTCAGCAATTGTAATAAAAGTTATTGTAAGGTGATTATTGATATTTTATGCTTTAGCGTATTATAGAGTTATGTGCAAGATGAGAATTAATTGAATGAGATGTAAATGAGGAAGCTGCCATCACACATTCTCATTTTTTGTATACATTGATGCACTTTCTTTAGGGATATCCTGAAAACCCAACCAGCTGGAGATCCCCCTGGACAGTTTTGAGAACCACTGCTCTACAACATTAGAGATGCTGAAGTTCTTTCTCCTGCCTTCAGATTCTTCTGAAGCCAAAAACTCAACAGAGAAAGGATATAATATATAATGTTAAGAAAATCATTTCATGCAATTGTGCAAAACATTGGGACACCCACTCTGTGTAAGTATTGTATCAACTGAGCAATAAATGCAAATAATATGTAGATCCTCAGTTATCATGACTCTCAATCGTCAGGACAAGCCTGTAAAAGAGTTGTGAGCTGTCTTAACCCAAACAGGGTAAATTAAGTGTAAAACATCCCTGGACCTGTGCATATGCGCATAGTGCTGTTAGTGATTGTGAAAAACAAAATTACAGTAGAACCTTGGATTACGAGCATAATCCGTTCCAGGAGCATGCTCGTAATCCAAAATGCTCGTTTACCAAAGCGAGTTTCCCCATAGGAAATAATGGAAACTCGCTTTGATGCGTTCCCCCCCCCCCCCGAGAACCGGCATTGCTCCCCTCGAAGGCCCCCCCTGCGATCAGGAACCCCCCCTGTGATCCGGCACCCCCCTGCCTCGAACCGGCACCCCCCCCGCCACGATCCAACCCCCCCGACACGATTGGGCACCCCCCCGACACGATCTGACATCCCCCCCCGACACAATTGGGCACCCCCCCCGCCGCTTCTTACCCTCATCTGGGCACTCTAGAAGATCGGACTCCTCGTCTGCTGGGCCTTGAGCATCTGAGCATGCTCAAGACCTGCGAGTTCACGTTCATGTTCAGAAAGAATTTAAAAAAGAATTTAAACTCCAGAAAAAATGTACGTTGAAGATTGTACTTATCTCACTGATTGTGAACATTGTCCAAATGTCTAAGTAATTCAAAGCTGTGCTGAAGAATCAGATGCTCTACAGAGCTCCATTTCGGAGAGAAAATCCCCTTCTTCGGGAGCTAGCACTGGATGTTTGCTGGAGACACACTGGAGAGAATGAAGAGACGCTGAATTTCAAAATGAAAATGGCGCTTTGGCGTGGAGACGCCCTTGAGAACTACTGCAGATCAAGTAACTACGCAGTGAAGTCAAAGGACATAATGACGTTGAAAATTCAGAGGGAAAATTTAAAAGTGCTCAGTTCATACAATACTTACACAGAGTGGGTCCCCCAATGTCTTGCACAATTGCATGAAAGGATTTTCTTAACATTTCTGATTCTTCTGGACAGTGCACTGTAGCATGGAGCTGGCATTTCTTTATATAGAAAAAAAGCACATCTTTTTGAAACAAGTGCCAAATTATTCTTGACTTTTGAGTTTAGCATGTCCACAGCAAAAATGAAAGCCTACTTTTAAAACCAATAGGAGGAAATATTTTTTCACTCAGATAATAGTTAAAGCTCTGGAACGCATTGCCGGAGGTGTGGTAAGAGCGAATAACGTAGCTGGTTTTAAGAAGGGTTTGGACAATTTCCTATTATTGAGAAAGACATGAGGCAAGTCACTGCTTGCCCTGGATCTGTAACATGGAATGTTGCTACTCTTTGGATTTTAGCCAGATACTAGTGACCTGGATTGGCCACTGTGAGAGTGGGCTTTAGTCTGATCCAGTAAGGCTATTCTTATTTTCTTACATATTTATGAAAAAAAAAAAAAAATCAGGAAAAAAAAGTTAATTCTCCCAACCCAGCTCATATTGTTTCTCAGATTCTACTGCATGTATATCAGTACAACTGTAGTGCCTTGCAATATTCATCAAATCTTTGAACATTTCTCCTTCCCTCTTTACCTCTGGAGTTGATTCTTGGCCAATATAATTAATCCATGGGCTAAAAATACAGGTTTATTTATTAAAATTATTAGTATTTACATTGGAAATAGAGAAAGATACTGCCCTTTTAAGAGGCCTATGTCAAGTCTAGAGTATTCAACTGTACTTCTGTGATCCCTAGTGGCAATACTGTGAGATAACCATCAGCGGTTATGGCCAATATTTTGCACACAGAACCAGCATGGGCATGAGTGACTTGGATTTACTCCTGCCTAGTCTATCCCTCTAGGTTATCATGGACACTAAAATAAGCCCAGAGGTTCTACAGGAATATTGGGGGGGAGGGGGAAGAGCTACACAAGGAGGAAGCATATATGGGTGCTTGGGAAGAGGGCCTATTGTTGGAGAGAAGGATTCAGAAGGGGGTCATTCAATTAAATTGCACAAGCAAACTAGGCATGCAACCAAAGCTGTGCATGCAATTTTGAGCACCAAATGTAGAATTTAGGAGCATGTGCATACAAAATCTTTGACCAAGTCAGCACCATGAAAAAACTTTTTCTCCACGCTTCAGAATCCACAACAGAGGGTAAGAAAGGTTCTCGTAGCCCACAAATAACCAACACTTGGAAATTCATATTTTGTTCTATGCACTATTCTATTATTTGTTCATGTGTCTTTTCCCTAACAGACATCTGCCTTTCTAATCCATTTCAAAAGAACAGGATGACTGCCATATTTTTTGCCTGAGCAGGGTAGAAGGAAATGTACTACGAGGCATGTGGCCATACGTTTTGCTGACAGTTCCAATATGCTCATTCACAGCATGCTTGTATGGATGCAAGGGAGAGATTCCAGCCTAGCTCTAAAGCATTAGAGCCCAATCCTCGCAGGTCCTACTCTTTGGAATGCCTTATCTCCCTTTCTAGATCTGCACACATCCCTAGAAAAGTTCAAATGTGATTTAAAAATGTTCCCTTTTGAAGATACCTGTACTTAAATGCATAATAATGTTTTCAGCATGAGCCTGCCATATCCACCAGACAAATCACCACCTTTCCCTATGTGCTTTTTCATTAGAAGCTATGCCCTTCTTTAGCTATGCCTTCCCCTCACTAGACAGATGTTGTCCCAAAAGAACCTTCAAGTTCAAAGTCTTCCAGGTACGTTAGTCAGATTGTGAGTCCACCGGGACAGATAGGAAGAAATACTTGAGTACCTGAATGTAAAACGCTTAGTCTAAAAGCAGTGTATAAATATTAAAATAAATAAATATGGGGTCTTCAGAAGCAAGATGGCGGCGGCGTGGTAACAGCTTTTGAGTTGGGCTCCATCGTTCCTTACAACTACTACCTTATTACCTCAGATTTGAAATCTGTCGAAGATGCCCCATACCAAACGTAAGGGCTTTGTTCGAGTGGATCCGCCCCCCTCCCACTGGGACAAATGTCAATGGAATGCTTCTTTACAAGCTCTCCGGCCAATATCAAAGGGAGCAGGAACCCAGCAATAGCTCTGATGGAAGGAGCCACCGGAGCTGTGGGACTTGAGATCTCGCTCACCTATCCCGGCATCAGTAAACGTTGAGAGCATGAGCTCTGAGGACCTGACGAGTCTGACGGCCTCACGCATAGGAGGGCCTCACGCCGGCTAGAGCACCAGGGAACTAACAGCGGCAGGAGCGGAAGATAGCCTCTCCTCAAAGGTGAAATTGGACAGCATTTGGCGAGTGCTCCAGAAGTTAGAAGTAGCCACAACTACATCTGCCGGTTAGATCAACAATTGTGAGTAAATTGGATGATCTTACAGTTTCTGTGCGTAGTATTCAATCTGACACTAACACAAAGTTTGACCAAGTCAATAAAGAATTGCTTCACTTCAAAATCTTACAGTAACATTTACTAAAGAAAGACTTTTCCTCCAAAGGAAAATCGAGCAACTTGAAAATCACAATCGAAGACTTAATCTTAGAATTTTGAATTTTCCTAAATCTTCAGTTACCACTACATTAGATATGTTCAAAAAAATACCTTATTGAAAATTTAAAGTTTCCTCAGGACTCGATTCCACCTATAAATAGGATATACTATCTTCCTAAGAAAGCTGATTCTTCATCACAAGATGCACAGGCTGCTGGATCACAACTCCCAGGAAGAAATAGATTAAGATTATGATTAACTGTTATATATAATTCTCAAGGATTCCTAAATTGTGATTAGGTTTGAATTCTTTATTGACTTTGGGAACTTTTCTTTTACTGTATACTCTTTATTACTGTAACAGGTGGATACTTGTGATTTCATTTGAAAAAGATAAATAAATAAAATATAATAAATAAATAAATATATCTCCCTTAATTCCCAGGTACTCAAATCCCTCAATACATCTCTGAAGGTTAGGTAATTTAGTCTTTGTTTAGGACAAACAAAACATACTACAGGAGAAAAAATAAAATGGCACTTACTGTATGTACTCAAATATAAACTGAGATTTTGAGGCCAAAAAAAATGGCCCAAAAATGATGGTCTCGTGAGAACTCACAGCAGCTATTTAGCTAGCGGTTCAATGCCGGGCAGGAGCAAGGAAAACTTGCTCATGCCCGATATTCCCCTGGGCCAAGAACACAAGGCAACCATTCAGGGAGGGGCTCAGTGCAGGGCAGGAGCACAGAAAACTTGCTCCTGCCTGGTACACTGCTGGACCACCAGGGATTCAAAAAGGTATGCGGGGGAGATTAAAAAAAAAAAGAAAAATGGCAAAGTCAGCTGGGACAGGAGACAGGATTGAACCCTTCTGTTCCGGCCCACCAGATCATACGGCATGCCTGTTGGAGGCCTGCAGGAGATTGGGAGAGAGGGGGGGACAGGGTACAAGGCAGGGAGGGGGCTGGGTGCAGAACCTGGCAGGGAGGGAGAGATGGGGAACAGTGTGAAGAGCCTGGCAGGGAAGGAGGGGGCTGGGTGGAGAACCTGGCTGGGCAGGAAGGGAGGGGGGCTATGTGCAGAGCCTGGCAGGGGAGGGGGGGCATGGAACAGATCCTGGCAGGGCACATGAATATTAACCCCTCCACCCTGTCTTATATTCGAGCCAACCTTTTTTCTTCCTTTTTTGGGTAAAAAGGGTACGCCGTCATACTCGGATCAACATATTCAAGCATATACAGTAGTTGAATATTGGGGTCAGTAGCAATACTTGGAAGTTACGTGGATATGGCCAACAAGGAAGTGTGTGGCACAGTGGTTAAAGCTAGTCTCAGCACCCTGGGGTTGTGTGTTCAAACCCACGCTGCTCCTTGTGACCCTGGGTAAATCACTTAATCCCTCATTGCCCCAGGCACATTAGCTAGATTGTGAGCCCACCGAGACAGACAGGGAAAATGTTTGAGTACCTGAATAAATTAATGTAAACCATTCTGAGTTCCCTTGAGAGAACGGCATAGAAAATTGAATGAATAAATAAGTCCCATACATCTATAGCTAATCAGTCAAAGTTAGGCCTGATATTCAGGCACTTCTGTTTGCCCGAGGAGCTATAAAAGCACCAACCCTGAAAACTGTTGGTGCCCATACAATGTCCAAAATCATGCTGGCTCTGCCCAAACAGTGCTACAGAGGTCAGAGAGAATATCCAGGGTACTTCCCAGTTAAATGCTGTTGAATATACACTCTCGAGGCAGTCAACATGTTTTAATCATTCAGGAGCCTCTACTACCCAGTTAAATCCTGCTCAATATCGGGCCCATAAATGTCAAGGAACTCCTAAAAACTGAGACCAATTTATGGTCTGGTAAACATGAAGAGTTCTCAGAGTATTCTGTCTAAGTTTACTACATAAAAACTTGCTCATGACAAGTGATTTATTCACAGTATTTCTCCATTCAATTTCACAATAGAAATTACACCTACAAATATAAATACATAGAAAGAAAAAAAAAAAATTGTATAGGATTTACCAGCATCAGGGTTGAGGCAAGCCTCTTATCTTCAATTGTGGCAGCACCAACACCTGTACTTTGATATTATTCCTGCATTTCTAGAGAAAAAAACTGAATTTATTGAAGCAATTTATCCTTCAGACTTGCAGCATGAAGACAGATCGACAGATACAGATAAACTGTTCTCATCTTCCTCCAACAGCTTATTGCTTGTGCATCCAGTATATCTCTCTTGGTTGTGTCTATCCAAAGCTGTTGATCTCTCGGTGCCCCCATTTTTATTTCAATTTAGAAAGGGATCCAAAAGGCCAACTGTTAGCCCAAGATAATGCTGTAGGCACAAAAACTCAACTTACTGAGAAGAGCACTTATCTTTCACTTATTGCTGCATCAGACAACTAAACTCTGCCACGCTAAATAACAACCACACTCAGAATTTCAAGTAAAGAGATAAAGGGCAACAGAGGAAATAATATTACCACCTGTTTTGCCCTAGAAAATATTTTATAATTCCAATATAGTACAATGAATACACTAAAGCATTAAAGGGAGAAATGATCAAACTGGACAGGTTATTTTAATATTAGCCCAGGCTATTAGTAACTAGGTCTCATTACATAAAATGGGATCTGTGTTAAAATAACATGAGTTCATAGTAAAATAACCATCTTAATGGTAACCCATGCTAACTTCCCCCGTAAGGGCCCGATCGGGTCCGATCTAGGAAGGTCCGATGAATTCAGGAAACCCTAATATGCAGATGGGGGTGATCGGAGGAACGCCCCCAGCTGCCTGCCCGGATCGCTTGATAGCAATCCCAGCGCATGTGCAGACCATCTGTAGACGGTCTGTGCATGCGCTGGACCTCCGGGCCCTGCATAGATTTTTTTTTCTTTTTTTTAAAGAGCTCGTGCACTGCGGTGAAGGGTGGGAGAGTCAGGGCCGGCAGACAGACGTGTTCAGAGCCACAACTTTTTGTTGTTGTTGTTTTAACTTTTTTTTTTTTTTACTTTTGTAGACCAGTGAGCCTGTGGTTTTAACCCACTTTAAACCCGCGAGTTAAAACCATGGGCTCGTGGTGCAGGGAAGAGTAGGAGCAGGCAGGAGAGATGGGGAAGAGCAGGCAAGAGACAGATCGGGGCAGAGCAGGATGACATTCGGGGACAGCAGGCAAGAGACAAATCGGGGCAGAGCAGGACGACATTCGGGGAGAGCAGGCAGGAGACAGATCGGGGCAGAGCAGGGCTTCTATGGAGCTGGAAAGTTGGAAAAATGTTTTTGACTGGTCCCCAGCAGTCGCTTCTTGGGATGATCGGCCAGCCCAGTCGGTTTAGAAAATTTCTGTTGTGAATTGCGTCCTTGCCTACTTTGCATGCGTTTCTCCTCATATGCATGCACAGATTCAAATCGGAATGCAGGAAAGGTTAGTGAATGGGGCCCGAGGGAAATCTGGTTGCAAAGGGTTCGCACACTGATCGGTACACGATCGGTTTGCTTTGTGAATCTAGCCCTTAAGTCACCTAGTGCACAGAGGAAGGAATTCATTAAAGGTGCTAAGCGCATTAGCGGGCACAAGCGGATTAGCACGCGCTAGCCACTAAAGAGGCCCATTGTATTCCTATGGGTGTCTTTAGTAGGTAGCGTGCACTAACATGCTTATTGTGCTTTCATAAATTCCCCCCTTAGTTTTGTTATTATTGCATGTTGATAGTCAAAATTTATATTTATTTAAGTTTTTTTATATACTACATATGGCCTAAGTGGTTTACATTCAGATACCCAAGCACTTTCTCTATCTGTCCTGATGGGCTTACAATTTATCTAATGTACCTGGAGCAGTAGAGTATTAAGTAACTTGCCCAGGGTCACATGGAGCAGCACTGGATTTGAACTCAGTCTCTCCTCCAGTATGCAGTTAATTGAAAACCTTTGCAGTAGCTCCTGGGGTGTTTTCAGCATTTTTGGGTAACATAACAACATAAGCAATGCCTCCGCTGGGTCAGACCAGAGGTCCATCGTTCCCAGCAGTCTGCTCACACGGCGGTCCAACAGGTCCAGGACCTGTGCAGCAATCCTCCATCTATACCCCTCTATCCCCTTTTCCAGCAGAAAATTGTCCAATCCTTTCTTGAACCCCAGTACCGTACTCTGCCCTATTACGTCCTCTGGAAGCGCATTCCAGGTGTCCACCACACGTTGGGTAAAGAAGAACTTCCTAGCATTCGTTTTGAATCTGTCCCCTTTCAACTTTTCCGAATGCCCTCTTGTTCTTTTATTTTTCGAAAGTTTGAAGAATCTCTTTGGGAGGTTGCCATGCAGTTAATGCAGAGAAAAGAAATAGCTGCTGTGCATTATTAGCTCAGATATAAATACATTTTGACCGCCTTACTAACTGTAAAATGGATTTCCTGCCAATTTATCTTCCCAAATGAATATTTTCTGTAAAGCCTTTTCTAAAATGCATAGAAGAATGCAGGTACAGTTGCCGGTAGATGCAATAGGAGTAGCCCATTTACAAATCTGCAATTTACATGCGTCAGTGTAGTCAGTGGTATTTCACAGTTTCAGAGCTGGTGTTAGGCATTCAGGAGCCCAGGACAGAAAACAGGGAGGGACCAAAAATCACCCGCAGGCTATACCAACTTTAGCCCAAAGCAACTGTCCTTTTGGTCACTCCCTAATGCCAATCCTGTGTAACTTATACATGAAAGCCATCTGGCAAACATATACACATAAAACTGCTAATTAACTAGAGAGTCTAAATATTATTTCCAGTATGAAGAGGGAGATAAACAACAGGAGGTTATGGAAAATACTTCTCCTAATCCCTCCAGGAGAGGGGTAGCAAAAGTAAACACTTTTTAATATATATATATATGCCAGAGAGCAGCCCTAAATCTTAACATTGAAATAGTAGGTCACTGAATTGAGTTCAGTTGAAGGTCCTAAGGTTCCTGATCATGTAAAAAGAAGTTTAGATGAACCTATATCATTAAAAGAGTTACAAGCGGCTTTGAAATCCCTTAGAGCTGGGACCGCTCCAGGTGGAGATGGATTTACGGTAGAGTTTTATAGAGAATTTCAAATTTCCCTTTTACCTTATTTATTAAAATTATATCAGGATCAACTGAATAAAGGTTGTATATCAGGCACTATGGCAGAATCTTTAACTATTGTTTTGCCAAAGCCAAATAAAGATCCAACATTGGTTTCAAACTACAGGCCTATATCTTTAATAAATGTAGATGGTAAATTATTAGCTAAGATTTTAGCATTAAGATTGGCTAAAGCTCTTCCGCATATAATAGGAATGAATCAAACTGGATTTGTTGCTCAAAGACACTCTTCTAATAATACTAGACTGGCATTTCAGATGTATTATTTAACAAAACAAATTAATGATCCAGCTTTTTCGGTATCACTAGATGCTGAGAAGGCTTTTGATCGTGTAGAATGGAATTTCATGTATCAAGCTATGGAGTGGTTTGGTATTGGATCCGGATTTATACAAATGATTCAAGCACTGTATAGCTCCCCAACTGCTCGTTTATACATAAATAATAATTTTTCAGATGCTTTTAAATTTGCTCTTTGATATAGTTCTTGAACCCTTGTTGTCAGCTATTCGACAGGCAAAGGACATACAGGGTATTCCATGTGCTGGAGTGGAATATAAAGTATCCGCTTATGCAGATGATATCTTGCTTCATTTGAGGAATCCGGAAACAACAATTCCATGTCTACTGGAGGTAACAGATACATTTGGAAAATTCTCAGGATACAAAATAAATTGGACTAAATCAGAGATTTTACCTTTAAATGTGCATTGTACAAAAAGTATACTTGATTCTTTCCCTTTTATTTGGAAAGAGGATGGAATAAAGTACTTAGGTATTTGGTTGAATAAAACACTCGAAGAGACAATGAGAATAAATGAAAAATTTTTATTACAAAAAGTAACAGAGTTGTGTGAGCAATGGAATCCTTTCCATTTGTCATGGTGGGGAAGAGTTCAAACTGTTAAAATGATGATTTTGCCTGTGGTTTGCTATCAATTGGAATGATACCAGTGTTTTTTCAGGGGTCTTTTTATAAAAAATTAAATAGTATTCTGGTTAAATTTATTTGGCTGGGTAAAATTGCAAGAGTGGCTCTAGTGTCTTTACAAAGGCCAATTGAGGGTGGGGTAAATTTCCCCAATTTTTATAGGTATCATCAGGCCTATATCACGTGTCAAGGTATGTATTGGGTCCTCCCAGAGCTTTTGGAACAATTACCAGAATGGTTATGGGTGGAGAGTTCACTTATATTTCCACTTAGGCTTGATCTTCTGCTTAGTATAAAAATGCCTAGAATACGTAAAGACAATAGAGTATTAATGGATACTTGGAAAACATTAAGACTTGTAGACAAAATAACTACTGATTCTATTTTAAAATCGACACATCAATCTATTTGGGTAAACTCCAAGATACAAATAGGCGGGTTTAAGGTTGTCTGGAAAGATTGGATTAAAGCAGATATAAGATCCTTAAAAGAAGTAATTGATAATGGTAAGCTGCTTGATTTTTCACAATTGCAACATAAATACGGTCTGAATAAAAAACAAAGTTATAAGTGGTTGCAGTTGAAGCAGGCTATTCAGGTGGGGTTCCCTGAATGGAAATCTTTAAATGATCATTACAGCTTAGAATTCTTATGTTTCCAGGCAGATTTTCTGGGACACCAGGCCGCAAAGTGGTATAAAATTATATCTAATTATTTGAATAAGAAACCTAAAAATGGATTAAGAGATATTTGGAGCATTGAGATTAAGCATCAGATTAATGCATCTCAATGGCCATGTATTTGGTCTTGGAGAATTAAAGGTACGATGTCGGCATCTATTAGGCAAACATGGTTCTTTTTGTTGCATAGAGCATTCTGGACCCCTACTAGATTACAAAAATTAGATTGCTCTAAGTCTAATAGATGCTGGCATTGTAAAATTGAAGTTGGAACTTTAGACCATCTTTTATTTTATTGTCCATGTATTCAGGCATTTTGGATATCAATCTGGGATCAAGTTAACCTAATGATGGAGAGTCATGTGGCATTGTCTTATGACACAGTGGTTTTTGGAATGTGCAAGAGGGCTAAATGCCAAATATCTGCAGCAAACAATAAATTACTGATGATTCTTACTGGTGTGGGATTTCAGCAAATAATGACTAATTGGAAAGACTGTTCTAGACTGAATTGTAGTTTCTGGTGGAACTCAGTATGCCATATGTATAAGATGGAAAGATTTCTTGCAGTACAGAGGGGGCATTTTAAAAGGTTTCAGGAGGTGTGGAGGCCATTAATTGAATATTATAATGATTAAGGTTTATTCTTTTTCCTTAGGGGATAATTTGTAGAAATGGGGGGGTGGGGGGGATAGGATAATCCAATTAAATAGCGGTATATTTCAACTGATTAATGGATATAAGAAACATGGTATATATGTATGAATAGAAAAGGAAAGGGGGTAAAATTATTGGAAATATGTTGTTATGAAATATTAGGGGATATATGTAATATGATGAGATATATTTGTTGTGCATTAATGTATATAATAAAATGAAAAAAGAGTTTGAGGAAGAAAGGGTGGGGGGAGGGATAGGTTAAAGTATGATTAATTGTATTATGGAAGAGGGATGTCTAAGTATGTATATGTTTGGATAGATTATTTTATTGATATGGGAAGGGATGAGAGGTGGATGGGGGGAATTAAAACATGTATAATAATATTGTGTAAGAATGTCAAGTGAGTTATGTGAATTAATTGTACTTGTTGAGAGAAATAAAAAGGAATAAAGATTAAAAAAAAAAAAAAAAGAAATAGTAGGTCACATGTAGAAATGGAGAAACATGACAACAGATAAAGGCCAAATGGCCTGTCCAGTCTGCCAATCCACAGCATCCACAATCCCCTCCTCTCCCTGACAGATCCCACATGCCTGTCCCATGCTTTTCTTGAATTCAGACAATCTTTGTCTCCACCACCTCTACTGGAAGACTATTCCACGCATCTACCACCCTTTTGGTAAAAAAATATATATTTCCTTAGATTATTCCTGAGCCTATCACCTCTTAACTTCATCCAATGCCCTCTCACTCTGGAATTTCCTCACTCTCACTCTGGAACTTCCTCACTCTCACTCTGGAATTTCCTTTCAATTCAAAGAGACAGCTTGTGTATTTATGCCACATATGTATTTAAATGTTTCTATCATATCTCCCCTCTCCCGCCTTTACTCCAAAGTATACATTTTGAAATCTTTAAGTCTGTCCCTGTACACCTTATAAAGTAGACCACCGACCATTTTAGCTGTCTTCCTTCGGACCATGGAATTTGAGACATTTTCTAAGAGATATATTTAAAAGATTTGAGTTTGCTTTTTGGCTGACTTTGTATCAGGTTCCCTGAAACAGGTGCTGAAATATATATTTTGGGTAGTCTTGTGTTTAGATGAAATTTATTTTTTGTTTCCTCTTACATACTGCACCATTGTTTGTAGGTTTTGAAAAACTGGTATCTGTTCTGACATGCTAAAGAGATGCTGCGGTAATCCCAGAGACACTATTAAGTGCTGTATCATGAGTAGGATGCTCTCCCTGTCTGTTTCTAAATTAGCTCATTGTTAATATTTTCCTCATTAAGGGGATCCTTTTATTAATCTGCAATAAGCACGCATATGTTTTTTTTTACCACAGGTTAAAATGCAGTACTGCAAGGTACGCTCAGGCATTTTGTGGTAGTTTCAGAGTGCTTAATAATAATAATAGTTTTATTTATATCCTGCCTTACCTTGCAGTTCAGGGCGGTTTACATCAAAGAGAAGCTGCATAGTATGCGGCGAGATTACAACACCATACAGAGTGAAATTACATCAGGCAAATATAAGGATTGTCAGTCATTCAAATTTAAACAAACTTGTCAAATAAATGAGGCTTCAACACTTTCCTAAATGTTTGATATAAGAGTGAGTTTAAAAGTAAATCAATTCCAAAGACCTGCCTGAAATGATAATGTTTTATCAAGATATCTTTTGAATTACGCAAATGCAAAATAATCTTTTAAATTGCCCATATGCTAAATAATTACATTTATTTTTTAGTGTTGGGGCATGTTTGGGGGCAGAGACTTGGCATGACTATGCTAATTGGTTAGCACATGGGCAGTGACGTAGCAAGGGAGGCACCCAGCATTGCCCCACCATGAAACTCCTACTTTTCCCCACAGCTTGACTGTCCCCCATACCTCTTGAAATGTTTGCCAGTACGAGCAGCGTCTTCCACCTCCTGTTCACGCCAGCCTTGGCTCCCTTCTGATGTTATGTCCTGGTCCAGCAACCAGGAAGTGACATCAGAAGGGAGCCGAAGTCTGCGCGAGCAGGAGGTGGAAAATGCTGCTCGAGCTGGTGAACATTTCAAGAGGTATGTGTTGGGGGGGGGGGCAGAGATGAAATGAGGTGCCGGCGCCTCCACCAAGAGGGTGGCCAGGGCAGTCTGCCCCCCTTACACCATTGCACATGGGCACTGATCAACACAGAATTAGCGTGTGACCCCTTACCAGATACAAAATAGGTGGCAACATGGGCTCATATGCTAATGGCCATGCACTAATGGGGATATTAGCACATAGACATTATTGGAAAAAGAAAAAAATAAACATGCCTTTTATCAGCAGTGCTAAAATTGGACTCAGTGA
Organism: Geotrypetes seraphini; assembly: GCF_902459505.1. Lineage (NCBI taxonomy): Eukaryota > Metazoa > Chordata > Amphibia > Gymnophiona > Dermophiidae > Geotrypetes > Geotrypetes seraphini. The sequence continues at coordinate 74,357,146 of NC_047089.1, read as the reverse complement.
ACAAGAAAGACGCACTTTGGAGCTGCTGCAGGTCACTTGAAGGGCTGAAGTTAGGACCCAAAGTGGTGAACTGGGTTAGAAACTGGCTGTCAGACAGATGCCAGAGGGTGTTGGTTAGTGGAAGTCACTCAGAGGAAGGAAAGGCAAGTAGTGGAGTCCCTCAGGGTTCGGTGCTGGGCCGATCCTGTTCAATATGTTTGTGAGTGACATTGTTTAAGGGTTAGAAGGAAAAGTGTGCCTTTTTGCAGATGATACCAAGATTTGTAACAGAGTAGACACTGAAGAGGGAGTGGAAAATATGAAAAAGGATCTGCAAAAGTTAGAGGAATGGTCTAATGCCTGGCAACTAAAATTCAATGCAAAGAAATGCAGAGTAATGCATTTGGGGATTAATAATCGGAAGGAACCGTATATGTTGGGAGGTGAGAAGCTGATATGCACGGACGGGAAGAGTACATAAGAACATAAGAAATGCCTCCGCTGGGTCAGACCTGAGGTCCATCGCGCCCAGCAGTCCGCTCACGCGGCGGCCCAACAGGTCCAGGACCTGTGCAGTAAATTTCTATCTATACCCCTATATCCCCTTTTCCAGCAGGAATTTGTCCAATCCTTTCTTAAACCCCAGTACCGTACTCTGCCCTATAACGTCCTCTGGAATTGCATTCCAGGTGTCCACCACACATTGTGGGGTGATAGTGTTCGAAGATCTAAAGGTGAAAAAACAGTGCAACAAGGCGGTGGCTGCTGCCAGAAGGATTCTGGGCTGTATAAAGAGAGCCAGTAGAAGGAAGAAGGTGTTGATGCCCCTGTACAGGTCATTGGTGAGGCCACCAATTGGGAGTATTGTGTTCAGTTTTGGAGACCGTATCTGGCAAAGGACATAAGAAGACTTGAAGTGGTCCAGAGCAGGGCGACAAAAACGATAGGAGGCTTGCGCCAGAAGACGTATGAGGAGAGACTGGAAGCCCTGAATATGTATACTCTAGAGCAGGGGTAAGGAACTCCAGTCCTCGAGAGCCATATTCCAGTCGGGTTTTCAGGATTTCCCCAATGAATATGCATGAGATCTATTTTGCATGCACTGCCTCCTTGAGATAAAAATCTATCTTATGAATATTTATTGTGGAGTTCCTGAAAACCTGACCTGGCTCCGGCTCTCGAGGACCTGAATTGCCTACCCCTGCCCTAGAGGAAAGGACGTTCAAATAGTTGAAGAGTGTTAATGTAGAACAAAATCTTTTCCAGAGAAAGAAAAATGGTAAAACCAGAGGACATAATTTAAGGTTGAGGTGTGGTAGATTCCAGAGCAATGTTAAGAAATTCTACTTTACGGAGAGGGTGGTGGATGCCTGGAATGCGCTCCCGAGAGAGGTGGTGGAGAGGAAAACGGTGGCTGAGTTCAAAGAAGCATGGGATGAGCACAGAGGATTTAGAATCAAAATATAATATTAAATATTGAACTAAGGCCAGTAATGGGCAGACTTGCATGATCTGTATATGGCCGTTTGGGGGAGGATGGGCTGGAGAGGGCTTCAATGGCTGGGAGGGTGTAGATGGGCTGGAGTAGGTTTTGACGGAGATTTTGGCAGTTGGAACCCAAGCACAGTACCGGGTAGAGCTTTGGGTTCTTGCCCACAAATAGCTAAGAAGAAAAAAATGTAAAAAATTTAAATTGAATCAGGTTGGGCAGACTGGATGGACCATTCGGGTCTTTATCTGCCATCATCTATGTTACTATGCTGCTTGGTAAAATGTCCTCTAATTTTTTTTTTTCATTTCTAATTTTGCCGGCTTTCAATAAATTGTTTTCTAATGCATTAAAAAAATAAAAAGTCCTGCTCTCTTTCTTCTTACTTTTCCTTGGCGGCAAATTATTCAAATAGGTTAGTCTAGCATATACCATTCCGGGAATGAACCTAAACCAGACCATGTGAATTATAATCTCAATCTCTCAAATTTAATGCAAATGGTCGTTGTGCAGCCTGCATTGTGCCCAAGACAGCTTTACTCTGACATTTATAAAATGTAATACGTACAAGCAACCTACCCAAGCGAGTCTAGAAATTCTTTTTTTATTATGCCTGTGGCACCCACAATGATAGGAAATATTTTAGTATCTTTCTGCCACATTTTCATAGTTTGAAGCTGTATTTCTTGATACTTAGAATCTTTTTTTTTTCTCTCTCTCCATGCGATTCTCAGTGCAGTCGATTGGGGCTGCCATGTCTCTAATTAATGCCATTCTAATGTTTCTCTATTTCACCAGGGTCCATTTTTCTTGCAACCAGCATTTTATTTGTTGGGATGGAGATATCCCAACGATCATAACCTCTTCATTTTTCTCTCCTTTGATGGTTTGCTTGATGCTTGGAATGCCAATGTAGTAACTTATTGCTTTTATACATGGCTATTATGATTGCCTCAATTTATTTAAGTAGACAAATGCCATATTTCTCTTCAGAGTGCTTTGGACATTAAGGGCCTTATTTATTTACACAAGTAAAACATGTTGGGTTTTTTTTTTATTGTTTCTGTTCTTTTTCTCTTTTATAAGCACATTGACCTCCTTTTACGAAACTGTGATAGCAGTTTCTAGCGCGGGGAGCTGCGCTGAATGGCACACACTGCTCCCAATACTCATTGAGTTCCTATGAGCGTCGGGAGCAGTGCGGGCAATTCAACGAGGCTTCCTGTGCTAGAAACTGCTATCGTAGTTTCGTAAAAGAAGGGGATAGTTTTATTAAAGGAGAGGGGTTTTAGAATAAGTAGTTTAAGGGGTGAGAAGTCCACAATTAAATAAAAATTATAACTTTACTTTAACCCCTTTTTATGAAGCTGTGTTAGGATTTTTTATTGCCGGTCGCAGCAACATTAGCCCCGACGCTCATAGACATTCTATGCGCATCAGAACTTTTACCACCACGGCCGGTGATAAAAAAAGCCTAACACGGCTTCATAAAAAGGAAGAGGGGGGTTGGTGACTACAATCACTGGTACTCTTGGAAGTCATTTCCCTGCTCTGTTCAACAAATCTCTCTTTCCCCTTAAATACAGGGTGTTCACAAAGTCTCTTTACAATGTCAAAAAATTACTAAAAAGGCAATTGATGAGATATGTTAATCAAATTTGTCCTATGTACTCAGTCATTATCAAAGTTTGTAATCACATTGCATTTGGGTATTTCAGGTATCTGGTTGATGAAAGAGACGCTGTTGAATAAAACCCTAAAAAATGGCTGCTCTTCAAGAAAAGGCACAATGTGTATCGTGGTTTATTGAAACCAAATCCGATACGCAGACTAAGCATGGAAAACATTCACCTTCACATCCGTCAATTTGTGCATGGCGCGAGAAATTTATGGAGACAGGGACAGTATTGGATAAAGAAAGGAGTGGACGACAAAGAATATCGGAGGAAAACGTTGATCGTGTAAGACAATCCTTTGCTCGTTCTCCTTCAAAATCCATCCATATAGAGGTATATTAAATGAGGCAAACAAAAAACTTCAATATCTACTCCTCACTTTGTAATAATTGTAAAGAGCCTTTGTGGACACCCTGTATGTACATTATCACCAAATATTTTGCTGTCTCTCTGGTCATGACCATGTTTGCCTGCCACTCTTCCATTACTGCAATTATCATGAATCAACATTTGCTTTGAGATCTTACTCTATGGGCCTCTTCTATCAAACTGTGCTAGCAGTTTGTAGCACGGTGAGCTGGCTGAATGGCCCATAGAGTTCATATTAGCGTCGGGAGTAGCACAGGCCATTCAGCGCAGCTCTCTGCGCTAAACACTTTTTTCCTACTCTGGAATTTTAATATTATTCCATTGTTCCTAACTCATGTTGTTTTACATAGTCCTAATCCACCAGGTGCAGTGATATAAAAATGTCAACAACAGTGATATCAACTCTCTTTGTACTCTGCGTTTTGCCCAAGTTTCCAGCTTTTGATCATTTTGAAAGTCATCACCCACCCAGACTGCTTTCTTCTATCTTGTCTGCCCTCTGCCAAGTTCTCCACTGATAGGTTAGCCGTTTATGACTGGCAAATCTTATTTTCTTTTTGACCAGGATTTAATAATAATAATAACTTTATTTTTGTATACCGCCACACCAATAAGTTCTAGACCAGGGGTAGGCAATTCCGGTCCTCGAGAGCCGGAGCCAGGTCAGGTTTTCAGGATATCCACAATAAATATGCATGAGATAGATTTGCATCTCAAGGAGGCAGTGCATGTAAATCCATAACCTGACCTGGCTCCGGCTCTCGAGGACCGGAATTGCCTACCCCTGTTCTAGGCGGTTTACAACTTACTCTCCAGCAACTAACTAATGTTACCATTATGAAATAACACAATCATTCAAAATAAGAGGATAGGAAAAATAGCTGGATACAATTAAGCAGGTGGCCAATATTTATCCTGAATAATTCCAAATATAGGATCTCTTTTACTAAGCCAGGGAGAGGTTCTACCATGGCCCAGAACACCAAATGCTCCGATGCTGCTCCAACAATTATAGAATTCCTATGAGTGGCTTAGTAAAAAAGAGGGCCTAATTTTGTGTTCAAAAATTAAGCAAATCTAACCCACCAACAAAGAACCAAATAAAAATTGGAAGGAAAAAGACCTCAAACACCCAGATGTAAAAAAAAAATCCCTCGTTATCCTTTTGTTCACAAATTGTTCATTTTGGACAATTCCAAATCAATCATACATAATGTCATTGCACTCTTTTTGATGGTGGCTTGGCCTTGTATTTACTTATATTTGTTATTTTTTGCATTGCATTGGCTACACCTATGGATATGCGATTCTTAGAACTAAAATATACCAATGGTTTTAAGTCATTCCCAATCCTGTCCAGGGGACCCTAAGACAGTCAAGTTTTCAGGAAATCTACAATTCATGTGATAGATTTGCAAGCGCTGCTACCACTTCATGTAAATTTGTCTCCTGCATATTCATTGTGGATCTCCTGAAACTCCAGCTGGCTGGGACCCCAGGACAGATTTAGGAAGCACCAGCTTAGATCAGTGTCTCTCAACCTGTGGTACGTGTACCCTAGGTAGTACGCGGGCTGACCGCCAATTGGTCCCTGCCACCCCCTTCCGCCCGCTAGCTCCATTTAATTATCCCGGACCTTCTCTCCAATGTCAGAATTGACAACAGGAGGAAGGCTTGTGGGCCGGCGGCGTGCAATTATTGCATGCGCCTGGCCCTTCTCTTCCCGGAGTTGCAGTGGGGATAATTAAATGGAGCTGGCGGGGGGAGGAGGGAAGGAATCAGCAGCGGGTCGTCTTGGGACAGACAAGCTTCGGCACTGGTCGCCTTTGGGGGAGGGAGGGTGGAAAGGGGTGGGACACAAAAGGAAGGTAGGGGGCATTAACACGGGCACAAACTCAGATCACAGAAGGAAGGGAGGGGGCATTAATAGGAAAAACAGTAAATGCAGCCATTTTACACAAGGGAGGGAGGAAGGGGGCACTAACTTGGGACATAGGAAGGAATTTGGGATATAGGAAGGAGGGAGGGGACAATTGTTGGGCCTGAGTGTGTGAGTGAGAGGAAGAGGAAAATTGGGTATAGAGAGGAGTGAGGTAAAGATGCATGGGGAATAGAAGGATGAGAGGGAGAAATGTTGGATATGATGGTGGAGAGAGAATAGAGGGATAGATTGAAGGAGATGCAAGGGGGAGGAATATTGGGTATAGTGATGGAGGGAGAGATGTTGCATGGTGTTGGATTGGGGTGATAGAAGGATAAATGAGCATGAGGCTGGTGGGCAATGGTGAAAAATGCTGCCTCTGGAGGATGAGAGAGGAAGAAAGGTTGGACTCCTGGAGGGACAGAGATGTTGGTTGGGGAATTAAATGAGGTCCGGAGGAGAGGAAGTGTGCAGGAGGCAGAAAGAAATATTGGATGCACAGTCAGAAGGAAGTATAACCAGAGACTCATGTAATCACCAGACAACAAAGGTAGGAAAAATGATTTTATTTTCAATTTAGTGATCAAAATGTGTCAGTTTTGAAAATGTATATCTGTTGTCTATATTTTGCACTATATTTGTCTATTTTTCTATAGTTGTTACTGAGGTGACATTGCATATTTAAAGTCATCTGCCTTGACATCTTTGGGGAAAAAAAAATGAATATAAATAATAATTAACATTTTCTCTGCGTACAGTGTGCTTTGTGGTTTTAAAAAAAAAATTTTGTGGATACCATTATGTATTAATAAGATTATATTGTGTGTATATGAAAACTGGATGGAAGAAATTGCATTACAATTAATATTATTATTATGGGGGTGGAATCATGGATGAAGTTTGGGCGGGTCTGGGGCGGAGTTTGGGCGGGGGTACTCGGTTGGTATTTGTTAGGCTTAGGGGGTACTTGGCTTAAAAAGGTTGAGAAACACTGGCTTAGCTTATAAGGGCTTACTGCTTGCAAAGAATTTCAGAAGATATTTGTGTGATTTTCCTCTAGAAATAAAGTCACGGGATTACAGGTCACATCTTATTTTGAACTGGATACTGGATTAGAGAAAGGAAAGAAAGAGTAGGATTAAAAAGTCAATTGTTTCACTAAAAGGAGGTGAGTAATGGAGGTTGTACAACATATCCATAAATGTGATCTAGGTGACATAATTATTCATAACTAAAAAAACAACAACCAAGAGGCTATTTTTACTAAAAGCATACAGTGACATATACTAAGGCACACCACTTGCTGAATATCCCATTTTATGCAATGGGTCCTATTTATTAATAGAAGAGATGGAGCAGACAGCAAACCAATGGAAACAATCACTAGTCAGGCTTTATTGGTATGATAAAAGTTCAAATGACTCGACACAGCATACGACTCGACACAGCATACCGGAACTCATCAGGCTATATGCTAGAAGCGAAGAAGGGGAACTGACAGGGTTAACGGTCAGTCTAGAAGAGGTATGCAGGCAGATTGATAGGCTTAAGAGCAATAAATCCCCGGGACCGGATGGTATCCATCCGAGGGGCATCAAGGAACTGAAAGGGTCTATAACTGAACTGCTTCAGCTAATAGCAAATCTGTCGATCAAATTGGGAAAGATTCCGAAGGACTGGAAGATGGCGAATGTTACACCGATCTTCAAAAAAGGTTCGAGGGGAGACCCGGGAAACTACAGACCGGTGAATCTGACCTCAGTACCAGGAAAGATGGTAGAGGCGCTGATAAAGGACCGCATCATTGATCATCTTGACGGACACGGGCTGATGAGGACCAGCCAGCATGGTTTCAGCAAAGGCAGATCTTGTTTGACGAACTTGCTGCACTTCTAAAAGAGCATTTCTCTCATACAAACGCACGGGGGGAAAAAGAAGCAAACATTGAATACAGGAAAAAGTCTGCAGCGGTCAAAACAGCAGTCAGGGAGGCCAAAATTCGTATGGAAGAAACTCTAGCAAAGAACATTAAAAAAGGGGACAAATACTTCTTCAGATACATTAGCGACAGGAAAAAGAACGCAAACGGGATAGTACGCCTTAGAACACCAGACGGGAATTATGTAGAAACAGACTCCGATAAAGCCAAACTACTGAATGATTACTTCTGTTTAGTCTTTACCTGCGAAGCACCAGGGCACGGGCCTCGGCTAGCAGCAAAGCAAAGCATGGAAGACCCATTTCAGAAGTTTGAGTTCACACCAGCTGAAGTTTACAAAGAACTTTCAAGACTCAAGGTGAACAAAGCCATGGGACCGGACAATCTGCACCCAAGAGTGCTCAGAGAGCTATGCGATGTTTTGGCGGAACCATTAGCAATACTCTTCAATCTCTCCCTAAGTACGGGGAGAGTCCCCCTGGACTGGAAAACTGCCAACGTGGTTCCTCTGCACAAAAAGAGTTGCAGAGCGGAGGCCGCAAATTACAGACCAGTAAGTCTCACAACAATAGTGTGTAAACTCATGGAAACTCTACTTAAAGGGAAATTAGACACGATATTGGATGAGGGGAATCTGAGGGATCCCTGTCAACATGGATTCACTAAGGGCAGGTCATGCCAGTCCAATCTCATCAGCTTCTTTGATTGGGTGACAGGAAAGCTGGACTCGGGAGAGTCTCTGGACATAGTATACTTGGATTTCAGTAAAGCTTTTGACAGTGTCCCGTAGACTATTAAACAAGATGAAATCGATGGGGTTAGGTGAGAAACTAACGGCGTGGGTCAACGATTGGCTGAATGGAAGACTTCAGAAAGTGGTGGTCAATGGCACCCTCTCTGAGACATCGGAGGTGACTAGCGGAGTGCCTGGGACCATCCCTTTTTAACATATTCATAAGGGACTTGACCCGAGGGCTTCAGGGTAAAGTAGCGCTGTTCGCCGCCGCCGCCAAACTGTGTAATATAGTGGGTGGAAGCAATCCCACGGATGGTATGACGCAGGATCTGATCAAGTTGGAAAAATGGTCCACGACATGGCAGCTGGGCTTCAATGCTAAGAAGTGTAAGGTCATGCATCTCGGCAGCAGAAATCCTTGCAGAACATACACCTTGAATGGAGAAACACTAGCTAGGACTTCAGAAGAACGGGACTTGGGAGTGATCATCAGTGCAGACATGAAGGCTGCCAAACAAGTGGAGAAGGCCTCATCCAAGGTGAGGCAAATGATGGGATGTATCAATAGAAGCTTCGTCAGCCGCAAACCTGAAGTCATAATGCCACTATATAGAACCATGGTGAGACCTCATCTAGAGTACTGTGTGCAATTCTGGAGGCCACATTACCGTAAAGATGTGCTTCGAGCTGAGTCGGTCCAGCGAATGGCCACTAGGAAGGTCTCTGGACTCAAGGGTCTCTCATACGAGGAAAGACTGGGCAAATTGCAGCTGTACTCTCTAGAGGAGCGCAGGGAAAGGGGTGACATAATTGAGACTTTTAAGTACGTCACAGGTCGTGTCGAGGTGGAAAATGATATATTCCTTCCCAAGGGACCCTCAGTCACAAGGGGGCACCCGCTCAAACTCAGAGGAGGGAAATTTAGTGGTGACATCAGGAAGTATTTCTTCACATAAAGAGTGGTAGATCACTGGAACAAACTTCTGACGCAGGTAATCAAGGCCACAAGCGTGCTCGACTTTAAAAATAAATGGGACATCCACGTGGGATCCCTACGTGGGTCGAGCAGCACTCAGACTTAATGGGGTGGGTCAGTAGAGTGGGCAGACTTGATGGGCTGTAGCCCTTTTCTGCCATCACCTTTCTATGTTTCTATGTTCTTTGAGGGAGTAAACAGGCAGATAGACAAGGGCGAACTGGTCGACATTGTATATCTGGATTTTCAGAAGGCGTTCGACAAGGTTCCACATGCACGACTAGTTCGGAAAACTGCGAGCCATGGAATCGAGGGTGAAATACTCACGTGGATTGAAGAATTGTAGAATTTCAAGTGATGGATTTAAGTCAAAATGATGTTACTTTTTGATGCACTTGATGTAATTTATAAAAATTAATAAAGAATTAAAAAAAAAATAAACCTGTCTGGAGCATAGGAAACAGAGAGTGGGGGTAAATGGACAATACTCGGACTGGAAGAACGTCACTAGTGGGGTGCTGCAGGGTTCGGTGCTTGGACCCGTGCTCTTCAACATCTTTATAAATGATCTGGACATAGGTACAACGAGTGAGGTGATTAAATTTGCGGATGATATGAAGTTATTCGGAGTAGTGAAGACAGGGGGATTGCGAAGATGTGCAACATGACATAATCAGGCTCGAGGAATGGGCATCGACATGGCAGATGAGGTTCAACGTGGATAAGTATAAAGTGATGCATGTCAGTAACAAAAATCTCATGCACGAATATAGGATGTCTGGGGCGGTACTTGGGAGAGACCTCCCAGGAAAGAGATTTGGGAGTTCTGATCGACGAGTCGATGAAGCCGTCCGTGTAATGTGCAGTGCAGTGGTGGCAAAAGGGCGAATAGAATGCTAGGAATGATAAAGAAGGGGATCACGAATAGGTTGGAGAGGGTTGTCATGCCGCTGTACCGGGCCATGGTGTGCCCTCACCTGGAGTACTAAGTCCAGCACTGGTCACCGTACATGAAGAAAGACAAGGTACTATTCAAAAGGGTCCAGACAAGAGCGACTAAAATGGTTAAGGGGCTGGAGGAGTTGCCGTACAGCGAAAGATTAGAGAAACTGGGCCTCTTCTCCCTCGAACAAAGGAGATTGAGAGGGGACATGATCGAAACATTCAAGGTACTGAAGGGAATAGACTTAGCAGATAAAGACAGGTTATTCACCCTCTCCAAGGTAGGGAGAACAAGAGGGAACTTTTTAAAATTGAAAGGGGATAGATTCCGTATGAACGTAAGGAAGTTCTTCTTCACCCAGAGAGTGGTAGAAAACTGGAACGCTCTTCCGGAGTCTGTCATAGGAGAAAACACCCTCCAGGGATTCAAGACAAAGTTAGACAAGTTCCTGCTGAACCGGAACGCACGCAGGTAGGGCAAGTCTCAGGGTGCTGGTCTTTGACTGGAGTGCTGCCGCATAAGCGGCTTGCTGGGCACGAGGGACCACTGGTCTGACCCAGCAGCAGCAATTCTTATGTTCTTATGACACAAGTCATGTTTTGGCTCAGAGGCCTGCATCAGGAGTCAAACTAAATAAAAATAACAGAATTAAAACTTTTAAAAAATTACACACATTCATAAATATATACATGTAGAAACTGCTAATGAAAGCAAATGATACAAATTTTTGCTTTAAACAGTGTATGACAAAAATATAAAGGATGTATGTAATTTTTAAATGTTTTTATTTTGTTTATCCAAAAAAAGGAACAGAAAATAAATCTGGGAATATAATAATGCCTCAGTATTAATCCATAATCCTTTAATACTGTGAGCAGTTCTGGTATCCACAGCTGAAAAAGATATAGGGAAACCAGAAAAGGTATGACAGACAATCAAATTGATAAAGAAAGGCTAATCAGGTTAAAGTTCCTCAACTCGGAAATAAGAAGGCTGAGAAGAGATACGAGAAAGATCTAAAAAACATGAATGGTGTGGAACAAACAAACAAATAGGGAACAGTTATTTACTCTTTCAAATAGTACTAATTAGCAGTTGATTTAAAGAAAGCATTGTTTTCAGTCAGTGCATCATTAAACTCTGCAATTTGTTGCCAGAGAATGTGCTCATTTCTAGCAGTACAGCCAAGTTTATAAACAATTTGAACAAGTTTCTAGAGGAGAAACCCAAAAACAATTGTTAGGCGGTATTAGGGGTCAAACCAGGAAATAAATCTCCCTATAATAATTTGTTGTACTCTGTCAAAAAACCCAAAATGGCTGCTGTCGGAGAGAGAGTTGGGCTTGATGGACCACTGGTGTGACCCAGTATGACAACGTTTTAGCTGGCTTTTACAAAACTGCAGTAGAGGTTTCTAACATGGGCTGGCAAGGTAAATGCTCGGACGCTCGTAGAATTCCTATAAGCGTCGGAGCATTTACCTCGCTGTCCCGAGGTAGAAACCTCTACCATAGCTTTGTAAAAGGGGGACTTAAAGTTTCTTAGAGTTATGGCCATGAGGACATTTTCCCACTTGTAAATTAAATTGGTTACTTGTTTGTCTTTCCCTGAATAGTAAAGTTGTTTACCTGTAACAGTATTTCTCTGTAGATAGCAGAATATGTTAGACACACAACTAACTGGGTTCACAACATCCAAGATCACCAACAATGACAGCTCTAATGGCTCAGATAAGACTAGAAGGTTTTTTCTGAGCATGAGTAGGAGTTCCTAAGCAACTGCTCTCTCATGAATATCTTCAGTCTGTTACAGAATTTAGGAATCAACTAACCTAGATGAAGGATGGGTTTTATGTGTCTGATTTATATAATACAATACAATCTTTATTTATATACCGCTAATACCTTAAAGAGGTTCACAGCAGTTTACATAAAACGACTTAAAACGAGTTAATACAAAAATTGTGAATTGGTTATCTTATAATTATAGCTTCTTAAGTACATATTCCTCAAAATGATATGTCTTCAGATCTTTTTTAAAAACTCTTAAAAGTTAATTTGCTGAATAATCAAAATAGGCAGAGCTTTCCATAGTTTAGCCACTCGATAAGCCCAGGTTGAATTATAAATTCTGGTATATTTTACATTTTTAATTTCAAGAAAATGAAAAGGATGGTTTTGCCTTAAATTAAAACCTGTCTCAGTGGTGAACTTAAAAAGTGGCGGTATATAATCTAGAGCAGGGGTATCCAACCTTTTGGATTCCCTGGGCCGCATTGGCCGAAAAAAATGTTTCTGTGGCCGCACAAATGTGCAAATGCTGCAGCAAGACAGAGGAGGGAGCTGGCATGACGGTAAACACCCGGGGGCAGCAGAGGAAAACACTGCATTGCCCTTGACCGGGGCCGCACAAAACACTTCACGGGGCCGCATGCGGCCCATGGGCCGCAGGTTGGACACCTCTGATCTAGAGTGTCCCTATAATAAGTTTTAAACAATATACAATAAAATTTATAATAGATCCTAGCTTCAATTTATCCTGCTGTTAATGAGAACCCCATTACAGGTAATGCTTCAAAAAGCAAGGATAAATCAGCTATACAAGTGGGGCATCCCACATCTGATGGATGCTGTATTTTTATTTACCTCTTGTATTTCCTGGTAACCAGAAGTGGATATAGTGGGAGATTTGACCACTAATTTAAAAAATCATTTCTATTTCCTTCTATTTATTTTTATCTAAGTAATGTTTTTTTCTTAGGCATTTTAGTTCCATTGTGGGACAGTGAGGGTAGCTACAAGTAAAGCAGATTTAGCACTGTGAATGTAAACCATTCTGATGGCGACTCTTATACGGTCTATAAAGAGTACTTGGATATAGTGTATACTGTACAAACATTTGACGTTGGATGCTAAGAAAATGTTTTACAATCATAAAATTGATGTGGCGAGGAACTCCTCTAAGGAATTGTTCCAGGTAGTTAACCGACTTATGGCTGCTCCTACTGGGAATGCTGAATTGGTGTTTCATAGCTTAGATTTTCTCTCTTTTTATACCAATAAAGTTCAGAAAGTTGCTAATTTGTTTTTCTGGGAAACCTTTACCGGCAGTTGAGGTCCAGTGTGCCAAGATTTGGATGGAATTTGAAAGAGTACCTGAGTCTGAGATAAAAGTGATTACTCAGGGGTTGAACAGAACCACATGTTCTACTAATCCATGTCCTCCTGAGGTGTTAGTCTCTATGCTAGATTCAATGTCTCCTTCAATTTCTCAGGTGGGCTCAAAATCTTTAGGTGAAGGCTGTGTCCCCCCCCCCCCTTCATTTAAAAAAGTCATTGTTCGCCCTTTATTGAAATCGCATATATCGGGGACAGAGTTGTAACATTTTCGTCCTATCTCATCCTTAGGCTTTTTGGCCAAGGTTCTTGAAAAATTGTGTTACAGCAGTTGCAGGCTTTTTTGGATAAGAGTGCTAATTTGAACGATTTTCAGTTTGGCTTCAGACTTAAACACTCCACTGAGCTTCTCGTCATTTCTGTGCTTGATACCATATGGAGTGGGTTAGATCATGAGGTATCATTTTTTATGTTGTTTTTGGATGTGTCTGTGGCTTTCAACAGTATTAATCATCAAATTGTGTTAGCAAGATTACGGGCGATGGGTATTTCAGGCACGGTGTTGGATTGGTTTGAGTTATTTGGGGGTAATTGTTCCTTCTGTGTTGAAGTGAACGAGAAAAATTGGGCATCTTTGGCTTGTGGGGTTCCACAGGGATCTGCTCTGTCAGCAGTCCTGTTTAACATTCACCTGCTTCCGCTCTGTAAGGTCTTGCATACATTAGGTGTTAGGTTTCACCTTTACAGTGATGACATTCAATTCCTTTTTCCTATTGAAAAATCACAAGATGAAGCTTTATTATACTTGAATGATTGTTTTGATGTTATTCAGGACTGGATGTTTCAAAATTCAATTAAAGTTAAACGTTGCTAATACCGAACTGTTATATATTGGTCATGGGAGGAACCTGGTATCGTGTCCCTTGTAGATGAGGTTGTCCTAGTGAGAAGGCAGTGTAGGTATCTGGGAGTTATGTTTGATTCAACTTTGCCTTTTAAGGCCCAAATTAAGGCAGTAGTATCTGTCATGTTTTTCAAGCTGTGTCTTTTGCGGAGGTTACGTGATTATCTTTCTGTCAATACTTTTCAAACTATTATTACGTTGATAACACCACTACTTGGCTATTGCAAGTCCATTTATTTAGGGTTGCCTAAATGTGTCTTGTGCGCATTGCAGTTGGCACAAAATGCTGCTGCACGCCTTATTGTACATGCTTCAAAATTCGATAACATTACTCCGATACTTTGACAGCTTCATTGGCTACCCGTTGGTTTGCGGGTTGAATTTAAGGTCCTTTGCGTGATGTTTAAGGTGCTTCAGCATAATTGCCCATCAAGTGTCTGCTCTCTTTTGCAGTGGCATTGTCCTTCTCGTGAGCTACAGTCCTCAGGCAGTTTGAATTTAGAAATGCTGTCACTAGCAGCCATGAGGCTTACGGAGAACCACAAATCCATGTTCTCTGTGCAGGGTCAGGCGCTGTAGAATGCCCTGCCTTTGGTGTTGCGCCAATTGAACATTTTCTGAGTGCTTTTTTGGTGCTAGCCATGTGACAGTGTGAGTTAGAGCTTTGTTGTTTTTTTTTGTTTTTTTTTTTGGGGGGGGGTTTGCCTTCTGTTCTGTATTTGTCTGTACCTTTTATTATGATTTTGTATATGTTTATTGTTTCCCACTTAGATTTGTGGATAGGTGGGTTACAAATAATTTTAAATAAATAAAATCTCTTAGGGGAGGATGGGATATAAATCTAAATAAATAAATAAAAAATCCTTGTAGATCTGCTTCTCTAAATGCACTATTCTTTCAAGCCATATTGTCTAGACCAGTGTTTTTCAACCTTTTTTGGGCAAAGGCACACTTGTTTCATGAAAAAAATCACGAGGCACACCACCATTAAAAAATGTTAAAAAATTTAACTCTGTGCCTATATTGACTATATATAAAGTAATTCTCTTGAATAGGAATCAAATAAACATAAAGAAAGTATTTTATAATTACTTTATTATGAAATATTAAGTAAACAGAATAGTGAAAAATTATAAAATACTTTATTCAGTGCGAAACCTGGGCCTGTTTGGCTGAACACAAAGCTGATATTCTGGCTGGAATCGAAGAAAGACACACACGTAGCTCTTCGTCAACAGCTCTCAGTCTCTCTCTGTATTTGGTTTTTATAGCATACAAAAATAGACAAATATACCCTCCATCCTTTTTATTAAACCACAATAGCAGTTTTTAGCGCAGGGAGCTGCGCTGAATGCCCAGCGCTGCTCTTGACGCTCATAGGCTCCCTGCGCTAAAAACCACTATTGTGGTTTAGTAAAAGGTGACCATATTGTAAAATATAGACAGCAGATATAAATTCAGAACTGTGCATAGTAAGTGAAGGGAAGTTTTCATCTCTGGGAATTTACCCAGTTAACTATTAAGTTATTTGGGCAAATTCCTTTGAAAACTGTGGTAATACTGCCTCCACTTTGCTAAATTTAAAATAAAATCATTTTTCCTACCTTGTCTGGTGATTTCTGGTTGCACTTTCTTCTTCTGACTGTGCATCCAATCTTTCTTCCCTTCTATCAGCCTGTATGCTTTCTCTCCTCCACACCTCATTCCCTCCCCCAACTTTTTCTTCCTCTCTCCCTGACCTTTCTTTCTTTTTTTCTGTTTCTCTTCTTTCCTTCTGTTTCCCTGCCTGCCCCCTTTCTTTCTTTCTCCCTGCCGTTCCCCAAGCCACTGCCGCTGCCATCAGGGAACAGGACCCACCAATGGATAACAGGCCCCAAAGCCGACGCCGACGCATGCTCTCCCTGACGTCAATTCTGCAATCGGAGAGGAAGTTCCGCCCAGCCAGGCAGCGATTGGCTGGCCCGAACTTCCTCTCCGACTGCAGAATTGACGTCGGGGAGAAGAAGACTTATCGGCTCAATAGATTAGATCGCCAAGACAAAGTGAGTCCTGGGTGATCGACTCACTTTGCCTTGGCGAGCTACTGGCGCCCCTGCCTCGGGCCCCCTGTCAGCTCCGGGCCCCTGAATGCAGGACTGGTAGTACTGCCCTGATGGTGGCCCTGCGGCACACCAGGCAACATCTCGCGGCACAAACACTGGTCTAGACAATAGTGACATGTAAAGATGTAAAAAAAAATAAATAAATGATTATGAGGGTATTTATTAAAATGTGGTACGTCAAGCTTTTACCACAACTTAATTTCTCACAGGAGTGAGTAACCTGAGGAAGTTTACTACTGCAAGTTAGTCAACACTGCTTGCAATCAACCTCACAAGCAGTGTTATTCACACTGCCTGGAAGCACCAAGCCTCTAAACCACAGCTTGATGTTCCTGAGCCACTTCATAAAGAAGACAGCCAAAAGGCCATGCTCTCTCCATCACAACCTTCCTCCTGATGCCTCCCTACTCAAAAGACACCCTTTTGATGCACCTCTATCGCAAATAATTTGAATCTTATCCTCCTGTAAGCCACTCAAGTAATTTCTGGTGTCCAACTGTGACAAGGAAGGAGCAATACCCAGTTCCTCCTACCACTTGATGGTGCCAAATTCAAAATGGCACCAGTGACCCCTAACAGTAGTCTTCTGGTAATACTGCTATGAGTTAAATTACCATACAAAGGCAAAAGGTTATCAAGCGGCACAAATAATTTGGGATTGCTCTGGCCCTGACCCTACTAGAAGCCAGGGATTATTAAAAGGATAGTCCTACAGGAGACCATGGGGTGCTTTTATGGGTGCAGGCATTTTGAAGAGGTCTTAAAAACAAGGGGGGTTGTGGATAGGGGGACCTTAGGGGCCATCAGGAAGAAGAGGAAGTTGCACTTCCTTATTTAGAGCATGGTCCCCTTTAAGAAGCTCTCAGAAGCATAAAGCTGTAGAATCACCCAAAGCAGTTTACAATACAAGTATTTTCTCTATCTATCTCGGCAGGTTTACAATCTAACTGTAGTACTTGAGGTAATGGAGAAATAAGTGACTTGCCCAGGGGTCACAAGGAGCAGCACCGAGATCAAGCTCACAAACTCAGGATGCTGATGCAGCACTTTTAACTACTAGGCCACTCTTCCATTTTATCATTTCTATGGTGCTACTAAATGTATGCAGCACTGTATACATTATATACTGACACTTTCCCTCTCCCTGTTGGGCTCAAATCTATTTTTTTTTTAACCTGGGGCAATGGAGGGTTAAGTGACTTGCTCAGGGCCACAAGGAGCTGCAGTAGGAACTGAACACAGTTCCCCAGGATCTCACCTCACCACTAGGCTAATATAATGCATTCTATTGCCTTTTAACAAATGGGCAAATGATGCACATTGGGGACAAAAGGCATATTATTAATAATTTATTTGGCTACAGAAAAAAGCAAGAATTGCTTTAGTATCTCTACAAAAACCAATTGCGGAGGGAGGGGTAAATTTTCCCAATTTTTATAGGTATCATCAAGCCTATATAATGCGTCAAGGTATGTATTGGATCCTCCCTGAGCTCTTAGAGCATTACCCTGACTAGCTATATCTTGAGTGGAAAATCATGTCCCCAATGAGACTATCTCACATATTAAGTATTAAAACACCTAGATACGCAAGGAACAATGTGATTTTATTGGACACATGGAAAAAAATTAAATTTATTGATAAATTAACGGAGGTTCCTATAATGAAATCTACTTTGCAGTCCTTATGGTTAAACTCCAAGATTCAAATAAGCGGAGCTGGGATCGCTTGGAAGAATTGGATGCAGGAAAGTATTCGGACATTAGATGACGTTATTTCTAATGGAAATCTGCTTGGTTTTTCACAACTGCAACAGTCATTTGGAATTTTAAAATCTGAACAATATAGGTGGTTGCAGTTGAAGCAGGCTATTCAGAGTGGGTTCCCTGAATGGAAAAATTTAAAAACTTATTTTAGCCTGCAAATCCTTTGCTACCAAACTGATTTAGTAGGACATCAGGCTGCTCAGTGGTACAAATTGATTTCTGGACTTTTAAATAAAAAGCCAAAAAATAGTCTTAGAGACATTTCGAGCATCGAGATAAAACAGTAAATTTCTGTGTCTCGTTGGCCATGAATTTGGACTTGGAGATTGGAATGTATAGCGTCAGCAACTATGAGACAAACATGGTTATTTTTGTTACATAGGATTTTCTGGACCCCGTTCGATTAAATAGAATAGATAGCTCTAAGTCTAATAGATGTTGGCATTGTCATATTGATATAGGGACTTTGGACCATCTGTTATATTTTTGCCCATTTATATTAATATTTTGGAAGTCAATCTGGGAACAAATAAATCTAGTTCTGGATTCAAATGTTCCATTATCATATGAGGCCATAATTTATGAACCAATTTTACATGTGAAACCCACTCTAGATAAATATAAAAGTCGTCTATTTTTGATCTTAACAGGTATAGCCATTCAATTAATTACAAGTAATTGGAAGAATCATGATAGAATAAATTATACTTTTTGGTGGGTGAATGTGTGCACTTCATATAAATATGAACAAATCAACGCAGAGTGTAGGGACTTAGTAAGGAATTCAATAAAATTTGGAGCCCATTGACTAAATTTGTAAAAACATAATAATGTATTTTTATCATCATATCTTTCTTTTGTTTTTTTTCATCTTTACACATTCAGGGTGGGTGGGGGGTTGGAGGGTTGGGAATAAATATTCATAGAGATATTTGGGTAACTTTAGTCTTCTTTTGTAGTATATCTTAGGTAATATTCTGATAATATTAGCTGCAAGAATCTGAAATTATTGAATGATATTTATGTTACCTAAACAGAAATTAGTGTAATGTGTGTAATGCCTACTGTTCTTTTAATTGTATGACACTGTTTTTGATTAAAAATCAATAAAGAAAATAATAATAATAATAATAATTACCCTTTTATGCATCTGTTTTCCTTGTTGGGCACTCTAGAGGAGCTATCGGCCCTTTATTCCTAAGAAATACCAAGGAATAACCAACAAACATACAAGTTAAGGTTAAACAACTAGGCCTCATGGAGGTCTTTGTGATCTTGCTAACTGACAGAATCCAAACCAAGAGTCTCTTAGAATCACAAGTGATAGGCTATTTTATTAGTTTCATGACATAATCATTATTAAACATATTCAGGTAATACCTTTTCCAATCAGTTTTGAGCTTTAAAATAACATCCAATTATACACCGAGAACTAAAAAATTTTAAAAAACCACACCAAAATGCTATTTGTTGTATCTTCCACAGAACTCAGCTGATTTTTATGAAATTTAGTGTCATGTACTGAATGAAGTTGATGTAAAATGTTGTCTTCATCCTCAAATAGGGTAGGGACCATGGTATGTACCTTAGGAGCAATCTGGCCCAAGGACTCAACCATGTGGACTGGTCTAGCAGAATAAGGAATTTTCAGTTGAGACTCGTGACAAAGGCTTTGTGTCACTAGTTCTTCTTGAAGAAGAATGAAGGTAATAGAATGAAGGTAATCTCAAACAATGAGGACTTACTATAGTGTGTGTAGTCAATTGACAATTACGCTGATGAGGTCTTATGGTCTGTGCAAGAAAGAGTGCTGCTTCTATAATTCATAGTAGGCTGGACATACTTAGGTTGGTCTCCTTGGTTTTCTAGGGACCTCCTACCATAGGACTATATTCTTTCTATTTGTGTAGTAATAACTTACCTAGGTATCAACGTTTATGATTTTTCTCTCACAAGTTGGGCAGGACCAGTGTCACGGTTTTGTGGATATTAGATAAGTAAACATTAAAAAAAATATATCTTTTATTAATCAAAAGAAATGAAAAATTTTACTGAAACTGAATGAAAATAACAAAAAAAACAATGTTAGAAGAGAAGAAGATCAAACACATCAAAGAAATTGTTTTGTGCCCATTCTGCAGAACAGGAAACAACAACAAATTGAAATGACTGAAGAGACATGCTAAGAACTAGCCATTAGTTTTTAACTCTGGGAGAACTGTTCTGTCCTAGATGCATCCGTTAATGTTATTCACTTGTGTGTCAGATTCAGTTTTGGTGTTCAACAGAAGAAAAAAATCCAACACAGACATATAAAAATAGAATGCTATAAAAGCTCAATGATAGTGAAAAGTCAGAGGAGAAAGGGGGCATGGGGAAGCAATAAAGAAGGGAAAAACAAATAGAAACTGAAAACAAAAATCAGACTATCCCCCTCTTTACAAAGGTGTGCTATGCTTTTTAGTAAACGCTAAATATTAGCACGCGTTAAACGCTAATGCGATATGGTATTCTATGGATGCGTTAGCACTTAGCGCATGTTGATTTAGCATGCGCGAATTGCACGCTAAAATGCTTAGCGCACCTTTGTAAAAGACGGCTTATGTTTTTAAGTTATCAGTTTTTCAGAAAATATTTGTGAGCGCAATTCTATAAAGTGCGTCAAAAGTTTACCCCCATGCTCAGAATTCATGTCCACACAAACATACTCATTCACCTAAATGTCCCCTACTCGTAAGAGCTAACATGCATCTGAAGACCTTTTAATATTCACAGGCCAACTTGTATATTCAAAAACAAAACTGAAGAATTAAGGTGACCTTGATCACATGTGCCCTTTTCCCTTAGTACGCAGAAATCATGACAAACACAATGTATGGACCAGTCCAAAGCATTGCTAAAAGCAAACAAACAAGAGAAAAGAATGACTTTCAAAATGTGTCCGATGTTGGGGATTTGGTTTGCGCTATGTAGTTATGTCTACCTTAAAATATATATCCTACAAAGAAATTACAATTTTGATTTAGAAACACATTTGAAAATTGTGGACTAAATCTTGAGCACTGCCACTATTTTATGTAATACCTACACATTTGTCAAATTTCTTAGTGATATATTTTTATGAGCCCATTCATTTTAAAGAAAATAATTCTTAATTCTAAAGCCTTCTCTCCCCCTTACAAACAACATATATCAAGATCTGACATTTGCCATATATGTCTTAAATCTGATTTCCTATTTCTTCTACAAAATTTGAGAAACTAAGACTGGTTTTACCTAGTTTCTTTAGAAAATGACCAAGAATGCACCTTTACACAGATCAATGTCCAATTATACATAGAAAGTCACTGCTAAAAAGGTCATGAAAAAAATCTTCCTGGCATTTATTACTTGGAAAACAAGGTCCTCTGTGAGGTCAACTCTCTAACACATACAGAATACATTATACAATAGAATTCTAAATATACTACACAGCAAAATTAAATTGCAATTACAAGAAGATCAAACATATACAACACACTGTGTGTATTTACCAATGAATATTCCACAGATCAGATGATGCTGGAGCCAAAATCTAGTTCCAATTAATCACCGATTAATAAATACCCACAATATAATTCAGCTTAAATGCAAATACGCATAGTGCTCATTAAGAATGACTTAAGTCAATATTAAATATCTTTTACATAGTGAACCACTTGTCATCTAAAAGACCAAAAATTGTATTTAAAATCAAACTCAAATTAGCATGATTTCCCATTTTACCCAATGTTAGTGGCTTGGCACAGCACTCAAAAATTATGGAGTTTAATTTTGGTCAGCTGGTACTGTTAACTTTTTATTTTGCTTGCAATAAAAGACATTATAATTAGTTTAAAAAAAAATGCCTCCAAAGAATGAATTGGACATAAGCTTTGTGAACACAATTTGAGAAAATAAACATTTATCTGCGACCCGGTCTAGAGAACACTGACAGACACTGTAGTTATATTACTCATATCTTATTGACTTCACAAACAATTATCTGTGATTCTTTCTTCAGGGTGTGAATGAAATGATTATACTGAAAATCAGATGCCATCACATGACACTTTACTTCTGACACTGGCATTAACGGTGAAGTCAGTATTATGAATAAAACAAAGCAACCATGAAGATTAACATTTCTCCCTTTCTATTCTTTTGTTTTTCTCTTGCTGTTATTCTAAGTCTTTTCAAAGCTATATTAAAAAGAAAATGTTCCAGTCACGCAGAGTTTATATCCTCAACATCTATATACATTTACTAAGGCAGAATGTTTTCAATTCCGTTTTGAAATGTGTTAATTCTGCTAAATTATTTCTTTGTAATGATTATTTCATCTCCTGCTAGATGAAAAGAATATTCTAGGTTTATTTGACAAGCATGCTGAAGGTTATTGACTATTTCTTGCTTTGAGCCAATTGCAAGATTTGGGGCTTCTTTTACTAAGCCACACGCGCAACACGCTAACGCCTCCATAGAGTATTTTTTGTATAGCACGGGGTTAGCGTGCTAAAAACGCTAGCGCAGCCTAGTAAAAGGAGCCCATGCTGTTTTTGGCGACAGTATTTATGCCGTTATAATAAACTGCCCCTGTAATACTAATAGGTTGATAGCGATTGTTAAGGCAGAAGAAGATGTCACTCACCTTGCTCGAGTGGCTGGTTTTTGGCAGTAGTCTTCATCTTAAGTGCCTCCCTAACAGACATATCACAACAGGAACCTTTGTTGGTGTCTTGATCACTGTCGGCCTGATCACTGTCCCCATGACCACTGTCCCTTAGACTGGCTCTTTCTGGGTCCTTGAAGGTTGAGCTGCTGAAACAGAGATACAGGGAGAGAGGCATTACCTCTGCTCATTTTACAGTGAATTATACTCTCTGGCAAAACAATTCTAACAATAACGCAAATGGGAAAAGAAGAGAAAAAGTTACTTAATGGGCCTTACCTTTGAACAAACTGCTGCCTGCTGCCTGTGTAATTGGGCTCTGCGGGAAAATTGTCTGTCTGCGAAAAAAGAAGGGAGAAAGACATACAGTTGTATACTGGACAAATCTCCTGCAGAGCAACAAGATTTCCTAGAGGAGGAATGATTAATAATTCAAAACTTCCTTTAATCTTCAGATTTGTACATTTTAATTAAACTGGAAAATGTTGGCATGTAATTATGTACTCAGAACAATTAAATGATTCCGGCCTGCAAATTAACTGCTAAAATAAACAATAACCCTGTCATAAGTGGCAGTCTCTGTCACTAACCTGACAGATGACACTGTTTACGGTTTTCATTAGCTAGATAGAAAGATTAAACGTTTTTGGAAGTAGGGGGGAAATGACCTCATTTTTGCATACTTAAAGAAGTGAATTATTCCATAAAAGTCATTTTTAATTATAATTACATCATCTGTTGGGATTCCAGTGAATAGATCGGTGTAGCATAACTCAAAAGAAATGTACTACATCGCTCTTGAATTTAAAACAAGTATGGTATGTGCTAATAGGATTTTGCCTTAAAATGCTACCGGAAGCAAAAGCCAGACCTGTGCATTTGGTCACCTCATCTTCATGATTAATTCTCATCCATATTGAAAGTCATTTTTGAGCAATGAATTTGCAGGCAAACAAAACTAATAATCAAGCAAAACATCATTATATTGCAGCCTTTAAATTTTCCAATAAATAAATAAATGGAGAGCCAAGGGTATTGCATACAATTACAACAGTGAAAAAGGGGATAATAGGTACAAATATAAACTATTATCAGAATACAGCTCTTTTAATACTTTTATGTACTTCATTTGTGAGTTAACCATCACCCAGAAATTACACAGATTTTTCTAGATTCCCTCGCTTACTTTCTTTTTTTTTTTTAGTTACAGCTTGGTTTTTTGTTCTACTTGATCTTGAATCAGATTGAAAACCTATTTTCCTATTGTTCTTGAAAGGTGTGCTGCCAATTAGAGAGTGACACAAGTACAAATTTGTCCCTGTCCCCGCAGGAACTCAATTTCCCTGTCCCGTGAGTTTTGTCGCTGTCACATTCCTATAAGCTCAGCCTTAACTGCTCAAGCCTTGGACATTTATGATTTTAAAGTGTTTGAGGCTTGTGCAGATGAGGGCGGAGCTTGCAGAGATGGGGCAGGAACAGGAAAAATTTGTCCCCGTTTCATTCTCTACTGCCAACTTTCACATATTTCTTTCCTCATTTACAGTCATTTCAATGTAGCCACCTAAAGAAATGCTGTAGCCATTTCATTGCCAATGGCCAATGTTATGTTTTGTCTGGTCAATCTGGGAGCTATACAATCACTTGTATTTGGAAAAAGCCTAGCACCCCATCTGATAAAAATGAGTAGAATTTTTGTTTGTATGAAATCAGGGCTCTTTATAAGATGCAGAAAGAAGAGGAGGGGGTATAGCAGGAAAGGTGTTTTTTTTTTCACAGCTCTACTTAAACTGCAAGTAACTACTTTCTGCAATGGAGTGATAAAGCTCTCACTGTTTTGTACATCACTTTATATCATGTCATTTTACTCTGTGGTAGCTGTGGGCTCTGCAACCAAGTCAAGCACATAAGCATCAGTAACCCAGGGAGTACCAAATTAATGAAGCAGAAAGCCTAAGGTAAGGTTTAATGTTGCACGACAAGTGTTTACATAAGTGACTGATCTTAAAAATGACTACTTTTTTTTCCTGAAGTTCATTTCTCTACTCTTGCATGAGATTTTTTTGTCATTAAAAGGGGTTAGCAATAATGAGTCTGTAATGATGTCATCTGTAAAGCTAGATGGTATGCCAAAGAAGGTGGAGATAATTGGCTGCTCTGTGAAAAATATGCTTTATGGCCATCCAGAGGACACAGTAACGACAAGCTTGATCAATATTTTATTATACTTCATATGTATAAACAATTTATTACAAAATAAATTCAAAGTACAGGGCATTTTTAGACTTATGCTTGCTCTTTAGTAAATACAATATATCTTTAAAATTTATGAGTACTCAGTATAGTGTAACCACCAAGCCAGCAGTGATTTACTAGTCACATCATTGCACCAGCCCTCCTAACCAACCCAAAGGTTGCCAGGGGGTCTCAAAGTCCCTCCTTGAGGGCCGCAATCCAGTCAGGTTTTCAGGATTTCCCCAATGAATATGCATGAGATCTACGTGCATGCACTGCTTTCAATGCATATTCATTGGGGAAATCCTGAAAACCCGACTGGATTGCGGCCCTCAAGGAGGGACTTTGAGACCCTGGTATAAACTCATCAGCTTCTTGAAAAAGAAAAAAAAAAAATGTCAAAAATTAAACAACAAAAGACTGGATAACAATGGCTGGTCAACATTGAAATCCACTGGACTTGTATCACCACAGTGAAGAAGTGCCCAAACTCAAACACACAAAACACAGCAGTGTATTTTGCTGTTTAATTTTTGACACTTTTTTTTTTCTTTTTTAAGAAGTTGATGAGTTTATACCAACCTTTGGATTGGTTAGGAGGGCTGGTACAATGATGTGACTAGAATATCACTGCTGGCTTGGTGGTTACACTATACTGAACACTCATATTATAAATTTTAAAGATATATTGTATTTGATATAGTGAGATTTTTCTTTTTGTGATGTGATATTTGTCAATTGGAAAATCTACAAGGTTATAAGATTTTTTACTCTCCTATTTTTTGTGTGATTGCTCTTTAGTAAACCCAACTGAAATAGAAAATGGTATAGCATACTTAGAATATAACGTCAAAAAAGTCAAGATGGATTGCATCTAAACATTTGCTACTACACTTAAGGATTTGCAATTCTAGGTAGGATGGGGTTCCTCCCCATACACCCCATTAGGTATCTGAAGAAATAAGGGAAATCCCCTCCAGAGATCCCCCAATGAAATGCATCTTATGCTTTTCTCCTCTCTCTTCCTCCCGAGCATTAACAAATTACATTAAAAAGTATTCATTCTTTAACCTTATCATATCAGGCAGCTTTAGTGTGGTACTCTCTCCCCATTACAACTGAGCTTATATGAGTTTAGGGGTAAATTGAATTTTTTTCTTCTTTAAAATATGTGTTTAAATAGGCTTTATTAGTATCATTTGCCTTGCTTGTTAGTCCTATTTTTATAGTAGTTTTCTTAACTTTGTAAACTGGATTGAACCAATATTTTGGGTAATGGTGGTATGTAAGAATTTATATTGTATTATATCTCCCTTTTTTTCTCCCTACCATTTTCTGTTCCTTCAACTAATACTCCCTCTTTTTCCCCTGCCCAGAAACATCCCCCTTAGTCTGTCTTCCACCTGACAAGGATTGCCTCCCACTCCCTATCCCCATTAATAGCAGCTTCACCCTCTCTCTCTCTCTCTCTTTTTCATCTCCCTCCTCTGCAGTTATATTTATTCCTCCCCAACCCAGTTTCCTTCTGTCTCTTCTTCCTCACTCCCAACCAGCATCCTTCTCTTTCTTGTTTCTCTTTCCCCAATCAATAGTATCCCCCCTCCCCAGCTCAGCATTTTTCAATTTCCCAAACAACCCCCCACTTTCCAAGAGGCTGTAAATATAAAATAATAATAATAAAAAAAAAAAAAAAAATATATATATATATATATATATATATATATATATATATATATATTGTTGGCGGCTTCAGGCTACCATATGCATCGCTGCTGCTACATATAGTCATTGCATTCTCCTGCAAGCTTCAGTTACAGCAGAACATCTGCCCTTAAGCCTGGGGAACAAGCAATCAGGGTCATCAACCACTATAATATTCATCAGTATTATTTACTCTGCTGCAACCCTAGTGGCATAGTTTTAATTAGTCCACTATATCTTGCCATTGGAATTCCATTGAACAGTGCCTTATAGGCAGCATTGGAAGGAAGAACTGGATCTTACAAGCTGAGAGCATTAAGTCCCTCGAGGTACATCACTCACAGGCAAGTGCTGGCTCCGACTTATGGAAAATGCAGCCCTGTTTACACTGGCTGCCCTCATATAAGTTTAAGGCTGAATAAATTACATTTATTTTCCAGCTTCATGATTTTTATACTAAATTTGATCACCTAATCAAACTGACATGTAGCGAACCATTATGTTTAGTAGCAAAGTCATTGGTGACAAATTATATCTCACATCAGAATAAAACTCATCGAAACAACATCACGCTTTTCACTCTTATTCATGCTGCTTTGTTTGAGCTGTAAATATGGATCACTTTATGTAATTAGATTGTTGATTAAAGTCAAAGTCTTGAAAAATGCAACGTGATTCAATGGCACAGCATATACATATGAATGGTGTTTTGCCTTTTAGAGCACTCTTTTAAGTTACAGATTCATAAAACATTAACCTAAAAAAAATCTGTATTAATTATACCTCATTCTACCCATGAGGCAAATTTCAGGAGCTAATTTAAGTGCAAGAGTAAATTATTGACATAGTAAAAGCTTTGTAATTAGGGGGTGGTGAGATTTTCAATGCAACTGTCATATTTATAATAATCAACTTTATTAGGAGAACCCAGCATACAGTGCAGAGTAATTCAAAAAGCTTCATCACACAATTTCACTGCCAAATAATCACAAAATGCTGAGCGACTGCCCATAGGTTTTCACAGATATCTGAAGCTTCTTAATAGCTACTTATGATAGAACTAGGGTTCACTACAATGAGCAATAGCCTAAACAAAGGGACAGATAGACTGTCAGTGGTCTAAAGAACATTAAGAAAAAGAAAATTTCTCTACAAAATTGTATCAATAGAATACAAACGCCAATGTACAAGTTTACACCTGCAGTGAAAGCAGTGTACATGTAAGCATAAGAATTGCTATACTGAGACAGATCAAAGGTTCATCAAGCCCAGTGTCCTGTTTTGAACAGTGGCCAACCCAGGTCCCAAGTACCTAGCTAGATCCCAGGTAGCAAAACAGATTTTATGCTGTTTATCCTAAGAATAAGCAGTGGATTTCCCCAGGCCATCTTAGTAATGGCCTATGGAGTTCTCTTTTAGAAAATTATCCAAACCTTTTTTAAACCCTGCTAAGCTAACATTCTCTGACAATTAATTCCAGAGTTTAATTACATGTGTGAAGAAATATTTCCTTCGCTTTGTTTTAAATCTACTGCTTAGTAGCTTTATCACATGTCCCCTAGTCCTAGCCTTTTTGGAAAAAGTGAACACGTGATTCACATCTATCCTTCCACTCCACTCTATTTTATAGACCAAATTGGACAGGGGTTGGTTTACCCCAGGCCTGATCTAATTTCTTAAACAGGGATTGCAAAGGAATTACAAACAATGTTTTAGGGCTGGTGCTTGCCACCTAGTACCATGTCATAATGATTGTTATCTGCATACAATGGTGTAAGCAACCCACATACAGTGTGCGCCTCTCATCAGCAGCAACATTCATAGAAACACACACTACATAGTTCCTAGTCCTGTACAACACACATGCCCCATCCTCATCCTTGCTGCACACATGTCCAATATCTCTCATCCTAAATGTTCTAGTTAACATATTATGCAAACAATTTTATAATTACTTTTGCATTATTTTGCATAAATGTTTTGCAAAATTTTTGATACATAATTCCAAAGAGACTCACAGTATAATCTGATTCAACAATCACAACTTGGGAATCTTTTAGTAAAGATTAGCACATATTTGCCACCAGACCCATTTTATTCCTATGGGCTCTGTTGCAGAAAACAGGTGCTGAGAAGATCTTGCAGCCCATCTACATATTCCTCTCCAAGGCAACTCCTAGGTGTACCCCAGTCCAATCATGGCCTCCGGTCCACAGCTCCCACAAGCCACCTACCAGGTGCTGTGGAGATCTTGCAGTCCCTCTGCATATTCCTTCCAGCATTTTCTGGGGCAACACCCAGGTCTACCCCAATACACTTAGGCCTTTATTCAAGGTAACCAGCACTCCTACCAGTTGTCTAGCAGGTGCTGTGGAGGTTTTGCAGCCCATCTATATATTTCTCCCAGAATTCTCTGGGTTGACTCCCAGGTCCACCCTGATCCATTCAGAGCCTCTGCTTCAGGTGGTACACCCCTAATGGCACATTCTCTGAAGGTTTTATTTTCCTTTCTTCGATTTTCATGGTTCTAGTACATTTTCTCCACTTGATACTGATTTCTCCCAATCTCTTTCTCCATCTCAAACTACTGCATGTCAGCAAAACCTTGTAATCTACTGATAACAACCCTAGACTACAAGATGTTCAGAAAAGAAATAAAGACTATACTCTTCAAGAAATCCCTGAAAAAGTCTTAACACCACGAATACCTTCCTCTTCCCATCTTCTTCCCGACTCACCAATACTGCCTGATCTACTCTTTACCATTTTCTTCCAGACTCACCGATACTACCTGATCTACTCTTTACCGTTACTAGATATGATCAATGTTCTTCTTTTGTAACCCACCTTCTTTAACTCTTTTGTAATCCGCCATGAACCGCAAGGTAATGGTGGAATAGAAATCTCTAACGTAATGTAAAGATATCAACCAAGATAGAAAAAAAAAACCCTGGATGCATTTCACCAGTGAACATAAGAACATAAGAAGTTGCCCCCGCTGAGTCAGACCAGAGGTCCATCTTGCTCAGCGGTCCGCACCCGCGGCGGCCCATCAGGCCTAGTGCCTGAACAGTGGTCCCGGATTAATTTTGTAACTTACCTCTAATCCCATCCCTCTACTCTTATCTGTACCCCTCAATCCCTTTGTCTTCCAAGTACCTATCCAAAGCTTCTTTGAACCCCTGTAGCATGCTCCTGTTTATCACATCCTCTGGTAGCGCGTTCCATGTATCCACCACCCTCTGTGTGAAAAAGAACTTCCTGGCATTTGTTCTAAACCTCTCCCCTTTCAATTTCTCTGAGTGCCCCCTTGTACTTATTGATCCCCTTAATTTGAAAAATCTGTCCCTGTCTATTTTTTCTATGCCCTTAATGATCTTGAAGGTTTCTATCATGTCTCCTCTAATTCTCCGCTTTTCCAGGGAGAAAAGCCCTAGCTTTTTCAGTCTGTCAGTATATGAGAGGTCCTTCATGCCCTTTATTAGCTTAGTTGCTCTTCTCTGGACCCTCTCAAGTACCTCCATGTCCTTCTTGAGGTATGGCGACCAGAACTGAACACAGTACTCCAGGTGAGAATAATCTTAGGTATGACTTACCAAGATCATATCACAAATGATTAGATACTGAGGGAAAGCAGCATTAGAAAATTACAGGATCTTATTACCAAATGCAAACTCTGGTTGACAGGATACATTTTATGCCAGTTAGACTTCTGACATTCCAAACTAAAATGGGGACCAGGTGATGGATTGAGAAGACAACTGAAACTGGCCTGGAGACAGGGGATTTGCCTTGATACTCAATAGCCTTTGACATTATGGATCATAATATTATGCTGTAACAGCCATAGCCCGGTTACTCAAACAAGAGTCACACAAATACTAACAAGCAGTCTGGGGAGGTAGGAGAATAAGCTTTTATTTCTCCAGAATTAGGGGTCTGTTTTTCTCACAGATCTCCCCTCAATGCACTGCCCTTCTCAGTTTAGTTTAATCAGTCCAGAGTTCTGAGTGACCTCCTTCGCATACAGCCAGGAGCACAGTTCATTCAACCCCGCCTCTAAGAGAGTATTATGTTGTAGCCTTTTTACTTATTCCTGTGCAAGCAAAAAAAAACCCCAAAAAACAAACTTCAGTTAAGTGGGTTCCTACTTCAGTTGGGAATAAGTTACATACACTCTCCTGATCCTCTACATCCTGCCTTCACTCTGGGACCTCTGGTTCTGATCCTGGCTCTACCTTTTAAACTCTCCTCTACTTCCTGGTTTGGCACTCCCCCTCTCCTGAAGTTGTTTCCCTTTTTGAGCTATCCTTGCCTTTCTTCCAGCTGGCCAGGAGGGGGAGTGCTGGAGGTTCCTCCAGGAAACCTTCTGTCCGAGCTGAACTAACCTTAAGAAGAGGCAAAGTTTCATAGCTTCAGTCACACATGCTTACAAGGCCAGCAGAAATACAAGAACCAGTGGCACAGTATTCACATGGCTCAAATTCTATTTGTCAGACAGACAACAAACAATACATTGAACTGTAGGATGCCACAGGGATCCAAACTGTCTCCCATTTTATTTAATATCTACCTCAATCCTCTGGCTGAGCAGCTTCCTCAATGGACATAAAATTCTATATCTATACTGTTGATGTACAACTACTTATACCATGGAACAAGACCTAACCATAGTTTTGAGTAAACTGTTTCATTGTAATTCAGGAATGGGCAAAAAACCCCAACAACAAACACTACCTAAACAAGATATTGTTGGGGGGGGGGGGGGGGGGTACCTAACATACGTGGATATATCTGACTTCACAATACCTCCTATTAAACTCACAGGTTTAGAATCTTGGGATGCTTCTAGAATCATCACTCAGTATGATAGTCATTTTTGCTAATTTTTTTAAGCGAGGGCAGTTTTAGTCCAAAATGGGTGAAGGAGAGCAGACAAATATATTCCTACTTTGGGTCATGACACCAATAACGCTTCTCAACATTCATTCCTACCAGAACGCCTGGCCTTGATTACACATGCAGAACATTGATAAACCATAAGCAGATATAGGACCATAAACTAAAAGTCCTAATATACATAAACAAAACCCTAACATGTCAGGGTCTGTGTGAAGTACAACACCAGAGAAACAGAAAGAAATGCATTTCTTCCTGAACGGTAGAAAATATAGACATCAGATGTAAATTCCCCAAATCAACATATTTCAATCACTAAATTTAAAATAAAATCATTATTCCTACAGTTGTTGTCTGGTTATTTTATTTTTTCTAATCATCTTTTCCCAGTCTCTGGATCTGCCTGTGCTCTTCACTGTGTTTCCAGTGCCTTCTTATCCAATTGCTGTTTTTTTTCTCCTTCTTCATTTTCTGCCCTGGAATTAACTTTTAACATTTATCTTTCTTCAATTTTTCTGCTTCCTTCTCAATTCTATATACTGTTCCATGTCTTCATTTCCTATCTATCCATATGCACCATATCCTCCCTCTCTCTGATCTTCTTCTCCCCTCCATCAATGTGTACCATCTTCCATGTCTTTCTTCTCCCCTATTCCCATCTTAAACAGCATTTTTCCATCTCTCTTCCCTTTCCCAACAATCCCATTCTGGTGCACCATTTCTTTCCTCTTACCTTTCCCCTTCCTCTCTATCCCTGTGCAGTATTTCCTCACTCCCCCCCCCCCTGGTGGTCTGCCATCTTTCTTCTTTCCTTCCCACATTCTGGCATCACTCTTCCCTCCTTCCCTACTCCCCTTTGTGGTCTGGCATCCTCTTCCCCTTCCTTTACTTCTCTGGTTTGGCATTTATTTCTTCTCCTTTCCGTCCTTCCTTCCCATCCCACCCCATGGTCTGGCATCTTTCGCCTTCTCTTCTCTCTCCCTTTGCCCTGCCATCTCTCTCATCTCCTTTCCTTCCAACTCTCTCTCCCCCTCCATGCTCTGGAATCTCCTCCTTTTCTTGGTCAGGTTTCCTTCCCTTCTCCCCCCTCATATACTGGCATATCCCTCCTCTCCTTCAATCTCTCCTTCCCCCTTCATACTTATTCACACCTCACAGCTATTGTAGGCTTTGGGCCTTCCTCTCCGCAGGGTTACACCTTTGCAGAAACAGGAATTAGGTGGAACCCGGCAAAGAGAAAGGCCCAAAGACAACAAGAACATCAAATTATGAACACTGCTGCTGCCAGAATAAGCCCTCAGAGGAGTCATCAGAGCATCGCACCCCCTTATGTGCTGCAACTGAGGCAGACCACCCCCCCCTTCAGAATGTTTTATAAAAAGTTATATATTTTAATGGTGTTAGGTACCTGCTGTGCAGAGGTAGTTAATTGGCTCCGGAGCAACAGAGTTATGCTGCCTCAATCTCTCTTGCACTTTATCTTCTGTATAGCTTCAGGCTTGAGTTGATGGAATTCTTGAGGGGGGAGGCCTCAGGCAAGGCTCACTACTGAGAGAGCTCTTACATCCACCAATCTGGGAGAAAGAGCTGGAGCTTGATGGCCAATCAGGAGCACTTTCATGTAGAAGTGTTCCTGATTGGTCAAGCTGCAGCTCTGACTCCCTGATTGGTGGATGTGAGGAAATCTTCCATGTGAGCGGCAATCAGCGACTGATGCGTGGCCAAGCAGCAGCTTAGAGAGAACACTGGATGGAACCCTGAACTGCTACCGATATAAATGGGTATAATAATAGAGACCGGTTCTAGCCCAATCATGGAGACCAAATCTCTACAAACTACACCTATCAACAGAACACAGGATACCCCACAAATAACCAGCACCTTTAACCTCTTCGAAACAGTCTCCCTATAAGACCTGAACAAGTTAATAGACTCAACACACCCTACAAGCTCGACCCTGGACCCCTGCCCAACCAACTTACTAATATCAGTCAAAGAGACCTTCCTGCAATAAATTTTTCCATTAATAAATGAATACCTAGAGTCTGGAACAGTTCCCATAAGTTGGAAGCTAGCGGTTGTACGACCCCGACCAACCGAGCAACTTTAGACCAGTCTCAAATCTCCCTTTCATATCAAAAGTAGTAGAAAAAAATTGTACTGCAACAACTACATGATTTTGTAGATAAAATGCTCTGTCCATCTACCAGTCAGGATGCATCAAATTCCATAGTACCAAAACAGTTTTAATTGATATCATCAGCGACTCCTAGAAATTCTTAGACAAAGAAGAAAATGTACTCCTTGACCTAAATGCAGCCTTTGATACCAATAACCACACTCTCCTTTTATTCAGACTAGCCAACATCGGAGTCCGTGACACCACTGCATTGGTTCTCCTCCTTCCTGGACAAGAGATCACAGATGGCGCTACTAGGGTCAGACACGTCACAACCTAAACCACTTCAATATATGACATGACCCAAGGTGCCTTACTATCTCCACTGCTTTTTAACCTGTACATTAGACCAATACTCGACATAGCATCAAAACATGACATCATGATTTACTCTTTTGCCAATGATATCCAACTTTACCTCCCACTGGGAAAGAACCGAGTCACTCAAATCACAAAACTACAACACTGATTATCAGAAATCAAAGATCGGATGACAGCAAACAGATTACAATTAAACACATCCAAAACAGAAATGCTATGGATCTGGATAAAAAGCTATACCCACTCTCGTCCATCCTTTGTCTAGGATAGTACAACCCTTACTGCCAAGGAACAAGTACGCAGCCTTGGAATTATACTCGACTCCAATCTATCACTCACAAAATAGATCTCTCGGCTAGTATCAACATCCTTCTACTACCTATGGCCAACTATGAAAAATCAGACTATACTTCTCTGAAGCAGAATTCACTCAATTACTTTATGCTTTGTACTATCTTGCATGGATTACTGCAACTCATTATTTGTAGGACTATCCTCAAAAAAACCTACAACGACTATAACGAATGAAAATGCAGCAGTTAGCTTTCTCAAAAACCTGAATATCTGCAACCCCCGTCACCCTAGCACTGGCCGTGGTACACTGGCTACCCATTTAAAATCAATGCACCTTCAAAACCCTATCATTAGACTTCAAATACTTCAACAACATGATCCCAACCTTTCTCTTTCCGAGTACAATGTCATTGTTGAGGATATGTTGAAACCCTCAGCTCAATGTGCAGCAGCTGCTAAGAAAGCAAATAGAATGTTAGGAATTATCAGGAAAGGAATGGAAAACAAAGATGAAAATGTTATAATGCCTTTGTATTGCTCTATGGTACAGCCGCATCTCGAATACTGTGTGTAGTTCTGGTTGCCATATCTCTTAAAAAGATATAGTGGAATTAGAAAAGGCACAGAGAAGAGCAACAAAAATGATGAAAGAAATGGGACAACTTCCCTATGAGAAAAGGCTAAAGCGACTAGGGCTCTTCAGCTTAGAGAAGAGAAGGATCAGGGGTGATATGATAGAGGTCTATAAAAATAATGAGTGGAGTGGAAAGGCTAGATGTGAATCACTGGTTCACTCTTTCCAAAAATACTAAGGCTAGGGGGCATGTGATAAAGCTGCTATTGTAAGTAGATTTAAAACAACCCAGAGAAAATATTTCTTTACACAATGTGCAATTAAACTCTGTAATTCATTGCCAGAGAATGTGGTGAAATCAGTTAGCTTAGCAGGGTTTAAAAAAAGGTTTGGATAATTTCCAAAAAGAGACGTCCATAGGTCATTATTGAGATTGCTTGGAGAAATACACTGCTTATTTATAACATAAGCAGCATATAATCTGTTTTGCTATTTGTGATCTAAGTGCTTGGGATCTGGGTTGGCCACTGTTGGAAACAGGATACTAAGCTTGATTGACCTTCGGTCTGTCCAAATATGGCAATTCTTATGTTCTTATGTTACAGTCACAGACTGTCCCAACCTGTAATCCCGCAAACCAAAGTAGGCCAAACCCTCCATACAGCCTATCCCATAAACCAAAGTCCCTTCAACTGTGGGAACCTGCCAAAACTGTCTTATCAATAAAATAGTTCCTGCAACTATGTTATCCATGAGACACTGCTATACCGTGAAACTGTATTCATAAGAAATTGCAAATGGGAGAAGTTGCAGAACCTATCCTGTTTAAAAATAATACTTTCACCCATATCCATTCACAACAAATTGCCTGTCAACGCTTATCTGTTAACTCATACATGCATGTAAAATTATAAACTGGTACTCTTATTAGGGGTACTTATTATGGGCGCTTCTGAGAGGATGGGTAAAAACATCAAATAAATAAAAGGGTCCAGCAAGGGTTTTTTCAGAAACATCTTAATCACCACATATTTGAAGGCATCAGTAACAATTGCAGTGGAAATTGATAGACTGAGGATAGCAGGGATAAGAGTATGTGAGACGGGGTCAAAAAGAGGAGTAGGAATAGGGTCAGAGGAGCATGTAGTAGGCTTAGCTGAGGACAGAAGATGTGTAGTTTCTTCCTCCGTGATTTCAGAGAAGAAAAGTCGGTGGGAGTTGAAGGAGGGTCGAGTGGGTGGGACTGAGCAAGAGCTGTGGATCAAAAGAGGGAGGATGTGCGGATTCCACCTGAGTTGTTTGGGTGAAGGAAGAAAGGATGGTGGTAGCTGGAAGGTCAAGATAATGGATAGAGAAAAGGGGAGAAGGATGGGACTTTGCAGCAAATTCAAGGGCAATCTTTTGAACCTTGTCATGGAAGAAATTCAACCATAATCTCGGAAGAGAGAAGAGGAGGGGGCATATTGAGGTGGGAGTTCAATGTGTCAAAGAGATGGCATGGGTTGGAAGAAAGGAAGTTAGTTAACTGGATATATTAATTTTGCTTGGCGAGCATGAGAACAGAATTAAAGGAGGTCAGTATGAATTTAAAGTGAAGGAAATCAGAAAATGTGTAAGATTTAAACCAAAAGCATTCAGTAGAGCAGATACAGGAATGTAAGTATCGGATACTGGGAGTGAGCCAAAGCTGAGGCTTAGTATACCTGACAGAGCGGGAAACAGGGAGAGTAAGGGTTTCTAGTGCAGAGGAGAGAATAGAGTTATACGATGAGACAGCCTCGTCAATAGACTTGGATAACATAGTGGAGGTGATAAGATGTGAAACAGTGGTAGAGAATGTGGAAGGATTGAGAGCATGAAGATTTTGAAATCTGTTGGTGATGTCTGGGCATGGCTGGGAAGGGAGTAATTGTTAAAGTTAATCAGATGATGATCAGAGATGGGGAGCAATGAGATGGAGTAGGAGTAGAGAAGGAGCAACTGGAGAAAAAGACAAGATCAAGGCAGTGGCCATACCAGTGAGTTGGGGTAATGAAGCATAGATGAAGGTCATATGAGGAGGTTAAGGCAAGAAACTTAGAGGCATAAGTGTCAGAGGGATCATCAGCATGACTGTTAAAATCCCCAAGGAGGGAGGGAGAAGATGAATCAAGATGGAAAGCCAGGAATCAAACTTAGTGATAAAGGAGGAAGGGGACTTGTCACTGGGACAATATATGATTGCTATCTGGAAAGGTATAGGAGTGAATAGGTGGATAGAGTTTACTTCAAAAGAGGAAGGGCGGTGCGACTGGAGGAGAGAGTAGCACAATGGTTTCAGCTAAAACCTCAGCACCCTGAGGCTGTGGGTTCAAACCCTGCGCTGCTCCTTGTGACCATGGGCAAGTCACTTAATCCTCCACTGCCCCAGGTACATTAGAGAGACTGTGAGCCCACCAGGACAGATAGGGAAAATACTTGAAGTACCTGGATGTAAAACTGCTTTGAGTGTGGTTGTAAAACTACAAGTCCCAATCTCTTTGAATCCCCCTTTGAAAAAGGTTGAAATCAGCAAGAAGGAGAGAGAAGAAGCCCAATACCTCTTCCTTGATCAGAAGGGCATGGTATATGGGAGAAGTTTCAGCCCGAATGGAAGAGGGCAGCAGTTGCAGTGGAGTTCTAAGGGTGAATTCATGTCTCAGAGCAAGCAGGTGGATGGAATGGGAGACAAAGAGATCGTGAATGTAAGGTAATTTGTTGGAGGCAGAGTGAACATTCCATGGGGCACATGAGAAATGGAGAGAGGAATAGGAATAAGGTTGGTATGGTTGCACATGTGGTGAAAGGCCATGAGGTGAGCAGAAGGATTAGGACAGTGCTTCAAAGCAAAGAGGAATAGCGACAGCAATGACAAAGACAGACTGTGTTCAAAGAGAAAGAAGATGGATGAATGGAAGGGAGAGAATAAGTTTCAGAGTAAATAATAAGGTAGATGACAATATGGCTGGTGAGGGGATAGGAAAAGGAGAAGGACAGTAAGAATTGGGGGGGGGGAGGGATGGAGTGGAAGGGGATAGGGAGTAAGATTAGAGAGAGTGAGTATGAGAAGCAGAAAGTGAATTGGAACCATAAGGAGAGGAACAGAGAAAAGAAAGAGAAGCATATAAAACATATGTAGTGAGAAAAGGGAGGCACACAAAGGAGCACACAAAGGAGCATGGGCTCCTTGTTCATGCTCCTTTGTTACACAATGCAGCTCACGCCATCCTGAGAGGGCTTTGTTTAAATATGTGCAAGGTTTGGGAGGTCCCGAGTGCTTGATTGGGAGAGGCTACAACCAGGCAGTAGCTAGGCACCAGTCTGAGGCTGCTAGAAGTGGGGTTACAGGCGCAAGAGAGAGGAGGGGGCTGCAGAGGTTGATTGTAGTCAGTCACTCCTGGAAGAGATCAAAGGATAGCATTTATTTTAGAGTATAGGCTGGAAGGGAAAGCAAAGGGGACAGGGCCAAGAGATAGAGAAGACAAGAATAGAAGAACTTAAAATGGACTACTAATGAGGCCATTCAGAACAGAGGCCAAGTTTGAAAAGGGGCTCTGCCCTGAGAGGGCTTTGTTTAAATATGCAGCAACGTTAGTGAGGTCACCTGAATGCTTGATTGGAAGGGGCTACAGTCAGGCAGTAGTTAAGCACCAGTCTGAGACTGCAGGAGGCAGTGTTACAGGCAGTAAGAGAGAGGAAGGGGCTGCAGAGGTTGGTTTGTAGTCACTTCTTGAATGCTTGATTGGGAAGGGCTACAGGAATTAAGATCCTTTTTTCTCCCATTTTTGAGGTATAAAGTAATTCACAGTAACATTTAAAGGTTTCTTGTGGTGGACAGGATTAACTGACGTTATACTCATTCCACATTTGGACTAGCTTGATGCACACTCTATAACTTACACCTGTTTAACTGTACATAGAACTAACCTTGAGTATAGCCACCTATCTATTAATTCCAACTGGCTCTATACTATCCACTTTGTCTCCATCAATATATCTGCACTTGGCCCCTCACTATATACAGTAGTATCTGTATTGGAGGAAAAGCA
Organism: Geotrypetes seraphini; assembly: GCF_902459505.1. Taxonomy (NCBI): domain Eukaryota; kingdom Metazoa; phylum Chordata; class Amphibia; order Gymnophiona; family Dermophiidae; genus Geotrypetes; species Geotrypetes seraphini. The sequence goes on along the minus strand of NC_047089.1, from coordinate 74,318,273 downwards.
TTAGCATCATATTATTTGAATGTTCTAATGCAGTGGTCCCCAACCCTGTCCTGGGGGACCACTAGCCAGTCAGGTTTTCAGGATATCCTAATGAATATGCATGGGGCAGATATGTATGCCTATCATCTTCATTACATGCAAATCTATTTCATGCATATTCATTATGGCTATCCCGAAAACCTGACTGGCTGGTGGTCCTCCAGGACAGGTTTGGGAACCACTGTTCTAATGTGTGCTTTTTATGTGTCCAAAGAAAACAGCAGAAAGGGCATTGGACTCGACAGCTCTATTTTTGCTTTAAGAAGCAATTATCATGTAATTTGTGATTTGGCATTGCTTTGAGGGCACTGACTAACTTCATCCTGGGCTTCTGATGCACACCATAACACGGCCGGTGTCGAGTCCTATGCTCAAATAGATGATTTCTTGTATAGACTGCATTGGTTGCCATTAAAGTGTGGTTTGTTTGAAGACCAGGCCCTCTCTGCTGTTTTCTTTGGACTGCTTGGATTTTGTGCAGAGTGGACTTTTCTCTGTTGGTTTGCTTTTTATATATTCCATCAGAATCATGCTGACATCATATTATATCATTGTTATTTGAATGTTGTTTCATGCTATCAATTATGGCATCATTTGTACTATACCAATATTTATTACGTATATTTGTGTTATATGATTTATTCCACTGAGAGTTAAATGTTAGTACTATTATTAGGCATCAATGGGCAAGTCACTCAATTCTTCATTGCCCCAGGTACTTAAGAGAGATAACTCTGTCCTATCCTGGTTGGCCTCCTACCTCTCCCATTACACAGTTAGTGTGTTAGTGGGTTCTCCTCTGCTACTATCCCACTAGCAATTGGCATACCCCAGGGTTCTGTCTTAGGACCTCTTCTTTTCTCTCTCTACATTTCCTCCCTAGGTGCCCTGATTTCCTCCCATGGCTTCTAGTTATCAACTACATGCTGATAACTCCCAGATCTATCTCTCTACACTCAAAATTTCACCTAAAGTCCAAGAAAAAGTCTCAGCCTATTTGGCTGACATTGCTGCCTGGATGTCCACCTTTTCTACTTTTTTCCTAGTTTCCAGCATGGTCGCAGCAATTTTTACTGCTTTACAACTTCTCACCTTAGCAGTTGCATTTTGCAGGTGCATGTATTTTTGTATTCCTTACGACTCTTCAAAACACACCCGTCATAGACTCAAAAGACTCCTGAGGCAGGCCGGTTAGGCCGAAACATGCGCATGTCGGGTCATTGAGTCATTGGATGAATTTTATGAGGCTTTGGATGAATAAAGGCATTTTGATTTATCAGATGAGTTGATGGACACTTTTGTTTAGTGCGCACCATTCTGATTGGGACAATTCCACTTTGGTTTTGTGCCTGGATGTCCTGCCATCATCTGAAACTAAACATGTCCAAGACTGAGCTGCTCCTCTTTCCTCCTCTTTCCTCCTAAACCCTCTGCTCCTCTCCCTTCATTCTCCATCTCTGTAATTACTGTCATAGTTCCAGTCTCCTCTGCTCGCAACCTTGGAGTTGTCTTCGATTGTCTCATTTGTTATGCACATCCAACAAACTGCTAAGGCCTGTTGCTTCTATCTCTATAACATCACCAAAATTTGCCCCTTCTTCTGTGAGCACACTAACTGGACCCTTGTCCACACTCTTGTAACCTCACACTTAGATTACTGCAATCTACTTCTAACTAGTCTCCCGCTGTGCTGCCTCTCCCCCTTACAATCTGTGCAAAACTTTGCTGCACAACTCATCTTATACCAACCTCGTTACACTCATGTTATCCCTCTCCTTAAATCACTTCACTGGTTCCCTATCTGCCTTCTCATACAGTTCAAACTCCTATTACTAACCTACAAGTGTGTTCATTCTGCTGCCCCTCAATACCTCTCCTCTTCTTTTACACCTCTCAGAACTCCGTTCCTCAGATCAGCTACTCTTAGCTGTACTCTTCTCCTCCACTGTCAATTCCAGACTTTGTTCCTTTTATGTAGCTGCTCTGTATGCCTCAAATAAACTACCTGAGTTTGTCTGCCACACCCCTTTCTTTACCTTGTTTAAAAACCTGAAAACCTACCTTTTTGATATAGCCTTCAGTCCATAACCCTACTCCCCACAGCCCACCACCCTAGACAGTAGATTAATCATTCTCCATAACTGTATCCATGAAATCCATTTGTCAGTCTTGTCTGTTGAGATCAGTGTCTCTCAAACATTTTTAGCTCCAGTACACTAAATGGAGCAAATGTTTTTTTTGCAGCACATTATAACTGAAATTATAAAATTGTAAAACCAACAAAAGATTAAAATTTGAGATATATTGGTCAATTTACTCTTCCAATGTGATTTATTACAATTCTATTGGCAAAAGGTTTGGGATTCCATCTGTTAAAGAGCCATTGACCATAAATATTATTCTGTTGGGTCGACTTTGCATAAATACGTCAATTACAGATGAACAGGACAAACTTGTACGAATCTTGTTCAGCTTAGCAATTAAAATAATTATTGCTCACTGGAAGGACTTTTCAAGAGTTGGATACATGGACTGGTGGAATTTAGTAAGTCTAACTGCTAAGTTTGAAAAAGTATGCGGAAAAAAAATTGGATGTCTGCACATTAAAAAAAAAAAAAAAATTTGGAATCTTCTCATAAAATAGTGAGTGACATATCACATTTAAAATGAATATCATTTTTTCTATGGTAATGTACATTCATGCTGTTAAGTTTTCTTGTGTTAATGTATATTAGCTTTTAGTGCTAACAGTATATGTATATTAACTTTTGTAAACAAAATTGTTTTGTTATTCGCTTCTGTGATCTGTTTATTCATAATTTTGCTATTATCTGAAAATTCTAATAAAAATTTATTGAACTTAAAAAAAAATTGAGAGATATTTATTTAAAGTTCTTTAAGCTATTATGGGTAATTCTAATAACGGTGAAACTAAAGTAGATAGAATAGAATTGCTAATCAATGCAATGGATGTGCTTGTTCTTGAATGCAAATTAACTCAAAATGCAGCTTGATAGTTGACAAGCAAGCATGCATTTCATCATCCACCATCTGCAATCATTCTCTTTTTTATCAATTTAAATTTCTGTCAGAGCTGAAAATCCAAGTTTGCAAAGATAAGAAGATCCAACCAGTATCCTTGATTGCTTTGTTGCTCAAGTTAGAATTACTGCATTAAAAAAATAAAAATAAAATTACTTGCTATTAGTTTTCAAGGACCAATCACATCAAAGAATGATGCTTGTCTGGTTGGTTGTGTCCTTATGTACACAGACACTCATAACATACGCATATGCGATGTACATGTTATCTATTCTAGTAAATACTTATGAAGGAAATTTAAAAAAATAAAGTAAAATTCTGGAATTTCTCATGACACACCCAGAATCTCTTCAGGACACACCACTGTACCATGGCACACAGTTTGAGAGATACTGATTTAGATTGTGAGCTCCTTCTAGCAGGGACTGTCTCCTTTGTGACTCTGTACAGCACTGAGTCTCGTATCGCTATAGAAATAATTAATAGTAGTAGTAGTAGTAGTAGTAGTAGTAGTAGTAGTGAGTCCACTAGGACAGATAAGGATAAATGACTGAGTACCTGAATGTAAACCATTTAGACAATTAATAGGCAGTATATAAATATCTAAACTAAATATACTATTGTTGTGGTGTTAACAAAATTGTTAGTTTTATGTTAAACTGTACCTGCTCAAGGTGGCTAAAAATCAAAGGTTTTGTTTTGTTTTTTTAGATTGAATCTTTTTTTTTTTAATAAAATAATTTTTTTGAGGAAAAATCTATCTAAAGATATGTTTCTACTTAAGTTACATTATAGTTCAAAAGTTATTCATCAAGAAGCTTTCTTCTCTGACTCAATTGGCCATGATAGCTTTATTTATTAACTTACTTATTTATTCACTGAGATTTATAAACCACCTTTCTGAAGAGATTCACCCAAGACAGCATACAGCAGGTACAGGGTAGATTTCATTTAAATCATTTGTCAGAAAGACTTGATTTGAATCATGCCCATGACATTATGATATGACATTATGAATGGATTAATGGAATTCTTTTACACAAAAGGAACTAAGAGAGTACTTATGCATGTGATTGGAGCCAATAAGGAAAAATTACGTTCTTACCTCAATAATTTTCTTTCTAATAGACAGACACTTTATTCCTGAGCCTGTGGGTTGTCAATCCCTTCTCATGAGAATTTTTGTAGAGAGACTCAATAACATTATTTTCTTCCACCTCTCATCCCTCTGGGCTGTCCTCCAATTCCTCAGTTCATTCCAAAGCAGATGGTCAGCTCTGGAGAGGAAATAGAATAGGGAGGGGTATGGGAACTCTCCCCGAGAACCATGTCTGTTCTGCTCATATCATTACCATATAACAAATAAAACAAAACTTAACCATTTGCAATACATAACAAGGTGAAAACCAACAAGTCACCAACCTGAGACAACCTGTACTAAGAATATGGGAGATTCTACTGATACCTCCTACATTTTTCAACACACCAATCATGTCCTCTAACCTTGTTAAAGCTGGATAGAGGAAATAAACAAGTTGTCCAGATTCCCTGGTACATTGAGGCAGTAAACAGGTAAACAAACAAACATCTGACAGGGCTGGCTTCAGAAAAAAGTGTCTGTCTACTAGAAAGAACATTACCAAAGTAAGAAACTAATCTTTCCTTCTAGTGCATCAGACACTTTATTCCTGAACCTGTGGGACATATCAAAGCATTCTCTCAAGTTTAGGGCAGGACAAATGAGCTTGCTGATAGAACGGATAATCTGAATGGGGAGTCCTTTTTTGGCTACCACGTCCATCCTGTAAAACTTTGTGAATGTATGGAGAGAGGACCATGTGACCGCTCTACAGATTTCTTCTGGGGATACCATTGAAGATTCCACCCCTGAGAAAACCATGCTTCTACTAGAGTGCACCTTGACGGATATAGGCAGACAATTTCCACTTCCGATAAGGGCTGAAGAAATGTCCATATGGATCCACCTTGAAATAGTCTGTTTCGAGGCTGGTCAGCCTTTACAGGCAGCCTCTGCCAGTACAAAAAGACCATCCAACAGTCAAAATTTGTTCATAACCTCAAAATACTGCAGTAATACTCTGCCACATCCAATAATTTCAACACATTATCCCTCTTCCTCGATCCCAAGGGAACAAAGGCAGGCAAGCGCACTTCTTGGCTGATATGAAAGCAGGAAACCACTTTCAGAAAGAAAGATGGGATTGTGCACAAGAATCTGAAATTCTGAGGAAGGGATCTCTGCATGATAGAGCCTACAGTTCCAACACTCGTCGGGCTGAGGTAATCACTACCAAAAACACTGTTTTGAATGTAAGATCTATCAGAGAAGCTTGCTCTAGAGGTTCTTAGAGCCCTCTAGCCAGTGCCCATAGGACCAGATTAAGACTCCATGCCGTAAATGGTTGTTGCACCAAGGACGGAGGTGCAAAAAGCTCTTCAAAAAGTTGGTCACATCTGGATGTGTGGCTACGGTGCTCTTATTAACCCTAGGACCAAAACACGACAGCCCCACAATCTGAACTTTCAGAGAGCCAACCATTAGGCCTTTTTCCAGACCTTCCTGCAGAAAGGCAAGCATCAAAGATATCAGTGCCGAGCTCGGGTTCTCACTCCTCTGAGTGTACCTTTAATTGAAAAATAAACATGAGCAGAAAGACAGGCTCCTACAATCTCGCTTGTACAAAGACAACTGAGAAATTGGAGGATTGCCCAGAGGGTTAGGAGGCGGAGCAAAAGAATGCAATAATTCTCGTGAGAAGGGATTGACTACCCACAGGTTTAGTCTGTTGCACTAGAATTGGCAGTTACACAAGTGCAAGTCCCTATTCTATAAACAGAGCACGGTTGTGTCATGAGCACTTCAACAAATGGCACGCACAACTTATAGAATACTATCAGTTGTATGCACAGTTTGGTGCAGTTAAGCATGCCCACTTATAACAGTTATTGACCTGTTGTAAGTAGGCATGCCTAACTTTTGATGCACCCTTAAGCTGTTACAAATTTGGCACTAAATTTGCCCATTTGTGTTACCTAAATTAAGGCACCTATGACACCACAAACTTAACTCTCTGTGAAGTAGTACTCCTTCAGTAAGGATCTTAACTTCTTCCCCATATCAGATATAAGGCATGAGATGCGGACATGGTTTTCTTTTTTAATTTCCTCTCAAAAGCCTATTATTTACAAGTCAAAGCTCGGTTCAAAAGCCTAAATCACCAAAACATTGAAATCTAGCATGTAAGGGAGTAACTAGAAACTACAAAGCACCGAGAAAACCATCTCTGTTCCTATAGAGCAGACTTTTAAAATTGAAACTATCAATAGTGTGGCTCTCCTGGTTAGAACCTGGACTCTGTCTCCCTGTCATCTCAGTACCTGGTTCCTTCTCTTGCTCACTTTTTTTTTTTTTTTTTTTAGTTACAGAACAAAAATCTAAAATGCAGTTGAGATTCAAAATTGCCTACATTCTATCCTAACTATGGAAGCCGGGGAATCCTCTGTTGTTCAGTAACCCGTGGCATAACATTGTAGAGTATTCCTCGTTAAAAAACTATTATAATGAGAAGGGTAGAATGCCGACAACTTCCTATTTGGTTTGGGATTACCCCCCACAGGGGTGTTGCTAGGGCAAGTGCTTCAGTGTGCTTACAGCAGATCCTGTGGGACAATCTCATCATATACTGCATATCCTGTAATTCTTTCAGATGATGAAGAAATTCCTCTGTGGAGCATCCTTGCTCTCCCATGAAACATTTCTCTCTCAGTATCAATGCCACTGCTAACTATATTATTATGTGATAAATCTGCTGCTGGCCCGAACATAATTATCTCCTCAGATAGAAAGCCAGTATTAAACAAATCTGCACGGTATCCAAAGACTATTTACAATAGTGATGCAAGATAATCTTGCAGTTACTAAGGGAAATATCTAGAAGGCTCAATATATTAAGTAGTTACTAATAAAATTATACATCACAAGATGATACTGAGTCATGCTTGTAACAACACTTAACGTACCTTGCTAGTGTAGGTTGCACATTTATTGTTTAAAACATTCCAGGTATGCCATAATTTACGCAGAAGACAAGAATACAGTCACCTGCTCCTGTTTTATAGGTTTTGTTAGTAGCAGTAAACTAAATTTAAATGTTAAAAGTTTAATGAGTGTCTGAAACAGCTTTAGCGTAACAGCTCAGCTAGCAGATGTTCCCTTTCAACAGATTTTCAAAATACTACAGTAATGATGCAATTGATGTGCAACCGCATTTACATTTGGGGCAGATGCTTGGCATCCAAATGATTTTATGACAGGATAAATTATGCTTATAGCCTGGCACACTTGTGGAGACATGACAACCTGAATTTACTAATTTGCATAGCCAAGCTAGGAAAAATAATATAGCTACTAACCTACCAGTATGTGCTGAATATTGTTTAGATTTTTAATGAATGCTTTTTGCATACACAAAAAAAACTAAAACCCAAGAGAAGACGAGTATTGCTGACAGTGATTTGCATGTTTATCTGGAAGTTTTGATGGAAAGGACTCTGGCAACCAGTTGTGTAGCGAGTGTGAGAGGCACATGGGGTGGTGGTGCCCCTCCTCTGCCCCACCTCCACACGTTCTTTCCCCACCCCCTCCTGCAATACATGTGTCGTTTCCCTTCTCCCGTACCTCTGTAACACTCCTGGCATGAGCAGCAACCCTCAGCTGCTGTTGCACCAGTGTTGACTCTTCCTCGGCGCGGGTCCAGGAAGTGATGTCAGACGAAGTCGACACTGGCACGACAGCAAGTTAGGGGTTGCTGCTTGTGCCAGGAACATTAGAGGTAAGGGGAAAGGAAAGTGACATGCATGGCAGGAGGAGGCAGGTAAGTGTGGGGAGGGGGGGGGTGGAGAGGAAGACGGGTGTCTGACTTCTCACCAAGATAGTGCCCGGGGTGGACCCCCCTGTACCTCTCCTTACTACGCCATTACTGGCAACTTCTTATCCACATATCACAAACCAATTGACAGACTTCCACTAAGGTTAATTTATAATGAAGGACTATCAGTATCTATCTGCAGCCCATAAAATTCTTCTTAATGGTTTAGTACAGTGGTTCTTAAACCTGTCCTGGGAGACCCCCAGCCAGTCAGTGGTCCCCAAGATATCCGTAATGAATATGCATGGGGCAGATTCTAATGTTTGTCACCTCTATAATATGAAGAATGGACAAGATAAAGTTACTTACCTGAAGCAAGTTTTCTCTGAGGAGAGCAGGATAAATATCCTTGCATCTGAGTGATGTCATCCAATGGAGACTGTGCGGAAACACTCACCAGCTTGAATCCTATAGCCTATTAGAGCATTGTACCACACGTGCACACCTTCCCGCCTGCTGCCATTATAGGAGACCTGGCCAGTATGGTCTCCAGTATATAGAATTCAACTGCAAGCGGCGATGAGTAGGAATGCAAAAATATGTATCCTGCTGTTCTTGAAGACACCTGTTACAGATAACTTTGTTTTCTTTGAAGATGAGCAGGTTATAATATTCTTACATTTAGAAATCTCTAATTACCAGTCTGTCTTAAAACAACAACAACAAAAAGGAAACAAAATCAGAGCCTGCAACAGGCAAGGCTAAAGTAGTTGTATTCTAGATTCCAAATAGATTTTGAAAAACTGACTAACCAAATGACCAATAGAAGTCCTATTCCAAATGGTAGTGAGATGTGGCTTTGTGGACTGAAGACCATGTTGCAGCTCTGCAAATGTCCTTTATGGAGGCTGATTTCAATTGGTCTACTGATGCAGCCATAGCTCTGACTATAAGAAACCACATGACCTTCTAGAGATATCCCAGCCTGGGTACAAGCAAAATAAATACAGTCTGCCAGTCAATTGTAAAGAAAACATAGAAACATGATGGCAGATAAAGACCAAATGGCCCATTTAGTCTGCCCATCCACAGTAACCATTATCTCTTTCTCTCTCTGAGAGATCCCACATGCCTATCCCAGGCCCTCTTGAATTCAGACAGTCTCTGTCTCCACCACCTCTTCCAGGAGACTGTTTCACACATCTACCACCCTTCCCATAAAAAAGTATTTCCTCAGATTACTCCATAGCCTATCACCTCTTAACTTCATCCTATGCCCTCTTATTGCAGAGTTTCCTTTCAAATGAAAGAGACTTGACTCATGCACATTTACATTACATAGGTATTTAAACGACTATCATTATCTCCCCTCTCCCGCCTTTCCTCCAAAGTATGCAGATTGAGATCTTTAAGTCTGTCCCCATACACTTTATCACGAAGGCCACACACCATTTTAGTAGCCTTCCTTTCTCTTTCCTTTAGTCACAGCAGAAGTATCCAGATACAAATGGGTTATGACTAGCGCTGCCCGATTTAGGAAAAAAAAATTTGATTCAATTTGATTCAGCCTATTGAATTGGTTTTTCGATTCGATTTTCCTGCCCAATTGGATGTTGTTTTCAAACATCCTGGTGGGTTTATTTTATAGCTTCTACACCCCCTTTGCCCTCTCCTACCCACACTGGTGCTGTGGTGTAAACAAAATAAAGAAACAAAAAGGACTTTTCCTCTCTCTGTTAAATCCTAGGTCACGTTTGCGGTCTAACACCAGCTCTGGCAGAATACACTTTTAAAATCTGACATATTGCAATCACAAAACAGAAAATGATTTTCTACCTTTTGCTGTCTGGTTGTCTTCTGATAACTCACTTCTTTCTTCTTTCTCCGTGTTAACCATCCATCTTCCATCTGTGTCCTCCCCTTCCATTTCCATTCCTTTCCCCTTGTCTGGCATCTGTCTCCCTGCCCCCGCCCCAATGCCCTGACATCTCTCCCTCTATGGTCTAGTATTGCCTTTCCTTTCCCTCCCTCCCATACTCTTGGCATCTCTTTCCTCTCCCTTCCTGGGCTTCCTTATCCCTCCTTCCCTCTCTCCCCAATTGGGTGCAGCAACATCATTTATCTTCCCCCCTTCCCCTCTCACTCTCCTCCTCCACTGCTCTCCCCCTTTCCCCCATCCACTCTCCTCCTCCACTGCTCTCTCTTCAGTCCTGCTACAGCTTTCCTCTTCCATTTTAAGTCCAGCAGCACTCTCCTCTGTTCCCAATCCAGCAGCACCACTCCCTCTCATCTCCCTCCTCCACTCAGCTCCAACAGTACCTCTCCCTCCCCTCTACTTCTGTTTCCCCCACCAACTAGCTGCAGCACCTCTCCTTTCCACCCCCAGGGCAAGCAGCACCTCTCCTCTCCGACTAGAAGGGCTCCTCTCCTTTCCCTTTCCCTCCCCTCTGACTAGAAGCAGTACCTTACCCACTCACCTCCCAGGTCTAGCAGCATCACTCCCTCCTCTCCTCCTATCAGCCCACCTCCCTCTTGTCTCCCAGGTCCATCGGCACCATGCCTCCCTCCCGATTAACAGGATCTCACCGGCTTCTGGATTCCCCGGCCTGACTCGGTACAGCCTGAAGTTGTGTTTGACTCCGGTAAAGAAAGTACAAAAGAAAAAAAAAAACAGGCGATTTTTCAAACCCTCCCCATAACACTAGCCTGTATGAGCAGCTTCACCGCTCTCTCCTTCCATAGCTTTAGCGAGTCAATTCGCTTCTGCAGCCTCAGAGCCTCTGCTAGGTCGTCCCGCCTCCGAGGAAGAAGGAAGTTGTATCATCAGAGGCCGGACGGCCTAGCAGAGGCTCTGAGGCTGCAGAAGGGAATCGATTCGCTAAAGCTACGGAAGGAGAGAGCGGTAGAACTGCTAATACAGGCTAGTGTTATGGGGAGGGTTTGAAAAATTGCCTGTTTTTTTTTCTTTTGTACTTTTTTTACCAGAGTCAAACACAACTTCAGGCTGTGCCGAGTCAAGCCGAATCCACAAGCCGGTGAGATCCTGTTAATCGGGAGGGGGGCATGGTGCCGATGGACCTGGGAGACAAGAGGGAGGTGGGCTGATAGGAGGCGAGGAGAGGAGGGAGTGATGCTGCTAGACCTGGGAGGTGAGTGGGTAAGGTACTGCTTCTAGTCAGAGGGGATGGAAAGGGAAAGGAGAGGAGCCCTTCTAGTCGGAGAGGAGAGGTGCTGCTTGCCCTGGGGGTTGAAAGGAGAGGTGCTGCAGCTAGTTGGAGGGTTTTAAAAAAAAAATGTTTTGAGTGGCAGGATTCGTGAGCGCGATGACAGCCGGGCATGGGGAGGCTGGGCCCCGAATCGGAGAGGCCGATTTTTTAAAAATACACATTGATTCAAATCGATTCACCCAAAGTAAATCGGTGAATTGATTCGAATCGGAAATCGGGTAGCACTAGTTATGCCCACCCACCAGCAGGAAGAGATAAAAACACAAAACTGACCAAACACTTGCATTCCACCCTCAACAACTGGGTTTTCAAATATATCATAGTACAGAAACAATTATTTCCTCTGTTATTAGTTAAATCTATTCTCACATACTGTAGAAAATAATACAATAAATGTAGCTTTCTCTCTTGACCTCTCCGCTGTATTCAATCTGGTTGATCATTGTTTTCTCCTCTCCCATCTTTCGAACCTTGGACCTTCTTTTACAAAGGCGCGCTAAGCATTTTAGCGCACGCTAAATCAATGCGTGTGCTAACCGCTAACACGTCCATAGGATAACATGCACGCGTTAGCGTTAAACGCATGCTAAAAATCTTAGCACACCTTTGTAAAGGAGGGGGTTGGTCTTTCTGGGACAGTTATTGCATGGTTCTCTTCTTGAAAATAGAAGATTTTGATTCCTCATACATTCTTCTTCCTCTCAGCCCTCAGTTACTAAGAAGCCTCAAGGATCCATATTATCCCCAATATTCTTTAACCTCTTTTTAAGTCCCTTTGCCTTGTTTAAACAAGAATCAGCAACTGTATCTTTTCATATGTATTCTGACCACATCCTTATAGAGACCCTATCAATCCTTCTAGGACCTTATCAATCCTATAAACTCGAACTTATAACCTCTCTAAGACTGCCTGGAAAAAAATATCCACCTGGTTTTCTGAGCATAACTTTGTTCTAAATCTGGAAAAATCTATAGCATGTTGGATTGCAGGTCACTTACCATATCCTAATGAATATTTCTCACTGCTTTTCTAAAGATAACACCTGTCAGTACAACTATCATTTGCCCCACAGATTTCATTATTAAGTAAATCATATTTTTACACCTTAAGACAGTTACTTAAGGTGCATTATCTATTTGATATTCACACTGTCTCCACTTTAGTAATGACCCTTTTAACACCAAACTGGATTATTGCAATATAATTTACCCTGATATTTCCACAGGACTTACAAAGAAAGCTCAAACCCTTCAAAACTGTGCAATCTGATTACTTTGTAAGGTCAACAGATACACATTTGTAATCCATTATTTTTTTTTAAAAAGTCATTGGCTTACAAAAGAGAAACAAATTAAATTTAAAATACTCTCTTACTTTCAAGGCTCTTCGATATAAGTCACTTGAACATCTTTAAGAACATAAGAATTACCATACTGGAACAGAACGAAGGTCCATCAAGCCCAGTATCCTGCTTCAAACAGTGACCAACCCAGGTCTCAAGTACCTAGCTAGATCCCAAGTAAAAAAAACAGATTATATGCTGCTTATCCTAAGAATTAAGCAGTGGATTTCCTCAAGACATCTCAATAATGGCCTACGGACTTCCCTTTTAGGAATTTAGCCAAACCTTTTTTAAATCCTGCTAAGCTGATTTAACCACATTCTCTGGAAACAAATTCCAGAATTTAATTACATGTTGGGTGAAGAAATATTGTATCTGGTTTGTTTTAAATCTGTTGCTTTATTGGCTGTCTTCTAAACTCCATCTCGTAGTCTCCACTCTACAAGTGAACATAGATTAGTATTACCAATCCCCCATCTTTCACGTCTTGACTCGACCATGTGTTCTGCATTTTTCTTTATCGCCCCAGCATGCTGGAATTTGCTTCCTCAAATATACAAAATTAATTCTAATTGAAGAAGATTAAAACATGGCTATTCATCCAGACATTTCCTGAATGATAAGACAGAAGCCTGGTCCTTGTGTTTTGGCACTATATGAAATGCTCCTTGACCTACATAGATCCTTGCACGATTGCTCCTGTCCTATTGACTACAATATATTATAGCTCTTTTCTTCTCTTATTTTTAGATTGTACACTGCCTTGCACTGTTATAAATAGCTAAAAGCAGTATAGTACATCACAAATTAATAAAATAGACTGGTACTCTTCTTGGCAAGTAAATATTCCTTTTAACAAAGCAGAAGGATCAACATGAAGATCAAAATGGCAGAGATCCTCACAGCTTCTCGAAATAAAGCAAAGAACAATCCCAAATCAAAGTGGTCAGAAGAGCCAACCTCTACAGTAAAAGGGAGAAACGAGGAACACCAAGCAAACAAAGCAACCAAAGCAAAGAACAGGACTCTGCATTCATCCGCCTTGACTAAAGGAAAGAAAATTATCAGGTAAGAAATATTTTTCCTTCCTTGTCATCAGCAGCAGATGAATCCAGAGACAGGTTCTATGTAGCAAAGCAATCCTTAGTAGGGTGGGACAGAGAACCAAACACTGAGAAGGAGGCATCAAGCAAAGTGATCCCTAGCTCTCATAAGGAACCAACAGACTGGCTATGGTTGTTGTTCCCCATGAAAAACTAAGAAAAAGGCTGACTGCCTCCCTTCAGATAACCATCCTGTGGTAGAGCCCTTACAAACTGCTTCATCAAGCCCAACTGATGTGTAGTGGTGGAAGCAGGACTTTTGGGGGGGTCTACATACGGTTCATGCAGGATGTTTTCAGTTCCAGGCACAAAATTTCACCACTCTGGCCAAACTCCAATGTCTTTGCTTTGCCCGACTCTCCCATTCACATAGAAAACAAGGCATTTCTGTGAATCCAGCTTGCTATCCTAATAGTATTCCAATAACTTTGAAGTCACCGCAGATAAGCCATTTGTGTTCCTCATACTGGATACTTGTTAAAAGTAGCTTCATGTTCTCGAATGTCTCTTTCATTTGAATTAAATGGGCCACATGAATGGACCTATACACATTCCCAATATGCAGTAACACGCCTTTGAGGCTCCTCATTGATGAGTCTATAAAAAGTCTCCACTGAGTAGGATCATGTTTAGTGCCATAGAAGTGCATTAACTTGTTTATGTTATTGCAGTAAACCAAGGAATCGTTCTGTGAGAATAAAGGAGTAAAGTCATATTCAGGCTAGTAGACATCATCAGTATCATCTTTGGTGATTGTGTCAAGTTCACTTACATCATCATCTTCTGCCAGGTTCTCTAAAACAGCTGGAGGAACAACAGCATGCAGGTCTTCTCCATGTGGAACTGACCTAATGGCTAAAGGAATGCTTGGATATACAATTTGGCTCTTATCTTTCAAAATGCACCCCTGAACATTAACAGAAGTAACAGTCATTAAGGTGGTCTTTAGGCTCCCTCCACACTATAGGAATTGTAAATGGCATGCACGTTTTCTTTCCTTTTGTCCACAATCTTAACCTCTCAACACAACAGCAGCAAACTTTCTTTGGCGTCCATGCCTTATCCTGGTCGCCAAGTTTCACTTTAAAATAAACATGGTAAGCTCTTTTCACAAATTCTGTTATATCCGTTCTTTGCATAAGCACTGTATAAATTTCCACAAATGTAACAGAAAACATTTGGATTGTTCACACACTTGCGTGTAGACATTGTAGTACCTGCAATCCCAATAGAGAAATAAAATGAGAACAGCACTGGTAATGGAAGCATCTGAGATAAAATAACACTCCCAAGGTCACACAATAACAACTAGCAGCAACAGTTGTGCCAGCCTAGAAGCTTGCAGGTCTGTATTGAGAAATTTCCTTCCAAGTATACTCATTACCTACTGGCAAAGCAATAAATTTTTGAAGTAAAATTGTGAAAAAACTATACATGATAGAAGAAAACTAAGAACAATTCTGGAATCAGCATAAAAAAGTGAGGTAATATCACATATTAGTTTTCAGTCATCTGAAATCATGCAGACTAGTGTAATCTGTCAGAGACTACAGTTATTCATCTGTTCCTGGGCTGTTTTATCCTACGTGGCAGTGGTATTAAGTTGGCTGCTATTAATGCAGATTTTCTAAGATCTTTTAATTGCAGCCAATTCTTGTCTGAGCCTGCTGATCTTCTCCCTCATGGAAGAAAGTTGGAGATAGATGGGGCAAGCCTTAAATGACCAAATGGGTTTTTGTAGGACAAATGAGCCACAATTATTGCACTGAATGAAAGCTATGAAGATTGGTTAAAGTGAATATATCCAGGTGTCCTATGATTGATAGGAATTAGCAAAATCACCTAGGGGTCCTTTTATTAAGGTGCTAAAGATTAGTGCACACTAAATGCTAAGATGCCCATGGAACAGACATGGGCAACTCCGGTCCTTGAGGGCCGGAATCCAATTGGGTTTTCAGGATTTCCCCAAAGAATATGCATGAGATCTATTTGCATGCACTGCTTTCAATGCATATTCATTGGGGAAATCCTGAAAACCCGAGGACCGGAGTTGCCCATGTCTGCCATAGGAATATAATGGATGTCTTAACATTTAGTACACAGTACTCTTTAGTGTGCGCTAAATCAGTTAGCGCACCTTAATAAAAGGACCCACTAGTAAGATGGAAAAAATATTGCTAGTTGGTAGGTTATCTATATAAGAAGAACAAACCAGGGTGGATGGGTGTAGGGGAGAGAATATAAGTGAAGTAATCTGAATTTCTAAAACTATGAGTCACTACCTATGCACGGTATATCAAAATGATTAGCTAGCCTGGAAAAAAAAATTGTTCCGTTTAGTATTCCGGAACTCAAAAAGTTTGAGACACACTGCCCTTATTATATAGAGAAAACAAGCTTTTTTGTTGTTGGTTTTAAAGCAGAGACAAATACCCAGCCACCACTGAAGCAGTTATGCAAGTTATACCTCAGCTGTGCAGATATAAGGCAGCCCAACAAAATTGTAGAATAATAAAACAAAACAAGTGAACTTAACTTGAAACTCCTCTCAGGTTTCCTTGCACTTCAAGAAGCAGCACTGTATACCGCACTGTACAAATTCATACAAGGAATGACAATTAAGTTCACAAACTCATCCTAGAAAAAGTGCTACACTTCATTGCTGAATATCACTACGTTCAACTTGGAAGTCCTCCCCTTGGGAAGGGGTGAAACTGAAAGAAACCAAGAGAGAGATACGTTTGGCGAAGGCACAGGCGGAAGAACAAATGGCTAAAAATGTAAAAAAGGGAGATAAAAATTTTTTCTGATATATTAGTGAAAGGAGGAAGATAAAAAATGGAATTGCTAGGCTAAAAGATGCTGGGAACAAATATGTAGAGAGTGATGAGGAGAAAGCAAATGTGCTAAACAAATACTTCTGTTCTGTGTTCACAGAAGAAAATCCTGGAGAAGGACCGAGATTGTCTGGCAAAGTTACACGAGAAAATGGAGTAGATTCTGCGCCGTTCATGGAGGAGGGTGTTTATGAGCAACTTGAAAAACTGAAGGTGGACAAAGCGATGGGACCAGACGGGATCCATCCCAGGATACTAAGGGAGCTCAGAGAGGTTCTGGCGAGTCCTATTAAAGACTTGTTCAACAAATCTCTGGAGACGGGAGTGATTCCTGGGGATTGGAGGAGAGCGGATGTGGTCCCTATTCATAAAAGTGGTCACAGGGATGAAGCAGGAAACTACAGGCCGGTGAGCCTCACTTCAGTTGTTGGAAAAATAATGGAAGTGTTGCTGAAAGAAAGGATTGGCCAATTTCCATTGTGCACTTTGACGCTTTGTTTCAGGGTCATATTGGTACACCTATGTTTCAACACCAGTGATAACATGGCTCAAAACATTGTTTTGCCTCTCCAAAAGGTCTTGGCAAACTTTGACTCTCCTCTGCTTTGGTTCATTAGTGAGCTCCTTCGGGACCATTTTTTCACACACCTTTCTCATGCCAAGATTTTCAGTTAAGATTTCTCTGTTTCTCTATCAATATTTACTTGGTCTGCTATGTTTCTCACAATCAGCCGGTGATTTTGATGCACAATTTGACAAATTTTTGCAATGTTTTCACCATGTCTGCTTGTTTTTGACCACCCTGACCTTTCTTCATCAGTAACGCTTTCTCTTCCCTCAAAAAAATGTTTAATCCATTTGTACACTGCTGTTTTCTTCATGGCATTATTCCTATAAACATGGACTAACATGTCCCTGATTTCACTTCCACTCTTGCCAAATTTAACAAGAAATTTTATGTTTGTTCATTGCTCTAATTCAAGCTCTTACATTCAAACAATGGCACAAAAAACATGTAACAATAATGAACACCACACAGCAAGACACCACCACATGTTGACATGAACACAGCTGTTAAGACACTGATATACCAAGGTTATGATACCTTATTGAGTTGTTTGTACGGTTCTGCCAATGTATGAGCATGGGGGCAAGTTTGCAAACTTGTAAGACCTTGTATAAAATACAATTTCTTCTCCCTAGAACTTACAATCTAGTCAATAAAATATATTTAAAAAAAACCAAACACACTGTGGTTAAAACAAAACAAAAAAAAGTCTATAATAAGGAAACTGGGTTAAAAATTAAAGGCAGCCTCAAAAAGGTAGATTTTATCACAGCATTTGAACAATAGTAAAGAAGGGTTGTTGCACACTAACTTGAATGTCTATTCTAAACGTAACAGCACGGGAAGATGGAAAGAATGGAGCTGAGAGTTGGCATTAAAAAGAAAGAGAATAGAAGAAAATGAACTTGTTCGATGAGCAGAGGTCACAAGTAGTGTTGGGCAGATACGAGATGACAGCTAGTGAAGAGCTGCAGAATGATTGCACTTGTAAATAAGTAAGAGAAGTCTGTACTGTACATGGAAACAGATATGGACCCAATGCAGTAACCTGAGGAAAGGGATTGATTATGAGTGTAGCGATAGGTTAAAGATAAGTTATAGAGCTGAATTACAAAGAGATAATGGAGAAAGATGATTCACTGGGAGGCCTGTTGGGAACAAGTCTAAAAAGAAGGTGATGAGATAGTGGTGAAGAATTTTAGCATGTATTCAGAAAGGAGAAGACAGATAGCAGAAATCTTATACAGAACAAAATGGTAGCAGTGTTTTGGATATGAGTAGAAAGGGAAAGAGATGATTTGAAGATGACCCTAGATTATGGGCTCTGGCTGAAAGGATGATAGTGCTATTCACAGAAATAAAAGAAGTGAAGAGAAAGACCTCAAATGGCTTACTAACTAAGGTGGTAAATATCATCACTGTAAAAGATGATGGGCATGTCTGGAACAGATATGGTAGAAAAAAGATTGACAGGTCACGTAAAAGTCATCAGGAAAAATGAGGTTGGTTTCTATACGGGAGTTTGTGTCGATAATGACATCTCAGTCACTGGATGGTACTTTTTTTGTTCGTTTACCTGCCATCATTTACTCCCCCCCCCCCCCCCCCCTTATCAAGCTGCGCCAGAAGTTTTTAACACGGGCCGGCGCAGTAACTACTCTGATGCTCATAGAATTCCTATGAACGTCAAAGCACTTACCTTACCGGCCCATGTTAAAAACCTCTAGGGCAGCTTGATAGAAAGAGGCCTATGTTACTCTGTTACTGACTAGGGAAAATGAGCAAGTATTTAACCAGGAAACAATGCTCTAACATTTGGAGCCATAGAAATTGGAAATGACACATCCGGGTTGGGACATAATTTCAGCACTATAAACAAAAAACCACCACAAAATTAGCTTCCATGGGGGAAGTGGCAATTCTGCAGCTTCCATAAGTAGTGCCATATTCACTTGTAATGCATCCCTTTTGCAAGCTTACACATGTAAAGACTGCCAGTTGAGTAGTGGGGCAATAATTTTAACTTGGTTTCATTTTTGGAGGTAGAAACGAACTATATGAGATTAAGGAGAACGACTTCTGAGTGACCAAAGAATTGGATAGAGGAAGTACGCTAGATATGGTGTATTTCGATTTTAGCAAAGCCTTTGGCAGTGTTCCACACAGGTGTCTAATAAATAAACTGAGTGCCCTCAGTATGGGCCCCAAAGTGACGAACTGGGTCAGGAACTGGTTAAGCATAAGGTGACAGAGGTCAACTGAGATTACTCTGAGGAAACAGATGTTACCAGTGATGTGCCTCAAGGTTCAGTTCTTAGACCTGTTCTTGTTTACCATTTCGTAAGCAATATTGCTGAAGGGGGGCTATCTGGTGAAATCTGCCTCTCTGCGGATGATACCAAAATCTGCAGTAAAAAAGACACCCTTGATGGTATGGATTAAATGAAGAAGCTTGTAAAGCTTGAGGAATGCTCTGACATTTGGCAGCTAAAGATTCAAGGCTAAGAAATGCAAGATCATGCATTTGGGCTGCAAAATCCCAAGAGAACAGTACAGTTTATGGGGTGAAGAACTTTTGTGCATGAAAGAGGAATGAAGCTTGGGTGAGATAGTATGCGATGATCTTAAGGTGGCCAAACAGGTTTAAAAGGCAATGGTAAAAGCTAGGATGATGCTGGGGTGTATAAGGAGAGGAACAGCCAGTAGAAAAAAGAAGGTGTTGATGCCTCTATATAAGACTGGTGAGAATCCCAATTTCTGGTTTAGAAAATGCACTGGCTGAAAACAAATTGGATACAGCATACAACGTGTTCCTTAGCAAGGGGAAAAAATATTTGTCCATTGGTTATTGTACAGTAATTCCATGACAATGAAGGGCAAATTAACAAAGATAGAGGGGCAAGTAGTATTATTCTGAAGTATTTATGCTCCAACAGATGATAATCCAGCTTTTTTATTTATTTTTTTTACTAAACTGGCAAAAAGATTTCTAGAATTTGAAAATATATTGATTATAATGGGTGGTGATTTTAATCTCCCACAAGATCATACTCTAAATTGAACATCCAATGCACAAAGGCCTTTGGGCAAATCCAACAAGACCTTTAAAAGCTTTCAAGTTGCAATGTGATCTGTTAGATCCATAGAGAATATAAAAATCCAGCAGGAAGAAAGTACTTTTTTTTCTCAGCTTCACATAGAACCTATTTGCATATTTTTTTTAGCAATATGTACAGATCCAATTATAGTTTCTGATCATGCAGCTATTGTTATGATGATACGGTGGAAAAGTCCCACTAGAAAGCCATTGCCTCTGGGGAGGCCAGTTACTCAATTATTGGCAGAGCACAGAGGTAGTATCCTGTATAAAAATATGTATAAAGATTATTTTCAGAGAAATAATAAACCTTCTATCTCTCTTATGACGATCTGGGAGTCCTTCAAAGCAACGTGAGCGGAATGCATCTCAGTGATAGTCTTGTGGCACAAAGAAAGGCAAACTCAATAGAGTGAATTAGAATAAGGAACAGGAGCTTTAGTAAAGCAACACAATGAATGGAAATTTAATACAGCTTTGAAACCTAAAACACATCTATAATAAACTTCTAAGTAATTGTGCTGGAGCTGAGCTATTTGTTGAGCAAGCCAAATGTTACTTAGAACACGATATAATAGGCAAAATGCTGGCTAATTGAAGAGAAAAAGGCAAGGGCAAAATTTCAAGCTTTAAAACTAGAACAAAGGCAGGCTGTTAATAAACTGAGTGAGGCATTCTAGCAGTTTTGTTTGTATTACTCTCAGCTCTATCAAAAAGAAGTGCAAAATCAAGAGCAGGCAATAGATTTTTTTTGTCAAAATATTCCTTTCCTCGGTAATCTACTTTGAAAAAAGTGGAATTTACAGCCCTGATAATTGTTTCTTGAAGTTCTAGTAAAGTTAAGGGGCTGATTCTATTATCAGCGTCTAAATTGGCCGGCACCGGCCACATATCAATCACATTTAGGCATCATTTACAGAATTGTGGCTAGTGGTGCCTCTGTAAAAACTTAAAAGGACTACATTTCAGGCGCCTAAGTTTTTGGAGAATCACGCTTAGCAGCGCCTAAGTTACATCCTCCATCCACAGAAATGCCCACTTATGTATCAGGCGCCGATAGCCACCATGTGATAGGTGCTTATCTTTTATTCAGTCGGATAGGCACCAATCACACAATTATTATTTCTTTTTAACCAATTATCAAGGCTGTTAAAGGTATTTTACAATTAAGTTAGACACCTAGCTTTAGACGTCCTTTACAGAATCAGCTTATAAGCGTTTAAACACAGGGAAGATGCAAGGTCCTAATGGATTAACTGTAGAATTCTATAGGATTTTTTCATAAGAAACAATCTATGGCTCACTTTAACCAGAACAACTGAAGGATTGCAAGCAAAATTACAAGATACAGGTGGGCTAATATTCAAAGAGATTTAAGTGGGCAGGAGAGGCTCCTGTCCACTTAAATTACATTACATTAGTGTCTTCTATCCTGCCAATACCTTTCAGTTCTAGGTGGTTTACAACAAGAGTTGGCCTGGGCATTTCCAGGGAGAATACATGATTAATAGATGTAGTATGCGTCGGGATCTGTGCACGGTCAATCAGGTTTAGTTAGATCATTTGACAAATTTCTTGAATAGAAAAGTTTTAAGTTCTTTCCCGAATGTTTTGTAATTGGGCGTCATAGTCAGCAGATTGAAGAGGTGGCAGCCTAGTTTTGCTGCTCTGGTGGCTAATAGTCTGTGTCGTATATGACTCAGGGCTCCCCAAATTTCAAATATTCAGTGGCACTTAACCAAGCAATGCTGCTGAATATTGACTTTCACTGGCCAACAAAAAAATGGGCAGGTCAGGGAGTGTTTTGAGGACTAACTGGCAGTATTCAGTGCCAGCACTCACATAGCTAAGTGGCCAAATTTAGGACAATTCAAAAGATTAAAATGTTACCATGCCTTTATTTCACTCTATGGTACGGCCACACCTCGAATACTGTGTGCAACCTTGGTTGTCAAATCTCAAAAAAGATATAGCAGAATTAGAAAAGGTACAGAGAAGGGTGACAAAAATGACAGAAGGAATGGGATGACTTCCCTATAATGAAAGGCTAAAGCAGCTAGGGCTCTTCAAGCCTGGAGAAGAGACAGCTCAAGAGAGATATGATGGAGGTTTGGATAATTTCCTAAAACAAAAGTCCATAAGCCATTATTAAGGCTGGCTTAGGGAAATCTACTGCTTATTCCTAGGACAAGCAGCATAAAATCTGCTTTTCTCCTTGTACTTGTGACCTGGCTTGATCACTGTTGTAAACAGGATACTGAGCATGATGGACTTTCGGTGTGTTCCAGTATGGCAACTTTTATGTTCTTATGTTAAAAGCTGTAAAAAATTTAGGCACCTAGGAATGTAGGCCCCAGCTGAATATCGACCAGGACCCACATAACAAAAAATAAATAAATCCAGAGACCTTTCACTTCCTTCCCTCTGAGCCCAATCCCCCCTCTCTTATCACACTACCCTGATTCACCAATCCCCTTGCCCCAATCATATGTCCTCCCACCATCTCACACTCTTCCTACCTGCCTATCATTGTGTTCCAGCAAGTATGGTGGAAGAAGGTGCAAAGCCAATTAACTCCTGCCCTTAGTGGCTCCCTTTCCAAAATGGCTGCCACAATGTCTAGTAACAGCCTTGAAATATTTTAGCAGTAGGATGGGTGAGAGAGAGATGGGGGTTTTGCACAGTTGGGGAAAGGGATCAGAGTAGCATGATGGGGAGAGGGACCAGAGTTCTAGGACTGGAGGAGCAGATCAGGTCCAGAGGGGGAGGGAATCAGAAGGCATCTGGAATGTTGCGTTTTTGGTTTTTTTTTTAATTTACAGTATTTGTGGGTCCTTGGTGATATTTACTTGAGGCCTGCATAACTCTCTTATGTGAACCCTGGCTGAATATTGGCCAGAACCAATATAGTTAGCCTTGGATATTTAGTGCTGGTGCCTGCACATGGCCCAGTACTAAAGATCCAGGATTAATTTAGCCAGTCAGGGTCAGTTTGAATATTGACCTGACTAGTGTCTACTATGCTTAAGTTTATTCACCAATGTTGGAAAAACACTGAATCTGCAGATATTCGTTTTTGGTGGAGCAGAGTTTTGCAATGTGAAAAACCTGAAAGTACAATCAAGACCTAATTAGAATCTCATAAGAACATAAGATTTGCCGCTGCTGGGTCAGACCAGTGGTCCATCGTGCCCAGCAGACCACTCACGCACGGCCCTTAGGTCAAAGACCAGTGCCCTATTTGAGTCTAGTCTTAACTGCGTATGTTCTGTTCCAGTAGGAACTTATCCAACTTTTTCTTGAATCCCTGAAGGGTGCTTTCCCCTATAACAGCCTCCGGAAGAGCGTTCCAGATTTCTACCACTCTCTGAGTGAAGAACTTCCTTACATTTGTACGGAATCTATTCTCTTCTAAATTTTAGCGAGTGCCCTCTCGTTCTCTTCACCTTGGAGAGGGTGATCATAAGAACATAGAAACATAGAAGATGACGGCAGAAAAGGGCCAAGGCCCAACAAGTCTGCCCACTCTAATGACCCACCCCCTAAATTCTCCCCTGAAGTGATCCCACATGCTTATCCCATTTTCTCTTGAAGTCCAGCGTGCTGCTGGCCTGAATTACCTGCAGTGGAAGACTATTCCAATGATCAATCACCCTCTCGGTGAAGAAGTACTTCCTGGTGTCACCATGAAATCTCCCACCCTGATTTTCAACGGATGACCTCTTGTCGCCGTAGGTCCTTTGAGAAAAAAGATATCCTCTTCTACTTCAATATGGCCCGTGAGATATTTGTACGTCTCAATCATATCTCCCCTCTCTCTACGCTCCTCGAGTGAGTATAGCTGCAACTTACTCAGCCTTTCCTCATACGGGAGATCATTGAGTCCTGAGACCATCCTGGTGGCCATTCGCTGAACCGACTCCATTCTCTGCACATCTTTTTTGATAGTGTGGTCTCCAGAATCTCTCTTTCTCTACTAAGTCAATTCCCTTCAATATCTTGATTGTTTTGATCATGCTCCCTCTCAGTCTCCTCTTTTCAAGGGAGAAGAGGCTCAGCTTCTCTAATCTCTCATTGTACAATAACTCCCCCAGTCCCTTAATCATTTTTGATGCTCTTCTCTGGACCCTTTCAAGTAGTACTATGTCCTTTTTCATATACGGCGACCAGTGTTGGACGCAGTATTAAAGTGGGGGCATACCATGGCCCGGTATAACGGCATGATAACCTTTTCAGATCTGTTCATGATCTCCTTCTTAATCATTCCTAGCATTCTGTTTGTCCTTTTAGCCGCCGCCGCGCATTGCGTGGATGGTTTCATTGACTTGTCTACAAGTACTACCAAGTCTCTTTCCTGGAGGCTCTCTCCAAGTATAGCACCGGATAAACAAGCAATATCTGACAATGTGGAGGATATGTGGTCGTCTCTGAAGTCCATCCTACACGAAGCAACAGACCGATACATAAAGACAGTAAGTAAACGCAGGAGAAACAAAAGACCCCAATGGTTCAGTAAAGAAATTTCAGACCTAGTTAAACAGAAAAAAGACGCATTTATTACCTACAAACATTTAGGCAGAGAGGGGGCAAAAGAGGACTATCTAGACAGATCTAAAGCTGTCAAAACAGCAGTCAGAGAAGCCAAACTCCGAATGGAGGAAGAGCTAGCACGGAAAATTAAGAAAGGGAATAAATCTTTCTTCAGCTATATTAGTGACAGGAAAAGAAACAAAGATGGGATAGAACGCCTGAAGCAATCGGACGGTAACTTTGCGGAATCAGATTCTGAGAAGGCAGAACTACTAAACAAATACTTCTGTTCAGTGTTCACTCAAAGTAAACAAAGCCATGGGACCGGATAACCTACACCCCAGAATGCTCAGGGAGTTAAGGGAAGTCCTGGCAGAACCATTATCTGTTCTTTTCAATCTTTCCCTAAGCACAGGAAGGGTCCCCTTAGACTGTAATCCCACTCCACAAAAAGGGCTGCAGGACAGAGACAGCAAACTACAGACCAGTGAGTCTCACGTCTATAGTGTGTAAACTCATGGAAACACTGATCAAACAGAATCTTGACACAATCCTAGATGAAGAAAAACTGCGTGATCCACACCAACACGGGTTCACCCAGGGTAGATCCTGCCAATCTAATCTGATTAGCTTTTTTGACTGGGTTACTAGACAACTGGACGCCGGAGAGTCACTGGACGTGGTATATTTGGACTTCAGTAAAGCATTTGATAGCGTCCCTCATCAAAGATTACTGAACAAACTGAAATCGATAGGATTAGGAGACATTCTAACTACATGGGTTGGGGATTGGCTGAGCGGTAGACTTCAGAAGGTGGTGGTGAACGGTACCCCATCCGAAGCATCGGACGTGATCAGTGGAGTGCCGCAGGGCTCGGTCCTGGGCCCGATTCTATTTAACTTATTCATAAGAGATATGATGCAAGGACTTAGAGGAAGTGTATCACTGTTCGCCGACGACGCCAAACTTTGCAACATAGTAGGCAAAAGCTTATTACCTGATAATATGACACACGACCTACTGTTGCTGGAACAATGGTCAACTACTTGGTAGCTAGGCTTCAATGCTAAAAAAATGCAAGATAATGCACCTGGGTAAGAG
This sequence comes from Geotrypetes seraphini, assembly GCF_902459505.1. NCBI lineage: Eukaryota > Metazoa > Chordata > Amphibia > Gymnophiona > Dermophiidae > Geotrypetes > Geotrypetes seraphini. The sequence goes on along the minus strand of NC_047089.1, from coordinate 74,292,496 downwards.
AAACCCGCGTAGAACTTATGTACTAAATGGTGAGACCTTGGTTAGGACCACGGCGGAACGCGACCTAGGAGTGATCATTAGTGAGGACATGAAGATTGCCAATCAATTGGAGAAGGCTTCCTCCAGGGCAAGACAAATGATGGGGTGTATCCGCAGAGGTTTCGTCAGCAGGAGACCTGAAGTTATGATGCCGTTGTACAGAGCCATGGTGAGGCCTCACTTGGAGTACTGTGTTCAGTTTTGGAGACCACACTACCGAAAGGACGTGCTGAGGATCGAGTCGGTTCAGCGAACGGCCACCAGGATGGTCTTGGGGCTCAAGGATCTCACGTATGAAGAAAGATTTAAAAAATTGCGGCTGTACTCACTTAAGGAAAGAAGAGAACGGGGAGATATGATTGAAACATATAAGTACATCACGGGACGCATCGAGTCAGAAGATGATATCTTCTGGCTCATGGGACCCTCGACCACCAGAGGGCATCTGCTGAAAATCAGGGGAGGGAAGTTTCATGGCGACTCCAGGAAGTACTTCTTCACCGAAAGAGTAGTGGATCATTGGAATAGACTCCCACTGCAGGTGATAAAGGCCAGCAGCGTGACGGATTTTAAGAGAAAATGGGATACTCACGTGGGATCTTTAAGGGAGTAAATTCAGGTGAGGGGATACTTGGAATGGGCAGACTTGGTGGGCTATAGCCCTTTTCTGCTGCTTGTTTCTATGTTTCTATGATTTTTGTGACCAACATGCATCGCTTTGCACTTATCCACGTTGAACCGCATTTGCCATTTCGCAGCCCATTCCTCAAGTGTATTTGTCTTTTTGTAGTCCTTCTGTGTCCTCACTACTCTGAATAACTTTGTATCGTCCGCAAATTTAATCACCTCACTCGTCGTGCCAATTTCTAGATCTTTCATAAATATGTTGAAGAGCCCAGGCCCAAGCACCGAACCATATGGCACTCCACTCATGATGCTTTTCCAGTCCGAGTATTATCTATTCACCCCCACTCTCTGTTTCCTATCCGCCAACCAGTTTTTAATCCACGTTAGTATATCACCCTCGATTCCATGGCTCACAATTTTTCGAAGCAGACGTTCATGCTGGACCTTGTTGAACACCTTCTGAAAATCTAGATATACGATATCGACCGGGTTACCCTTGTCTATCTGCCCATTTACTCCTTCAAAGAAGTGCAGTAAGTTTGTCAAGCAAGATCTTCCTTTGCTGAAGTCGTGCTGGCTAGTCCTCATCAGTTTGTGTCCGTCAAGGTGATCGATGATGCGGTCCTTTATCAGTGCCTCTACCATCTTTCCTGGTATCGAAGTCAGACTCACTAGTCCGTAGTTTCCAGGATCTCCCCTTTGAACCTTTCTTGAAGATCGGTGTAACATTCACACTTTTCAGTCTTCCGGAATCTTTCCCGATTTGATCGACAGATTGGCTATTAGTTGAAGCAGTTCAGCTATAACCCCTTTCATTTCCTTGGTTACCCTCGGGTGGATGCCATCCGGTCCCGGGGATTTATCATTTTTAAGCCTATCAATCTGTCTGCATGCCTCTTCTAGACTGACCGTCGTCCCTGTCAGTTTCCCGTCTTCATTTCCTGTGTATAGCTTGTCGGCTTCTGGTAAATACCAACGCAAAAAATGTGTTCAATTGTCAGCGATGGATTTGTCCTCCTTCAATACTCCCTTTATTCCATGGTCACCTAATGGCCCCACTGCTTCCTTTGCATGTTGTTTCCCTTGGCTATTTTTTTCTCGTAATCTCTTTTGGCCCCTCTTTCTGCTTTATGGCACTTGCTTTGATGTTGTTTGTGCTTTTCCAGTTTTCATCCGTTTTTGTCCTTTTCCATTCTTGTCTCTGATCATTTCCTTCACTGCTACAGTGAGCCACGCAAGTTCCTTGTTCTTCTTCCTCTTGGAACCCTTGTTGATACGCGGTATATACAGATTTTGCGCCTCTGTGACTGTGTCCTGAAAAAGGGACCATGCTTACTCTAGCGTATTTACAGTGCTTATCCTCTTCCTAATCTTCTTCCTCACCATGACTCATCCCTCCTTAGTTCCCTTTTCGGATAAGCTCAGAAAGTGTTGACTCTGCTGGATAATAATGCAAATGGGCAGAGGTTTGGTCATACTATAATTCAAGTATACTGTAAACTGGATTAACAGGGAAAATATTTGCTGGTGTATGGCTATGAGCACTTATAGGAAAGTGTGGTGCAGAGGTTAGAGCTACAACCTCAGTACCTTGAGGTTGTGAGTTAAAATCCCACACTGCTCCCTGTGACCCTCGGCAAGTCACGTAATACTCTACTGTTCCAGATACATTAGATAGATTGTGAGCCCACCAGGACAGATAGGGAAAATGTTTGAAATATCTGTATGTAAACCACTTTGAATGTGTTTGTAAAATTACAAAAAGATAGTTATATAAGTCCAAATCTCTTTCACTCCTTTCCCTAGATATACCGTGTTTCCCTGAAAATAAGACACTGTCATATATTATTTTTAGGCCCCAAAACTGCACTAGGTCTTATTTTCAGGGAAACGTCCCAATCACAAACCCACACCATCGTATTTTCAGGGAAACACGGTTTGTCTGAAATAATGTACGTTGTTTTTCTGAATCCAGAAACTTGTTATATGATGCTTATTTCATTAGTAAAATGTAAACTTTCAACTAAAAATTGGAAAATAAAAGTGTGCATTTGGCAAAGGGGTATAATCTGGACATGTGTTTGGCAGGTCTAAAAATAGTATTATTTATTAAAGAATGACACAGTGACAAAATTCATCACCGTTCCCGTCCCCGCGGAAAACCGCGGGAAATAATCCCATGTCATTTTCTAGTGTCTTATTTCAACCTCGGTCTTTCTACACCAGCATTCTTCAAAGCAAAGCTTGCGGGTCAGTGGTTGTGCCCAATTATACTCTGATTCTTTCTTCTCTCCTTAAAGAATGACATGAAGATGGTTTCCCGCGGTTATTCGTGGGGACGGGAACGGTGATGAATTTTGTCACCGTGTCATTCTCTATTATTTATCATTTATCCAATGTGCGTCACAATAAAATAAACATGTATTTCCCATTTCAGGAAGAAGATGAATGCCTATATCTAAAAAGATCCACATAGGGATTTATACCTGATATGTGAAACATCTAGATTTCAGAAAAGAGTTCCTATTGAGCAGCACTCTACTGGTCATTGGTGTGCCTCCCAAAGTGAAACTGGTAAGGGATACCAGGTTCTGTGACCGTTTCAGGAAAATTAGCATTAATGTATCTAAACTGGCCGATAAACTTTCATTTTCCAGCACATAAAACTTTATGTTGCAATTCATAATATAAATGTATATGTGTTGCCACATTAATGATTGTGTGCCTATGTTAAGCCATTGATATTTTAGATGTTTAAGATTCTTAAAAAAAAAATTCCAACTGCCCAAAGCCAGCACATAAACTTCTATTTCTCCATGTAATCTACAACAGGCTTTATGCTGATGGATCCTATTCCAAAATACTAGCAGAATTTGAGACATCATAAGAACATAAGAATTGCCGCTGCTGGGTCAGACCAGTGGTCCATCGTACCAGCAGTCCGCTCACGCGGCGGCCCTTAGGTCAAAGACCAGTGCCCTAACTGAGACTAGCATTTCCTGCGTACGTTCTGGTTCAGCAGGAACTTGTCTAACCTTGTCTTGAATCCCTGGAGGGTGACATCCTGACCTGGACAACTTAATTCCAATTTGCATGTCATTTCTAAAATCTGCCTCCTTATGCTTTAGAGAAGTTCTATTTAAATGGTTTATTAGAACTTGTTGAATCACCTTTCTTTTTCTGTAATGTTTACATCTAAATTAATTGTATGGCACTGTCAAAGTTTGAAAATCAATAAAGATTAATAAAAAAAGAATCATCTTTCCTTGATAAGATAGCAAGACAATGTACATCAATCAAAACAAAAAGAAAATAGGAAAAGAATGCCAACGAGACCCATAAATTTGCCACCAAGCAAGTAACTAAAATCAGCTAGCAGAATCAATTTTTTTCTGTATGCATCCCTTCCATGAATTGATAGCCACCCTCTAACTGTTCTTTCCTTAATACATAAGGCTTAGAGCCCTGTCCACTAAAGTAGTTCTATGCTTAATGTCTGCAAACTAGATGGCCATTTCCACATTGAAGACTGTCCCCTCTATGTCTGTACACCTTGTAGTGTAATATAAATGATTGATAGTAGAAGTAGTAATAATCAGTAACAAAGAACATTATAAAAAGAATGACTCTTAAAGGATGTAGTCTATAATAGACTGGAAAAGAGCAGAAATAAGGTGCAGTTAGCCCACCATGGAAGCAGAGAGCACCACAAGAAGCAATATGAAATGGAGAAAGGAAATAATGTCGCTATAGGCAACATTTTTCTAAGTGGAAGGGCCTCAGAGACAGATGTAAACATTTTTATAAATAAAAATAATCACTAACTGGAAATGAACAAAACATTTTTCATGGACACAAAAATGCTGGAGATAAGTCAAAAAAATTTTGCTTTGACGAGAACATTTGATTCTATATATTATATCATTGAGATGCAAAAAATAAAATAAAATTTTTTTTGGGGGGGATAGTAGAACACTCTTGGAGTTCCCAGAAAGATTAGATTAGGTTACGATAATTTTATTTAATATACTGCTCTTCATGAACACACAAACCAGAAAGGTTTACAAAAATAACAATCAGCTTCCATCTGTTACGTTTGTTCATGGCCACATAGGATAAAATTAAGAAAACATTGATGCCTGCCCAAATGGGAACCCCTCTTTTGTGTGGGGATTTCTGGGGAAGGGATTCAAATACATTACAGAGTGTGAATTGTGAGGCTCTCTCTCTCTTTTTAATTTGGAGCTTATTAGCTTTGTCATGTAAAACAGATCTGTTGCTAAGGGGTGAATCAATTTATTGTTCAGTTTATAAGGGACTCTAGATAAACTTACTACTGATCAGGTGTACGCAAGTGGCATTAAGCATGCCTGATTTTACTTCCTTAAGTCCAATCAAGCATGTCTGAATATATGTCCTAATTACTAATCTGCCCTCCTAATAAGGTTTGGACATTTAAATGTTTTGAACTACTAGTGGTTCTAGAATCAGAATAAAAAGTGGAAATTGTGCCTCATTTCATGTAGGAAGAATTATTATTCTGCTCCTGCCCCATTAGTTAATTTGCATACTTTAGAAATTCTATAGAGATAACTGTCACATGAAATTACTCCCTTGAAGCCACAATTCTTGAGGACAAATCATAATGTATACTCACACTGTTGTGTCACAAGACCATAAGAATTGCTGTATTGGTCAAAAGCCAAATGGCGTCAAGAGTGGCTACTTGAGTTTGAGCTCCCTTAACTCTGAATTGTTTCTTTATTGTTTGTTTCCTGATTGCGAAAGTAAGGTGAAAACACAGACCTTCCCGATCAGAGTGACTTCAGTAGTAAGACAGTCAACTTTAGAGGCTTTTTTTAGTACGCTCTAGCATAGGGCATATTGCTGCTTCAATTGGTTCTTGATGGGATCAGGCATACCAGCATGTTGTCAAAGCATCATTGAGCCCTGCATCCAGAAACATCAAGAGCCAAAATTATTGCTGTGGAAGTGAAGACCTTGGATCCAGACTAGCTGATTGTGTCATCTTTGGGCTCCAGGTAAGGAGAAATACCAGTGATGGTGACTTCTCCCTAGGAGGAGAATGCGAAGTTGAATCTGGTTCAATAAGTGCAGGAAGGATATTCTGGACAGGGTATTCTTATTCCAGAGGTGAAATTTAGTGAAATGATGACACCAGCTGTTGTGATTACAGAATCCTTGTAGGAAGCCATCTAAGATTTGAATTCTCTTTCATGTTTGCTAGGTATCTGAATGAAGGAATTAGAACTATCTCTGGTACCATACAAGAACAAACACTCAGGCTGGAGTTTGGCTGAATGGATGGAAGGGAAAGGAAACAAAAATCTGCAATATCTCTGTGAGGTTTACATTAAGGACAGAGATATTTTGACTCGTAGATTGGGATCTTTAGAAAATCATAAAGAAGAACAACCAACATTTTTCTGAATTTACCCAGATCTCCATTTTTAAGTCCAGTTGATATCATAAACAAATATCTAATGGAAGTTCTTATAGTACCAGCAGAGAACTTGCCCTTGATTACTTGGGTCTAGTATTTGGGTGGTAGAAGAACTGAACTTTTCAGGCATTAAGATTATGGGGATGCTCAAAAAATTTTGAATCTCATTGGTTTTCTATAAAGTTCCTTGTTAGCTCTAACTGAAAGGACCATACTGGTGGTGGGCCTTGCCCTAGAATCATATCAAAATATGGTCTTGTGTTTGTATTTTTATAAAATGGCTGAGTACAGATTTTTTTCCCCATCTTTCTCATGATACCCAGAAAAGGCATAAATGTCTCTTCTCTTTGAAGACTAGTATTCAGACCTTGGGTGCAACTTTTGTATTAAAATTTCTTTGTAAATGTTTACTTATGTTGGGGGGTAATCAAGTTCTTTCCCTCCCTTTTATGAAGCTGTGTTAGGCTTTTTTATCGCTGGCCGGCAGTGCTAATGGAATTCCTATAAGTGTCAGAGCTAATACTGCCTTGGCTGGCGATAAAAAAGCCTAACATGGCTTCATAAAAAGGGGCCTTTGGTTTTCTTTCTTTATTTTTTTATATTTAATCTTTATTGAACCAAATCAAGTAAAACACAAGCATACAGTAAACCAAACCATATTCTTAAACCAAAAATTCTAATAAATCAATAGATCAATACAGGTTCTGCCAATGAGATACTGTCACTCTTCAGCCTATGGCAATTAGTCACAAAAAATATTACCTTTCTGCATATTACACAGATTATAGCTACAATCCAACCCTAAGGAACCTTTCCCCATCCACTCTCCCCAAATCTCAGATTTCACCTCCTTTGTAGGAATGGGCATGAATCCATATAGGTTTACACTTATTACAGAATGGATACCATCAGTGTATACTAGTATGAGATGTCTCCAACCATATAATATAACAGTCCCAAATTTTATGAAAGCAAGTCTCTATTTTGCTTCAAAGCAGTCAAATTTAGACATCAAATACATATGGCTCACTCTTTGAAACACATCTAAATGAGGAAGATCCATGTGTTTCCGTGCTGAAGCCATTACCAAACGATGAGCCATACCCACTTGGTATATCCATTTACAATGGTGAGAGATCACAGCTGGATGGCCCACACTTAAGAAAGCACTCATAAGATGTATTGATTGGCTCTCCAAATACATCTGATACAAAGCCCATGACCTGGTTCCAGAATAACTGGGCCTTGGGACAGGGCCACCAAATGTGTATAAATGAACCCTGTCCTCCACAGGCCCTCCAGCAAAAGATCAGAACTTGTGCCAAAAATGACCTTTAACCAAAATGGCATGTAACTACCACTGAGGTTTTGTGTCATAGAACGGAGTGCTTTAGATGGACAATAGGGAATGAGTAGGTTATTGATAAATTCAAGTTGATTACTTTGGTGTGTCTTTGAGTGTCTCTTGTAAGTAGTAGAATTTTATAACTAATTCTATGTTCAATGGGTAGTCAGAGTGCTTTGCACAAGAGAGGGAAAATGTGGTTGTATTTTTTAGCGTTAAATATAATTTTTATTGCGGTGTTTTGCACAATTTGGAAGTGCCTTAATTCTTTTTTTATTATGCCTTTATAAAGGGCATTGCTATAATCGATACATGATATTACTAGGGAGTGGATTAGTGTGTTTAAGGAGGAAGGTTTCCAACAGTTAGGCAAGAGATCTGATCATTCGCAGTCTGTGATGGCAAACTGTGGACTATTGTCGGGATCCCCCGGCAAAGATAGGCACCAGAAATGTAGGCCAGGGTTTTCCGGGCCTACATTTCTGATACCTATCTTTGCATGAATTGTGCCTATGTCGCATGATTTATACATGATCAGCGGCCGCTTTTAAAGTAGCCACCGACATGGGCACCGATTATAGAATCTGAGGGTTCCCTCCAAATTCTATAAACTTGCATACAGAATTTTATGCTTAATATGTAAGTTAGAGAATAGGGCAAGTTGCATAACTTAATGATTAGTTGCCAATTGGCATTAAGCCAATTATTAACTATAATTGGTGTTAATTGAGGCTAATTGACACTTATTAGCAGTTTCACATATAAATATATGAAATTATAATGTGCAAATGCCAGGGGGCTTGGAACTAGGAGGGTGAGTTAGGGGTGTGCTCAGTATTTACATGCACATGTTACAGAATACTATATAGAATACTAACAATTATGACAGCAGTTAGACGTGAGCCAGTGAATTAACATAAGTGTTTTTGCCTAAAGTTAGGCATGTAACTAGGGACTTATACTAGTATAACTTTAGGTGACCTATACAGAAATTCCCCCTTTACATTCTTTTTTTCCTTACATATAATGTATATATAAATCGAATGATTATCCTATAACACGGTTGTCCAACGTTGGTCCTCAAGGGCTACAATCCAGTCAAATTTTCAGGATTTCCCCAATGAATTTGCATGAGATTTATTTGCATGCATTGCTTCCACTGTATGCAAATAGATCTCATGCATATTGGGGAAATCCTGAAAACCCGACCTGACGAGAGCCGAGGTTGGACAACTCTGCTCTATCATGTTAATTAAAACAAATAATTTTCATTCTAAAGTTTTATCTAGTGTAGTATCCTATTTTTAATTCTGGCCAAGCCATTTCACGAATACCTGAAAGAATCCCCAAAAAAGTTGCAAGATTCCATGCTGTTTACCCCAAGGTATAAACATTGGCATTCCCCAGTGTATGGACTCTTCCTCCAGGAATTTGTCCAAAACTTTTTTAAAGCCAGCTACATTAACTGTTTTTAGCATTTGTTTTTTTGTGTTACAGAGTTTAATTATGCTTGGAATGAATAACATATTGTCTCCTATTTGTTTCAAAAGTTTTGCTCTGTAACTTCATGGAACGTTCTCTAGTCTTTTGAAAAAGATGATTTATTTTTACTCTCTCAACTACACCCATGAGAGGATAACAATAGACCTCTATTTCCCATCAGCCATCTCTTCTCAAAGATGAAGAACCCTAAACATTTTAGCCTTTCTTCAAATGACTAATTCTATCCCCTTAATTGATTGTCCTTTTCTATACTTTTTTCTAATTCCTTTACAACAGTGGTCTCAAACTCAAACCCTTTGCAGGGCCACATTTTGGACTTGTAAGTACTTGGAGGGCCGCAGAAAAAATAGTTAATGTCTTATTAAAGAAATGGCAATTTTGCATGAGGTAAAACTCGTTATAGTTTATAAATCTTTCCTTTTGGCTAAGTCTTAATAATAATAGTGTCATTTATAGCTAAAGAGACATATGATCAAGAAACTGTTTTATTTTACTTTTGTGATTATGATAATCATACAGAGGGCCTCAAAATAGTACCTGGCAGGCCGCATGTGGCCCCTGGGCCGTGAGTTTGAGACCACTGCTTTACAACATTCTAGAGATGTAGTGATAAGAATTGCATTCAATACTCAAGGTCCAGTTGCAGCATGAAAAAATTCAGAGGTATTATAATATTCTTTGTTTTATTTTCTATTTTTTCCTAAAAAACAACAACAAAAAACCCTATATATTATTTGCTTTTTTGGCCACTATCACAAACTAAGCAAAAATTTTCAACATATTGTCATTGAATTGGATAGTGACTCCTAATGCAGAATGTAGCATCATGTAATTATTCTTCTCAGTTTGCATCACTTTGCACTTGTCCACATTAAATTATATCTGCCATTTGGATGCCCAGACCTCCAATTTTGTAAGGTCCACATGCAATTTCTCCTGGTCCACAGCCTCTTCTTTCCCACTGCCTCATGAACCATTTCATCGATGTACCTCTCATTCTCAAGGATGCTTCTAAGTCTTAGAAGTCTTGCCACCTCCTCTCTCAGTTCCTTTACTTCCTTCATGAGAGATTCAAGCTGAAGCCAGGTTGCACATAGAACCACTCCCTCTGCCTGGGTAACATTTCCTGTCTGCAAAGAGACAGAAGTTGTAACCTGAGCAGCAGCTTTGGTGATACGATGCTTCCCAGCCATACTGTGGTGCAAAAGTACTTACACCTGGAAGAATAGAGAAAGGGCAGAAAAATCCTACCAAAGTAATGCCCTGTTCCTGGTTGGCTGAAAAGCCTATAAATAAAAAAGCTCTGCCTTGGGGTGGGCGAAAGGGAATTAAATTAACACCAGAGTCTTTCCTCAACAGCTATTTGTGCCCTAATCTGATATTATGCCCTGAAATGCAACCTAAAATACTAATCTAGACTAAAACAGAGACTCTAAAGGCTACACTATTGCCTAACTGATTTTGCTGAGCTAAAAAAGAGAACTACAATGATATAACCTACTTAAACCCAAGTTTATGTGCCAGCAGGCAAGCTATTCCAATGGATGTGGGGTTTTTTTTTACTCATTAGCAAAGTAGATCCTCCCTCGGTACTTCTTCAGGTGTGGGAAAAATGGTGCATTTCCAGATCTGGTGAGAGAGTTTGGAGGTTTGGCGTTTTAGGTTTGTGCAGATTGTCCTTGTTAAGATCAGCTGGAGAAATGTGAAGGGTAATTTAAGAGTAGTATAAGAGTATTTCGAGCATAGGGATGGGTGGGCTGTGAGGAGGGTGGGTGGGTAGAGGCAGATAGTAGTTCACAGGTTGCTGTGAAAACTATCTTTAATGCTGAGCCTCTACAACCTCTCTTTTAGAACCAGGCTTACTGAGGGTTAGGCACTAGGCCAGTATTCCTCCCTTCAAGAGTCACCTGTGGAGTCTGATCTCTTAAGAGAGTCCTCAGAGTTTAGTCTTATTTTATACCTGGAGCAATAAAGTGTTAAAGTGAATTTCCCAGAGTCACAAGTAGCTGCAGCGGAAATCAAACTCACCACCTCAGGGTGCTGAAACAGCTGAACCACTCCTCCATTTCAAATTAGTGTGGGAGCACTTACCGACACCTTTTTTTGTAGGTGGTAAAGGCTCATGCACTAATCCTGCAAGATAATAAAGATGTGCTAACTGATTAGCACAGAAACAACCCCAGATAAGCCCCCTTTGCAAAAAAATTTAAAATTATATTTAGCACCTAGTTTGCATATACCCATTGCAAAATTACCAAGGGAACGTTCCATGAATAGCTTTTTAGCTGCGGTAAGCACATGCTAGGGTTTACTATATCTTAGTATTGTAAATGGAGCCCTTAGTCATAACTAGATAACTTAGGATATTCTGTTATCCCAATAAACTACCTGGATAGCAGACTGAATACTGCTCTGGGACTGGCTTATTTGAATATTCAGTACCAGCCACTGTCTAGACAGTGCTGCTGAAAATACGTTTTGATACGTTTTGATTGCTGCAACTCATGTTTAAAATAATCCTGACCACCCTGGCTGAATATTGACCAGATATAATTTTTAATTAACAAAAGGATTGGCCTAAAAGGCAAACTGTGAGCTAGGCATTAATTACTGTCAAGATATTGTACCGTCGCTGAAATGAAACCCTCAGGTTCTATCCCCAAAATAAAAACATACACTGTTCCTATACATCCAAATTATTTGCTGCATTTTTCATTTTCTTCCAAATCATTCTCAAGGTACATTTTCCATGATAAATGTGTGGCTGTACAGCAGCTCGTATGCTGCAAAACGTAGGCTTCCTTATTAGTGAATTTGTCTGCATTATTCAAATGAAGTGTGACACTACTAATGCTTCATGTTATCATCAGGAAAACACATGAAAGCATAAGCAAATAAATAAAAATAATGGGATTTATGACAAGCTATTCTGTAATTCTGCATTGCCTTTATTCAATGAAAATAATGCACACCATGTCAAAAGCTTATGATTGTTGTGTTTAAAAAAGTCTTGGTAGTAAGATGGATATAATATCAGTGTTAGCATGGAAGAATGGTAAATCAGAACAGTTCAAAAAAGAAAGGAAAAACAAACCCACGTGGGAAATGTAATATCAAAAGAAAAAGTGGGGGAGGGAGACAATCAACTAACTATGGGGTCCTTTTTTACTAAGGCACGCTAAACACTAATGCATCCATTATATTCTATGGACACGCTAGCATTTAGCGTGTGATTAAATGGCTAGCGTACCTTCGTAAAAGGACCCCTATGAGAAACAACAATTTATTAAAAATGACGCATATACAATATATATATATATATATATATATATATATATATATATATATATATATATATATATACACACATATACACACACACACACACATACATACATATACATATACACACAGAGTAGGGGCTCATCATAAAAAAAAACCAACAACACACAACTACAAAGTGGCCTAAATGGGTACTTGGACGATCAAAAAGCCTGATTGTCCAAGTACCCATAACCAAAGCTGGTTTTAGACATATCTAAAACAAGCTTAGGCCTTTCCCCTGCCTCTAAATGCATAGAGTGAAAAGAGGCATTTTTAAAGGAGGGGAAAGGGTGGGAGGTGAGCAGGAGGTGGGCCAACCTATATATAGGCGGGCCGCAGTTCAAGGGGGAGGGGTGGCTGATCGCTATTGCGGCAGGAGAGATGCCCAATCTCTCCTGCCATGATCCACCCCCCCAAGATCTGGGAAGGAGGGATCCCAACCCCTCTTGCCCCACCGAAACCCCCACCCGCACCCATGACACAATCAGGGCAGGAGGGATCCCAGGCCCTCGTGCCCCAGCAACCACTCTACCCCGCCAATCCGATATGGGCAGGAGGGAGCCCAATCCCTCCTGTCCCGACGGAACCCCCACCCCGCCGATCTGATCTGGGCAGGAGGATCCCAGGCCCTCCTGCTCATAATACACCGCCCCCCCCCCGAATGCCCCCCAACCCAGCCCATGTGCCTAAGGCCCCACCCACAGGAGGGGCCTAAGGCAACTGGGCCAATTCCGGTTGGCCCAGGCACCTAAGGCCCCTCCTGTGGGCGGGGTTTGATGCACCTGAGCCATTCAGGCCCTAAGGCCTGCCATTCTGAGGATGGCGGGCCTGCCGGACAGACAGGCTTGGGTCTCGTCTGTTCGTCCAAATTTTTTAAGGGTCTTATGGGTGGGGATGGGGTGTCGCGGAGTCAGCGGGAGGTGTCATGGGGTCGGCGCGGGGGTTGGGGGGGCTGATCGGGGGTTTGGGGGGTTCACGTGGAGGGGTGCTTCATGGGCAGGAGGGCCTGGGATCCCTCCTGCCCCAATCATGTCACAGGTACGGGTGGAGTTTTTGGCAGGGCAAGAGGGGTTGTGCTCCCTCATGCTCAGATTGGATTGGCAGGTTGGGGTGGTTGCCAGGGAAGGAGGGCCTGGGATCCTTCCTGCCTTGATCGTGTTGGGGGTCTTGGGTCGCAGAGGCAGGAGGGGTTGAGCTCCCTCTTGCCCAATCTTATCGAGGGGAGGAGAGATTGGATCATGGCAGGAGAGATTGGCCATCTCTCCTGCCGCGATAGCGATCTGAAGTGCCGCAGTTGATGGCATTTTGGGATCGTTATCACGGCAGGGGAGATGAGCCATTTCTCCTGCCGAGATCATTGCTAGGGAGGGGGGGGGGGGTTTGGATTCTATAACTGGTGTTCTTTTTGACAGACACTGATTACAGAATCCAGCTTTTAGGCAAACATTCTTTTCAGCATCCAGCCGGCGCCGCACTGCTTCCTCAATGCCTGAGTCAGTTCTCGCGAGTCCCACGAGAACTGGCGCAGGCATTGAGGAAGTGGCGCAGGGCCGGCTGTATGCTAAAATTATCGCCCCTGCCCTGCACCGCTAGCCAGGATGAGGCGGGAGGCAGCCGGCAGCCGTCCAGGAGGGAGCTGCAGGTACGGGAAACTCCACAGCTGATCTTTCAATGGGGCACCTTATCTACGATATCTTTAGATAGGCCGTCCCATATAAGGAAACCATATTCACTGCAGGGGATTGTAAAACCCATGTATAGGCCGCAGCCTATACATGGAAAAATACGGTACTACTAATTTCCATAGCACTGCTAGACATTTGCAGCATTGTGCATTAAACACGTAAGAGAGAATCCCTACTCAAAGTCAAAAGAGCTTTCAATCTAATCAAAACTCACAAACAGGACAAACAGAGGCTAGGGAATAGCTTACGGTGGGAATGAGTAAGACAGACACAGGTACTTTACAAGCAAGACAAGTTAAGAGTTAAAAGCAGCCTCGAGCCATTTGCGAGGCGGAGCTTACCTAAGATGGCGGATTGGGAGTAGCTGCGGAGACGCCGTCGTGCTCATCGTGTGGATTTCCTAGAGTTATGGTAAAAAGAAAGTCTAAACTTCGGGTGTTCCCCGTTGAGGCAGCAGCACCATTGGGTCCGATGGATGTCTTTGTAGAACGCGGCTCACGAACGTTACAACCGGAGGGTGCCACGGCTGGAGAGACTGCACAGGCTGAGATGCGGGATCTCTCCTTTGAGGCTGTCATTCTGTCCCCGGATGAGCGAAGACCGCCTTGCTGTCCCGCTGCGACGGAGGAGTCAATTGTTGACTCACCGGCTCGAGATGCCCTCTTGCTGTCCTCTCTGTGTGGGAGGACTAACCCCGGAGGGGGGGAGGAGGAGCTTCCAAGATCACAGCAAGCGGTGAGGAGTTCACAGCAAGCCCGGGGAGACTCTTCAAGTTCACTGATGGCTACAGGTATTTCAGTAGCCCAAGAAACTCTTTTGATAAATGAAGTGGTATCTGGCTCAATGGGCATTTTAGGGATTCCTGGAACTGAGATTATTCCCTTGCAAAGGCCCAAGGTGATTACGATGGAATCCATATGGGAGGCTATATCTAGTATGCAAACTTTACTGGGGAGTCAAATTCAGCAATTATCTTTGAGCTGCAATACTGTTATATCGGAAAATTTGGAACTAAAGGATAAAATTACAAGTCTGGAAAATAAAATGAGTGACATTGAACCTAAAGTAAAAACTTTGGAAGTACAAGCCCAGACTTGGATTAAGGACAGTGCTAGTTTGCACTTTAAACAAGAAATGTTGGAAAATTCTGTTAGAAGATGTAATCTTCGGATTATTAATTTTCCTAAAGTACAAACAATAACTGCCCTAGCTATGTTTAAAAAATATTTGTTAGAAATTTTGAAGGTACCAGAAACTTCGTACCCACTTCTCACAAAAATATATTACCTGCCAACGAGAATTAAATCTCAAAATCCAAATCAACAGAATTTATCTGTTGATAGTTTGGATTTAACACATTTTCTAGAGAGGTCGGATACGGAAAATCAGGTCCCTGCTACCTTAATAGTGCAGTTTGCAATTGACTCAGACAGGGATTGGCTGCTTAAAATGTTTTTTAAGCATAGAGATGTTCCATTCATGACAAATATAATTAGGATGTACCCTGATGTATCTCGCTCGACCCAGAAAAGAAGAAAACAATTCTTAATATTGAGACCACAGGCTGTTCAGCTAGGGGCGACCTTTGTCCTAAGATATCCCTGTAAATGCATTTTGACATATGGGGGGAATAGATATGTATTTTATGATCCACAGCATTTATCTAAATTTATTTCTGATAGAGAGTCTTCATGAGCAGCCTTGTTCTCTTGTTAAGCTCAACATATTGGTTCAAGAGCACTCAAAACGCCTATCTTTTTGCCTTATATTAATTGCCTTGATGACTTATTTCAGTCTTTTTCATTAGCCTCGTCTCCAAAATTGTGGACTAATAATGCGATGTATATTTTGATATTCCTTAGCTGTTTGGAATTTTGATTTAATTTCAATTTACACTGCATGTTTTCTTTTATTGACTTGTAATTATTGTCAATTATTAAAATTATAAATAAAGAATTAAAAAAAAAAAAAAGCAGCCTCAAAAAGTGTGTTTTTAGCCTAGATTTTAGCCTACATCCCAATAGCTTTTGTGTGTGTGTTTTTCTTTTGGACTTTTTTTTTTTTTTTTCAAAAGTGGTTCTAAAAGATAGATGCATCGAGCACAAAAACCATTGAGAAATGGCCATGTTTGAAACATAAAGCTAAACATTTTCCTGTTTTGAAAATGGTCATGTTTGCTACTAAATGTTTGGATGTTTTCCGCAAAAACGGCCACACTCTGCTTTTGAAAATGCCTCTCCACTTCACCTACATATCTGATCAATTTGATCCCACAGGCTAAGTAACATATACATCAGTAAGGCATAGTAAGAGAGGGGGGCGGACCACCCTGGGTGCCGTCTTGGTGTGGGCACCGGCACCTCTCCGCCCTCCCCACACATCATGCTCGCGCCCTCCCTTCCCCGTCCCTCTTTACATCTTCGCCAGCTTGAGCAACTCCAATGGCCTTTTATTTGCACCGGCCAGGTCGCGAGGACAGGAAGTGATGTCAGAGGAAAGCCAACGCTGACACAAGCAGCAGGCCCAAAGAAGCTGCTCACGTTGGCGAAGATTTAAAGTGGTACGGGTGGGAACGGAGGGTGGCATGTGGCGTGGGGGCATGGAAGGAGCAAGGGGCATCAGCGTCCTGGGCACCCCTACCCTTGCTTCGCCACTGACCCACATGCATACTTTTTTTTTTTCCAGCACCACAAGAGTATTACGCTCTGCTTAACTGTTACAAATGCATTGCCTGATTGCTCAGAGTAACTATCATTTTTAAGGCTGCCTACCATGTAAAGGAAGCATTAGGAGATGCACCTGAGTCATCCCATCTTCACAAAACACCACCTGCGCTAGTGAAACGAAGAGGTAGAAAACCACAGTTTGTTTTTAGGGCTCTCTAACTGGAGGGATGCATAATTTCAACATGCATTCAGTTCCTGCAAAAAGCATTGCAATGTTCTTCCATACTGTCATTATTTGAGCTTGTAAGTGTAAGTTTCATAGAACATAGAATCTGATTAATAAGAACTTTACACATAAAAGCAGCAACACAACCTTTTCCCGTCCTTTGCATTCGCAAGACACAATGAAATAGCACCTGTTGCCTAACCACATCATCAGTATTAAATGACTAGTGTGACTGGATTAGAAGAATATAATTCAACAGTCCCATTAAACTAATTGTGAAACAATGTGGTGTTAAAAAAATATTCTTATAGTGGTACATGTGCACTCAACTGCTTTTATCAAATAACTTGCTGGTTCTAATGCACTACACATTTTTCCCCCCAATGACACTAAAATGGTAATTTTATAAAGCATGTCTTGTGTGTGGAAAATTATGTGGGGATCTACATGCACATAGCATAGGCACCTTCTTTTACCCAAACTGTGTGTAGGGACTCCCAGGGGCACATTTTAGGTGGAGTTGGAGAGGAGTTAGGGTGAATGTGAATATTTTATGAAACTGTTCAGTCAGTGTGTCTGAGGCTCATTTGATTAATTTTTTTTTATTACAATGACAGGTCACAAGGTAGTGATTTTTTTGTCTGAAATTTATATACTTGAGAAGTAAAAATTTGACAAAAATACCTTAAATATTTTGTGCAAGTATTTTATAAAATACACATACCCTGTAGGTATACATATACTAGAGAATGACATGGGGACAAATTTTTCCCCATCCCCGAGGAAACTTATTTTCTTGTACCGTCCCTGCCCCATTTCTGCAAGCTCTGTCCTCATCTGCACAAACTTCAAACACTTTAAAATCTGCACCACCTTTGGAGCAAAGGCACTGTTATCATGTGACCAGGCCAAGTAGTATCACCCATCACATATCCACCCCCAGGCAATGTGCTCTTTGTGACTCCGTCAGTTCTCCCGCTGATGTCGGTTCTCCCACTGATGTCACTTCCGGGTGCTGCGGATAGGAAGTGACATCGAAGGGAGAGCCAATGAGGTCGCAAGGAGCACGTTGTTGACCACCGCGAGCAACAACTTCAATTAGAGTTATGGGGGGAAGGGAAGAGATAGGGGGGGCACACGCAGCAGGTGGGATCGGGGAAGGAGTGGGGGAGGGCAGAGATGAGGGCGGGGAAGGGCACCTCTCACCCTCGCTACGCCACTGCATAGGTGTAAACCCTCCAGACCCATTACCAAACATTTGACCAGTATTGTTGCAATAATGAACAGGAAAACAGCATGTGAACCAATGTTCCTGGGTCAGACGTACAATGCCAGCACTGACTACCACTGGTTCTTTGGTTATCTTTTTTTTTTTTTTTAGAACATTTTCTCTTTATTTCTTTGCATGAGTATCAACTACTTTCTGTAATAGTATCAACTAGGCAGTAACAACACTGCTGCCTGCGACAACAAGACAGACCCTTGCCACCACCGCCCACAATATTCACAGTATGCCATTACTCAACAGGGAAAGTTCTTTTTTTTTTCCCCTTCTATTTCCAGTCTTGATTAATCCTTATTCAAAAAGAAACATGCATTTGGCTGAGTAGGTCACAACATAACTGTTAAATATTTTGGTTATTATTTCTGGCACTCCAAGTGAGGCCGGAGCATAAGAACAAGAATTTATCAGCATTATGAGAGGGCTGCAGTTGGACATTTGGAAAGGACCTATGAATAATCTAGATCAGTGGTTTTCAAAACTACTACAGTATTCATTTCTATAGCACTACCAGTCACACGCAGCACTGTAAATTAAACACACAAGAGATGGTCCCTGTTTAAAAGAGCTTACAATCTAATTATGGCTCATTCACCATTTTATCCACCGTATCGATATAAGCTGCTCATTTAGGGAAATACAAAGGGATGAAGGGGTAGAGGACAACAGAGGGAATGATAAACAAACCTGTTCTGGGGGGCTCTCAGCCAGTCGGGTTTTCAGGATATCCCTAATGAATATGCACAAGACAGATTTGTTTGCCTCCCACCTCCATTATAAGCAAATCTCTCTTAGAGAATGACACGGGGACAAATTTTTCCCCGTCCCCGCAAGTTTTTTCATTCTTCCTGTCTCACCCCTGTAAGCTCTGCCTTAACCACATAAGTCTCAAACACTTACGATTTTAAAATGTTTGAGGCTTGTGCAGATGGACAGAGCTTGCAGGAATGGGGCAGGGACAGGAAAAGAACTCTCTGGGACGGGAAAATGAGTTCCCACAGGGACGGGGAAAAATTTGTCCCTGTGTCATTCTCTAATCTCTCTCATGCATGCATACTTACAGACTAAAGGAGTAGCAATGGGGGCAACATCAGCCCCGTCTATAGCATGTTTATACATGGCTAAATTTGAAAGTGAGTTTGTGGAGGGGAGTCAGCTTAGTGAGGACATAGTCGCCTGGAAGCGTTTTATAGATGGCATTTTGATTGTCTGCTCTAGTATGGAAGAATCACAAAAAATTTGTTTACAATATTTAAATGAATGTGACCCTAATATAACGTTTCAGGTGACTATGTCATCCACTAACATACATTATTTGGATATTCAAATTGCGATTGAGCAAGATAAATTCATTACATCAATATACAGGGAATCTACCAACCGGAACACTGTCCTGCATTACAATAGTTACCATCCAAAATTGTTAAGAGACAGTATTCCGGTAGGTCAATTTTTAAGAGTTAAACGGCTTTGTTGTGAGTCGGTAGATTTTTTTCATCATTCTCGAGAAAAGACTGAGCATTTTGAACAAAGAGGTTATCCTAAACAATCTATCAAGCGTGCATTTAAGAGAGCAAAGCATGCTGATAGAAAGTGGTTGATGTTAAAAAAAAAAAAAAAAATAGAACTTATGACAATCGTTTAACATGTATATGGCCTTTCTCCAAGCAGGCTCAACAAATTAGGCAAGTAATTAAGCAAAACTGGCATGTGTTGAAACTTCATGCAGGGTTGCAGAACCCATCACGATTTGCATTCACACGTGGACGTAATTTGTGTGACATTTTATCTAGTACAAAAGATAGGAGAGTAGTAAGGAATATGGTGGGTCATTTTAAATGTGAGACGTGTATATACTGCTCATTTTGCGATGGAAACAGATAAAATTCAGATCCCTAATAGTGGCAATTTGTTCTATTTATGTGATAGGACTGATTGTAACACCAGTCAAGTGATTTATGGAGTTGCTTACCCATGTGATAAATGGTATTTGGGGCAAACAAAATGAAAAATTAAATACTGTATTGCTCAGCATTTGAGCAATTTATGTTTAAGAAAACTTGATTTACCTTTGGTAGCCCATTGGAGGCAACAAAATCATGATATCCGGGACTTGAAATTTGTAGTGTTGATGACTATTCAACTTAGTAGAAGGGGTAATATATCTGAGATATTGATAAGGAAGGAGCAGAGATTAATATATTTGTGGAACCTAATGGTTTGAATAAGGAGATTGAGTGACACCTGGTATGAGGAGTATTTAATTTTTTTTTTTAATTCTTTATTCATTTTCAAATTTACAATAAGTGTAACAATATATCCAAACAAATTAACAATAAATATAACACTTAATAATCAATTAATTTAATTTTTAAACAAAAGGGATATAGGAATCAGGATTCAATATAAAAAGGAAATAGGAAATGAGCACAGGAAACGGAAATGAATCATTCAGGGGTTGCTGCTGTGCAATCGTGATCTGGAAAGCTCAACCGCTTTAGCCGCCTGTTAAGAAGTTGGTATAATGAATAAACAGGTATTTATAAATATTTTATAATAGGTATTGCAGATATACATTATTATAATTTGATAGGATGGATATTATGGGGATTTTATGTATGTTTTAAGGAGTGGAGGCGCAACAAGGGAAGCTCCTGCAGACGCCTTTGTGGCGAAACACGGAAACCTGTCGCATGTCAAGCACGACTACTGCTCATGGCATCCAATGATATCGGAGATTAAGGAATGAAATGTTGAACTAATCGAAGAAGATCTACAATAAGAAACATCAAGTACATACATAGTTTCTGCTAAGTTATGGAAATACGGGTGAACATTTCTATGCACTTTAACAACAGATTTTAATTGGGCTGAATGAACTGGAGGGCTCTTTGTGTAAGGGTAGATTATAAAGCAAATGATAAGTTATATTATTAATGTTTGATGTATAATAATAAATGGAATAGGTTATTATGATATTAGCTTTTTGTATGTTTGGATATTCATATTCATTAGGGATATGTTATAAACCCGACTGCCTGGGGGTCCTCATGACAGGTTTGAGAACCAATGACCTAGATGTTTTGTATATGTTTACTGCAAAAAGTGTCTTACTACCAAAAAATACAGAGCAGAATATTTTTATCACCAGCTATGTCCAACTGATTAAGATCTCAGATTCTTAAATCATTATGACTGTTTGCTTTGATGACTAAATGAATTTTAAAATTGATTTCTGCTGCTACTGTTGCTTTAAAAGGAGACTACTCATATGAAAATATTTGCTGAGCATAAAGAATTGTGTGTAGTGATGCAAGTGATCAGTGCAGAAAAAATATTCTTAGGCATCATGGGTTAGATTCTAGAAATGTTTCCAAAAAAATAGGCCAATCATAGGGTTACCATTTTTTCGAGCCGCAAAAATCCGGACACATGGCCCTGCCCTGTTCCGCTTCCATCCCCGCCAGTTCCACTTTCGGCTCCACCCTGTTCCACCCCAGTACAGCCTCCAGCCACGCCCCCATAAACCTCTTTTCTTCTTCCACGACAAGCTTTGGCCGTATCTGGAGGGCCTGGAGCATGCACAGATGTCAATCCATGCATGCTCAAGTGCCCTCCAGATGCGGCCAGAGCTCGTTGAGGCTTTCCAAAATCCAGACAAACTGCCGGGTTTGGAAAGTCCATGTCCGGGTTTTCCCAGACATCGGTAACCCTAGCCAATCACAACAAAAGATGTTATCGCCAACTGCAAGATATGTGCAGTTAATAGGAAGCAGTGTGGTAGCATAAAAAGGCACAAACAATGCTTTATTTAAATTACCGTATTTGCCGGCGTATAGGACGACTGGGCGTATAAGACGACCCCCCAACTTTCAGTTAAAAAATAGAGTTTTGTGTTATACTCGCCGTATAAGACGACCCCTTCTTCCGCACACCTCTACCGCCCCGGGTGCAGCACAGCCGGCCAGGTTCCCTTACTTTTGTGGCACTTCCCCGACCGACCGACAACAGCCCCGGTCCGACAAACCTCCCTGCCCTTAACCGCGAATCTAAATTACCTTCTTACAGCTGCTGTAAGAAGGTATTTAGATTCGCGGCTACAGGGCAGGGAGGATTGTCGGACCCGGGCTGTTATCAGTCGGTTGGGGAAATGCCACAAAAGTAAGGGAACCTGGCCGGCTGTGCTGCAACCGGGGCGGGGCGGCCGCCCCTCGAACCGCGAGGCTACTCTCCTTCTCCATACCTGCCATGCCTGCAGCACAGAGCCGAACGGAAGTCTTCCCGACGTCAGCGCTGACGTCGGAGGGAGGGAGGGCTTTGTTTAAGCTTTGTTTAAGCCCTCCCTCCCCTCCGACGTCAGCGCTGACGTCGGGAAGACTTCCGTTCGGCTCTGTGCTGCAAGCAGAGAAGGTAGGGAGAAGAAGAGCCGCGCGACTGAGTACATCCAGCCCCGCAAGTAAGGGCATGTAAACTGTACCCGGCGTATAAGACGACCCCCGACTTTGGGGAGGATTTTAAGGTACTAAAAAGTCGTCTTATACGCCGGCAAATACGGTAATTAGAATAAAAGGTGGTACCAGGTGTAAAATATCCAGACTTCCACAAAAAGTTACAACTTAGCCTGACATATTTTGGTGAAAACAACACCTACATCAGGGGCAAATCATAAATTCATTGCAAGCCAGATAATATATCCATTTGAGACTTTTTAAGCTGCCACACTGCTTCTTTTTATCTACCCAAAGATAGACGTCAGAATGATGCACACTAAGCTAGTATTCGACACAGGATGCTCTGTGTGGAAAAACCTTTGCAGACCAGCATGCTTAGGATTACCAGTCCTGCCCTCAATCCCACCTCAGCACCGCCCCCTGCTGCCTGCTCTCATCCTGGTGTGGAGGAAAGCTTTTCAAAACCAGGACAAAGTGTCGTATGGACCCCCGGACATGTCCTCAAAAGGAGGACATGTCTGGGGAAATCTAGATGACTGGTAAACCTAAGCATGCTTAGCATTAATTTGGGGGAAAATTCTATTTATGTTGCCTAAAAAATCGTTAGAGAAAAAAAAAAAATCCACACTTAGGCATGTATATAGAATATAAGCAGCCCACACCCATGTGTAGAGAATGACACAGGGACAAATTTGTCGCCGTCCCATCCCTGCGAGTTCTGTCCTTATCTGCACAAGTCTCAAACACTTTAAAATCACAAGTGTTCAAGGCTTGTGCAGTTGAGGACAGAGCTTGCAGGGATGGGACCGAGATTGTGACAGATCCCACAAAGATGGGGACAAATTTGTCTTCGTGTCATTCCCTACATGTAACTAAAATTTAGACGTGGCTGTTTACGTCAATGAAAAACCCGGCATAAATGTCTGTACCTTAATTGTGTATGGATCGGGCATATTTTATAACAGTGCACTTATTTTTTTTTTTTAAGAGTACTCGCAACTTGCCCACGCCCCTCAGAATTTAAGTTCGCCACTTTATAGAATACACTTAAAAAGCTGAATGCGTAAATCCTAATTAGTGACAAAAATTGCTTGCTACTTGGTGATTATCGGTGTTGATTGACTTGTTACCTAATTAAAGTTGCACATGCAAACAGAATATACACAGATTTGCTGTGCAACTTTAGCCATGGTATCTGAGGATTCATGCCCAACTGCCTTTCTATACTTGTAGCACAATCAAAGTGGTTTATGTATCTAAGCTTGTGTACCTGGGGCAAAGGAGTGTTGAGTGTTAACCCTTTCAGGACCAAGGGACATATTTGTCCCATAACTTTAAAATCCTATACATTTTGATTGGGATAGTCTACAGTTCTAAATTTGATATGTACGGATGCCATAGGATACTGCCTTTATGTAAACAAACTGGTTCCGACATTCATTCATTAGCGTCGTTGCCAGATTGACGAGAAGATTCACTTGCCACACTGTCCATAAGCCAGAAGTGTGATTTTTTTTAAAAAAAAATAATGATATTTCACAAAAAAAAATCAATTTTTTGGCATCTGCAAGCCCTTTTTACCATAAAAATGTCATCAAAACCACAAAAATTGGCCTACGATCCTTATGGTCCTGAAAGGGTTAAGTGACTTGTCCATAGTCTAAAGGGGCTGGAGTGGGAACTAACCCCAATTCCTTTAGTTCTCAAACCACCGCATTAACAATTAGGCAATTCCACCATACTACATAGCTTAGGAGGACTCTCGTTCACAGAACATAAGAGGGACATCTAGCCATCATTCTGCAATGCCACCTATCAGCAGGAATGCGAGTGAGCTTGCTAGAATCTGTATCTTGTGTCCTCTCTCTCTCTCAGAACGTTCTTTGGTGCAACGAGAGATAAAGCCACTTTACTAAGCATCTAAATAAAAATGAAAAAGGGAAGCTGCTATGAACGAAGCCTAGCTTCAAGCTGTTCTGTTAAAAATAGCATAAAGCTATGTCAAAGCAACTACTGAATAGGTCAGATGCTCTCAAGTCAGACATAACTAGTCATTTACCTCTGTCTTAAAAATACATGTCCCAAGAGTATAATAAGTACAGTCTTTCATAATTGTTGTTTTCCTCTTACAAGCATTTCAGTACTAACAGAATAAGCCCGGGAAGTTATATTTGACTGACTATCAATATAATGCGACAGTGTGACACTCAGATTGACATACAAGGAGCATATCTCAGGTGATCTCTACTCCATTCTACTACTAGCAACAACTCTTTGAGAAATTGATTTTATGTAAGGATTGAATCTGTTTGTTTTGTTTTAATCTTGTTCTGAACTTATAATATTTTATGTATGTAATTATTTGTATATCGTTTTGGAATAAATAATAAATCTAACTTTGCCTAACTTCTCTATGCCTTCATCCCCTCCCGCATGGACTACTGCAACGTGCTATTCAATGGTCTCACAGCAAAGAATATACACCCATCTTCAACATGTACAAAACACAGCAATCAAGTTTCTAAAGAACCTTCACGCCCACGACCAGTCTCCGAGGCTCTATCATCAGCCTACTAGCTTACCCATAGCCAGATGCTGCATCTTTAAGGGCTTGATGTTACAATACAAATCCCTACACAACATGGCACAGGCCTACATGGCAACCAAACGTCCCCCTTATGTACCAACGGATCACTCCATTCCCAAGATGAAACACGCCTCCGAACACCCCCTGGTTATGCCCTCTAATTGCAGACTACAAGATAATGATCCTACTCAAATTTCTTACCAACTACTGAAACCAACTACCCCCAAGGATAAGATCTATTGAAGGGCTCCTGAACATACCTCTTTACCTAATCACTTGCCTACTACTGTAGGTTTACTAAGACAATCTCATCTTAATGTAAAACTTGACAAATCATAACCTGTTGACTGTATATTATGCATGTTAACCGTGTCAAACAGTAAACCATCTGATTTTATGTATGTAGCCATGACAAATTGTTATGCAGTATATTATGTACAGTATGTTAGCCTGTAACCCATTCTGAGCTTGTTGGGAAGAATGTGATAAAATGAATTAAATAAATAGTTTCTTTGAAAAAAAATGAAATGTTCTTCAGGATTTAAGATACTGTACATGAAAAATGCACTATCATGGACAAAACTCATCTGAGCTGAAATACTGAAAGCAAAGCAAGTAATGTGATACTTCAGCTTTAATGTGTCTTTCAAAGCCAGGTATCTATCTGAGCTAATTTATCTGATACTGGGAAAACTAAAACAAACAAAAAAACATAGTAATAATAATCTATTCATGTAAAAGCTTTGGGAGAAATGGAGCTTGTTTCACTTTTACTTTTGGTAAAAATGATATAAGGAAATACCTCATGCTTTCTTCTGAGAGCATGTGTCTGGCTATATATCTTATCAAATTTTAAAATTGTTATGAGCCTTTCAAAAACAACAAAATGGCACCACCACATCTCTGTCTTCTAGTCTTTATAAAAAGGTATAAACCGTTCCATACTGTTAACCATAGGCAGCGGAATGAGATGGATCACAAGCAATGGCATACTAAGGGTGGGCGGGGGCTGCCCTGGCCACTGTCTTGGTGGAGGGCACTGGCCTCTATGCCTTGCCTTCCCTCCCTTATACCTAATTAGGGGGCAGATGCACAAAGCTCCAACACCATGGAAAAAAATGCCGTGGTAGGAGCGATTTTTCTTCTACCAGCGATGCTTAGCACAGCATGCAAATTATATGCATGCTATTCATGCAGAGAATCAAGGATAAAAGGGGGGAGGAACTGAGCCTGGCACTTGTTCCTCCTCCTGCCTGCCTTGTCAAAAAAGCAGCCCCTGCTATCCTGCCTGCCAGTACAGCTGATCAGGCAGGGAAATCCTCCATCGTCTG
This sequence comes from Geotrypetes seraphini, assembly GCF_902459505.1. Taxonomy (NCBI): domain Eukaryota; kingdom Metazoa; phylum Chordata; class Amphibia; order Gymnophiona; family Dermophiidae; genus Geotrypetes; species Geotrypetes seraphini. The sequence goes on along the minus strand of NC_047089.1, from coordinate 74,265,966 downwards.
AACTGGCAGGATTCCCCAAAGCTGCTACAGCTCAGTTGATTGGAAATTCCCCTTCTCCAATCAGCTCAACCGGCAGGAAAGGGTTGCTTTTTTTTTTCCTAATGGGTGCAGATGTTGTGCTTATACAGCTGTGCTTGAATTTCTCAGTAAGGATTATTTTTCCTGCCATGGTAAGGACACAGTCTCTTCTTTTTCCATGTATTACTCCATCCTATCTACTTAAAGCCTTCTTAATAACACCAGAGTTTGAGCCACCTACTGAAGTTCACTCTTTGCTCTCCCTTTCCATAAGTAGGCAATACTTCTCAAAAAGCTAAAGTCTTTACAAAAGGTCTTAACGCCTCCCCTTGCAGCAATAATTTTCTGATTTGAACTTTTTTATAATGTGCTTTGGGGGCATTTTTCTTCACGAGTTATTTTCACTGTTTCTAGTTCCTCCTCAGTTATTTTATCTTGAGTATCACAATGCTCTAATGGAGCAAATGAATTCTGTAGGAGCAACAATTGTGAGGATGGATGTTTTTGTGTCACATACCACAGTCTACTTGAGCCTACTGTGATCCATTTATTCCTAGGTAGTTTTATTCCTTGAGGGAGTGGTGGTAAATTGGTATATTTCTGTGGGGTGATTGTAGTTGCTTTAATTGCCTCCAAATCCTGCTTAAGTTTACAGAGCTCCTCTTTGATACTAGCAAGTTGAAGACAGATGAGGCAAGCCTTGAGGCTCCAGATGGTGTACCTTGGAGCTAAAACACCACAATGATAGGTATTTTATGTTCCTGCTGGGCTCACAATTACAAAATAGAACCGTTTAAGTGGGATTTGGACCTGGGTCCCTTAGTTTACAGTCCACTGAACTAACCATTAGGCTGCCCCTTTACTCTATATGGATGTCTGTGAGGCCATGTTCCAAAAATGCTGCAACACAGATATTCATGTCCCTCATTTTTCCCCATTCATAATTTAGACATTCCATAAGAACATAAGAATACCCTTACTAGGTCAGACCAATGGTACAGTGAGTCTAGTAGCCCATTCTCACGGTGGCAATCCAGGTCACTAGTACCTAGCCATAACCCAAGGAGTAGCAATATTTCATGCTTCCGATCCAGGGCAAGTCAACAACAACAAAAAAAAAGCAAGGGGGATGTCTTTTCAACCAACATCATCTTTATTTGAAATAAAGAAGTCCCAACAAGGATCCCTGTTTTGGAATATCGCATCAGAGGGAACGTGCTTCTGAGGACGGTGGTAGCCTGCAACGATTGTGTAGAGCACCAGCGATCCCCTCTGCAGGCTGCGGTAAGAGCGGGAGGCCAGGGGGAAGCTGGAGGATGCAGAAAGAACGCCAACACATGGAACAAGGTAAAACCAGGATTTCTGCAGCTCTTCCCAACTGACCCTCCCCCCTCGCCCCCTAAAGCAGGAGCGGCAGGCCAGCAAGAGGCAGCACTGCCGCTCCTGCTTTAGGAAGACATGGGGAGGAGGGTCGATCACCGAATCGGCCAGGCTGATTTTTTTTTTTTAATCAAACCGATTCACCCAAAGTGAATCAGTGAATCGATTTAAATCGGATTTAAATCAGAAATCAGGCAGCACTAGTACAGACTAAGTTATAAGGAAGGCCTGCTCCAAGCCCTGAAATCGCTGCTTGCCCTGAGATTATGACTGTACAGGTACTGTTGTATAATAAAAATTTGCGAATTTCAATAGTAATAATAGTGGCTTATTTCAAAAACCGCAAATAACAGTAGAAAAGTTATTTGCGGTTTTAATCATAAAAACGACGATGTTTTCTAAAAACCGCGAACATATAAAAAGTTATTCGCGGTTTTTCCATATTCACGCCTATGGTCCGTCTGTGTCTCCCGCGAATACAGAGGGAGAAGTGTATAACAAACACAAGGGAACAATTAAGAGGTGGTAGGCTCCGGAGTAATCTAAGGAAATATATATATTTTTTTTTACAGAAAGGGTGGTAGATGCAAGGATCAGTCTCCTGGAAGAGGTGGTGGAGACAGAGACTGTGTCTGAATTCAAGAGGGCCTAGGATAGGCATGTAGGATCTTTCGGAGAGAGAAAGTGATAATGGTTACTGCGAATGAGCAGACTAGATGGGTCATTTGGCCTCTATCTGCCATCATGTTTCTATATTATGGTTTTCCATTCAATGGAATCATTTCACAGAATTCAAATAAAAAATCCAATATTGCTCACGTAACTGAATACAAGCAATCACCACCTATAAACAAAGCAGAAATTATTCAATAATGAACCACTTAATGTTAAAAAAAATAAAAAAAAATATCATGCTGTAACTCCAAACAATGGGGAAACACAAGGGCTGAAACAGAAGCAGTTTGTAATCTACTTTTATGCTCCTGCTATTATTCTGTTACAGTCGAGCAGTATGGATATCCAAGCCAAATTCCACCCAAAGCAGCAAGCTATATGCACTCCAGCATGTGGTGCCTCTGGCATTAGCCCAACACAAAAAAATCCTTGCATCTCTGTTGATTAATCAGCACTCATCCTGGTTGGACTTCTGCAGATGAATCCTTGGAGAGCTTCAGATGAATATAAGTTAAGGGCTCTTGTCTTCAAACAAATATTTTGAGTATGGTGTACCTAAGGGTTCAGTATACTCAACACTGCTTTTTAATCTGCACTTCGTACAACTGGCAGAACTACTTGAGAACTGGGGCATTTACATTTTTTTTTTTTTTTGCTGATGACCTAGAAATAATAGTCCACAAACAAAAGAAGACCAAGAAAAGTCTTATAAAAAAAAGCAAAGTCAAACAAAGTGGTTGGAACAAGCAAGTCAAACGAATGGGATTCAAAGGAACAAGATCTTTATTAGGTATGACTCAGCTCATTCTCTTCCATTCAACCATTTCCTTTCTCTTTGAGCACCACCTGTCTTCATCATTGGTGTCATTATTTCCCTTTGCTTTGGCACACTCTCCTACTTCTTCTTCTTCTGTTCACCACCAGAGATGTCAATCACAATACTATCCCCCCCACCAAATGCCATCTGCTTCCCCACATGTGTAACCACCCTAACCTTGTACCTATTTCTTTTCTCATGTGCCCTGTAGAATGCTCACTCTGCCTCTAACAAACTGCCCTACATTCATGACCTCTTTTTCTCCCAGTCCCTCCATCTGCTTGCTCTGAGACATGGATTTGACCTGAGAACTCCACCGCAGCTATTGCCCTCTCCCATAGTGGCTATCACTTCGCCCGCAAATCACTTTCCTCATCTTCCGTACATCACTTTCCTCTTTTGAAACCCACTCCGTCCACCTATTCACTCCTCTACCTCTCTGGATAGCAGTCATTTAGTTACCCCCTAACAAGTCCCCTTCCTCCTTTCTCACCAAATTTAACTCCTGACTTTCTGGCTTCCTTGATTCATCTTATCACTCCCATCTTCTTGGGGGATTTTAACATTCATGCTGATGATCTTTCTGGCATTTATGCCTCCAAGATTTTTGCCTTAACCTGCTCTCATTTGACCTCCAGCTGAGATCCACTACCCTCACTCACTCATATGGCCCACTTCCTTGATCTTGTCTTCTTCTCCAACTTCTCTCTATCTTCTCTACCTCACTGCTCCCCATCTCTGATCATCATCCGATAATCTTCACAATCACTTACCCTCCCTCTCAGCCATGCCCAGTCAACACCAACAGGTTTCAAAATCTTCAAGCCCTCAATCCTTTCACATTCTCAAACACTGTTTATAACCTCTCCTTGTCGCCACTATGTTATCCAAGTCTGTCCACAAGACTGTCTCGTCATAGAACTCTATTTTCTCCTCTGTTCTGGACACCCTGAGATGGAAAAGGACATTTCTAACACTTAAGTCAGTCTACTAGAAGTGCAAAATTCTCTCTTAGGTAACCTAACAAGTATAAAATTATTCTGCAATTGTCTATTTATGTTTCTGGCATGTCTCAGCAGCTGACCTCAACCTCAATTTCTTAGCAAGATCAGCTCTATTAATATCAAAGGATCCTTGGTCAGAATATATAACATTTTTTATTCTTGATTTACTTCTGATGATGGCAAACTATTGATGCTAATTTCAGATTGTTATATAGCATGTTTCCTGCATATAACTAATTTGGATTTTCTTTGAACATAAGAAGTGCCACTGCTGGGTTAGACCAGTGGTCCATCGTGCCCAGCAGTCCGCTCATGCAGCGGCCACCAGGGCAAAGACCAGTGCTCTAAATGAGTCCAGCCTCACCTGCATACGTTCCAGTTTAGTAGGAACTTGTCCAACTTTGGCTTGAATCCCTGGAGGGTGTTTTCCCCTATAACAGACTCTGGAAGAGCGTTCCAGTTTTCTACCACTCTGTGGGTGAAGAAGAACTTCCTTACGTTTGTACAGAATCTATCCCCTTTCAACTTTAGAGAGTGCCCTCTCATTCTCCCTACCTTGGAGCAGGTGAACAATCTGTCTTTATCTACCAAGTCTATTCACTTTAGTATTTTGAATGTTTCGATCATGTCCCTTTTCAGTCCCCTCTTTTCAAGTGAGAAGAGGCCCAGTTTCTCCAATCTCTCACTGTACGGCAACTCCTCCAGCCCCTTAACCATTTTAGTCGCTCTTCTCTGGACCCTGCCTATTCTTTTTTTTCTTCATTTCTTTTTTCTTTTCAGACAAATTTGGTATACTGATTTAAATTTCTGGCTTCTTAACAGAAATATTTTTTTTTTCAATCTCTTTTCCTGTACCAGTGTGTTTATATTAATATGTTCTATTTGAATATAAAAATATAATAGATATATTTTTAATAAAACAAAACATTGGCAAAATTAATCATCATATTCTACTTTAATTTGCATGAGCTTAAAAGACTGCTTTTCATTTACCCACTGGCTACAAAGCCGACTACAATAATTTTATTTTCTTTCATATTTGCATACTAGAACATTAAAACTGTGTGTGCTTTTTAATGCTAATTAGTAAATGATACATTTCCAAGATAACGTGTTGAGATCCAGTTGGCACAATCTGACTACAGAACTTCAATGAAACTCGCAACTGAAAAAGTTTGTTTAAAAAAAAAAATCACACACAGTTAAGATCATTTTTTCCCTTTTGGTTCACTCAGGAAAATTAGTCTCTTTGGCAGTGACCTGTTCCAGTATTATTATACTGCCTTTCCCTTCAGTTAGATGTTTCAGCTCATAAAATTCAATGACTACATTACCAAGAAGATACCAGATTGAAGATGAGCACCTCAAGGTATTATTTTCAGAAATATTACTTCTTACCATTAATTACACCAGAAATATAGAAGATAATGCAAATTAATGCATGGTCCGAGCATGTTATATAAAGAGGGCTCTGGAGGGTGGGGGATTAAAGAACATAAGCATTGTTCCTACTGGGACAGACCAAGGAACCGACTAGCCCAGTATTCTGTTTCCAATAATGGCCAATGCTGGTCACAAGTACTTGATAGATTACCAAAAAGTCGCAAGGTTCCATCCAGCCACTTCTCAAAGTGATTTAAGTTGGCAAGAGAGGCTCCAGCCTATTTAAATTGCCTAGGGCTGCCCAACTGCTGATGTTCAGTAGCATTTAACTGGGCTGTGCCATTGAATATCGGCTCTGACTCTTTACAGTGCTGCATACGTCTGGTAGCAATAGGGGTGGTTCAGTGGGCATTACTGAGGAAGAGCCAGCAATATTCAGTGCCTGAACTCACATAGCTAACCCAGTCAATTTAGACAGCTCAAAGGCAATTGTGAGAGGTTACAGCAGCCATTTTCTGCAGCAGCAGCAAGAAGCAGGACTGAGTAGGTTTTGCTCCTGCCCTCATCGCTCCAATGGACTACTAAGGATACAGATAAGCTCAGGGGAGGTGGGCTATCTAGACTCAGGGGATGGGAGACCGGGAAGATGTTCTAAAACAGTGGTTCCCAACCCTGTTCTGGAGGACTATCAGCCAGTCAGGTTTTCAGGATAGCCCTAATGAAAATACATGGGGCAGATTTGCATGCCTGTCGCCTCCATTATATGCAAATCTCTCTCATGCATATTCATTAAGGTTATCCAGAAAACCCGACTAGCTGGTGGTCCTCCAGGACAGGGTTGGGAACCACTGTTTTAGAAGAAGGATGAGGAGGGGAAGAAGGATGAGGAGGGGATGGGAGGGGAGGGGGAGGGAACTAAATGGTTGTTTTAAGGAGCTTGAGGAGTGATTTAAAAGAAAAAAAACAAAAACGTATGCAAGTCTGAGCCTTTCAGCCAGGGCCTATATAAATTGTTTTATGCGGGCTCTAGCTGAAAAGAGTCTGGGATCTGCATAAGCTCTAGCAGTCAGAGCAGCACCATTTAGCCAAGGATATTCAGTTCCGGCACCTGCACATAGTCCAGCACTGAATCTGAGTCTAATTAAGTCAGCCAGTGTCAGCATTTTTAAAAAAAGCTGATCACCACCAGCTAAATATCAGCCCCTACTGAACCAGAGGAATAAGCTTTGGCTTTTCCAGGTTCATCTTAATAATTGATAATAGACTTTTCCTCTAGGATATTGTCTAAACTTTTTTTTAAACTCAGATACATTAACTGCTTTTACAACTTGCTCTAGTTACGAGTACTAGAGTTTAACCATGGGGTCCTTTTAATAAGGCGTGCTAACCAATTTAGCACATGCTAATTGATTTAGCACACGCTAAATGCTAAGGCGCCCATTATAGTCTATGGGTATATTAGCATGCGCTAAATCGATTAGCGCACGCTAAATTGGTTAGCACGCCTTAGTAAAATGGCCCCATAGTTGAGTGAAAAAGGGAACGTTTAAATTTTTTTTTTCTATTCTCCAAACTTTTTTTTTTATTTTTTGAATCACAGATATCTTAAAATTCCCATTTTATATAGTCTGTCAAATATACATGAAAATCTATTGAAACCTCCAGGATGCCCATCAGTTTCTACACGAGATTCATTATTGGAATATGTACCTTTATGTATTTTAGTAGATTTTTTTTTTTTTTTTTTTGCAACCTTTGGTGGATCAGATTCTTGCTTAACTAAAAGATTCTACTCACTTTTAGAAGTGGTTTTTCCTTTGATTTTTTTTTTGCTTTTGTTAGTGACCTTGGATGTGCAATCTTTGTGCAAAGGCTTTCCTTAGGTGGAAGGGCTGGATGTAGTGGTCACTGCTTTGGAGACTCGCTTTGGCCCCCATTTGGTTCCTTTTCAGTTTTTGGTAGAACTAGCTGCAATTGCCTTGAACTTTATTTCAATAGTTTCTGAAATTAAATTTTCCAACAAATGCCAGGGGTGGCAACGGGGGCATCATTTGCTCCCGCAATAGCTAACTTATTGATGGTGGATTTTGTAAAGGAATGGATTTATACAGCCTTGATCTACCAATTGGTGCTGTTTTAGGGTTCATTTTATTAAGGTGAGCTAGGGCGCGCTACATTGCTGCACATGCTAGACCTTAACGACAGCATTGAGCTGGCGTTAGTTCTAGAAGCGTAGCGCGTGGTAATTCCCTGCGTGCACTAAAAATGCTAGCACACCTTAGTAAAAGGAGCCCTTAGTGTTGATTTATTGGTGAAATTTGTTCCTTTGGATAGGCACAAAAGATCAATTGCTTTGATTTTGCACTGTATTTAATGAATGTTATCGGTCCATTTATTTTAAATGTGAATACTACCACTCTACTATCACTCTGACATGTTTTGCAAAAGTGCTGCCTCAGAGAACCCATTCAGAAAATGTGTTTTCAAAAACACCAAAGTAGTCTCTGTTGTAATGTGATTAACAGTTCAAATGGGTTCTCTGAGGCAGCAATTTTGCGAAAACACGTCAGAACCCAAAGTTTAACAGGAATGCATAAATGGTCTTCTGTTGAAAATAAGTAAAAATACAGTTTTTGAATTATTAAACGCTGGCATACACTTTGGATTTTTTTCATCTTATACATGTTTTAAAAGTGCAATGATTGAGAATATGAGATAGTGACTAGTGGGCTTAACCCACTTTGTGGTCTCTTTAACATCTACCATTTTCTCTCAGTACTGTTTGTGATATGCTATGTAGTAAATGCTATGAATATGAGACTGAAAGCATGTGTTAGGCTGACAGCATTCTTGTGATAGTACAGTGTGCTATTTGTGCCATAACTATAGAAGGTTGCCAAGTGAAGGTTCCTCAGTTGGCATGGATTTTCAAATTGAAATGCTGAACTACAAGTATTGTATTTTTCGCTCCATAAGATGCACCACAGATTTAGAGAAGGAAACCAAGAAAAAACCCTTTCTGAACCAAATTGTATACTAATATATACCCGACACCTTTAAATTCCATCCCAGCTCTCCCCCAATCATCACTTTTACATACCCCCAGCACCTTTAAATTCCATCCCAGCTCCCCAGCATCTTTAAAAGCGCCTCACGAGAACTGAGGTAGCCATTCAGAAGTGGCGCATGCCCACGCAGCAGCTTGCTTGTGCGCCACTGGCCCCGACATGACGGTAATCAGCAGGAAGCCGCCCTGCGAAACACCAGCGATCGGCATAATGTTGCAGGCCCAGGCATTAGCACGCTTGTGCGCTGTGGGCCCCGACAAGCAGCAGGCAGCCATCTACTGACCTCCAAAATTTAAAGGTACCATCGGGAGGGGGGAGGGTATATTCACTTCATAAGATGCATCCTTATTTCCACCCACTTTTTTTGGGGGGGAAAAGTGCATCTTATGGAGCGAAAAATACGGTATTTCTTCAAGTAATATGTGACCATCTCTGGGAAAACATGGATACAGTCTGGTTATTTTAGTCATGCTTTCCCAGAAATGGTAACATATTTGGGTCAAACCTCTAGACAATTTAAGATGTGAATGAATAATTGAATGTTGCCACTATGTACTTCATGGCAAGGAAGATTAACTTGGCAATGCTGCATTGCCAGATTCACCAATATTCATTTGGTAGCTTATGCTGCCTGATTATAGATCAAATTCTACCTGACATGCTTCAAACAGGATATTAGAAGGTGGTTATATCAGCGTGAGCAGAAATGGAATTTCAGATTAAACATATTGGAGCCTTTCAGCTTCCCATTTAGAACAGAATGTTTTGGGTTTTTTTGTTGTTTTTTTTAAGAGCCTTATGATCTAAACATAATAATATGGACAGTTTCATTTTCCCGTTTATAATTTTCTGTTTTGTTTTTGACAGATATACATATAGCTGTGCTTGATCAATTTAAACAATGATGTTTGCTATATATGAGGGGCTGTTGAAAAGTTCTCAATCCAACCAACTTCCTAAATTCTGAGCGTTATTTTGCTACTGTAGCTGGAAAGAGTGTTATTTTATTTTGCAAAGTGCCAATTTGCAGAATCGTAATGCTATGTTTTGACATCATTTCAGATCATTCATTGATTGAATCATGTCAAAAGTGTGGCATTGTCAAGTGTGGAACTCCAAGTCGTCTTGAAGTTACTATTCCTGCAAAAGAAAACGCCAGGGAAATCCATGAATGTATGATGCAAACACTGAGAGACAAATGTCCCTCATACTCCACAGTGAAGTGGTACGCAAACTTTCAGCATGGAGATTTTGAGACCGATGACGCAGCAAGATCTTAGAGGCCTCAAACAGTGTCAACTCCTGCAAATCGTGCACTCAGCACTTGTTGCTCACCCATTCAGATATGACCAGGTACAAAATGACACTCAGACAATTTCAACTCAGAGTGGAATTTATTAGGCCGCAGCCATAAGCGCAATATAACATTACATATCTGCCATTGATGAACATAACATAACAGCATAACATAACAACATAACATAACAACAGCCGCACAGCATATGCCTATCTCCCTGCGCGATGTAGGGGGCCGTACAAGCTTCCCCGGCTCGCCGGACCCTTCCCGTTCAAGGAGGTGTCCTCTCATCAGCGTTAGGTTGCAGTGAAGCTCATGGCCTGGCCTCCCTGCCGTCCAAGCAAGGTGACGTGCCCTATTTCTTAACACTGCCCATATGTATGCTTTTAGACATATGCTGTGCTTACCTTCCACTACCCGTGACTAGCGAAACCTCGCTTAGCGCGGGTTCCCCCCAAGTGTCATGGCTGCGGCCCGGGACGCATCAGTAGCGGTTCTATGCCTTCCTGTAGGGTAATGAGGAATATGTCTAGCCCGATATCGGAGAGGTGTACCCCATCCGGTACAAGCCCGGCCTTCCGTCTTCTAGCAGGTCATGTATTATGTAAAGTCCCATGATGGTAGGCATGAATTTGCACATACATTTATTTAGTGGGATGTATTATGTAAAGTCCTCTGATGGTAGGCCGCGCCTCCTGAGTGGGATCTAGCCCCTTTCCAAACTAATCGTGGTATTATTTGCGACCGCATTAACGTGGTGCCTCGGACATTGTGAAGCCGAGATTACCCCAGGTCTCAGATTACCCCAGGTCTCAGATCCAGATGTGTTTCAGAGAACATGCAACCGGGAAGAGGAGATGGGAGAAGAGTTAGTAGAATGTAGATTAGTGAGCAAGGGGTGGACGGATGTATTTTCAGAATGCAGCAGACTTCCATCTCCCCAAGACTTCTAAGGAGGTCTCTGTGAAATGGACATTGGTTAGTAACATGCCTCCTAACGCTCCCGGACGTTTGGAGGCTGGGACCAGTTCACTAACGCGTAGGGCATGAAAAGCCAGGCAATAGGCGCACTGAAACAGCGTCACATCGTATGCATAGCAGCATACTTTTGGCCGAACCTGTAGAATGAGAACTAACTCCCATCCTCTCATCATGCGGCGTACCACGCTGGAGAGTGTGGCCGCTATCTTAGTTCTTTGTATGCCCGACCGTTTGGAGTGTAATAGGACGAGAGGGCAGTGTGCAGTCCATCCCTGCAGATGCGTAGTCAGTGAACAGCAGAATATATCTTCGTTGGGTGTTGTTCTGCTACCGGTGCCAAAGGCCAGAATGTTGTCATCTTAAAGCGAGATAAAGCATCAGCAATGGCATTTTTGGGAGCCGGGTTACGGCAGAGTTGTCAGACCGAAAACTATGGACCTATGTGTTAGAAATCTACCCCATAGGTGTAGGGAGACCATGATAGGAAACAGCTCCAGAAATGTAATGTTCTTGAGGATGCCTGCGCTAACCCAGAAACTAGGCCACTTTGCTGAAGACCCTGCCCTTTGAAAGTATATACCAACTCCCTGGCTGCCTGCTGCATCAGTATAGAGCTGTAGGGCGTCGGCATTTCCGGGAGACGATTGCCAGCAGACACGTCCATGAAAGTATATACCGAATCCCTGGCTGCATGCTGCATCAGTATAGAGCTGTAGGGCGCCGGCATTTTCGGTAGACGATTGCCAGAACATACGTCCAGGAATGAGTCCTATAGTCTGCGGTTGTCCCTGATAGTTCCGGTACGTCAAGGAATGAGTCCCATAGTCTGAGGTTGTCCCTGATAGTTCTGGTAATTCTAATGTGGTGGTGGGGCTTAACTGCTCCCGCTGTAGCACTAGCTATGGGAATCATCCTGGTGGCAAACCCCAGTAAGCCCAGAAGTTCTTGGAATTGGCGTAATGTAGCCTTTTCCAGTGTACACATGAGCTGTATTGCCGAATGAAGTTTTTGAGTTTGTCTGCTGGAAGGCGTGAAACTTGATTAATCACGTTTAGCTCAATACCTAGGAAGGTGAGTACGCTTGACGGGCCTACTGTTTTTTCTTGGGCTAGTGGGATGCCAAAATGTTTGGCCAGTCGATGGAATGACGACATTAAATGTTCACAGTCATTCTGATTTTGAGCTATGAATAGAAAATCATCTAAGTAGTGGACGGCTAGACCATGTGACGTTGTCTGACCAAATGGGCATACATTTATCAAAATAGAATTGCCCGTTACTGTGAAAACCCTGTAAGGGGAAAGATTGGGGGTGTACCGGCAAAAGTCTAAAAGCAGATTATGTGTCAACTTTAGCCAACATAGTACTAGGGCCAGATGCTTTTATGAACATAGTACTAGGGCCAGATGCTTTTATGAATGATATGGCTTGGTCTAGTGAGGTGTACTGTACGGAGCATAACGCTGGGTCGATGAAGTCATTAACTGCTGGCCCAGCACGCCAATGGGAGAAATAAGGAAAGCGGAAAAGGTGGCGTGTCGAAGGGGCCCGCTATCCGACCGAGTTATAATTCTTTATCGATCTTATCTTGGGCTATTTGTTTGTGGGCGTGTCATGATATGGAATTTTTGGAAGTCTATGCTGCTGAATGAGTGGGCCAGTGTAAGGTATCGAGAAGCCGTCTAAGAAGCCTCTCGTGATGGCCTGTGCGTCCTCCCTCCCTAAGCGCTAGCCTTGATGGGGGAGGGGGCCAGGTGCATCGGTGTGTGTTGGGGCGGGTTGAGTGAACAGTCTGCGGTCTTTTGCATTCCTGCACTGGCTGGCAGGGTGCGTACCTCCGCAGGAGTGGCAGGCATGTCTGTATTTACAGTTGGTCCACGTGCAATGGCTTCTGTTGAATAGCCTGCCATGTGGCCTCCCTGTCGATGAAATTGGGGAGGCGGCCGTGGTGTGTAGTGGATCTGTCCGGGAACCTATCGGGCAGAAATGGCCGCAAAGCGCACATTTCGTCCATCCATAGGTCAAATACTCTATGCTTCCATGTTATTGCATTGTTCTCTGCCATACTTTTCGGAATTTAATATCGTAGTTGAGCCCGGCCCGGGAGGCAGATATCCAGTTAGTTAAGGATTTATAGATCTCACTCTCTCTAACTGGATGTATATCCTATCTGTCCCTATGTAGTTGTCCTCTTCCGGTTCTCTATGCAATAAGGAAAACATATCTACCTAGTCTCTCTTCAATATTTTACTTTCACTGCTCTAGGGACTCCCGAAGCGAGAGTGGTTACACCACATGTGATGTCGGTCTGTTTGAACTAACGGCCCTGTGTTACTAGGTTCAGAAGGGGGTATAGCCCTAGACTGCTCGAAGATCAACAGTGTCGCATGTATACAACGTGCTAGAGTAAGCTGGTCTCCCGCCTGCCCACTAGCACACCTGAGAGATGAGGGCGTAATGTGTGAAGAGAGAGCGTCCCGTGTAGCGGACGCCATCTCTGGTGCTAGAGGTGAGTATGCTGGTACCAACAGCGGCAGTGCTGGTAACATCGGCTGTGCTGGAGGTGGGTCTGTCGGTGTTGGTGCAGCTTGAGGTGGGGGTTGTGCAGCTTGTGGTGGCTCAGCAGGGACCCGTGTTGGCTGGCCACCAAGAAGTCGTTGGTGCACCCTTTGAACCCCGTGCTGGAGTATTTGCCTCTGGAACTCAGCCAGAAGTCGGTGGTGCACCCTTTGAACCCCGTGCTGGAGTATTTGCCTCTGGAACTCAGCCGTTAAGTCAACCAGATCTTGCTGAGATTGTGCTGCCGTAGAAGCAGCCGCTGCAGTTGAGGCCGTGGAAGCCTCTGCTGTGAGAGCCGCTGCTGTTGTATATTGCTGAGATGGCGTTGCCGTAGAAGCTGCCGCTGCAGTTGAGGCCGTGGAAGCCTCTGCTGTAAGAGCCTCTGCTGTTGTATATTGCTGAGAGTGCGTTGCCGTAGAAGCTGCCGCTGCAGTTGAGGCCGTGGAAGCCTCTGCTGTGAGAGCCTCTGCTGTTGTATATTGCTGAGAGTGCGTTGCCGTAGAAGCTGCCGCTGCAGTTGAGGCCGTGGAAGCCTCTGCTGTGAGAGCCGCTGCTGTTGTGGCACGCGTAGTCCTAGTCTTTTTTTTTTTTTTTTTACTAGTAGCGGAGGGCTTTTTCTGAGTAAGTACTAAAAGAATAGAGACAGTGAGGCTGGCTCCATAAATAAGCATAAGATGCAATATAGTACTAAAGCCGTCTGTAACGGAAGCCTTCAAGAGAATCAGCTGGATACCATCGCGTTGGTGCCAAGTTGTTGTATAGCATATATAAATAGCCAACAATAGCATATAATGGCCAATCGCATATAATAGCTTGAAATAGCATTTAAATAGCATACAGTAGCCAAGCGCGTTGGTGCCAAGTTGTTGTTGTTGTATAGCATATACAAAAGCATAGCGTAGACAAGCGCGTTGGTGCCAAGTTGTTGTTGTTGTATAGCATATACAAAAGCATAGCGTAGACAAGCGCGTTGGTGCCAAGTTGTTGTTGTTGTATAGCATATACAAAAGCATAGCGTAGACAAGCGCGTTGGTGCCAAGTTGTTGTTGTTGTATAGCATATACAAAAGCATACCGTAGACAAGCGCGGTGGTGCCAAGTTGTTGTTGTTGTATAGCATATACAAAAGCATACAGTAGACAAAACGCGTTGGTGCCAAGTTGTTGTTATATGGCCGCATACCAAAGCCTTCCATAGCATAAAATGGCACATAGCCTGAAGCCTTAAATAGCATAAAATGGCACATAGCATGCAGTAAATAGCTTAGCCTAGCGGAGTTGTGCTGGGGATTTAAAGTAAAAGCCAAATAATAGCATCTAACAGCGTTGCGTAAATTGGCCGCTAAGCATATAGCATATAATAGCATATAATAGTACAGCAACCAATAAATTCTTACCTTAGTCGGGCCACCGGCCCCGGCTAGAGAGGGGCAAGTAGGAGGCCACCTTACGTCCCTTGGGCTCTAAAAGCTGCGGAAGATCATGCAGGGACAGCCGTGGACGCTCCCTGCATCTGCCGGCCTTAGTCCCGCTGGGCGAGGGGAGGGGGAAGATGTAGCGCCCCGAGAGAGAGACGCGGCTTCCCTTCCTCCCCCCTTTGGCGGTCTGTACCAACGCAGGTACCCGCGGACTTTATGTGGGTAAAGCATGTCTCTGGGTTGGTGTTTCCAGGAGCAATATTTTGAATATAGTTGAACTATCTGTTCACGAAGAGAGAAAATACACTCATGTACACCTTCTATGGAACAGTTGTAAATTTATGTAAGAACCTTTATGCATTACAGATGGTCATTGAATGAGTCTGTTTTATGAATGCACATAAGCCTCAAATATTGCCTTTATAAAATATTACTTTTTTTACCATATATATATAGGGATGCTTAAGCACCATTATATAAAATTGTGCAACATCTCACTGGACGTATATGCACAGAACAGTTACAGAAACCATATTGCTCAAAATGGAATTTGAAAAAGCAGAAATATTTGCAGCACCGAGTTGCAGGAAAGATCACATAGCTGCTCCCTTGATAACATATCTGGCTGACTTTTCTTCAACAATCAGTGCACCCTGTCATTATGATGGGATGGTGAATGATGTCCCGGGTCAACGTCGTTGCCGCGAGCTGATAGCCCCCAAGAGGCCAGGGAGGAGGGGAGCGCCGGTCCGTATGTTCTGCGCCGCGAGCCGCTGGCCCTAACGCGGCCCGCGGCCAGGGAGGAGGGGAGCGCCGGTCCGGTGCGGTCGGTGCGGCACTTTTCTTTCCCCTGCACTATCCACACGCGGGGAGAAAACCAGCCGAGGGCAGGAAGCAGAGAAGAATTTTTTTTTTTTTTTTTGAAGGCGCGACGCTCCCGGGCAGGCGGACCAGCACGCACGTGCGAGGCGGCCCGCCCCCTTCCACCCCCCCCCCAGGTCCGCGGCCCGACATCGAGGAGAGAACGCCGGACGAACGCGAGGGCGGCAGAGACCAGCAGGGGCGACGCGCCCCTTCTCCCTTCCCGCCTGCGTTAGCCGCATGTGAGGAGAAAGGCTTGTCCCGAAGTGACCCCCGAGGTCCCCCGACGCGAACGGATGGGCAGGCCATAGTACGGCGCGGCGGCTCGCAGGGCTGCCGACTAGCATCGGGCCCGCATCGGTACCTATGGGCCTGCCTCCGCGAGGCTTATGAAGCAGAATGAGGCCTGCTGCCGCGTGGCCGCTGTAAGCAGAAACATCTTACCTGGCGAATTGGACGGTTAGTAATATGTTTATATTTTGTTGTGGTTGTATATTCTTTTGAGGATTGCAAAAGCAGAAGGGTGGCGGTGGAGCTATGTGGAGGTGGAAATGCTGCCTCCTTCTCTAAGCTCTTGCGTCGCCGAAAAGGGTGCGTCCCCCCTCCCACTCCTCTCTTATCTACCCCCCCTCCGCCCCCCCCCCCCCCTACTAGTGGCAACGGCTTTCGGCCGATTTGCCATCGCTCCTCCCTATGGGGATCGGAGCTGATTCTAAATTGTTGGCCATGTCCATTACTTGATTTTGACAGAGGGAAACTGCGGAAAGGAGTTATTTTTGCAAAACAATTCACTTGCTCACAAGGCTGGCAAAACGATGGCTATCTTGATGCAGTTGGGGTTTGGACATTTTGACGATTAAAATGGCAAAGTGCCAGTTTATGCCATTTTTTGGGCTGTTTTCTCTTTTTAAAATGAACTCCATAGGCACCTATGTACCTTTATAAAATGGTGCCTACATAGCGATCCACTTGCCTTCTTAAACCAGGTACCCTACTATAAAGTTACCTTCATACTATATATTCAAAAATGAAGCAGGTAAAAGTGAATTAACTAATTGTTGTTTGTCTGGGTTTTGGGTTTGTTTTTTTTTGAAAACTGCACATATTTCTTTTACAGGCATAAAACCACTGATCTACTGTATCCTACACATGGCTGAAATTTTTAGTTTTCAGTGGTGTTTTTAGATACTTTTAAACCCATTACTTTAAAGAGCACTCTAAAATGTTTTGGCATTGTGCTCACAGTGCCATTTGAGCCATAAAAATGTAGACTTCATCTGTCAAGAATACACTAAACACTTCATAGCTATGTAGGGATAATCTTTTTTCATGACTGAAAAATGATTATCTTTATGATCTTCAGATATGCATGTTAAAATTACACACAATTTTACATGCGTCAATTAAGCTTGTAATGCAGAGGAAACAAAACAATAAAATTTATAAACAAAACACAGCACAAACTTTTAAATCACTAAAGTCCTCTCATAAGACTCAAATGCAAGTGAGTCATGTGTCCTTCAGCATATCCACACACATTCAATTTAATTAATTATAATATATGGAGTAGAGAATGACACGGGGACAAATTTTTTGCCATCCCTGCAGAAACTTATTTTCCTGTCTCGTCCCCGCGAGTTCTTTTTCTGTCCCTGCCACATTCCTGCAAGGTCCACCCTCATCTGCACAAGCCTCAAACACTTTAAAATCATAAGTGTTTGTTTGAGGCTTGTGTGATTAAGGAGAGCTTATAGGAATGGGGCAGGGACAGGGACAGTGACAAAACTTATGGGGACGGGACAGGAAAATTGAGTTCCTGCGGGGACGGAGACAAATTTGTCCCTGTGCCATTTTCTAGTATGGAGATCCTCTGTGGTGGACTATGAAGAATCTTTCAACGGAATCATTCATAGCCACCAATTTCATCATTGGTCTCAACTTTGAAGAAAAATTTTTTCAATTATTCGTCTTAAACTTAAATTGAAACTTGAATTCTGTCAAGGTTAACAACGTGGTGTTAATCGGACTGCTACTCTGATGCAGGAGACAAAACACTGGCCATGTTGGCAATGGATTCATTGGAGCTATGTTGCAAGTTCAGTTTTTCCTGTTCCAATTCAAGTCTCAATTTTAAGCTTAAGAGCTGTTTAAGATGAATATTTGAAAAAAAAAATTTCTTCAAAGCGAGAGACCAATGATGAAATTGGTGGCTATGAGCGTTTCTGTTGAAAGACTTTTTATAGTCTATAGACAAATGCAAAGTGATGCATCTGGGTACGAAAAACAAGGAACATGATTATAAAATGTTAGGTGTGACATTGGGCAAGAGCGAACAAAAAAGGGACCTGGGGGTACTGATAGACAGGACTCTGAAGCCATCGGCACGCACAGCGGCGGCAAAGAAAGCGAACAGGATGTTGGGCATGATAAAGAAGGGTATTACGAGTAGATCGGCGGACGTCATAATGCCGCTTTACAGAGCAATGGTCAGACCACACCTGGAGTACTGTGTCCAACACTGGTCTCCTTACCTAAAGAAGGATATAACCCTGCTGGAGAGGGTGCAGAGGTGAGCCCCAAAGCTAGTAAAAGGTATGGGAAATTTGAGCGTGCCAGACTTTAAGAATAAATGGGATACCCATGTGGGATCCCTACGAGGGTCATTAGGGCATAGACAGGGGGTGGGTAAGCAGAGTGGGCAGAATTGATGGGCTGTAGACCTTTTCTGCCGTCATCTTCTATGTTTCTATGTTTCAAAGAACGCCTCGGAAAACTAAGCTTGTTCACCCTTGAGAAGAGAAGACTAAGAGGGGATATGATAGAGACTTTTAAAATACTAAAAGGTTTTGACAAAATAGAGCGAGAAGCATCATTATTGACGTTGTCAAATGTGACTCGGACGAGAGGTCATAGACTGAAATTGAGGGGCGACAGGCCCAGGACAAATGTCAGAAAGTTCTGTTTTACACAGCGAGTGGTGGACACTTGAAATGCTCTCCCAGAGGAGGTAGTGACGGAAACCTCCATTATAAGATTCAAGTGCAAGTTGGATGCATACCTCATTGCAAATCACATTGAGGGATACGGGAAAATAAGGTCTTCATCAGGGAACACCTAGGTCTTCATCAGGGAAGACCTTGATTGGCCTCCACATGTGCGGGTCACCGGACTAGATGGACCAAAGGTCTGATTCGGTGAAGGCATTTCTTATGTTCTTATGTTATAATTAACTAGATTGAATGTACGTGGATATGCTGGAGGTCACATGACTCACTTGCATTTGAGTGTTATGAAAGAACTTTAGTGATTTAAAAGTTTGTGCCGGGTTTTATTTTATTATGTAAAATTACATGAGAATTAAGCAAAGAAACAAAAACTGTATCAAATAACTCCCCATCAAAATGATCACAGCAAATGCACAAAGCATTGGCTGCTCAGATAGAGTTTTTCTTTCAACACTGTGATTCAATTTTTATTTTAAACTGTATAGATTCCTTGTAGAGAATTGTGGTATATAAGACACCAAGAAACAACGAAGGTGACCTTTGGTGCTCAATGTTTTATTAGGACTTGACACAATCGTGTTTCGGCCCTGAGGGGCCTGCCTCAGGAGTCTGATTACTGATCGTGAAGTATTTATTGCAGAGTATCATGAACAGTCAATGCTGTTCATGCCAGGAACCAATGCTAGGAAGTTCTTCTTCACTCAGAGGGTGGTGGACACATGGAACGTGCTCCCAGAGGTTGTGATAGGGCAGAGTACACTATGGGGATTCAAAGAAGGATTGGATAAATTCTTAAAGGATAGGGGAATTGAGGGGTACAGATACAAGTAGAAATAGGTTAGGAAGAGTATAGATAGAAGAAAAAGGGGATTATAGGGCTAAGTCAAGGAACACCTGACAGGCCATAGACCTGATGGACTGCCGCGGGTGCAGGCTGCTGGGCGCAATGTACCTCTGGTCTGACCCAGTGGAGGCAACTTCTTATGTTCTTATATGCTTATATCAGACTCCTGTGGCAGGCCCCTTAGGGCCGAAACATGACCATGTCAAGTCCTATTATACAATAAATCATTGAGCACCAAAGGTCATCTTCGTTGTTATTTCTTGCTTTCCGAGCTCTGAGAAGGCGATATCTCCTGTTTCTTCCTGGTATATAAGACACTAGATTGTATTGTGTTGTAAGATAGACACCCAAAATGCTGAAAGCACGCATGCCACTAATTCACATTCCCCTGTCTAAAGAGCTCATGCCCAGCTGAGCAATTCCTGAAAACCTTGGACAGTAAGGGCTCCTTTTACAAAGCCGCGCTAGAGCTTTAACGCGCGGAATAGCGTGCACTAAATTGCTGCACGCGCTAGCCTCTACCGCCTCCTTTTGAGCAGGCGGTAGATTTCCGGCTAGCACACGCTAATCTGGTGTTTGCGATAAAACCACTAGCACGGCATTGTAAAAGGAGCCCTAAGTTTCAAATTTATTAGGAAATAACAGTTTATTTAAGAAAAAAATATTTTGACAGCAGATAGCCTGCTGTTCTTTTATTTATTTTTATACAATTAAAATATTAGAACTTAAAGCAATTCACCCCCCTGCAATCTAGCATACACCAGTTCAATTTTTATTGAACATTGCACCTGCAACAACACTATTTATAAGTGGTTGCTTAGCAATCACTAAAGAGCTAGCTAGAAATATTGTACATAAAGACATTGATCAATATGCTGTTTGAATAAATATTCATTAAAAAAATATTGACAGAGGAGCTCTTATTGTTGCCCCAAATCTAAAAAATAATGCAGCTATGTTTAGCAAGTACAAATTCATTAACAACCTACAAACTTTGGTCCTCATTACAACTGTGTTTAAGCATCACATGATTAGTTATTACAAAAACAGCATTAAAATTTTTTTATTTGGCATTTGCTTTCAGTTGGTTTTAATTCAGTTGTCAAGCCTACTTTCGCCATTAAGCAAGCGCTGAATATATGTACAAAGGGACAGTCTGCAGCTTTTGCAGAGTAGAAATTGATTTTTAATGCACCAGCGTTCAAACACCACAAAGGCTGCTTTCAGCTGATAAAAACATAGGAAACAAGAAATGCATCTCTGAATGCTAGTTTTAATGTTTTCTCTTAATTTAAAAAAGAAAAAAAAAATGTCAATCAAGCATAAGAGTGTACATTTTTAAAACGTAGAATGTTTTAAACAACCAGTGTACTGAAAATGTAATTTAAAAACGTAGAATGTTTTGAACACCCAGTATACTGAAAATGTAAATTTAAACACCGCACTAATGCTTGTTTATTTTAAAAATAATAGAAAACAATCAGGAAGCAATACTAATAAAGAAAACATGCCAAAAGGAAGCTCAGCAAGGAAAAGGGCTGCTTTTATCAACTAGGAGACTTGCCACAAAATAAGTTGAACCAAAAAAATGCATGTTATAAAACTACTGAAGTTAAATGTTTTTTTTTAAATGCATTCAAATTATTTTAATATATTCTTCTCCTCTAATCAGAATAAAGCATATTTATGTAGATTAGTTACATCTAAAGCCTCATTTACCCAACCTGTATTTATCCTTTGATCACAAAGCTTGTTAACTTAAATGGGCTTTTATTGTTATGATTCGTTTTCCCGTAATTATGCAGTTTAACTGCCTGATCTTTTTCCTTTGAATAAATATATGCAAACGCGCCAGTCATATTCAGTAGTGTTATGCTAGTGCTCAATGAACTGTAGGAGTCATTTTGATACCATAAAAATAGCCTGGAAGAGCTCCAGGGCAGGGCCTGAAAACACCAGTAATCATAGTGTCAGAAGGATTAGACCAGGCAAATAAAAATGTGTCATATGCATATCAATAGATCCTCTGTGCAACTGTCTGAAACTAATATCACCCATCAATTGCCGAAAGAACATCCCATCTGCAACAAGCACTCCCGCCCACAAAGCCAAGATTTCCCATGTCAATTCTTGTCCTTTAGACCTTGAAAAGTGCCATTCCACAGATTCTGCCCTGCTGTGCAGGAAAAAAAAAACAAAAAACTGAAGTAGGATTTTCTTTAATCCCGGCATGTAATTCTGAAGTCCTTAAACCTTTCTTTATTAAGACAATTTATTTTATGTACCTGGAGGATAGTGATGTTTCAGTGTCAAATTCACTGGTAGGGGCAATAACAAAACTCTAATAACATGCCAGATACAATGCTTACAGCATATCCTTTGCCTAAGTAGATTAATGGTAGACACGGTGCCATGGGAGAAAAGAAACTTTAATTTAAAACTAAAGGGCATTCTTCCATGAAAAAAGACGACACATACTTGTTGTCATACTGTCCTTATGTACCAATAGAACTATTAAATAGCATCAGTAGTAACAGATCATACCCCTTGGGATCCTAACCAAGTCTGTATCACAGCTAATGCCTTTACAGAAACCCATTAGAAAAATTGGCTAAAAAAATTTATATTTATTTTATGTTAATGCATGCAACTTAGTGATTAATATCATAATTAGCAAGGCGCAATTTACTATTTTGAGCTTGATTGAAAAAGTTTGCTACTTTGAATTGTACTTGTGTAGGCATGCATGCAGCCCAAATACCACGTCTTTCAAAGTGCTCTGAAAGCCTGATGTGTGCGTTAGTGTGTGTTAAATGAAATAAATATCGCAAATAGATGTATGCAACTGGAATCTATAAAAAGAGACTGAAGTCTGCTGAAGTCTGTGTCATATCAAACAGATGCTTGCAAATGGTTTAACCTTTGGAGGCTTATACAGCTACGATATAGAAGCAAAGTCATCCAGATTATCTATGCATTCTGTTACATCTACACAGGAGTACATTAGGTGATCAATCCCCAGCCGCGAACTGGCTTTGCAGAAGTGTGTCACTCTCAGCTTTCCTTATCTCCCTCATTCCCAGTGGAGTGGAGTGCCCTCTTCAGCTTTTTCTTCTGAAAGTGAACTGTGCAGAGGTGTTTCTGATCTGCTCTGTTTAGTTTTTACTATTTTCAGTTGTAAATTTTGTTGTTGTTTTTTTTAGGCTTTGGTGCTCTGAGACGCCATATTTGGGGGTTTTCTGCCTGGGAAAGGATGCAGGTTTCGCAGAGTTGGACTGCGGCTTGCAAGGCAAGCCTTCAGGTGGACCTGTGGAGACAGTCTATTGTGTCACTTTAGGGATCAGGGTCCATTTCCTAGGAGTCAGCTCACCTTCTGAATTTTTCAAAGGCTTGAGTGCAGGCTGTGGGCTCCCTGTGTAAGAACCCTTGGGTTATCAGGAAGCAGACTGTGTGTTTTCCCCACCCCCCATTGCACTCCAAGGTTCTGTGGGTCTCGGTCGGGTCAGTCTGACTGGCAATCCAAAGATTTCTTGGTTTGGAGCCTTTTTATTGAAGTTCTGAGGCAGAAAGTCCTTTCCATTCTCCCAGCCTGCAAGGGAAGCTTACAGGCAGGCATCTTTTCTGAACTGGTAGTATAGTACCGTTATTTCCTAAGGGAAAAATCGGGGAGGTCAAAAATTTTCATTTTTGAGAGTTTCTGGGGTCAGGGTTAAAGATCTCCTACCTCCAAAACTCCTATTTCAGTGTGTGTTTGTGTGGGGGGGAGGGGGAGGGGTTGTTTTTGTTTTTCTATAAAGTCCCCACGGGCCATTATTGCACAATTTTTCTGGCAGCGGCCATTTTAGATTGTAACAATCTTTTTTGTTCTGAAGCCTATATCTGCCTAAAAAAACCTTGAGTTTTACCAAACATCAACAGGGATGGACTCCTCGGGATCTTTGGACTGCATTTTCATGTTGTTTGTGCTGGATGGCCAACAGAGCAGCATCCATGTACCGTGTGCCGCAGTGCACGAGGGAGGGGCGGGAACCTCAGGCTTAGCCCCATCCAGGTCCTCTAGGGCTGGGGAACTGCTGTGTGTCTAGGAGATGGGAAATAAAGTTCCAGCCAGAGCCTGAATTCAGTGAAGGCACAAAGCACAGATGCGTGGAGTTCGTGGAATCCATGAAAGCCCAGTTGGAGCCCCTGCACAAGATTT
The DNA here is from genome assembly GCF_902459505.1 of Geotrypetes seraphini. NCBI lineage: Eukaryota > Metazoa > Chordata > Amphibia > Gymnophiona > Dermophiidae > Geotrypetes > Geotrypetes seraphini. The sequence continues at coordinate 74,242,460 of NC_047089.1, read as the reverse complement.
TCACCGTAATTTGTAAATCTTATGTGGAAAATGTTTTTAATGGGCCCGAAACATACAGCACATCCAGAATGCGTGTCACCATTAGTCCAGGGAGCCTCTCTGCTTCCTGAGCCCTCTCCACCAAACAGCAAGCTAGCCTCCATCCCAGCATCCACTCTGAGCTGGACTGGTAGGATTGGAGATTGGACTCCATGCCTCTATTGTCCTAGGGCTCTGATGCTTTCCTGGAGGACTGTGGTTCCCTGTTAGGGTCCAGCAGCCAAGATGCATTTCTAGCACTCGACCAGGGTGATGACTCTGTGGTACGCCAGCTGTTCAAGTAGGTTACTATACACCATTTTACAGCGGATGTGATCAAGGAATTGAAGCTTTCCACAGCCTTCCACTTCCCAGTGCATGGTCATGAGCGGTTACAGTGCTCCAGCTTCCATTTTTCCCATGCATCCAGACATCACTGCCTTAGTTATTGAACAGTTAAGAGACACCAGAAGGCTCCTTCAGGGTGGCAAAAGCTATGTCCAGGCTCCACCCAATGGCACTGGAGTTCAAGCAGCTGTTTAATCAGCTAAAAGTGGATTCTGCAGTGGTTCAGGTCACCAAACACACAGCTGAGTAAGGGAGGAGTTGTTAAAAGGATGCTCAGGATTGTAAAGTGGACATGGTTTTAAAGACACAGTTTGAAGCACTAGCTATGGGAATCAAATCAGCAGCATCCTTTGTGGAACAAGTCAGTCACATCAAATTGAGATGGAACCCCTCTTAGGAAAAGGACGTCTATCCCCAGCTGGTGCTGGAAGAGGAAGATTACATAGCGGATGCTCTATATGACATTATCAGAGTCACGAATATGGTATAAGCATATGCGATCTCTGCCTGCGAATGCTCTGGATCAGACAGTGGGCGGGCAATTCTGCCTCCAAAGCATCTTTAAGCAGACTGTCCTTCAAGGGCCAAATGCTTTTTGGTAAAGGCCTAGATGACCTTATGGCCAGTGTGGCAGATCACAGCCCTAAGTCTCTGCCAGAGAGAAGACCTTGAGCCCTCCCCCCTCCCAAGGGAATAGAAATAATTGTTCTTCTTGACATTCTCACGAGTATAACATGAGTTCCTCCACGTAGAAATCTTTCCAAGGATACAGACAATGATCTGGCCAACCTCCAAAAAGTCTCAATGATGCTAGGTTAGCTGCCATACTCCACATATTGGTGGGAGGCTGTCAGCATTTTGAAAGGAGTGGGAACAGATTTCCTTGGACCAATTGATGCTAGATATCCGGGAGGGTTACAGGATCGAGTTATCGACCTCCAGCAGATTTATTTTTTAGATGCTCCAGACGGAAAAAGAGGCCAAAGTCCAAGCGACAGTTCAGAGGCTCATGGATATTCAAGCTATAGAACCAATTCCTGAAGAAGAATCGGGCTCCGGCAGATACTCCATATACTTTATTGTGCCCAAGAAAGGCACAGAAGACTGGAGGCTGAGTTTGGAACATTTCTAGTTTGCAGCTCTCCCATTCAGGTTAGCAACAGATCCCCCCCCCCCCTGCACTTTCACCAAGGTAATGGTGGTGGTTGTGGCTCATCTTTAAAAAGAGGGAATCCAGGTGCATCTGGATAATTGGCTAATCAGAGCTCCATTCAAGCCAGAGTGCAAGCAGTAAGTGCAGCAGGTAGTGGATCGGCTACAGTAATTGAGCTGGATAGTCAGCTTCAAGAAGAGACAGATACCGACCCAGAGTTTTAGAATATCTGGGGATTCACTCCAACATGGCAAAGGGCCACATCTTTTCCCCGAGCCACTCAAACTCGGGAAACACATTTTAGAGCTCTTAGCAATGTCAATTTCTACTGCCTGACATTACCTTAAGGTGCTGGGCTCAATGGCAGCCTCCCTGGAGGCTGTTCCCTGGGCCTGTGCACATATATGGCCTTTCCAGGATGCTCTTCTTTCTCATTGGTTCCCTCAGCATCATTTCCTTCAGATCCAGATTCCCTTGGCAGGGACCATGAGGAACAGCTTAAGTTGGTGTTTCCAGGGAGACTATGTTGAAAGGAATGCCTCTCAGAATCATGTTGTGGGTGACTCTCACAACCAAAGCTAGCCTGTGCAGCTGGGGAACCCACTGTGGGGACTGCTCAGTTCAGGGCTAGTGGACTCACCATTAGAAGTGGAGGTCTATAAACCGTCTAAGAGCCATTCAGTTAGCATTGAAAACTCTGGAAACAATCCTAGCGGGAAAAAACAGAGTGTTCTTTAGCAACACCACAGCATTAGCGTATGTGAACAAAGAGAGGCACCAGAAGTGTTCCCTTACTTCTGGAGACTAAGATGCTATTCCAGTTGGTGGAAACCCATCTACAAGCCCTTTTTGCGGCCCACATAGCCAAAGTGGAAAATGTTCAGGCCAGATGGCAGTCTCTAGCCCCAGGGAAATGATCTCTCCCCCAAAGGGCATTCAAATTCATTGTGCATCGTTTGGGCATACCAGTAATGGATTTGATGGCTTCTGCCAAAAACTCAAAAGTGAAGCGCTTCTTCATTTGAAGAGAAGAACCAGGAAGCTTAGGTTTGGACACCTTAGTTCAGCCCTGGCCCAAAAAGGGTCTCCTTTATGTCTTCCCGCCATGGCCCATGGTGGGCCTGGTCATCTGCAGGATCACTACTCATCCAGGACTCATGATTCTAGTTGCCCCAGCCTTGGTATGCAGATCTAGTATGCCTTCAAAAGGATAGGAGCCTCAAGCTCCCGGTTCATCCAGGGCTTCTCAATCAAGGACCTGTTTCCATGGAGAATCCAGAGTGCTTTGGTCATACAGCATGGCTCTTGAGCAAACGGCCCTAGATCACAAGGGATATTCAGAGTTATTGCTGCTCTACTCCGAGCTAAAAAAGTATTCTACAATGGTGGCCTATGCCAAAGCTTGGAAGGCTTTTCGACACTGGTGTGAAAGGGATTGGATGGAGCCACTACACGCTCCCATTCCGGTTATCCTTGACTTTCTAGAAGCTGGTCTGGAAAAAATAGACTTGCAGTGGCATCCCTTAAAGTTCAAGTGGCAGGCCTCTCATGCTTCTGGGTGCAAGGAGGTAGCCATATTTCTAAGAGGAGAGCTCCAGTTGCGGCCTCCACTACATCAATCTTTTCCATCCTGGAATTTTAACATCACTCTAAAGCATGGGTCTCAAAGTCCCTCCTTGAGGGCCGCAATGCAGTCGGGTTTTCAGGATTTCCCCAATGAATATGCATGATATTTTTGTGCATGTACTGCTTTCAATGCATATTCATTGGGGAAATCCTGAAAACCCGACTGGATTGCGGCCCTCAAGGAGGGACTTTGAGATCCCTGTTCTAAAGGGACTCACTAAAGCTCTGTATGAGCCACTGCAAGAGGCATCCATCTTGGATCTCATGGTGAAGACTGTGTTCCTGGTGATGATCATCTAAGAACATAAGAAGTTGCCTCCGCTGAGGCAGACCAGAGGTCCATCTTGCCCAGCGGTCCGCACCCGCGGCGGCCCATCAGGCCTAATTGCCTGAACAGTGTCCCTGACTAATTTTGTAACTGCCTCTAATCCTCTAATCCTATCCCTATAGCCTACCTCTACTCCTATCTGTACCCCTCAATCCCTTTGTCCTCCAGGTACCTATCCAAACCTTCTTTGAAGCCCTGTAGCGTGCTCCATGTATCCACCACCCTCTGGGTGAAAAAGAACTTCCTGGTGTTTGTTCAAAACCTTCCCCCTTTCAATTTATCCGACTGCCCCCTTGTACTTGTGGTTCCCCATAATTTAAAAAATCTGTCCCTGTCTACTCTTTCTATGCCCTTCATGATCTTGAAGGTTTCTATCATGTCCCCTCTAAGTCTCCGCTTTTCCAGGGAGAAAACAAATATCTGAAATGCAAGCTCTCTCCTGCAGAGAGCCCTTGCTCAGGATCATGGAGGCTGGAGTAGCTCTCCATATTGTTCCTTCCTTCCAAAAGTTGTATTCAATTTCCATATCATCTGCCTTCTTTTCAACCCACAGGCTCAGGTAACCAGGATAACATTTTACAGAAACTGGATATGCAAAGCGTTTTACTTCATTGCATGGAAAAGACCAATAATTTTTGTCTTTCAGAGTATCTATTTGTGTTAACCAGCCAATACAGATGGAGCAGACTGGTGTCCAAGGCTTCTATAGCCAGATGGATTTGCATTGCCATTTTATCAGTATACGTCACCTGTGTCAAGCAAAATTGCTTGACACAGGTGACGTATACTGATAAAATTTTGCCAATTTCTCTAAGAAACACTCAGCTAGGAGTGTTGCATCTTTAAGGGCAAAGTCTCGGGCAGTTCCTCCCACAGCGCTTTGTATAGCAACTACTTGGCTTACTCTTCATACCTTTACAAGGTTTTACAGAGTTGACGTGGTGGCCTTTGGGTCCTTGGTCTTGCAGGCAAGTCTTCTGTCCTATCCTAAACATCAGCCATTACTTTGGTACATCACCTAACATATTGGCTCCTGTGTAGATGTAACAGAATGAAAGATTAGGTTCTTACCTGGATAATTATCTTTCCGTTAATCTTCACAGGAGTCCAAATGGCCTGCCCTCAGTATTTCTGATTCACCTGCTTTCTGCCTTGGATATTTCTAAGTTCCAGAACTGATGTTCTTCTCCTGTCAGTCAGATGGCTAAGCATAAAGAAATTCTGTATAAGTAAGTGACTTTGATGGCTCCTTTGATGATAGGTATTGTTGCATACAGCAGATTGGTTTACTATTGTTGCTATATTAAAAATACATGTTAATAATTGTTCTTCCTTTTATAAGTTGCAGTGGTGACAGACATGTATGATGTTTGCAGGGAAGTTCCCTGTACTTCTCCTTCTTTGTATTCTATTCCAGTGGGAATTGATTGCTCTAGAATTAACTGAAGGGGGCACTATACTCCACTGGGAATGAGGGAAGTACAAAAAGCTGCGAGTGACACTTCTGAAAGCCGATTTGCGAATGGACTCTTGTGAAGCTTAACAGAAAGAAGAATATCCAGGTAGGAATCTAATCGTTCAATCATATTTTCACTAATTTGACTGCTGCATCTTTCTGGCTTAAGAAGTGGGAGGAATAATCTCTAGCAAACTAAGATAAACAGAGCCAATATAAAGTTTTATAGCCCATAACTGCAATATCAGAACAGAGAATTTTAGCTGTGCATGCTAAATAAGTTTGTAATGGGATTTAAAGTCCCACTGCAAAACAATATTAGAGGAAGCAATAGCTATGAATAATTATCCACATTGTTTTAGAGTCTTGATTCCACTAAAGTTCGAGAAGTGTGAAAAATCATACGTAACAATATATTCATTTTAAAGGAGAGAAACCTGAAAATATAATAATTTGCATTCTAAAATTAAATCCCAAAACAAGGACATGTATCAAGAGAATTGTAAAATTCTGGTTTTCTTGTCACGAACATCTGGAATAGGGGCAAAGGGACTCCTCACCAAGCTTGTCCAAACTTCTTCAGGTAACACACAGGAAAATAATAAAGCCAAAAAATAGCTATCTATAAAAGAATGTCAGTTCATTTTTTTTAAAATGTCCCAGGTTGTCTATGAATACAGCTGTTGTGTAAGTGTGTTACCATAGGAACACTGAAGGAGCTTATGTGTAGAAATCGAGGGGAAAGTTATCAGAGGGGTTCAGTGTTCAGGAAAAGTTTAGACTTCAAAAAGCAGCCAGCTACATAAGAATTGCCATACTGGTACAGATCAAAAGGTCTATCAAGTCCAGTATCCTGTTTCCAGCAGTGGCCAACCCAGGTTCCAAGTACCTAGATAGATCCTAAGAAGAAAGATATTTAACCAAACAACTTTTGTGCCATGCAGGATGTTTAATTTGGCAGAAAAGCTCTAAATTTGTTGGTTAAGAAGCAAAGATGAGTTGGATAAGCAGAGGGTAATTTCATAAAAAGTATACCTCCTTTATCCCCAAAATTTTGTAAATAGTGCCTAATATTATGAACTTTTTCCATGTTGATTTTTCAGCATAGAAAGGTGTTACAATGAAAGCAAGGTTCCAAAACGATCATAAAATAGCAGATCCACACATAATTAAATTCATGCTCCCATGGAATCCGAACATAATCCATTCCAGAACCCCATTTGAGTTCCAAGACAATTTTTCCCATTGAAAATATTAGAAACTGGATTAATCCATTCCTTGGTCCTACAAACTCAGATTTTCCACTAAATTTAACAGAGGCAGTAAGATCGGGGCCCTCACTGGCACAGGCAGCAAGATCAGCAACTGCAAGTGGTGCTCAGCCCAAAGCTTCCCTCCCAGGCGGAAACAGGAAGCTGTGTCAGAAGGAAAGCTTTGGGCAGTTCCCATACGTTCGGATTCCAAAGCAGCGTTCGGATTACGGGGCAAAATTTAATTTTAAAAAAAGTTCGGAGTCTAAGTTGTTCGAGTTCTGGGACGTTCGGATTCTGAGGTACCACTGTATTTCCACACAGACCTGAAGAGGGCATGGGTGGGTCATGGGCATTCCTGTAAAATTCATGCAGTGTTACAGAATTGGGGGGGAATGCACACCAACTTGGGTGCTGGGATTTGCACTTGGTTTCAGTTGGTTTAAATGCTTGCTCCCAAAGTTGGGTGCAGATTTTGATGCTATGCACTATTCTATAAAAGGGTACCCATCTCAGATAGTCCTTTTTAGAATACCATTCAGTGCCAAATTTTTTCAGCGCTGATATTTTGGTGCTATTTACTGAATCTATCCCTATGTAGGCATTATTTTATAAACTCAGAGAATAAGCTTAATATCAAGCTGATTTCACCACAAGACCTCAAACACCCAAGGCTTTTTTATTATTTGTTACAATTGACACACTTGTCACTATGGGGTCCTTTTATCAAGCCGCGCTAGCGAGGTTAACGCGTCAGACATTTCATCATGCACTAACCCCAGCGGCCGGCTACAAAACTAATGCCTGCTCAATGCAGGCGTTAGCAGCTAGCGCGGCAGGCGGTTTTAACGCGCGGTATTACGCATGTTAAACCCCTACCGCAGCTTGATAAAAGGACCCCATAGTGTCACAAGAGACATCTTGTTCAAGAAAAACAGAAAGTACTAAAAATAAGAAAAAAAAAAACAATTGTTTCTTAGACCTCTATTCAAAAGGGAGAGGGTGGATTACACAAGTGTAGGGAGCACCTTAATTAAGCAAATGATCAAAAATAGGCTTAACAGTAAAATATGAAGGCCCTAGTTTCATTATGACTATCTAGATTGAATTACACTTTCCCTGATGTTATTTTATTCATATCTAGGAAAGCTCTGAGTTGTTCTGGCAAAAAGAAAACATATTTTAACCCTTGAAATTTAACTAAGCATTTGCAGGGATAAGACAAAAGAAAAGTGGCTCCAAGAGTTAAAGTCTCAGGTTGCATTGCCAGAAAAAGATTCCTCCGTTCCCGTGTGTTTCTTGTGACGTCCGGGGAAATCCATACTTTTTTTTCCATGAAATAGAGTTTGAAAGTTACGAAAATACAGTCTTTGAATTGCATTTAGGTCAGAAGATAGTGAGGATTCCAATCATTTAGTAATATTTAAAGGTTCTATCACATTTGGAGCTCCCTTAACTATAGAGGTATCCAACTGCCTCTTAGTAGTTAGATAATATATATAATTCAATGGTGATATTTGTTCAGGGGAATATTTCAATATTTCTATCAGATACTTTATAAACATTTCAAAGAGTGTCACTCCAAATGCCTTCAGAAAATTCAATAATCTTAAGTTCAGCCTTCTATTATGATTTTCTAATTGCTCTATTTTTCTATTAAGAATAATTTTTTCCTTTAGAAACCCATTTGTCAATTCTTGTAAATTCAACACTTTTGTCATTGATCTTGTTAATTTCTGAGGAAAGTTATTCTTTAGTATGAGTCAATGATTTCCCCAAAACATCCACATACCTGGGTCACCTGACTGAGCTGCAAATGGAGCAGGGCATGGTGGTGGGATAATCACCGGAGAAGAGAGAGAAACCTCTAACCCCAAATTGCCGAAAGCTCCTCATGCCGGCAAATGCTTGGGGAATCCTCCGGATCCATAAGAGCCAACCTCAGAAGCTGCAAAGTCCAAAATTGAACACTGGGTCGGAGTCGAAGTCCGTGAAGTGGAGGGGTCCATCCAGACAGCTCCCTTCCGCTTAGAATGAGACATTAAGGTGAGTTTTACGGCAAACAACTCTGCAATGTCAATGCTGCCACTGCCATCTTTACTCCCCAAGGCACTACTTCAATATTCTTTTGTGCCCTTACAGGGGTGTGTTCATCATCGGTCTTTGTTTAGGCTTGATTTTAGTTAACAGGCTCAAAATTGATAGTGTGTCAGAGAAAGGAAAGGTGAGTAGTGGAGTCCCTCAGGGTTTGGTGCTCGGACCGATCCTGTTCAATATGTTTGTGAGTGACATTGCTGAAGGGTTAGAAGGAAAGGTTTGCCTTTTTGTGGATGATACCAAGATTTTTAACAGAGTAGACACTGAGGAAGGAGTAGAAAACATGAAAAAGGATCTACAAAAGTTAGAAGAATGGTCTAATATCTGGCAACTAAAGTTAAATGCAAAGAAATGCAGAGTAATGCATTTGGGGATTAATAATCAGAAGGAGCCTTATATGCCGGGAGGTGAGAGGCTGATATGAATGGATGGGGAGAAGAACCTTGGGGTGATAGTGTCCAAAGATCTAAAGGTGAAAATACAGTGCAACAAGGCGGTGGCTGCTGCCAGAAGGATGCTGGGCTGTATAAAGAGAGGCGTAACCAGTAGAAGAACGAAAGTGTTGATGGCCCTGTACAGGTCATTGGTGAGGCCCCACTTGGAATATTGTGTTCAGTTTTGGAGACCATATCTGGCTAAGGACACAAAAAGACTTGAAGTGGTCCAGAGGAGGGCAACAAAAATTATATGTTGTTTGCACCAAAAGACATATGAGAGACTGGAAGCCCTGAATATGTATACCTTAGAGCAAGGGTGTCAAAGTCCCTCCTCGAGGGCCGCAATCCAGTCGGGTTTTCAGGATTTCCCCAATGAATATGCATGAGATCTATTTGCATTCACTGCTTTCATTGTATGCTAATAGATCTCATGCATATTCATTGGGGAAATCCTGAAAACCCGACTGGATTGCGGCCCTCGAGGGGGGATTTTGGCATCCCTGCCTTAGAGGAAAGGAGGGACAGGGGAGATATGATTCAGATGTTCAAATACTTGAAATGTATTAATGTAGAACAAAGTCTTTTCCAGAGAAAGGAAAATGGTAAAACCAGAACACATAATTTGAGGCTGAGGTGTGGTAGACTCAGGAGCAATGTAAGGAAACTCTTCTTTACAGGGAAGGTGGTGGATGCCTGGAATGCGCTCCCGAGAGAGGTGGTGGAGATGAAAATGGCGACGGAGTTCAAAAAAAGGATGGGATGAACACAGAGGATCTTGCTTGTAAGAGAAGCATGCTTGTAAACCAAAGTGCTCGTATATCAAAGCGAGTTTCCCCATAGAAAGTAAGGGAAACTCACTTGAATAGTTTTACCCCCCCCCCCCCCCACTCCCGAGGCCACCGGCGCTGCTCCACCTCACCCACCACCACCAAGGCCACTGGTGCGCTTCCACCCCCCCTGAGAACCGTCATCGCCGCCCACCCATCCCCGTGAACCGGCATCGCCACCGGCTTCCCCTGCCGCCCAAAAACAAACCCTTACCCCTACCTGGCACTGGCACGCAGCACCAACCCACAGGACATGCTGGTGCCTGAAGATCCTGCCTCTTGCCTGTGCTTGGCCTTCAGCAATGCTGGTGAACACTGAAGAAAATAAATTATATGTTTCTGCTATGGCCTCAACTTTCCTGAGTGTTCCTTTTAGTCCTTGGCCATCTAGTAGTTCAACTTGATTATTTTACTGGCTTCTTGCTTTTAATATACCTAGGAAAAGTTTTTACTATGTGTTTTTGACTCCAACACAATCTACTTTTCAAGGTCTCTCTTTGTCTTCCTTATCAGTGCTTTCATTTTACCTGCCTTTCCTTATGCTGTTCCCTATAGTTTTCAGTCGGCAACAGTGGAGAGCCCTGTCTTGTGCCAAGATGAAGTTGAATGTTAATGGACAAATGACCATTGTTACATAACTAGGCCTGGGGGCTGGTGTATAAAATTTGTATGTGTTTCAACAGCTCAGGCCCTAGTCCAAACCACTCTAATACTTAAAAAAAAAAAAAAGATAGTGTCACTTTACCAGTGTCTCTCAAATTTTTTTACCTCTTTCACTCTAAACGGAGCAAATGTTCTTCAACGTACATTATAATTGAAATTATAGAATTGCAAAACCAACAAAAAATTAAATCTAAGAGTTATTTATTTAAAGTTCTTTAAGCTATGTATGGGTAATTGTAATAATGGTGAAACTAAAGTACAGTGGAATCTTGGTTTACGAGCATAATTCGTTCCAGAAACATGTTCGGAAACCAAATTGCTCGTATATCAAAGCGAGTTTCCCCACAGGAAGTAAAGGAAACTTGCTTGATTTGTTCCCCCCCCCCTCCTGAGACCACTGGCGCTGCTCCACCTCCCACCCCCGAGAACCGGCATTGCTCCCCCCCTCCACCGTGAATGCCTCCCCCACCTGAACCGGCATCCCCCGCAAGCCCAAATAGAAGCCTTACCCCATCTGGCACCAGCACACAGCCCCAGGACGTGCTGGTGCCAGTGAATGAAGATCCTTCCTGTTACCTGGGCCTTGAACATCTGCACATGCTCAAGGCCTTCTGGATCTCGCTCTCTCTGAGAATCTTGGAAAGAGCGAGACCCAGAAGGCCTTGAGCATGCGCACATGCTCAAGGCCCAGGAAACAGGAAGGATCTTCGTTCAACGGCACGTCCTGTGGGCTGCGTGCCAGTGCCAGATGGGGTAAGACTTCTGTTTGCGCAGTCGGAGGATGCCAGTTTGCGAGCAGGGGAAGCGATGCCGATTCTCAGGGGGGGGGGCGCGCGTTTGCAGGTGGGCAGGCAGTGGTGTAGCGATGCTCACGAATCAAGTCAACGCTCAGTTTGCGAGTCACGATTTGCAAGAATGGTTTGCTCGTCTTGCAAAACACTCGCAAACCATGTTACTCGAAGACCGAGGTTTGACTGTATATAGAATAGAATTGCTTATCTATGCAATAGAAGTGGTTGCGTTTAAGTGCAAATTAACTCAAAAAGTGGCTCAATAGTTGAGAAGCAAGCATGCATTTCATCATCTACCATCTGCACGCGTTCTTTTTTTTTTATTTAATTTCTGTCAGAGCTGAAAATTCAAGTTTGCAAAGATAAGAAGATCCAAACAGTAACAAAGCCTGGATTGCTTTGATGCTAAAGTTAGGATACTTACTGCATAAAAAAATAAAATTACTTGCCATTAGTTTTCAAGGACCAAATACGTCAAAGAATGATGCATGTCTGGGCGGTTGAATCCTTACGCACAAAGACACTTGTAACATTGACAGACTCTTGCGTACATGACATTCGTGTCATCTATTCTAGGGTATACTTATTAAGGGCATTTTAAAAAATAAAAGTAAAATTTTAGAATCTCTTGTGGCACACCACTGTGCTCTATATTATTAAAAGACTTCTCAGCGTAGAAAGATAATGTCACTTCAGTTGTCTGATAGGATGTTCCCACCTGTATAATATCACAAAACAATATGGTATTTGATGAAAATTGGCTAGGAATCCGGTTTGTTCCACTCCTATTCTATTTCTAAACATCAATGCCACCAAATTGAAAGCAATTCCAAAAGGCTAAATTCCTTTATCCATCTTTAGTGAAACCAGCATGAAGGCCAAGCCTCAGTACACCAAAAGCAATCAAAAGTAGAGACCAAACTCTAACACCTCCGAGGCATTCAAAGCTAACTTCAAATCCTAATTAGAAAGTAAGGATGTTTGCCACATCAGAACACCATTAAATTACTCTAAAAACGTTTTCCACAGCTTCAAATCACCCGAGATGGAATTCTAATAAAATAATGCCCTTTGTCAAATAAGACATTCTTCTAATAAAAACTCTCCAGTGGAATTATTCTAGAAACAAATTTAAATAAAGCAATGAAAAGACAGTTCAAGCATCAGTGTATAAACTTACAAAGCTGCCACAAACATTAGGGCGTGTTAAACTGAAGTAGGCATTATCGCCACTAACCTCTCTTCCACCATCCTCAAACCCTGACAAACTGCTTCCATTACTAAGGGCTCCTTATTAAACACACTAGAAGATTTTAGTGCAGGTCAGCGAGGAAACTGCTCCAATGCTCATAGAATTCCTATGAGCATCAGAGCATTTATCTCAAGTTCACGTTCAATTTATTCAATATACTGCAAATATAAAACCAAGGTTAAAATCTAAGCAGTTTACAATGAATATAAATTGGGGAGGGGGAAAAACAATACATAAAACAAACTTCGTTAAACTTAAAAGGAAAAAAAAACAATAAGGTTAGATTACAATAAAATTTGTTTAGGGAAATTAGAGAAAAAGGGGGAAAAGGGGAGAAAAAAAAATCCCTCTAGCACTGTAATAAAACCCAGCATAAATATTCCTGGCTAACCAGATTCCCATACATTGTATCCTGCCTGAGATCCTGTCGATCCAAACATTTCTACAGATACACTCTGTTGTCCAAATCTTCAAAAGGGCCAATTTCTTATAGAAGCCATTTCAGTCAGCTAAATATCAACATCTCTAAATCCCCATGCATCAGATCTATCCTTCGCTAAATACCTCCTACAATGGATGTTGTACATAATTCAACTATGACCAGCCACCATATATTCTATAGGCTCTCAAAATCATATCAAAATACCTCAAAATCATGGATACAAGTCTAGCTTAACTCCATCCAACACTGAAATATAGATATTAAATGTTAATGACCAACTGTATATTGACTTAGCAATATTAACTCTTTTTCTTAGACTTCTTTACTCTCCTCATTCTTTCTTGTCTCATAATCCTATTCCCTAATTAATGAGAACAAAGCAACATAATTTTCCTCTCTCAGATACATTAGATAGATTGTGAGCCCACCGAGACAGAGAAAATGCTTGAGTACCCGATTGTAAAACTTCCTGTTTCCGTTTGCGTCAGAGCAGAAGATCGAAACTGAGCAGCTCTTTGATGGCGTGCGGGTCGCCGAAAAAGAAAGCCTACAAACTAAGGTGAGGAGAAGGGAGAGAGCTGGCTAAACACTAGGATCAATTGGGTAGGCGGGTGGTGGCTGCGGGGACCGCGCGATCCTTCATGCCTCACTGCGGGGACAAGACCATTCACCGCTCCACGGGGCGGTGAATGGCCTTGTCCCCGTCCCCGCAGCGACTGCTATTTTTCATTCCCTGTTTCGGCGGGTTACCCGCGATTAAACGCGGTGGCAACGGGTAAACCGCCACCGTGTCATTCTCTAGTGTCAAGCATGCGATGCCTTATATAGAAAATCACACCTCCGGGAAAGATAGGCACTGGGAATATAGGCCAGAGTTTTCAAGGCCTACATTTCCGGCGCCTATCTTTGCCATGAATCACACCTACGAAGACACCTACCACCACTTCTGGCATTAGGCACAAGTAGGCATCTTCGGAGGCGTGCTACTGGTGCCTTTTGATAGGTGCCTGTAGGCACTTTAACTTTAATGTTAATTGCCATTTCAAAAGGCATTTCACAATTAACTTAGGTGCCAATTACTGGTGCCTAAGTTTAGATGCAACCCGACCATGTGCCTCAGGCCGCGCCCCCAGGTGGGACCTAAGGCTCCAGGGCCTATTCTGATTGGCCCACGCGCCTTAGGCCCCACCAGTAGGCGGAGCTTTAGGATGGATGGGCCAATCCGGTCTCATTCCTTCGTTGGCTGCCTGCCGGACAGGCGGATTTGGCTCCCGTCTGTCCGGCCAACTACCAAAGGTACGGGGAAGGGGGGTGGGGGGGTCGTGGGGGTCGCCAGGGGGGTCGCGGGTCGGCTGGGGGGGCGGTCGGAGGTTCTTGGGGGGGGGCGGTCGTTGGGGGGGAGGGGGGTTTGCGTCGAGGGCAGGAGGGCCTGGGATCCCTCCTGCCCGTAATGTAGTGCGGGGTGGGGTTAGGGGATTGCCGTGGCCAGGAGGGTTTGGGCTCCCTTCTGGCCCAACTACCAAAGGTACGGGGAAGGGGGGTGGGGGGGTCGTGGGGGTCGCGGGTCGGCTGGGGGGCGGTCGGAGGTTCTTGGGGGGGGGGCGGTCGTTGGGGGGAGGGGGGTTTGCGTCGAGGGCAGGAGGGCCTGGGATCCCTCCTGCCCGTAATGTAGTGCGGGGTGGGGTTAGGGGGTCGCCGTGGCCAGGAGGATTTGGGCTCCCTCCTGGCCCGATATTGTTGGGGAGTCGGCGGTCCTTCGGGGGGGGAGGGATGTATCGGATGTCGGGGGGGGGCATCAGGCTTTCAGGATGGGGACAGACCTTCAAGGGGGGACAGTGCACGGAAGTCAGGGGGGGTGAACGGAGAGTCGGGACAGCGCACGGAAAGTCAGGGCGGGCGAAAGGAGCGTCGGGCAGCATGCGCGGTATACCCGTGAGCGTGGTATACCAAAGTTTTTGTACATATCATCGTGATTTCTGCGCGCTATACCCGTGTGCGCGTTTTATACGGGTGCGCGTTATTTGCGTGAAAATACGGTACTCCTCCCCATGGTTCAGCCCTGAACTCAGGGAATTAAAAAGAAAGGTACGGAAAGCAGAAAGTGCTTGGTGTAAATCCAAACAACCAACTGACAAAAATACCTGGAAACAACTAGCAGAACTTTACAAACAATCCATATCAGAAGCCAATGAAAAATAATATGCCCAACTCATCGCTAAATTTCTAAAAATCGATCAAAGTGCATCTTCTCCTTAACTAAAACTATTCTCAGCTGCTCAAGCGACCACCCAAAACCAAACATAGTTCATAGACTCAGAAACCCTTTCCACCTTCTTTCAGGATAAGATTGACAACATTTGTCTAAACCTGGACAAATCACCAACCCCACCAGAAGGACAAACAACAGCCACAACTTCCCAAACACAAAACCCAGCCAAAATCCAAAATGTCGAGGAAATATTGCAAGACACATTAGAAGCAAAACTAGACACACTACACTTTATTACTTCCACCCACGACCTTTACCCTCTCATCCTGTTGAAAGTGGTTAAGGGTCTCTTCATCAGATCGATCCTATTCCTTATCAACACCTCACTATGCAAAGGAGAGGTTCCAACTACCTGGAAATCAATAATCAAACCCTTACTGAAATAAACAACCTTGGATCCATCGGACCGTAACAGCTATAGACCACTGTCCAACTCCCATTTGTGACAAAACTCTTGGAAAAGACAGTCCTAACCCAACCAAACACATTCACAAAGAACCAAGACATCCTGGTCACAAAACAATCGGACTTCAGGAGACATCATAGCACTGAAACAGTCTCACTGAACATCATAGATGACTGTTGGAACTACTTGAATAGAGGCATGGATGTGCTGCTTGTTTTGTTAGACCTGAGCGCAGCCTTAGACACACTAGATCACAACATCTTGCTAGCTAGACTAATGGAAATTGGGAACAACAACACAGCACTATCCTGGTTAAGTTCTTTCTGACAAACAAACAAGAGCGTTCTTGCCAACTCTCACCTCTCAACACCAAAATATGGAATACCCCAGGGAGTGCTTTTGCCCCCATGGCTCTTCAACCCCTGCAAAAAATACAGTCATCAAAATTGCCTCAAGGCATGGAATCCACATTCATTCATTTGCCGACGGTATCCAGCTCTACATCCCACTGGGATCAACAAGGAATTTCCAACTTGAAAAAGCTAAGAACCTAGCAAGACGAGATCAAATTATGAATGACATCAAACAAACTCCAACTAAACCCATCCAAAACTGAGCTATTATAGATCCATAGAGATCCTTGTATAGCTTCTCGGCCTTCCCTCATCTGGGATAACACCATACTCATACCCAAACACCAAGTATACAGTCTAGGCATCATCTTAGATGCCAACCTCGCATATTCAGCACAGATCTCCAAGGTGATGTCCTCATCCTTCTACCACCTACTCCAACTAAAATATCTTCTGCAATATTTTTCCAACATAGACTTCACGCAACTACTATATACCTTTGTGCTTTCTCGCCTAGACTACTGTAATAGCTTGTACATTGGCCTTCCTATGAAGGAACAACACCAACTACAAAGACTCCAGAATGCCGCAGTCAGGCTATTGAAAAATCTCAGTCCTTTCGATCTCATTACCCCAGATCTGAATGAAGTACACTGGCTACCCATAGGAAAATGGGCTATCTACAAACAACTGACTATCGCCTTTGAGCACTTCCACATGATTCCCCACTATATAGCTGAAAAACTCCCCATCTATCACCCAACCAGACCACTCAGAACACAGCTTGAATACCGACTATGCTCAACAGCTCCAACTTGAAACCTCTCTGAAACAATCCTTCTCTCATTGTGTGACAAAACTGTGGAACCAGCTTCCCCCAGACATTCGAGCTATAGATAGCCTTCAAGAAAGTGGTAAAAAACATCTTGTTCTCAAAACAGCGCATACCCGCCTTGAGACCTTAAAGGCCAGGCTATAAAGATATGCAACTGAAACCATTCAACTAAGACTCATTGCGGATTGTTGGGTATTGTTCTCTATGGGTACCTTTCCAACATTCCAAGGTCCCACTAGTCCCATATCTACAGAGAATATACCACTGCCACCCTTAATCCTTGACCTGAGCATATGACAAATGTATACTAATCAAATGCCTCATATACAGTATATGCCAACAGTACATTCAATAACATGTGTCTCCAGTACCTCTATAACGTGTGCTGATCTAACACCTACCACGGCCTTATCAATCTAAAGCCCCTGCCTAGTTGTGATTGTACGTCTCTAACCCTTATTCCAATTCCCCAGTGTATTGTGAATGCACCCTTAATCCTCTGTCCCCAATATAACACTTTAACCCTTCTCCATTTCTCCAGTATAATGTGAATGTACCCTTAGGGCTCCTTTTACTAAGCTGCGATAGCATTTTTAGCACACGCAGAATTTTAGCGTGCACTAAACCCGCGCTACATGGCTAGAATTAACGCCAGCTCAATGCTGGTGTTGGTGTCTAGCGGGCGCGGCAATTCTGCACGAGCTAAAATGCTATCGCAGCTTAGTAAAAGGAGCCCTTAATCTCGAGCCTTCAAAATGTTATGAATGTATTGCTGTAACCTGTTCTGGGATCCTGAGGAGGACGGGCTATAAAACTAAATAAACAGAACAGAACAGATTCTTATATTCTACAACTACCTAAACAGGCCTCTCTGAAATTGAAAAGTATAACCAGAAAAAAGCACATCTTGGGCCCCAGCACATCTAACACTGGCCTTATCCATGGCACCTACAATTCTACTCATATCTTTCCAGCTCTCTTATACTCTCTATCACAAGCTTAAATTCCCTGTAAGACTTTTATACTAGATGTAACAGGAGTATAATTGTCTTACAATAAGGCTGGTATACAGTGTATCTGGTTTCAATAAAAGGCATGTCTCTATCTTCCTCCAAATCTCCTGCCAGTACAGAATGACCTCTCTTTAATAGCCCAGACAGAAAAAAATAGGACTGTGTTCCTGCTCTGCTTAAGAAACCATTGTTTACAATCCTTTCAAGAGAAAATCCTTAATGAGGTCGCAAAACATTGGCATGGCTACTGCAGTCGCTTTCCTTTCTCAGCTGTATTCTTGAATTCATTTATGTTGAGAGGTCATCTTTCGATCATAGGCATGAAAAGCAAAATGCCTAGAAATGTTCTAATGAAATCTGACGCTTCTGTAAACCTGCAACAGATCTAGTTGAAATTCCAGCCATGGTGGTGTTTTTTCTACAATGTCAAGACTGCAAACAAAAATCAACAAAAATGAGGCTTATGCAAGGGGGAAAAAAAGTTGCAATAAGACCGAGTGGCATTATGAATTTCCCATAGCAAATTCATTAACTTATCTCCTTAATTTGCAGAGAAAAGTAATTAAGTTTTTAAAATATTTTCTATATTTTTTTATAACCTAGTCTGCATTTATTTTGTTTGTATTTCTAAAACAATGGAACATTGTTTGAATACCATAACATATGTTTGGGCAACAAATTAGCATAATCTGTCTTTTCAGCCTGTCTAAATGCAACTCAAAACTGATGCAAAATATATTTATCTTCACATGCATTATCATAAAATTTTAAATATGCAATAATCAAAAAGTCATCTATTCTTCAATATTATTTATAGCAGCTCCTCCTATTGTTTATTCCTTAATTGTTCTTTTTTACCTTGACTATTGTAGTTCTTGCCTTTTTACCTTTTGTTCCTGTTTGTTTTTAAAAGTCTTCACAAGTTATTGTTATTTTTTGTCAGCTTAAAAAAGTATGTTTTTATGATTTTGTTCACCGCCTAGACGGTTGATTGGGCGGTATAAGATATTTTAAATAAACTTGAAACTTGGGGCTCCTTTTACGAAGGTGCGCTAGCGTTTTTAGCCCACGCACCGAATTAGCACACGCTAGCCGAAAAACTACTACCTGCTCAAGAGGAGGCAGTAGTGGCTAGCACACGCGGCATTTTAGCACACGCTATTCCGCGCATTAAAGCCCTAACGCACCTTCATAAAAGGAGCCCTTTATCTCAAAGTTGTCACTGACAATACCTGTTTAAAAATACAGTATGTTGATCTTTTCATGCATTTCCTAATTACAAACTAATACATAAGAACATAAGAATTTGCCTCCGCTGGGTCAGACCAGAGGTCCATCGCGCCAATCGGTCCGCTCCCATGGGGGCCCATCAGGTCCATGACCTGTAAAGTGATCTTTTGTCTAGAACCTGTTCTTCCCTAATCCTTTAAATCCTTCAAACCCCTTTTCTATTTTATCTATACCCTTTCTTTCTCCTTTATCCGTAACTTTCAATCCCCTTATCCTTCAGGAATTTATCTAGTCCCTATTTGAAACCCCATAATGTAGTCTGACCTATTACACCCTCCGGAAGCGCATTCCAGGTATCCACCATCCTCTGTGTGAAGAAGAATTTCCTAGCATTGGTTCTAAACCTATCCCCTTTCAATTTCTCCGGATGTCCTCTTGTTCTTGTAGTTCCCAGTACGCTGAAGAACCTGTCCCTCTCCACCCTCTCTATGCCTTTCATAATCTTGTAAGTCTCTATCATGTCTCCTCTGAGTCTCTGCTTCTCCAGGGAGAAGAGCCCAAGTTTCTCTAACCTCTCAGCATATGAAAGATTTTCCATACCCTTTATCATTTGTGTGGCTCTTCTCTGGACCCTCTCAAATATCGTCATGTCCTTCTTAAGGTACGGTGACCAATATTGGACACAGTACTCCAGATGCGGGCGCACCATACTTCATACTGTATATACTATAATTATATTTGGGGCTCATAATGTAGATATCTTAAATGAGAACTCCTATTATAACATTTAGGTGCCCTTTAACCAAGTAGTAGCTAGAAGGATGTTTGGGTACATAGGGAAAGATATGGCCAGTAGGAAAAAGGAGGTATTTATGCTCCTGTATAAGACTCTAGTGAGACTTCATTTAGAATATTGTGTACAATTCTGGAGACCGCACCTTCAAAAAGATATAAACTGGATAGAGGAAGGCTACTAAAATGGCCAGTGGTCTTCGTTATAAAGCGTATGGGGACAGACTTAAAGATCCTAATATGTATACTTTGGAGGAAAGGCAAAAGAGGGGAGATATGAGAGACACGTTTAAATACCTACCTGGCATAAATGAGCAACAGGCGAGAGTCTCTTTCAATTGAAGTTCCAAAATGTGCGGGAATAGGATTAAGTTAAGAGGTGATAGATTCAGGAGTAAATTGTAGGCGCTTAAGTTTTAGTTAGGCACGATTCTATAATGGTGATTGACTAAGTGTGATTGACATGAAATAGGTGTCTACCTTATAGGCACCTATCTTTTTAGGCACCCAATTATAGAATCTGTCCTTGTGCTCACAGCTACATTGCCACATGCCGATTAGTAAGGGATTAGTTCATAAGCTCTTTCCAAATAGGAGGCAAGTGTACACATATGAGTTTTTATTAATGGCCCCTCTCCTCATGTCACTTTATTGGCTCAGATCTCAGAATTTGTTGAAAAAACTAAAATCTTACATCCAAATCAAACTGGATTTCATCAAAATGTACCCTTCCCATTCATTCATTCCATTAATGTTTTCCTTTCTTGACTATATTGGAGTTCCTCTTGTGGTCCTGTATAGTTAGTTCTGTTTTATGTAGTTAGTTGTACATATATTTTGTCTCCATTTATGTATTTCCCAAAATTCTTTTATTATATTCTCACCTCGAATTTATGATAGGTGTGTAACCAAACTATGAAACTCCCTATCCATTTTCACATACAGTTCAAACTCCTCCTATTGACTTACAAGTGTATTCATTCTGCAGCTCCTCAATATCTCTCTCTATACTCCTCCATAGGAACTCCGTTCATCAGACAAGTCTCTCTTATCCGTACCCTTCTCCTCTACTGCCAACTCCAAGCTAAATTCTTTCTCTCTTGCTGCACCACATGATTGGAGAAATTGCCTGAGTTGGTAAGTCAAGCTCTCTCCCTGGCAATATTCAAATTCAGGCTAAAAGCCCTCTTCTTCATGGTTGCTTTTAACTCCAACCCCCACTCGCTTACAAAGCACCCCCACTTGTCTTGTTTGCCCTTTACTAGTTTGAAAGTTCTTCTGAGCAGGGACTGTCTCTTGAATGCTTTAATGTATACTACTGCTTACATCTAGCAGCACTATAGAAATGATTAGTAGTACCGGTAGTAGGGCCTATATGCTTATGTGCTATGATAGATGATCTATAGAGTCACAATAATTTATCTGAGCACATTATTTTAAAAAAAAAAAAATGGGGTTTATGATATAGATATATATATATATATATATATATATATATATATATATATATATATATATATATATATAATTCATTGAAAATTAATTAGGTAAGAGAAGGAATTGTATATGTACTCACCGAAGGTAAATATCCCATCATACAATTTATGCATAATAAGGGGAAAGAGGAATATCAGGATATTTGATTGGTAGAAGCTCTAAAATAGGATAATTGAATTTGGAGAAGTAAAAGATTCAGAAAATATAAACTGAAGAGCCCAAGTTCAAATTTTGTCTGTTGGCTCTACTCTTCTGAACCGCAGTGTAAGGTAGAGCACTCCAGACACTGCCTTAAGAGAACTGAACTTGCTAAACCAGTGAACACAATTAAAGCTTCATATTACAAAAATAGCAAGACACAGAAGTGTAAAGTCCTCTAACCTGCTGTCAGTGCTTATGAGAGCTGTGTACTCACTTCACTAAAGGAGGCGAGAGCTATGCCACTTAATTGGTACAAGGTTGGGCATCCTGAGAATTCATCTATATCTTTGGGAATTCTCCATCACTATCCAAAAGCAAGGAAAAAGAAGCATTTTCAGCTTTATCTTAGCAGCAAACTTCTAACAACACAAGAGATTTTGCATATCCTGACTCCATCTAGGGCCAGGCAACCATCTGGCCTGTGTCTTCTGAGATTATCTGAACTGTGTGTTCCAATTCGGAAGATAAAACGTTGCCGATTGTTGTATGGAAAAAGGAACATTTATTGAAAGAGAGAGGACTTTTCAGAGGGTCCTTTAAAGAGGAGATAAAGTAAGACTCCAAAGTAATAAGGTTAAATGTACATAACTGGTTAATAAGGATAAATGTAGAAATTAGTTAAGTCTCTGTATTAATACTGCTCCTGTTGCTACTGTCTCTTGGATCTGAGTGACTCTGGTAAGTTTCAGTAACGGCTAAGCGAATGGGACAGTTCAGCACAGGCTGTTTCATCTCTTAATATTAAGACACCCTCTTAAAGTCAACCTTTTACCCCAGAAGTCTGCCCTCTGGATAACTTTCTATTCTAATATAAAAGGGAAACCTTACAATGTGCCTGATTTATCTGCGATGATGCCCCCCACCTCAAACCTTGAAGTCACCAGATGATGTGGAGGCAGGAGAAAAGGACCACGTGTGGGTAAAGGGAAATGAAAGAAGTACCAGTGGGAGGGGGGCAAGGGGTTGTACTTCCCCCACTCCCACTTTTAAACCTTGAAGTCACCACATGATGCAGAGGCAGGAGAAGAAGACCGCAGGTGCGTGAAGGAAAAGGAAAGAAGCATCAATAGAGGGGCAAGCTAGGCCCTCTTCTTCAAACCTTGAAGTTACCATTGATGAAGGCAGAAGACGACGACCATGGGTTGGTGAAGAGAAAGGAAAGAAGCACCAATGGGGCGAGGGGGGGTTATTCCCCCCTCTCTTTCAAACCTCGCATCTTCAGCAAGGTATGTGCGCGCCATTACAACAGCTACGGTTAAATGGCCATGCTGAATCTTCCTAGACCCAAAGGTTATATGCTTCATAGCACAATCTACACTGTGTTCTGTATTACTCAGAGAAATAAATGTGCCGTGTGTGCGTGGACAAAGCCTTCCAACCACCTAGTGATATCTCCAGTTCCACCCCAACTCCTGAACAAAAAACTATTGTGCTCATGATCCTGAGGCATGACTTGGCAGCCGCCTATGTGAAAACCAAAATTCCGGCCCCCATTATACAAATAAATCATGGATCCAAGTCGTAATTAAAAATTACATAGCTTTGTCCCTGCTGGTTCCTTCAGCCCCTTTCTACCCAATGAGGCATGTTAATTTTAGGGGTAATTTTTATCTTTTTCCAAACTTAAACTATTCTTCTCCCTCTCAATCTGTGAGGGTTAGGGGCAGAGCCGGCCTGCGAACATGGAAAATCGCAGATAACTTTTAGGGCTGACTAACCCACCCCCACCTCCCTCCTGCATCCTGGATCGCCCCCTGTAGTTTTTGAAGGCTGAATCACTGCATCCCGGGCCTACCCAGACCTTACCTGGTGGTCTAGCGGTGACATGGGGCTGGAGCGATCTTCCTACACTCCTGCCCCGTGCAGAGCCATCAACAAAAATGGCTGCCATGAGTTCCTGTTGTGAGTCTCGTGAGACCACGGGAACTCACGGCAGCCATTTTGATGACAGCTCTGCAAGGAGCAGGAGTGTAGAAGATCGCTCCTGCCCCGCTTCACCGCTAGACCATCAGGTAAGGTCTGGGGAGGTCTGGGGCGCAGTGATTCAGCCTTTGAAAACTAAGGGGGAGGTCCGGGGCCAAAATTTTTTTTTAAAAAAAACCCCGCAAATAACCGAATTTGCAAGTACTAAACCCACAGATTCAGAGGGAGAAGTACAGTTTTGCATGCTTTAGCTAAAGCTAATTATCAAACCGTGTAAAGTGAGCCTTCCACACTTGAAATATGTAAAAATTAAGTAAAATTTATTTGAACGTACAAATAGTCTGAACTACCTCTGTTGCCACAAAATTATCTTTACAAATGTCATTATGCAGTTCATTTAAATGTTATTTAATAAAATCCAGCAAAGAGGCCATATCTTGTTTGCCTCTGTTTCGGCTAATGAGCTCCCTACTGACCATCTGACCTCTAATATGATGTTCCCTCCTCTTCTGACTGTACACATGAGCAGCAGACTCAGGTCCTCTTTTACTAGGTGCGCTACACGCTTAGCGAGCGCTAAATGCTATAAGCACCCAAGTCTTTTAGAGAATCACGCCTAGCAGAGCTAAAGTCCTTCTCAGCACCTTAACAGGCCTACTTTGGAGTTAGGTGCCTATCTTAGGCACAATTCCACAAAAGATAGGCACCTAGCACCCAATTAATTATTTTTTTTTTTTTTAACAAGCAGGAGCTTGTTACAATCTATTAATCAAGTTAGGTGCCTATTTATCTGCGTCTTTTTAAAAAATTTCCTCCAGCATGTATTGCAGGCTAATTGGAACAGACACCACCACACAAGAAAGCGCAAATCCAAACCGAGCATGCCCTTTCTTCCTGTCTTAGGAGCTGTAGAAACCTGTGACATACCCCATCTCCAAAGAAAGTATAAATCAGATGAATCAGAGGGTTATGTGGCTCCCATAGCCAGAAGCAATTCCTTCAGCAGGCCCATGCATGAGCATTCCTGTGTGGCGTCTGCTCTGGCTGATCCAATACACACTCCCTCCCAATTCTATAAAGTGGGATGGCCATTTTTATACTCAGAACGTAAAGGTGCACATGCAATTTATAAAAAAAAGGGCCTAACAACTCTTTAATTAGATGCTATTTGGTTTTTAACAACCAATAGTTTGACATTTATTGGTCTAACTGACTAACTGGCAGTTAGGTGCGTAAGTGACCTTTGCCAGTATTCTGTAAACCCTGGACACAATTTCCATAATTTACAACTGCAAGGGGGTGTGGAACTGGGAAGGTCATGTGCATGCCTAGGAGTTACAGGTTTGGGTTATTGTAATTGATAGAATTCTAAACAAAAACCTTAAAATGGCTGCATGCATGTTTGATGTGTCAAATAGTGCTTAGAGAGTGACTGACTGTGAAGAAATGAAGAAACTACAGACAGTCCCGAGATTAAGGAGTGCCTTTCTTTAAACCGTTCTTAAGTTGAACTTGTATGCAACTCAGATCCTGCACAGAACAGTCTATAAAAACATTAAACATTAAAGAAACGTTCCTCAAAATAAAGTACTGTATTTAAATAGAAAGAAAAAAAAAAAATAGGTTCACACTTATTTTGTTCTTCATCTGCCCACCATTCCCTTTCCACCACTACATTCAACATTTCTCCCTCATCTCTCTTTTCCCCATGTGTCTGTACCTCACACTTCTCCCACCACCATGCCCAATATTTCTCTCTCCTTCCCTATGCCCAACAATTCTCCTCTTTCTTCATTTCCCCATGTGCACCATCTCTTTCCCTCTCAGACACCCATACCCAACAATTCTCACTTTCTATTCCCACCCCCACCTCACCCCCTCCATTTTTCCATCCTGTATCTCAAATTCATGCTCCCCTCCCTCGCTTGTGTCCCAAGTTCATGCTTTCTCCCTCTTTCCTTTCATCCTTTGTATGAAGTTTGTGCTCCCTCTCTTCCATGTTCCAATACGACACTCGTCCTTCCCTCCCTCGGTGCTGTGTCCCAAATTTGTGCCTCCATCCCATGGGTGTTTACTTCCTCTGGTCGGCTCCTTCCACCCAGGCATGATTGTTGTTCCCACTCACTGCCCACAGCTGGCCCGTAAGCTTTCCCTCTAACATCAGAGGGAAGGCTTCCGGGTTAGCTGTGGGCAGAATACAGGAGCCGCTTCTTGCGGCTTTGTGAAGAGAAGTGCAGCTGGGAGCTGGCCAGACGAGGTAAACACCTGCGAGAGGGAGGGAGGCACAAATTTGGGACACAGCGGGACAGCACAACTAGGGGTGTGTTGGGACACGTAAGAGAGGAAGAGGGGTGCGTTAGCACAAGAAGGGAGAAGCAGACCTTGGTTTGTAAGTACAAGTCCAACATAAGTCAGACATTCTTAAACCAGGGACTGCCTGTACTGGACAGAATTGCACTGCATGTCCTATTTATGGCAATTTGGTTTAGGATGTGCAAGAAAAGGCTTCAACGGAAACATAAGAAGTTGCCTCCGCTGGATCAGACCAGAGGTCCATCGCGCCCACGGCAGCCCATCAGGTCCATGACCTGTAAGGTGATCCTTGTCTAAAACCCTTTATTCTCCTTTATGCTTCTATCTATATACCCTTTCATAATCCTATCTCTACCTCTATCTGTATCCCTCAATCCCCGCATCCTTCAGGAATTTATCCAATCCTTCTTTAAAACCCCATAGTGTACTCTGTCCTAACATAACCTCCAGACGCATTCCAGGTGCCCACCACCCTCTGAGTGAAAAAGAACTTCCTAGCATTGGTTCTAAACCTGTCTCCTTTCAATTTCTCCGAGTGCCCCCTTGTTCTTGTGGTTCCCAATAGGCTGAAGAATCTGTCCCTCTCTACCTTCTCTATGCCTTTCAGGATCTTGAAAGTCTCTATCATGTCTCCTCTGAGTCTCCGCTTTTCCAGGGAGAAAAGTCCCAGCCTTTCTAACCTGTCTGCGTATGGAAGGTTTTCCATACCTTTTATCATTTTCGTCGCTTTCCCTTCAATATCTTGAATGTTTCGATCATGTCCCCTTCCCTTTCAAGGGAGAAGAGGCCCAGTTTCTCTAGCCTCTCGTTGTACGGCAACTCCCCTAATCATTTTAGTCACTCTTCTCTGGTCCCTTTTGAGTAGTACTATGTCCTTTTTTCATGTACGGCGACCAGTGTTGGACGCAGTATTCCAAGTGGGAGCATACCATGGCCTGGTATAATGACATGATAACCTTTTCAGATCTGTTTGTGATCCCCTTCTTAATCATTCCTAGTATTCTGTTTGCCCTGTACGCCGCCACAGCGCATTGTGCGGACAGTTTCATTGACTTGTCTACAAGTACTCCCAAGTCTCGTTCCAGGGGGTTCTTTCCTGGAACAGGTGCCAAGTAGACTTTCACAGTCTGTGTCCCACAAAGGACAACATGGTTTGGATAGGCTGAAGTGGGCTTCAATAGCTACTCCAATAGTTGTAACCTAAGGACAGTGTCAAGCAGACCTCTATAGTCTATGTCCCAGAAATGACAAAGAAAGGTAATTTGATCATGAATTAATAGTGTGTTAATAGACTGTTAAGCAGAGCGGACGGATCTTTCAAGTCTTCATCTTCCATCATTACTATGTTATGCACCTAATTGACTACAGTTAGGAGAAAACATTTGCACCAGTCATTTGGCTGGCAGAAGTTAGGCATGGAACTGCAGACTTACGCTAGTATTTTGTAACAGTTTTTGCTATTATAAAATTTGTGCTTAATACCTATCAAACTGGTGTCTAAATTTCAGTAATGTTTTGAGAATTTATCCCTCCATATCATCCAGCTTGTTGCCTGCTTGATAAGACCAAGGAGCCTTTACACCATTTATCTCAAACTTGCGGCCCAGGAGCCACATGTGGCCCGCCGGGTACTATTTTGAGGCCCTCAGTATGTTTATCATAATCACAAAAGTAAAATAAAACAGTTTCTTGATCATATGTCTCTTTAGCTATAAATTACAATATTATTATTAAGACTTAGCCAAAAGGAAAGATTTATAAACTATAAAGAGTTTTAACCTTATGCAAAATTATAATTTCTTTAATAAGACATTAACTATTTTTTTTTTTTAGGCCCTCCAAGTACCTTCAAATCCAAAATGCAGCCCTGCAAAGTGTTTGAGTTTGAAACCATTGCTTTACACCAAACTGAGCTAAAAAGTAGCTCGGTTGCAAGTTATTCACTTATATAAAGACATAATACCACCGGGACAAAAAGGGTGAATTTCTCAATTTTTCTTATTAATGGTCCTTAAGACTTGCAGGAGGAGCTTCAGCGGGGGAGAGGGAGGTGCTGGATATGAAGGTGAGCAGGCAGCAGGGTTCCATAGCACCTGTGGCTCCACCCCATTCAAATAACTATGGTCTCACCAATGCTTTTCCCACACTTTTCATTACTGATTTATTCAGCTCTTTTATAAAACTTTGGAGATCAAGACCAAACAGAATTCTTCCCCTTATGGTAACCTCTCTCTTGTTATGTGCTGGTTCCCCTTTTTCATATTTATTTAAAAACTTAACATAGCGCCTGGAGTCACAGCGGTTTCCAAATAAACATAATAGATCAAAAACAAATACAAATCATTCTTCAAAATAATAATCAGCACATATGAAAACAAAACCTATTAAAATGTTACAAAAATGCCCAAACAATGGGGTCTTTTTACTAAGGCGCATGCTAAATGCTAAATCGTGCTAGCGTACCTTAGTAAAAGAGGGGGGAATGGTAGGAGAAACAGACAGAAAAGATCATAAGTATGTGTTTACAAGCTACTTGGTTTTCAACAATTTCTTAAAGCTGTAATGGTCTGCACATATTGATTGCCCAGTAAGCTTGTTCCAATATGATATTCCAGCAATATGATTTCCAGATTGTAAAAGTCTGCTTGGCACCTGTTCCAGGAAAGAGCCCCCTGGAAAGAGACTTGGGAATGCTTGTAGACAAATCAATGAAACTGTCCGCACAATGCGCGGTGGCGGCGTAAAGGGCAATCAGATCGCAGAAGGATAGCGAGGAACTCCAGAGTGACTTGTATCAGTTAGAGAAATATGCAGAGAAATGGCAGATGAAGTTTAATGTGGAAAAGTGCAAAGTAATGCATTTGGGCAGAAAAAACTAGGAACATGATTATAGAATGTCAGGTGCAACTCTGGGTAAGAGCGAACAAGAAAATGACCTGATAGATAGGACCCTGAAACCGTCGGCACAATGCGCGGCAGTGGCAAAGAAAGTGAATAAAATGTTAGTCATGATAAAGGAATCGTGAGTAGATTGGAGAAAGTTATAATGCCGCTTTACAGAGCAATGGTCAGACCACACTTGGAATACTGTGTCCAACATTGGTCTCCCAACTTAAAAAAGGACATCAAACTGCTGGAGGGTGCAGAGACGAACAACAAAGCTGATAAAAGGTATGGAGAACTTGGAATACGAGAAACGACTTAAGAGACTGGGATTGTTCTCCCTTGAGAAAAGGAGACTGCGAGGGGATACGATCGAGACTTTCAAAATACTGAAAGGAATCGACAAAATAGAGCAGGAAAAAAATTTACAATGTCCAATGTGACACGGACAAGAGGACATGGATGAAGCTGAGGGGGGACAAGTCCAGGACAGATATCAGGAAGTTCTGCTTCGCGCAGCGGGTGGTGGACGCCTGGAATGCTATGCTGGAGGAGGTTGTTGTGGAATCCATTGTTCTAGGATTCAAAAGCAAACTAGATGCACATCTCCTTACGAGAGGCATAGAGGGATATGGGTGCATAGAATTACGCCAGGACCTGGCTGGGCCTCCGCGTGTGCAGATCGCCAGACTTGATGGACCGAATGTCTGATCCGGAGATGGCAGTTCTTATTTGAAGTTGAGTTGCCACATATCTTACACTATCAACTGTCAGTGCTACCAGTTTAATTTAATACTAGCGACCAAACATTTGACCATTCCTCAAGTTTTTATATAATCAGAACTAATTTTTTCTAATCCATCTACATTTCATTTTATTCATATTAAAACACATGGACATTTTTCAGGACAGTATGCTCCTTTTCCTAAGGAACAGTTTTCTTTTTAAACTTCCTTAATTCTGTCTCTTTCTC
Organism: Geotrypetes seraphini; assembly: GCF_902459505.1. Lineage (NCBI taxonomy): Eukaryota > Metazoa > Chordata > Amphibia > Gymnophiona > Dermophiidae > Geotrypetes > Geotrypetes seraphini. The sequence goes on along the minus strand of NC_047089.1, from coordinate 74,213,084 downwards.
CTATCCTTAACCATTTGCATTACTTGCCAATTCGCTCTGCCCTTATTTACATATTCAAATAAAGACACAAGGCAAACTGGTTCCTCCCCCCTCCCCCCCCCCCACACACACACTTGTGCTTTTTATAATATCTAGTGCTATTTAAGGCAAAGAGGTAGGGACTCGATATACTACTTTTTCTACATGTTACACAAAGTGGTTTACATATTTTAGACAGGTACTTATTTTGTACCTTGGGCAATGAAGTGTTATGTGACTTGTCCATATCACAAGAAGGTACAATGGGAATCAAATTCACAACCTCAGGATGCTGAGACAGCTGCCCTAACCACTAGGCCACAAGGCGTTACGTCATCTCAGCAAACTTAAGATGGCTGCCACTGAGGTTGCATTTGGAGATGCCAAGTAATCTGTGAGCATATTATAAACCTCAAGCACCTTATCTCAAAAACTATTTTAGACATATGTATAAGTAATATGATGAAAAAAAAAACAAACCTCCTCTTTTACTAAGGTGAGCTAACCGATTTAGCTAACACGTGCATAGACTAGCATGCACGCGTTAGCGATTAGCATGGATTTTATACAAGTCACCCAAAGCTGGATGTACAATTTTGGGTAGAATTGCAATCCACTAGTAAATTAATTAGATAATTATTGGCAATGACAAGCCCTTAATTTGCACCAAATAGAAGTTACCTGCAGATCAAACCTACTCCTTAATTCTATAACACGCGTGCCTAAATTTCAAAATGTGAATCTTAAAAGGGGGCATGGACAGGTCGGGGGGGGTCTAAGAAAATTAGCATGTTACAGAATACCTGTATTTGCGTGCACGACTGCCAGACAACTGTGAGAATTTGCTCACGTTCAAAGATAGGCGCAAAGTGCATGCTAAATACATATTCTGTACAGATCGTTCCACAAAGAGCACCCTTTAGAGAAGTCCCACAAACCTCTTTACTCGGTGGCACGGTAAACTCTGGGCTGTGGCGGGAGGGCACCTGGAAATGCGTGGTGACATCACATGCATACGCAACATCATCATGTCAATGTTTGTGCATGCATGAAAGCCATCCAGACGGGTCCCTGAGAAGCCAATGGAGGGCGCTGGAGCAGGAGAGGCGCCGGCGAAGAGATGCTGGCTAACTGCCTACAGGACATGCCTCTCACCGCGAGGTGCATGTCCTGTAGGCAAGCAGTTGGCACCAGCACCTCTCCTCCTCAGCAGCATCTCGTGGCACACCCAGAATCTCACCGCGGCACACAGTTTGCAATACTCTGCTTTACAGAATCCTAGGCTTAGCATTGCTCATCGCATGCCTAAATGCGGGTGCCATTTATTTAATTTCCTCCTCGGTGCTTCCCATTTAGGTGGTCCCACACTAACTGCGTGGTCACGCACTAAAAAGCATTGCACACCTTTGTAAAAGAGGGGGTAAATGCCCTTAAATATGGCTTAGCGTGCAATAACTTTAAAGATATCGCAAAAATGGGGGACCACATTTGTGCATTAGATACTACTTGCTAAACCAGATGTTAACAACCTAACACACCTTAGTCAAAGGGCTCCTGGTAGTACGTAACCTCCATAGTCATCTTCAGATTACACTGTAATTCTACCCACTGTTTTCCTTAATCTTACTGAAATACTCAATTTACAAATAAAGTAAAAAACAAAAAAAAACAGAACAGCAAGTATGATTCATGTATGTGACTCATTTAACTGTACTTGCAAAGGATATATGATGCATGAACTGGCATACTACTATAAACATACACTGGTTTTAATTATTACTGTATCAATTTTCTATCCATTTTTCTCACCAAAGAAAGCAAACAAAATTAAAGCAGTATAATTGTAAACAGGTACTTGTTCCCTCTGGGTCCTATACACAAAGGAATCTTGGCACATGACAAAGTCTTTAATAAACAGGACCCTTATACAATCATTAAGTATTTAGCTTTTACCCCCAAATTTTCTCTTAGCATAGCAACCAAATACTTTAAACTCCATGAAGTGAACGACGGGAGGATGCGGCGGTCCTGTTGGGTGTGATTGGTAGGTTGGAGTGTATGCATAAGCGTTGTCCTTGGGATGCGGAGCTGCGGGAGCGCTTGTTTCAGGCACATCGGGATCTCCAGGCTTTAGACTTGGACAGATTGCACCATAACTTACAGCTTCTCCAACAGAGATATTTTGAGTTTTCTAACAAAGCTAGTCGACTGGTTGCCCATCGTCTTAAGGTGCGACAGACACGTAACCAGATTTTTTCGTTTCGGGCGGCCTCTGGGGAATTGTTACAGACTGAGGATGCTATCCGTGCCCGTTTTGTGGAATATTATTCCCAACTCTATACTCCGGAAGCACCGGGGCCCTCACAGGACCAGGACGCTTATCTAGCTTCTGCAGCGTTGCCCCGGATAGCACAGGCTGATGTGGCGCGGTTGGACCGCCCTCTTACGTTGATTGAGGCTTGTGGAACGCTGCGTTCTATGAAGCTTGGTAGGTCACCTGGGTTGGACGGTTTTACCATTCGGTACTACAAACGTTTTCAGGATCTGTTGCTACCTCCTCTGTTGCGTTTTCTTAACTCTTTACAAGGGAATGGTGCCCTTCCTTATTTCATGCGCTTGGCGGGTGTGACAGTGTTGGCTAAGGAGGGGGAAGGATCCCCTTCAATGTGCTTCCTACAGGCCGATATCCTTGTTGGGGGTTGATACTAAGATCTTTACGCGGATTTTGGCGGACAGATTGATGAGCTGGATTCCCCGGCTGATCCATCCAGATCAGTCGGGTTTTGTGGTGGGTAGACAAGTGGGTGATAATACTCGTCGGGTTTATGATTTGTATGACCGGGCCAGGGGGGGGGGTGCGGGAAACGGTGTTTTTGTCTATCGATGCTGAGAAGGCGTTCGATAGGGTATCTTGGCCTTTCTTATTTCGGGTCCTGGAGTCAGTGGGTTTGGGTCCACGAAAGCGGGATTGGATTCGGGTTCTATATACTGGACCTCTTAGTTGTATCAAGGTGAATGGGGGTTATTCAGAGACTTTCTCTCTGGCAAGGGGAACACGTCAGGGGTGTCCTCTTTCCCCGCTCCTTTTCGCTTTGACGGTGGAACCCCTGGCGCAGCGAGTGCGGATGAATCAGGATATCAAGGGGGTTACGGTGTGGGAAGGGATTATAAGTTGGCTTTGTTTGCGGATGATATTTTGTTTACGGTGGAAGACCCTACCACTTCCCTACCGGCTATATTACGGGAGCTGGATATGTATGGTGAGGTGTCGGGATTCCGGGTCAATGTTGGCAAATCAGAGCTCCTTAATATTAACTTGCCTGCTGATCGGGTATCCTATCTCCGAGACCGGTATCCGTTTCGGTGGGTTCAGCGCTCTTTGTGATATCTTGGAGTTTATTTTGGACCGCCGGGAGTGGATTTATATGACCTTAATTTTCCTCCGCTCTTTCGGCGTATTCGCCAGGATTTGCTCAATTGGAAAGATTTGTATTTTTCTTGGTTGGGTCGGGTAGCCATTGTGAAGATGATGATTCTGCTTCGTCTGTTGTTCTTATTCCAAGTATTGCCTCTTTGGGTGGGTAGGAGAACGTTGGAGGGGGTTCAAAGACATATCTTTAATTTTATTTGGGCTGGTCGGCGGCCCAGAGTAAGTAGGAAGGTCTTATGTATGGGGAGAGGGGATGGGGGGTCCCTGATGTGGTAAAATATTATCAGGCTGCTCAGCTGCGCGCCCTTTTAGAGTGACAGACGCAGACGCCGAAACAGTGGGTGGACATTGAGCAAAGCTTAAGTGATGGGGTGCCTTTGTTACATCGGCCGTGGGTGCCTGGTAGGGTGCGACTAGTGGGGGAGGTATCCTCGGTTGCGACTTCTCTGAGGGTTTGGAATCAGACCCGAGCCAGTTTATTGTGGCGTAGGCGGCATTCCTGGTACACACCGTTGAGACATAATCCTGACTTTCCTCCGGGAAGGGATAGGGGAGTGTTTGCTGACTGGGAGTCTCGGGGCTTAGTCTGTGTGGGACAGTTGTGGGATCCGGTTCTGGGCAGTATTAGACCCTTCGCAGAACTCAGGGGCAAGTTTGAGTTTGGAGTACGGGATCTGTTCCCCTACCTACAAGTTCTCCATTATATCAGGACCTCAGGCCTTCTGGGGGACTTGAGGGGTGGTAAGACGCCCAGTGCTCCGGAAGGGAGTTCTTTCTGCGGTATACAGGTGTCTTAATTGTCAGGGGGCTCCCCTTCCCTACATGAGGGCCTGGGAGGGTGATTGTGGTTCTGCTATCCCCTGGGACACTTGGGGTGACATCTGGTCAGAGATTTCCTCGGCGGGTGTGGCTGCTTTGCTGATTGAGAATGGATACAAGGTCCTCTTTCGTTGATACTATACCCCTCAGGTTGTGGCTCGTTGGCAGGGAGGTGCGAGTGTTCTATGTTGGAGGGGTTGTGGGGAGGTGGGTACCTACTTTCATATGTGGTGGCAGTGTGGGCAGGTGTGTGGATTCTGGACTGAGGTCTTTGTTCGAGTGTCCCGGATCCTGGATGTCCAGATACCGGCCGATTGGCGACACGCCTTGTTGTTTTGGCATCAACTGGACCTGGCTTGGGGTGACTCTTTGTTTTGTAAGTTGGCATTCACCGCTGCTCGATTAGCCATTGCCTCTTTGTGGAATCAGGCGCTCCCTCCCACGTGGGCCCTGGTGGAGCAACGTTTGCTTAATTGGCAGAACCTTTATCACTTGACGGCCTTGCGACATGGTAAACTACATGGCTATGCTCATATTTGGCGTAGTTTTCGGGCTTCCATGGGGATTTGTGGCACGGGTGGCCAAGGGCTTTGAGTTGGCCTTTGAGTTGGAATGGATGGCGATGCTCGGGGGGATCCCATAACCATATTCCTTTTCAATTTTTGGTTTTTGTTTGGAATTGACTGTTTCTCAACCATATTTTGAGCTTTGTCCCTGGGGGGTGGGCAGGGGGGTATTAGCTGTGTTTTGGTGGGTATTTTAGCTTGTTCTTATTAGTTTGTAGGACTTGCACATGTCTATGATGTTGTTGATATTAACTGTGTGGGTTATTTTGGAGTGTGGTACTTTGCTCCATGTATTTTCTGTTCTTGCATTTCTTGTGAAATGGTAATGTTTGGAGTGTTTTTCAATAAAAGCCTTTCATTCAAAAAAATAAACTCCATGAAGTGGTATGCAAGTTATATCAAACAGATCCCTTCCTCCCTTTTTGCTTTATGATGGTAGGAGAACCTCATGCTTGAGGATTAAAGGCTGATTAATATAATTACACTGCAAAGACACTTTTGTCAAATATGCATGGGTTTCCCAAACAGAAAAAGAGGTAGAAACTAGAGAATGACATGGGGACAAATTTGTCTCCGTTCCCGCAGGAGCTCGATTTCCCCATCCCGTCCCCACAAGTTTTCCTGTAAGCTCTGCCTTAACTGCAAAAGCTTCAAACACTTATAATTTTAAAGTGTTTGAGGCTTGTGCAGATTAGGACAGAGCTTGCAGGAATGGGGCAGGAACAGGAAAAGAACTCACCGGGATGGGACAATGAGTTCCCGTGGGAATGGGGGAAAAAAAAATGTGACCCCATGTCATTCTATAATAGAAACCACTGACAAAATTTAATAGAGCAGTGTTCTTCAACCACCGGTCCATGGACCAGTGCCAGTCCACAGAAATTTCCTGCCGGTCCACAGGGCCAGCATGTGCATCAGGCCCATAACAGTGTTCTTCAACTGCCAGTCCACGGTGCAATCGATGCGGTGTTATCTTCGAGCCAGCTCCCTCTTCCTCACTAATTCAGTGCACAAAGCCACAGGCAGCGGCTCCTACGGGCATCCTGCGCCTGAACCGGAAGCCTTCGCTCTGACGATGCAATGTCAGAGGGAAGACTTCCAGATGAGGCACGGGATGTGCAAGGTGCAATTAGTACTATTATGGGGGCGGGGTCTGGGGTGGAGATTGGGTAGACATGGGCGGAGTCTGGCCCACAACTTAGCCCAGTGTTCTTCAACCGCCGGTCCACGGACCGATGCCAGTCCACAGAATAATTCTATTATTTCTGCCGGTCCATAGGTGTAAAAAGGTTGAAAAACACTGTAATAGAGCACTATAGAAAATTGTACTCTTACAGGGTGACAAATATACAAAATAGATATGAAAAAGAAAATAATTTTATTATCACTGTGTTCCAATGTACTATTCTACTCGTGTTAGATATTTTTATTTCAGCTTATCAGATACTGAACTTGTACAAAATACATTAGAGATTTTACTCTTATTCTTTCAAACAATATTGGGAGTAGTTAGCATTCCACTAAAAAACAAACAAACAAAAAAAAAACTATGTGGCAATTTAAATAAAAAAATTTTTAGGCTGTGGAATTTAATATCATAGAACATAATCAAGGCTAATCGCACATTTTTTAGCCCGTTACATTAACGGGTGCTGGAACAGATGTATAGACTTAAGGCATTTATTTCTCTCTCTCTCTGCCCTCTGTCTGTCTTCCCTTCTCCCTTACTTTTACCTCCCCCCTATCCAGCAGCACCCCTTCCCTGCTCCCCCTGTCCATCAGTAGCCCTTCTCCGCTCCTTTTATCTCCCCCACTGTCCAGTAGTACCACTTCTCCCTTACTTGCTCACTGTCCAGCATTCGCTAGGCCGGGCAGCCTCGGGGCTTTTGCTAGGCCGGCCCGCTTCGCATTATCGAAGTGGGCCGGCCTAGCAAATGCCCCGCAGCTGCTGCCGCTGCTGGTCCAGGGGTGAAAAGGAGAGGCATCGTCAGAAGTCAACCGGTGTCGGAGATCGGGGCAGGAACGTTGCTGGGGAAACTGCCACACGCGTTATAAACTGCCAAAGGCTCTTACTGCACATGCGGCGACACGAAGCCACAGATCAGGGATCACGGCCGCATGAAGTTTCAACTGCGCATGCACACTAAGGGTTTTATTATAGCGGATGAGGGGCTGCTGAAAAGTTCTCAGCTCAACCAGCAAACTTGAGACAGTCTCTATTGAGGACTATTTTTCATTCCATTGGGAAAATACAGAATGAAAAAAGTGGAAAATCACTGGACTTAGGCCCTCTTTTACCAAGAGGGGAAAAATGTATAGCATTCGATGGAGACTGCCCCAGCTTTATTGAGAACTTTTCAGTGGCCCCTCGAAAAGCTTAAAATCTAATGAAAAGTCTGAAACAGATATTTTAAAAGTAACTATGTAATTCTGTAACACACATGGTATGTTGTGTGTGTTTAACCATCAATGAATCTGCTGCTTAATTGCACTTCTCTTCAGTTTTAGGGAGAGGGTAAAAATGTATAATATCGTAATAGAATAGACTCCTTTTTAGAAATTTGAGGGTGTTAAATCTAAGAAATGCTATACTGAAACAAACTAATACATGAAGCATCTGCATCGTATGCCAGGCACATATAGATTATTTGATTCAGAATGGCATGTATGTTCTATTTGTTTATCTAAATTAGATTGTAAGCTCTGCTGAGCAAAATGCACATATACAGAGCTGCATACACCTTTCAGCACTTTGAAATGAATACTAGTAGTAATACTTTTTCAGTACTTTTAATGGAGGCAAATTTTATACAGTTTTATTACAAAAAAAGCTCATTTTACACAACCCACATTTAGGTGTGTTCAGGGGAGTAGTTTGATAGAGTTTTTATGAAAGGGCATTAAGCCCCAAGACACACTTAAGGCTTGCAACGTTAGGGCTTTAACGCACGGAATAGCGCGTGCTACATTGCCACGCGCGCTAGACCTTAACGCCAGCATTGAGCTGGCATTAGTTCTAGAAGTGTAACGCATGATAACTTTCTGTGTGCGCTACAAACGCTAGCGCACCTTAGTAAAAGGAGCCCTTAGGGCTCCTTTTACAAAGCACACTAAGCGTTTTAGCATGCACTAAAATCGACTACTGCAATTCTCTATTTAAAGGAATTGCCTTACATGAAATAAAACGTCTACAAATTATACAAAATGCATCAATTAAACTAATAACCAAGTCCAAAAAATTTGACCATGTAACACCACTTCTCAAAAAATGCTCACTGGCTCCCAGTTATTCACAGAATTACTTATAAACTGTGTATAATCATCTTTAAAACCCTATATAATATGACCCCCACATTTTTATTTAAGTTACTAATTCCATATTCTGCAAGGAGAATTTTAAGATCTAACAAACAAAACTTACTGTCTATTCCCTCACTGAAAATTATTAACACGAGACGACAATTTATTTTTTCATGTACAGCACCACAGACTTGGAATGCCCTCCCTATTTCTTTAAGGGAGGAGAAGGAATTTGGGAAATTTAAAAGTAACTTAAAAAAACTTTCCTTTTTAAAGATGCCTTTGCAACCTAATTTTATTATCTTATTACTCCACCTTACTTTATTATACCTTTTTTATTTATTGCCCTCTTGTATTTTCCCTTAATGTTTCTTCTTTACTTTATGAATTGTATTTCATCCCTCCTTACCTAATGTTTAGAATATGTTAAACTGAGTGCAACTTAGTCTTATTCAAGTATTTGTATGTATTGTATTGTCCCCTAACAAATGTAAATTTTAATGTGTACATCGCTTAGAAGTTTGATTAAGCGATTAATCAAGTCACCTAATAAACTTGAAACATGCTAACCGCTAACACATGCATGTTAGTCTATGGACGTGTTAACGTTTAGCACGCGCGTAGATTTAGCGCATGCTTAAACAATTAACGCACCTTTGTAGAACAGGGGGTTAGTATATGAGTAACAGGGGGGTTAGTATATGAGTATCATAAAATTTTATTTTTTGTAGCATTATATATATTAACACTGGCTTTTACAGATCCCTTCCTACCTTCATTTCAGGAAATCATTAAAAACTACTACTATTTCTATAGCGCTCCCACACTTTGGAATTCAGCCCCGTTACATTTACGGGAGATTTGCACATTAGATAAATTCAAATCAACACTAAAATCAATACTTTTTAAAAGATGCTTTTGCAATTTGATTGCATTCTAATTGTCTTTTTAAGGACAGATATATTATATTTTACCATTTCTTCTTCGGCATTTCCTTGGCATTCTTAACAATTTAGTAAACATACCCCCTACCTTTTGGGGGTTTTTTTTCCTTTTACTGTTTTTCTTTTTTTTTCTTTCATTATTGTAGTTCATTCCCTCACGTGTATGTCTGTCTTGCGAGTCTTTATTATATAATTAATTTTTAATATGTCTGTATTTCCCCATTTTCAGTTTTTTTTATTATTAGGCACTTTGTAATTTGAAAAGGCGGGATAACAAATTATTATTAAACTTGAAACATGTGGACGCAGCACTGTACATTTAATGTTCAATATAATGTCCTTGGCTCAGAAGAGCTTACAATCTAATTTGGAAGCACAGGACATCTCAGGTTTGTGGAGTTTCTAGCAGAAGGAATGATGCAATGGGTATAGGTATCTGATGGCAAGTGGGAGTTAAGCATTGAAAGCAACTTCAAAAAAGTAGGATTTGAATACTGCTAGGAGATGGAGCATGACGTATTGACTCTGGCAGTCTGTCAAACACATCTTATTCTCACTGTAATCCAGGACTTGAACTCTATATTGTCTGATCCTGATGTTATTGTAATGAATCCTTATTAATCTTATGTAAGCTGCAATGATTCCTAGCAGACAATGCAGGGTATAAGAAACAATATGGTACGGAATCTGCTGAGTCAGAGCTGATCAATAAATTTGAAAGTTGACATTAGCAGCGATCACCTTCAAACTTATTTGAAATTTGTCCACTTTGGAAAATTATGAGATGCTGTGCCATATGCTTGGAACAAGCTGCCTGAATCCCTGCGGCAGGCTCCATCACTGGCAGTGATCAAGGCCCATTTAAAAGCCCACCTCCTCGAGATTGTTTTCAAGTCCTCTGATCTTGGGTTCTGCATCATTAACCCTATATGTCATGTCTGTCTGTCCAAGTTAGATTGTAAGCTCTTCTGAGAAGGGACTATTAAATGTCAAAGTGTACAGCGTTACACATGCCTTTCAGCGCTATAACTGATAAACAGTAATAGTAGTAGTAAATGGTTATGCGTTTACACGTCTCCACTGAGAGTTCAAAAGGCTTTCTTTTTTTACAGGATTCTGCTTGTCCTAAACATTTGCATCTCAACGCATCCTTGTGCTATATGTTTTATACTTGTTAAGATTAAATAATTTTGGCATCAAGTATTTCAGCATATTTCCCATCTTTAGAACACAGGTTGCATATTGACTCCAAAGCTACTCTTTTCCATTTCGTTTTACCAATGCCCAAAGGCATAAAAAGCATTTCTGAATAAAGCATCCCTGTTGAGGAGAAAGTCATTCTTGTGCAATGGTTAGAACAGAACAAGCAAAAAATCCAATGGAACTGAAGTTATGTGTCAAACAATGATCAAAGGAGAAAACTGAAGATGATGTACAAGATGCCAAATCTTTAATCAAAAAAACATTACTTTGAACAATGTTTGTATCCAAAATATGGTCCAATTGGGTGATAAAACAGGACTTGACACAGTCCGTGTTTTGAAAAAAAAAAACACTCCTTTCTCAGAGGTCCTAAAAGGTATTAAAATCACATTCTGGGGTACCAAACGGATTATAACTGGATAAAAAGTTGAGTTAGCTCCAACGTCGTGCAAAATCAAAAGCGAAAAAAAAACGCTACAAGAAAGCACAAAGAAAAAACCAAAACGTTCTGACGTCATGCGTTGGACAAAAAGCTCCAATGCAGTTTTTTTCCTTTGTTTGTTGTTAGAACACAACCACCCACAATGCAGCACTGGAGAGCAGCTATGATCCATCTTCTTCCAATGAAAAAACAGGCAGATCCTGACAATTATTTAGCATATCATTGACTTAAACTTTGCCAAGTGTATTACCTAGGAACTTTAAGAGCTTTCGGTATCTTAAATACTTTGGGGCTCATAATCAAAATGGAAATATGTCTAAAAACCGGCCTAAATCGGCACTTAGATGATCAGTGAGACAGGTTATCCAAGTGCCGATAATCAAACTGGGTTTTAGACGTATTTAAAAACGGCCTAGGCCTTCACAATGCTGAACGACCAGAGCAAAAAGAGGCATGTCAGGAGGAGTGTCGAGGGAGGGAATTGGGCAGGACTGAGCCATCCTAGACTTAGTCTTACAACACTGCCTAGACGGAACCTGGATGTTGTGACTTAGGCCATCTAAAACCAGGTCTAAATCACAAGAAGGTATCCAAAGTGACCAGATAAGCACTTCAGACACAAAGTATAGACACACACATACTGAGCCCCCCCCCCCTCATAAAAATTGTAACAACAACTTTACATATCTGCCTCCAGAACATCAGCACCTGGCAGCTTCACATAGGAAAGCCTAGTAGAGCTGCACAGAGGTGGCTTAAGTGGTCTTGGGGGTGGGTTAGTGAACCATGGAGAGGAGGACCCAGGCCCATAAGCTACTCTGATAACTGCATTCATGGTGAAAAATGTGTGCCCCCCCCAAAAAAAAAATTAACACTTTTGTACTGCCATATAAGTGGCTCTTGCAGCCATAAGGGCTATTGGGGTGGTAGATATGTGGGTCTAGTAGATTCTGGGGGTGTTTTGGGGGAACTCACCATGACCTATAAGGGAGCTGTAATGAGATGTTTATGTGGGACTCTTTTTGTGAAGTTCACAGCAGTGCCCTGTAAGGTACCCCACTACTCTGGTGCCATGTCTGGGTGTCTAGTCCATCATTTTTCTGGCCCCTCCCATGCCCAAAAGGTCTTTTTCTAGGCGTTTGCGACTTGGACAAATTTTTGGACGAAAATGGTGTATAAAGATGGATGACTTAGCGGTCTGGACGATCAGACGGCAGAATGTACAGTTGGACGATTTTCAAAAAACAAAATATGTTGGATGTATTTTTTGAAAATGGACCTTTTCTCGTGCCTGACTTTGGGTGATTTGTCACTTAGGCCCAAAATGGATTCAGACGTTTCTTTTGATTATGCTCCTCCATGTCTTTCATGATTTTCTGGATTTTTGAAATACCACAATTATACAGTTTCTAAATCCGGCCTTATTTCAAATAGTTGGTCATATTTTGTGGGGTCCCCTAAAGATCCTTAATGTCCCCTGTATTGTTCGATATCTTTTTAAGTGCCCTTGGTTATAAGCTAAGTCAATTAGGCCCAGATTCTATAAGCGGCACCCTATGGGCACCTAACAATTTGAAAATGCTATTAAAAAATGGGAAATTTAAAATAAATAAACAAACTCTTTAAAATGAAAATGTAGGCATCTACTGGCATCTAAAAAAACAATGCCGGAATCACGCCTACAGAGTCATTTTTACATCTAATGCCACTGTAGGTATGGCTAATGCTGAAAGTGGTGTTAGGTGACTTAGGGGTCCTTTTACTAAGACGCACTAAATAATAATGTGTCCATTACAGTCAATGGACGCGTTAAGAGTTTAGTGCACACTAAAACGGCTAGCGCGTCTTAGTAAAAGAACCCTTTAAAGTGCTTCCATAAGTGCCATCCACGTGAAAGATAGGTGCCAGAAACGTAGGCCTGGAAAACACTAATCTACATTTTGAGTGCCCACTTTAAATATGGCTGTGAGTCTACAACCTGTGCCAGTACATAATTGACATGTGACCAGCGCCAGTTTTGGAGACGTCTGTTGCAGAATCCAGCCCTTAGTGCCGAGAGATTTTTTAAAAATTTTTTTTATTTATACTAATGTTCATATTATTTTTCTAGAGATAAACTTTGCTATAGAAACATTTCAATTTACGGATATTATATTAACAACATATTTCATCAAATGTCTATTTATAAATTGAATATTGAAAAAAAGGAAGCTTTGCTTCTCTCGGTTGGCGAGAAAGTTTTCCTATCCAACTTTGCAAAATAGACATTTTACCCTCTAATATAGGACTCAATCTAGTTTGGGTTTATGGCTAGATCCTCCATTAAAGAGTCGATCTCAAGTTAACCACTTGATGAGGTCGGTGTTCGTACATTTATATTTTATGCCAGATATTCTCTCTGCTTTCTCAAGACAACTTACAGAAATTAGTTTTTGTATTTATACATTCTAGTTTGGGCTGTTGTAATTTTTTTTTTTTTTGTACGCCTAAATCACATATCTTTAGTAATTACAAAACATGGCAGTGAAAATAATTTTTGACAAGACAAAGTAGGATAGGGTTTCCCCCGCTTCGTTGTGAATTGCATTGGCTACCTATTGTCGCTAGGTTGGAATTTAAGGCCCTCTTTTACTAGGTTGCGCTAACCGATTAGCACACACTAATCGGTTAGCGTACCTTGGTAAAATAGGGAGTAAGATTTTATGCTTGACCTTTAAATTTTACATGGGGATTGTCCTTTTATCTCAGATCTTGTTTCAATTTGGCCATGTTCAGTTTCTACATGAACTCATCTGAACAAATTACAGCTACCTTATTTCTATATTGACTAGAACATCACTTACCCCCCTTTTACAAAAGCGCAGAAGAGGTTTTTAGTGCCAGCTGGCGCACTGAATGCTGTGCACTGTTCCGACGCTCATAGGAGCCTTTTTACCCCAAAACAGTAAAAAGTGGTTTTAGTACACTCTTCTACAGATTATTTCCACACGCTGAGGCCACTTTTACTGCTATGGTAAAATAGCCGATTTTTCTAAACTTTTCAATAATGGCACAGTGGTTAACAGCCTCAGCACCCTGAGCTTGTGGGTTCAGACCCCACATTGCTCCCTGTGACCCTGGGCAAGTCACTTACCCCCTCTTCTACGAAACTGCGCCAGCAGTTTCTAGTTCAGAGAGACGCACTGAATGGCCCAGGCTGCTCCCGACGCTCACCGAGCTCCTACGAGTGTTGGGAGCAGTGCGGGCCATTCAGCGCGGCTCCCCGCACTAGAAACTGCTAGCGTAGTTTCGTAGAAGAGGGGGGTTAATCCCCCACTGCCCCAGGAACATTAGACAGAGAATAAGCCCACCAGGACAGATAGGGAAAAATGCTCGAGCACCTGAATGTAAACCTAGGTTATAAGTGGTAAATAAATACAATAAATAAGGACCATCCACTAATGTTCATACTAGCCCATGGCCATTAGTGACACCAATTTTGTAGGTGGTAGACAAACACACTAAAACTGCACTAAGTCTATCAACGTGCTCTCTACCCCTAGATATGCCCCCACACCCCCAAAAAGTTAGCACATGGCTAGTGTGGCACATGGCAAAGTTACTGTGGATACCTCAGTGCACCCCAAGGTATGCCACCGTTTGCTGTAATAAGCATGCATTAATTGCTCATCATAGCTTTGTAAAAAAGCCTCTTAGGGGCCCTTTAACTAAACCACATAGAGCACTAACAAGCTCTTAGGGGCTCCTCTTGCAAATCCACAGTAGCGGTTCTCCCACAGCAAATGGGCTTTGGGGCATTTGCCACGGGAAATTGCTGCCGTAGTTTTGTAAAGAAGGAAAAAAAAGGCTTACAGCAATATGCGCTGAAGTGTTCAACTCATAACCCTACTCCCCTCTGCTCACCACCCTAGCCAGCAGTTTAACCATCCTCCTCTACCTGTAACCCCTCCCCCGACATCCTGTTTGTCTTTCTTGATTGTTTAGATTGTAAGCTCATTCAAGCAGAGATCATCAGCTTTGTGGCTCTGTACAGTGCTGTGTATATCTGATGGTGCTCCATAAATAAATTAATAGCAGTAGTAGTATTAAGCAAATTACTGCAAATCAGCCCACACTGTTTTTATACTTTTTTATTTTGGGGGGGGGGAAATTATCCAAATGTATTAAAACTTTCTATCCCGCACACTAAGGTAAAAACCATCTTGGTAGCTTACAATTCTAAATTTAAAATTTAGGGAATGTGTTAGGTTGACTAGACAGTGAGGGTAAGCGGTGGCGCAGCGAGGCTGAGTGGTGCCTGGGGTGGCAGGGGCGCCCGCCCCCACGAGCACCCCTTCCCCATACCTTTTTAAACTTCAGCACGAGCAGCCACCGGAACTTACTGCCCGCTGTCGGCTTCGGTGCTCTCTCAGACGTCACTTCATTCAGGGAAGTGGTGTCAGAGAGAACGTCGAAGCCGATGCAGGCAGCAAGTTAAAAAGGTGAAGGGATGTACATGCGGCAGGGGAGAAGTGGGAAGGGGAGGGCGGCGAGAAAGAGGTGTGTCGGCGCCCCGAGGAAGATGGTGCCCGGGGCAGACCGCCCCCCCCCCTCTTACTACACCAGTGAGAGTAAGTAATCGAAATACATTCATTTAAAAAGAAGGGAAGAATAAAAGAATGTAGTGTGCTTGCCATTATCATTGTCAGGGAATGGATGTGGAAAGGTTATACAGCTAGCAAGTTTGTGTGCTAACTGGGTAACAGCGACTTAAGGCACAAGCACTTAGCACCACCTAAATATGAGGTGATAAGTGCTCCAGAGTCCCGCATTAATACGTTTACAAGTCTTACACACATAGAAAAATTAAAGAACATAAGAATAGTCTTACTGGGTCAGACCAATGGTCCATCAAGCCCAGTAGCCCGTTCTCAAGGTGGCCAATCCAGGTCACAAATACCTGACCAAAACCCAAGAAGTAGCAATATTCCATGCTATCGATCTAGGGCAGGGGTAGGCAATTCCGGTCCTTGAGAGCCGGAGCCAGGTCAGGTTTTCAGGATATGCACAATAAATATGCTTGAGGAGGCAGTGCATGCAAATCCATCTCATACATATTCATTGTGGACCGGAATTGCCTACCCCTGATCTAGTGCAAGCAGTGGCTTCCCCCATGTCTCTCTCAATAACAGACTATATGGACTTTTCCTCCAGGAACTTGTCCAAACCTTTTTTAAAACCCCGCTATCCGCTCTTACCATAACCTCTGGCAATGCGTTCCAGAGCTTAACTATTCTTTGAGTGAAAAAAAATTTCCTCATATTGGTTTTGAAAGTATTTCCCTGTAACTTCGAGTGTCCTCTAGTCTGTGTAATTTTTGACAGAGTGGAAGGGGAAAAAAAAAATCCACTTAGCTTGGAATGGTGCAAAAATAAGATAAGTCTTGTTTTAGGGTCACACTAGAAATGAGCTTAGCAAGTGGGACAGTCCTACATTAAAATGTGTTGAGCATATTTCTTAGTATATCTTCCTAAAAAGGGACCCTTACCGTATATTAAGTAGTATGTCATTTTCTCTTAGATCAGTGTTTTTCAACCTTTTTACAACTATGGACAAGCAGAAATAAAATAATTATTCTGTGGACCGGCATCGGTCCATGGACCAGGAGAACACTGGGCTAAGTTGTGGGCCAGACCCAATCTCCATAATAGTACTAATTGCACCTTGCATGTCCTGTGCCTCATCTGGAAGCCTTCCCTCTGCCGGTTCAGGCGCAGGATGCCCATGGCTTTGTGCACTGAATCAGTTAGGAAGAGGGAGCTGGCTCGAAGATAACGCCGCATCGATTGCACCGTGGACCGGCGGTTGAAGAACACTATTTTGGGCTTGATGCATGTGCTGGCCCTGTGGACCGGTGCTGGCCCTGTGGACCGGCACTGGTCCATGGACCGGTGGTTGAAGAACACTGTCTTAGATGACTAGGATTCTTTTTCTCTATCATTTTTGCAAAAAGACCTCTAGATCAGCACTTCTCAACTGGTGTACGGCAGCATACAGATGTAGACTTCAGAATTCATTGATTCAGCGTTTGGGCCCACCTCCATATCTCTCCCCCCCCCCCCCCCAGCACATAGGTAGGACAGTACCTTCACCATTACAGACACTGCTGCTAAGAGCCTAGTGTGGTTTTCCTTGTGCTGTGAGTGTGAAGCAGCTTCTCCATAACAGCCCCCTAGAGACTTTCCAGTGTAAAGAGGAAAAGCCTTTACTGAAGGAACCACTCTCCCTCCACCCCCACTCCCAAATAATGCTACCACAGCTTTCCTTGCCTTCTCCTTTCTCTAGTCAAAACTGCGCTCCCCATAAACTGCCTGTTCCCCACCATCACCACCACCTCTGCTATCACTACTCCCTGTGGGTCTGCTCCTGAGATTACCCTAAACTGCATGTGTCCCCCCCAACCCGTTATCATTGCATTCCCAAGGGCAATACAGGAGGAATCATTCCCCCCCCCAACACATACACAATCTCTTTCTCACCTTTGATCTGGAAATGCCAAAAAATAAAAGCTCTGTAGGAGGACCCCACCTCCTCCACCTTGACTGCTGCTCCTGTGGATTTCCCTTCTGCTTGCAGCAGTGAAAAGAGATCAGCTGCACCACAGTTAAAAAGGGCTGGAGTACTAAGTGCTCTATGTGGATGCCAAAAAAAAAATAAATTATTTGCTAGTGGAGGAAGGGCACAGAAACAAATGCTAGCAGCGAGAGGTGGGCAGACAAGAAAAGTGCTGGCTTGAGTGGACAGAAAAAAAAAAGTGCTAGCTGTGTGGGTGTCAGAGAAATAAAAGGTAAACAGAGGAGGGGGTAATACAGAAGAATGCGTTGGCTTAATGTCCATGGGGGATGGGGCAGGGGGATAGAGACAGAGGGACCTGCTGTTTATGTTTAGTTGGGAGGAACATGCTGGTAGTGAATAGGTGAATGTGAGGTAGAAAGAGGGCTTGCCTTTGTATGCGGGTTGGACATGTTGACTGTGTGTACGAGGGGGATGGGGTGCTGTGAACTTGTGTGTGCATGTGCAACTGTGATCGGGGCATGTTAACTTTGTGTGTGAATGGGGCATGCGGATGAATATAAATATTTTCACCTGGAAGATTTCTACACCACCACCATCCAGCGCTGTCAGCAACAGCACATGGTGGCTCTTCTCAAAACTGCAAAATGTATAACATGAGGAAGGTCCTAAAGTGTTGGGGATCTTTTTCCACAGAAGTGCATGCAGGCTTTACAGTGGAAAGTTGTCCCTTTAATTGCAAAATAAAAAGGAATGTCTGGGGGAGGGGTGGAGAAGTACAGTTTGCTTGCAGTTTTTGAAGGTTTTACTTAATCCTTATATCGAACAAGTAAATATCTACACAAATATATTTTAATGGGGATTATCATGACCATCTAAATACAAAACAACAACAACAAAAAAACACTTAAGGCAGAAAATCTATATATATATATATATATATATATATAAAATTGGATGTATGTATGTGTGTATGTATGTATGTGTGTGTGTATGTGCCGCAATCACGCAAAAGCGGCTTGACCGATTTGAACGAAACTTGGTATGCAGATCCCTCACTACCTGGGATGATATGTTCTGGGGGTCTCGCGGCCCACCTACACACGTGGGCGGAGCTACAAACATAAAATCAGATTTCACCCATTCATGTCAATGGAAAAAATGTAAAAAGCTGCCATTCTCACAGTAATTCAAAAACGGCTTGACCGATTTGACCGAAACTTGGTATGCTGATCCCTCACTACCTGGGGTGATATGTTCTGGGGGTCTCGGGCCCACCTGCACACGTGGGCGGAGCTACAAACAGAAAATCAGATATCACCCATTCATGTCAATGGAAAAAATGTAAAAAGCTGCCATTCTCACAGTAATTCAAAAACAGCTTGACCGATTTGAACGAATCTTTGTATGCAGATCCCTCACTACCTGGGGTGATATGTTCTGGGGGTCTCTCGGCCCACAACTCTATGTTGCTTGCTCAAGGGTGGGTTCACCCAACAATTTATATGTTCTTGCTCCTGGAGGTGAAACTAAAAATGTTGTTTATAATCACGTTTTGCGTTAGTTGTATTGTATTCATTTTGTCAAATATTTCACATTATTATTTCAATATTGTACTTTTTATTAAGCTGTAAAGCAATAATTTCATTCACCACTATAAAGTATCTTTATTTGAATCCATTTACAGTGTTATTGCTATAATTAAATACCCGTGCAACGCCGGGTCATCAGCTAGTATACCATAAAAAGGATGAATCAGTGTTTTGATTTTTATAGCTCTCATTTGAGAATATCTTTTTTTTTATGCAGTTTTATTACTTTATGTACTGCAATTAAGCAAAAACGTAAGAACAGTCTTCTTCTAAGAACTTAGCATTTACCCTATAATTTTTTTTCAGTCTACTAGCTGATAATGCCTGAATGTCAAAGCAATAATGTGTATTTTTGAATATATGCATTGGAAGGAAAGATATGTATGGCAGAGTTGAATGGTAGGCATATACGATACCTGCATAGTTAAAATTTGTGAAGAATTTATAATATTGGAATATGGAAATTTTTCTTAAGTTATAAAAATGTCCTCATAAAAAAAACCCTGAGAAATAGGGCCTTTCTTTGTCAAATAGATATTTTAAATCTGCAATTCAAGTTTAGTTTTTAGCATTATTACGTGTGCTTCTTATAAATATTTCTGCAGCAGAAACCGCTTTCCTCCTGTTTTTCAAAAGCTGAGAACACCAATTGCTTGACAAAAAAAAAAAAAAAAAGTTAATTTCCAATTCCGACGATTCCATTTCACAAGAAAATGATTCTGAAAATGACAAATTAATGTCTTAAAAAGGCATTTGCAACCTCATTATGTGCAAGGGGGTGGGGGAGGTTAGTCAATTAGGCCTTTAATGTATAAAAGGAAAAATTCCTACATCAAAGAACCTTCCACTCTGCCCACAACTAATAATTTTTGTAAAATACAACTGACATCATCTACCATTTTTTTCATCTACAAGCCTTTAAAGAAGTTGCAACATCATTTCCTAATACTGTACAAATAATATAAAAAATTGTGACAAGGTTGGGTTGTAGATTTGCTCCCAGCAACCTTGCATGGGACTTTCTGCAGCTATTACAATATACAGTACAAGTATGCTGGGTTCTAAATCAATGATTGAAATTCTGTTTTTGCCACTTGCTAAACTGCCAGTGAGAAACTTGCTACAAATTCCTACTTAGGTGAAATCCGAATATCTTCCAATAGCAAATGCATCACGCACAGTACTGCATTTTAGGAACATTCAAAACATTGCATATAGCTTTCAATACACTGTTTCTAGAATGCAACTCATTTGCTTTAGTTAGGCACCAAAATAAATCTTAAATGTGTCTTTCTTTCGGAGAACTGAAGATTAGGAAAAGACTGGACATATGACATTCTCCAATCTCCAAGGGTCTCTGTTCATTTTGCAGTGCAAAACCCTGCACTAGAAAGGACAGAATGTAAAATTTGTCATCTATAAAACTATTTTGCATTTGAAATTGAGGGTTAACTTGTTTTGCTGTGTTAAACCTGCTTAGATAAGTATTAGAATAAGCAGGTCTTTATAGTCCAGTCAATCTTCAGCCAGGTTGTTGATCTGTATAGCTGTTTTTTTTTCCTCTCTTTTTTTATTTTTTTAATTTTTTTTTTTTTAACAGGTGGTGCAGGTGCACCTAATCTCCACGTTTATTTTACTTCACACAGCATAATTTACAAGGCTAGTTTGTTATAGCATTAACATTTAAATTGGCATAGTGTTTCTATATGGGGCTACAGGAAACCCATGGGTAACGTGCAGCCCTCTGAAGGGCTATTTCTTCTATTACCTGAATACTCCAAAGTTAACCGATACTGATAAGTCCAGGTTACTCTAAAAGTCTCATACCTGAATGATGGACATCCGATTTGAAGCCGTCTCAGTTGAATTAGCCACTGGTCCCGTGAAACTGGTATGGCAGCCTACATGCCCTTGGGGAACAGTCAAATTGTTGGAGGTGGGCTTCAAGTACATCACTTCAGACCTTGGAGAGCTCAAGGGAAGCCTGGTTTGATAATCAAAATACATTGGAGAGGTGGCAAGAGATGGACTGCTTACCACATTCATGACGTTCATTGCATTCCTCTCCTCCACTTCACTCTGGACCAGCATAATGTCATTCTTGTTGATCTTTTTCTTTTTACTTTTCCCTAACTGGGGGTGACTGTACTCAGCAATCCTGCAGTTGTAAGTCCTGATCTCTTTATTCTCTCGCTTGCACTTGACAGCGATAGTGATCATGGCCCCCAGCAGAATGATGGAGATAGTACTGAGAGTGACAATCAAGGGTAAGGACATGTCCCAGTGCTGCTGCTCTCCATTCACCCTTGGCTCCCCTTCAGGTAGGGAGCCCGTAAAGGCCTTGACAATGAGCTTGGCCACAGCTGATAATGTAGGCTTGCCATGGTCAGTTACTTTCACTACCAGCTCCACCACAGGTGCCATCTCCTCCCAGTAGGGGTTGAGGGTTCTCACCTCGCCTGTTACAGGGTCAATGTCAAAGAGGCGTTCCTCATTGCCGTCCATGATCTCATAGGTCAAACGGCCACTGTCACCAAAGTCATTGTCCACAGCACGAACAGTAGCCACCAGGTAGCCCACTCCAGCATTACGGGGCACATGGATCTCAGCTGTGTCATTCTGCAAGGTAGGCAACACTATGACAGGTGCATTGTCATTGACATCCAGGACATTGACTCGCACAGTGGCATTGCTCTCCAGGTGCGGTGAGCCCGAGTCCTTGGCCAACACTTTGAATTCAAACGACTTGGTCTGCTCATAGTTGAAAGAGCGTAGGGCATAGATGGCACCATTGGTGGGGTTGACGGAGACATAGGTATAAATAGATACATCACCCACATGAGAGGGAAGGATGGAGTAGGAGACAGTGCCATTCTGGCCCAGGTCTGGGTCTTGGGCCAACACAGAACCTAGGTACTCTCCAGGGATGTTGTTCTCAGGTACCTGTAGCACATAGGAGACCTTGTTGAAACGTGGTGCATTGTCATTCTCGTCCAGCACACGCACTGCAAAGCTTTTGCTGGAATTGAGTGGTGGGCTGCCACCATCACGCGCCACGATAGTGACATTGTATTCATCCTGTGCCTCACGGTCCAGTGGCCTGTCCGTCACCACCGTGTAAAAGTTGTCATAATTCTCTTCAAGGCGAAAGGGCACACTGCCCAGCACACGGCACTGCAACTGCCCATTCTTACCCGCATCGCGATCAGTGACCCTCACGAGGGCGATGACAGTGCCAGGTGGTGCGGCCTCACTGATTGCCCCCTGGCGTACAGAGACAAAGCCAATGGATGGTGCATTGTCATTGCGGTCCTGCAGGCGCACAGTGACCTTGCAGTGTGCTGGCACAGGATTGGGCCCCAAGTCTCTTGCCTGTACATCAAGCTCCAACACAGCACTCTCCTCATAGTCTAGGTTGCCGCGTACCTGCACTAGGCCACTCTGTGGGTCGACAGAGAAAAGCTCACGCACACGATCAGGTGCGTAGCCGCTGAGCGAGTAGACAACCTTGCCGTTGGCACCCTCATCAGCATCTGTAGCATTCAAGTCAATGACAACACGGCCAAGCGGCGAGTTCTCAGGCAACTCCACAGTATAGGAGGAAGCCTCAAAGACAGGACTGTTGTCATTAGAGTCTGCGACGCGCACGTTGAGCTGCAAGGCAGCAGAGCGTGGTGGCTCACCACCATCCAGCGCCGTCAGCAACAGTGCATGGTGGCTCTGCTCCTCACGGTCAAGTGGTGCCGCAACCACCAGTTCGGGGAACTTGCTGCCGTCACCACGCACCTTCACATCCAGCGAGAAGAGGCCATGCTCATCACCCGCCAGTCGGTAGGTCTGCAATCCGTTGTCACCTGCATCCGGGTCATGGGCGCCCGTCAGTGGGAAGCGGGTGCCCGGTGCTGCGTTCTCAGAGATATCCAGGTCAAGCTGCTCAGAGGGGAAGGCAGGCGCATTGTCATTGATGTCCTGTACCTCCACCTTGATCATGCAGATCTCCTTGTCATTGGCAAAGACCTCCAGCGAGAGCTGGCACTTCGGGCTGCGCCGGCACAACACCTCACGATCCAGCCGCTGCTTTGTGTACAAGAGCCCGCTCTCCGGGTCTACATCCAACAGGTGCGGGGCCGAGTTCTCCAGCACCCGGAAGATTGCCTTCCGGCCCCTCTCAGACGGGGGCACCACTAGCTTGGCATCCTTGGTGATGTTGCCAATTACTGCGCCGGCCCCTTGTTCCTCCGGCACCGAGTAGTTCAGGTTCTTTAAAGTCAGGGCGGGTGCCCAAAGGAGAAAGAACCAGTATATGGACGGGCACATCCCCGGACTAGCGGAGTATCCAGCTGTCTCTACTATTTGGTGTTCTGTTCTCTCAAGACTACCTTCTCTTGTTTTGTTTTTCCTTCTTGCCTGCGACTCTGCTTTCTGTTATTTCTCCCCCTCCTTTCAAGTTCCTGAACCTGTTGATTTACAGCAACTGCAGATAGACAGGCAGCAAATGGACCGTAGCGGAGAAGGCTCACAGGGTTATAGCGGGCTGTTTTGTGCTACAGTGCAATGGAAATCTTTCATCTGTGCAATTTTTTTTTCCTTAAAAATAATATTGATAAATAATCTGCTTCCTCTGGGTAAGGAACATTTGCAGCTTTAGGCTATATTGATGGATAATCCAGGGAGGGGGGGGGAAGAAGGTAAAAATAAATGAAAGCAGGGGACTTATTGTAAAACCAGGACTGGCAGTAGAATGGCTTGTTTGTTGTCAGCGTTCATAATCCGAATGAATAGTACAAAGGCTGTTTGAAGCACTGTGAAAGACAAATTTGCAGCTTTCCATCAAGGACTGCTAGTTTTCAGGGAGTGTTTGCTGCATTTAAAGATCTAATCTTGCCTAGCTTGCTACGAGCTGCATTCTGCTGTACACCAAAGGCAATTTTTTCTTCTCCCATCTCCCTTTTTCATAGAGGGAATGCCCCCCTCTTATAATGATTTTTTAAAAGGCAGTCTGCGCCGTGTGGGGTTGGTTTTTTTTTTTTTTTTTTGTAAATCTGCTGGAAATCCTCCAATGCAAGAAGCCAAAAGGAGGTTGATGGTCAATTAAAGGTGCAGAATCACAGACAGGAGTCGATCATTTCACACTTTAGCTTTCTAAAGAGCAAGGCCAGTAGCTACAATGCCTTACAAGTAACATTTGTATTCATTAAAATTGTCAAGTCTCCTTTTCTGAAGTCCAGAGAGAAAAAAAAAAAAAAAATCAACAGGCAATCTATGTCCCGACCCATAAATTAAATAGAAAGAAAGAATGAGAAAATAATCCACTTAAGAAAACAACCGCTGCATTTAGAGAGAGATGTGATCAAGTGCTTCCTCTTTTCTTTCTGTTCAGCAGCTCCTTCCAATGAGCCAGTCCTCTTCATCAGAGAAAGTCTTCCTGGGGCAATTACATATGATGGTAAGATTCAAATGTATTAGAAAAAAATAAAAATAAAAACAAAACACACACAGCTTAATAAAACCAAAATAAGTACAAAAATCCCCCGACTGGTTTTGTTTGGTGCATTTGCAGTCTGTGACTAGAGAGTCTCTGTGGGCATCTTGGGAGGAGGAGCAGCAATCGGTGTTCAAGGAGGGCAATTACATTCCGAACGTGGACGCAGAGAAATGTCTATATTTATGTATTATTTCAGTCCTTTTGTAGTAGCTAGAAATAGATGAATGACACGCCAAAAATGCTAACGTTTCAAGCACTGAATGAGTCAGATACTGTGAAAAAAAAAAAAACAACAAAAAACCTAATTACAATTCATCAGATCCACCCTTTTGCACAAGCATCTTCTCGCTAAAGCTCTCCGACCCACACTTGTGCCAGAATAAAAAAAAAAAAAAACAAGGGGGAAAAAAAATATATGAAGGTGGGGGGAGGGGAAGGGGCGATAAGGCACGGATCCAGTTTCACTTACTGTTGCTTTAGTCGGAGTGCGAGGGCTCAGGGGAGCAAGTGCTGTTATCCACAGGCAGAACACTCCTGCTTGTTGGGTTGCCTTGTTCTCGATTTTTTTGGGGTATACATTTGAACATCCTAAGTGCAAGAATACAAAAAGACGATACCCCAAAAATGCAAAACAGACTCCATGAATGTTCACAACAGGTATCTCCAAGCCACAGTCTCAGTTAAATGACTGTTTTCTTGGGGGGGTTCCCCCCCCCTTATGCTGAAAAGTCCGAGCCAGTGAGAGAGTTAATTCTTCAGTCTATTATAGCCTCTGTTTCTCTCCCTGATGATATTCATTCAGAATATTCACAGCACAAGGCAGAGAATACTCAAAAGGGGCTTTTTTTTTTTTTACAATTCACGGAAAGTAGATCGTCTATGAAGCATCCGCATGCAGTAAAGGTTGGTAAAATGTCAACAGTTGAGAGAAGTCGTTTAAATCGCCCTCACGATCCTGCATCTGCTGCGCTCCGGCTCCTACTCCCACTGCCTCCAGCTCACTGACTCTATTCACCTCACGCTGCTGCTTAAACATTGATACTGATCCCTTGCCAGCCAATCAGAGCCCCGGGAGAGAAACCTGCCTCCGACCTTCGCTTCCAATGGCTTGCCTCGGAACAGCCCGGGAGGCGGTGTCAAAATCCCAAGGCTTGGTGTCATTGATTAGATCAGCTAGGTTGGAGACAGGAACGGCGCGAGAAGGGCTGCTTGTAAACTGCAGTGTCTCATTTCCACATTGCGTCTCTTTTCTGTCGAAAATTGATGTGATGTGGCTGGTGATCCTCTTCAAAGAAATGCAAAAAAAAAAATCCCTCTTGAACTCATTAAAAAAAAAGGAAGAAGCTTTCGTGAAGGGCAACATTTGAACACGTAGCGTTTGTTTTCGTTTCCTTAAATGCACGTAAGCAATCCTATTTACACAGATTAAGGTTTTATTATTAACAATTAACACCCTGCACTTAACAATAGAGGTATTTATATATGATATCATGCCTTTTGTCTCCCAGACTTAATTTTGTGAAATGATTGTAGCAGAAGGCATAGATATTAAAGTCACGTAAAAAAGCATGGGATTTTTTGAGTGCACCAACATGCAATAGATGTCGTTTCTCCTGAATGAATTAGATGCACCCTTTCTCTTACCACTAGTGCTCTGCATTTGTGTTGCATTATTTACAAACGTATCCCTATGTTTCATTGCACAATTAAGGGGGGAGGCTTGGTATTTATCTCACATTGTTAAATACACCGTTGTCCCTCTTGCCTATTATACTACAGGTTAAAGTTGCTGCATGAAACATTTTGAAAGTTTTGCATATAGACAGCAGCACAGTACGTGTCTGGATACCGATGCAGTGCCTGTATTGTAAGCACTAGATGGCAGTGGGTAGCCCTAGATGGGAGTAGGGATACCCTCTTTCTTGACAAGTTCCACAACTGAGGTCATGATTGGTGGGCATCATGATGCTGCATCAGGAATCAGGAGGGAGGCCCAACCCCCTGTGGTGGCATCAAAATTTAAATGGTGGTGTGGGTGTGTCAAGGGCTTTCTCTCCTGCATTCTGCCAAAACGCCCGCACTCCATTTGTTGCTCCACCTTGTGGCAAATAATTAAGAAGCCCAGGATGCTCTCCAACCAAACCCCAAAGTACTGGAAGTGCTCCTGCTTGGCACAAGCATCAACAAGCAGGCAGTTGATATTCACAGGAGCTGTTCCCCGGAGCAAGCAAGTTGGAATGCAAAGTTGAAAGCAGAATGTTCCAAAGCCCAACTCAGAGTAGGCCTTGCCTCTAGGGCCAGTGCAGTGAAGAGAGCAGCTGGAGAAGCAGCACTAGTATTGGAGGAGAGGCAAACTCTGAGGAAGATGGGCTACTAGAGGCTAGAAGGTCATCAAGTGATGAGTGTTCTGAATCACAGGCAGTTAACTCCTCCCAGCCCCCCTCACCCCAAAAAAAACTCCATATGTGAGAAGCCAGTTGTGGATTCTGCCAGTTTTGCAACCGCACCCCTCTCCCCCCCGCCTCCCATTCACACACACACACAAGCACTCAAGGAAGTATCTTGCTTTCTATGCACCTGTCCAGAATCTCCTATTCTCAGATAAATCATATAGATAAATCATCTGCACTGAGAGAGGGGAAAACACTTAGGCCTGGATTCTGTAACCGGCGCCCAAGTCGGTGGCCACCTTAAAAGCGGCCATCGATTGCCTGTGAATCAGTCCAGAGCACCGGTTACAGAATCGCTCCAAGATAGGCGGCTGAAATGTAGGCCCGGTAATCAAGATGGCGTCGAGGACAGATGCTGCGAGCTGTGGTGTTAGTTTCCAGGGCTGCGGATTGACTCTCCCCCGTTTTTTTTAATGGGAAAGAGGAAAGGGACCTCCCACCTTAACCCTTCGGCACTTGGGACCCCTCAGCGTCTGATTCAAACTACCATTATAGGCGCTTTTGCTCGCTTAAGTGAAGAGACCTACCCTACCTTGGGGTGAGCCCGGAGTCTTCAGGAGAACTCGGCGCAGGAGCTGCCCAGGCGTCGTTGAGACCAGAGCAGAGGTCAGTCCCTCCCCAACCGGGAAGTGATCTGGTGCAGGGAGGTGCAAGAGTTCAGCTGCCCGGTGAGGGAAGGCACTGGAGCCCCAGGAGTTCAGTGTTGGTGATTTTTGCCAGCTATCCCCCAGAACCATTGAAGGAGAGGTGAGAGGTGCTTTGGGAAGGAATACCATCGGTTTTGAGGAGCTGAAAAGACCAGAGAAAATAGATATGGAAGCGCTCTGGCAGGCCATATCTATTATTGACGCAAACCCTAAATTGAGTCTTTCAACTATCAAAACTGATTATGGAACTATCTATTCCAAAGTGGAACAGCAAGGGGTGCAGCTATCTAATTTAAGTGAGAAATTGGTGAAACAAGAGGGAAATTTAAGTGAAATAAGACTGTCCAACTGGAAATGGTTAAAGAAAAATTGTTCATTTCCCGTAAGCTGGAGAATTTTGAAAATTCACTGAAAAAGAATAATTAAAGATTTCTGAATTTTCCTAAATGCCCGATCATCTCACGTGTAGAGATGGTGAGAAAATATTTTCAAGAAGTTCTTGCCATTCCACTGGAAAATCTACCACCAATTGTTAGAGCTTATTATCTGGATATCAAGAGACCGCAGGGGGAAACCACTCCTATTGAAAAATCTATAGGGAATGTTGTGGATATGAATTTGTCTTTATTTTTGGATGCACTGGGAGTGGCCTAAGACTCCGCTTGGCCAGATATCTAAGGCCACTCCCATGGGCGTGGACTTAGGCACCTGACACAATCAGGGCCTTATGCCCCTCCCCGGTGCATACCAGGATGCACTGGGAAGGGGAAGGTCCTTTCATTCAGAAGAGGCAAGCCTGCTGGCCAGAGGGAGTGAGCATCCCTCTGGTCAGTCTTCCAATAAAAGGTACAGAGAAGGGTCCAGATGGGTTTCTGGGGGGGAGGGGGGTTAGTAGTGACTGCCAGCAGGAGGAATTGGGCATCCCTCCTGCTGGAAATGTTTGGGGGGCTGCCGGCAGGAGAGATTGGGCATCCCTCCTGCCACAGATGTTAGCGAGGGAGGGGGGCACCGACAAGAGGGAGTGGGCATCTCTCCTGCTGGCTGATTTGAGGTCAGGTATGAGGGTTCCATGCCGCAGCCACTCTCAGGCGATCGCGGCAGGGGAATTTCTCCCTCCAAAATCAGCTGAGCAGCGGGGACTCCCTAAAGCCATGATTCTGTAACTGGTGCCCAAGAATCGCAGCTTTGGGGAATCCCTGCTGCTCTGCTGATGGGGGAGGCGGGAATTCTCCTGCTATGAATGGCTGCTGCGGTCTAGGCAAAGATAGGCGGCTAAAATATAAGCCAGGGTTATCCAAGCCTACATTTCATCTGCCTACTTCATGTGATTCACGACTGGTTAGCCGCTCTAGATCGCCTAACGTCACTTCGGGCAATGGCCATGCCTACTTTGACGTTCCGTAGTCTAAAGCAGCTACCTAGCCACGATTCCAGTGGCCATTTTAGCCACCTTTTATTTAGGCATTGATAGGTGCTTCAACCCTGCCGTTTCTGACCATTGGTAGGGCACCTACCAATGCCTAAATTTAGGTGCTGGTTATAGTATTTGCCCTCTAATGCTAGAAGCATGCAAGGTGAGGCAAAGTGGATGAAATGATCAATAAAGACTTTGCTCAACAACATAGCCAGCATATGTGCACAGGACAGTGTAGGGAGGGCTAAGGCCCAAAGCACAGCAGGACTATGAATATTCAAGGAGTGAGTGCTGGGAGTCAGTTGGACAAAGATCCCACAAGTCAAACCATGACTTGTCACGTTCATGCCTCTTTGTCTAGCTCACATTCTGTTAGGAATGTACAGCAGCACAATTCATCATCATCCAGGAAGGTGAATCCACATAGCAGATGACATCAGAAACCACATATAAGCCATCGCACTGGGAATAGAAAAGAAGGCGGTGACAACATGAGAAGTCACAGAAGAGATGCTTTGAACTCCCATGTTCATGGGAGTTGGCGGTGGCAGGAATACTCTGGACCATATAAAGGCCCATTTGGTGGGTCTATTGCACTATGGCAGGCACTGCACCAAGCACCATTTCCCTCACCACAAGAGAAGGACATCAGGTCCGCTCTACCCATGCGTTGATGTTGACAAAACTGCTGCCATTTAACTCACAAAAAGGTGTCCTGGTTTGTAAAGGGGAAAGGTGCAAATGTGTAATTAAGCAGAATGGATCAAGGAGAGAGAGGCAGTCCCACTTGCCCATAATATGCTGAGCCTTTGAGCCACCTTTCCATGCAGTCAAAATAAGTTGTGAATTAGTTCTTTTCTCCAAATTTATTTTAGGTTATTGTACTCTGCAATCTTCGATTTGCTTTTTATTCAAGTACCACGGGTGAAGACTTAGTAAAAAATTGATGCATTGAAATAGAACAGGAGAGTGTTTTGATTGTTGAAGTATTGATCTGGATTCAGAAATACTAAAGACAAGCTGCCATTTCTAACTTGTGAATGACAAAAGTACAAGCGATGACATGAATCATTTACAGTATAAGGAACTATTTCAACAGGATTCTTTACAAATAATAATTTTGTAGCAATTTGTTTAAAAATTCAAAAAAGTAGACCTGTATTTTCCCTTAGTGAGATAACCTTCAGACTTTTCAGGAGTTACGTCCATAAATATCATTCAAGGAAGTGTCAAACTTATGAATTTATAAACTCAAATCAGTATTCTGCTTTCTAGATTGATCTTGTATGCCAAGACCTTGTTGCATCTTTGAAGCGGATAGTTTTTCATGCAGAATGGCCTTGCTGCCATTTCAAAGCTAGGTATTCAGCATTAGATTCGTGAAATTAATTGCATGCACACACTGTTACTTTGATTAAAAGATTATTTATATTTAGAAACTAACGCTGGCTTTTTCAAAGCTGTGGTAAAGGTTTCTACCACGGGCCAGTGAGGCGAATGCTCCGTCACTCACAGAATTCTTATAAGCGTCGTAGCATTTACCTCGCCGGTCGCGACTTTGTAAATGGAACCCTAAATCAGACAGACTCTTTTGAGATGCATTAAAGCTAGCACTTCCAGTGGGAGAGGAAAATGAGTTTGGGAAGCCCAAAGCAAGTGCCCAGAAGGAGGAAAGATGGCCGACTGAATGCTGTAGGAAATCAGATTCAAAAGAATACCAAAGTTTCATTGCTCTATTTTTAAAGCAAACCAAAAAAAACCCCTGTGGAATGACAATGTTCCTAAATGGACTTTATTTGAAAAAGTGTCAAAGTTTCAAAGGTACACTGAAATCATCCACATAAATAATTCCAACCACATAAAAATAAATCATCCACATACGAGCCTTAAAGGACCTAGTCCGCTAGGGATACAGGACCCAACACAGTCCGCGTTTTGACAAAAAGTCTTCTTCAGGGGTCCTATAAATAATGAGGGGTACATTAAGAATGCATGTAAGTTGTGAATAGTAGTGGTGATAAAATGTGAAACTGTGAATGATATCTGACATGCAAAGAGTATGAAAGATATGTGATAAAGGACACAGTGATGTAAATGGCACTAATAAAAATGAGTTGGTGAAAAAAGTGATAAATATAAATATGTGAAAACAGAAAATATTTGAGTCTATGCAAAATGCAGAGTGAAGTGAAAAACTTAATTATATTATAAAAATGGTGCGAAGACCATGCTAAACAAATGGCCAGTGAATACTAAAGTCCATTTAGGAACATCATCACTCCACAGGGTTTTTTTTTTTTTTGTTTTCTCTGGATTTTCTTCTTTGTGGATATTTTGGGGTCAATTCCTTTTGTTTTTTTTTTGCTTGTTGTATTTTTAGAGCAACTTCCCAATCCCTGGCGAATCTGCTGTAAGGTGACAGAGATCACAGCATGGAAGGATCAGCACACTTAAAGAATAATTCTGCCGTCTAAATGAGTTCCCGCTTTTATTTATTTATGTTTGCCAGCTTGCCTTCTGATCTGCAACTAGTGTCCTTCAGTGAAAGGACACCACTTAATACGGAACATATGCACAGCTACCTCTAGATTGTATGCTACGAGACTGATTTCACCTCTGGGAAAATGTGTAAAATCAAAGAGTGCAGAGCCTGACAGAGCATAGCGCAGCAAAGTGATGTGTGTTAAAAAGTGCAAGCTCTCAACGAAACAGTGCTAGAAGGAAACATATTAACGCATACAGGGAATGGGATCTATTTATTTATTCAATTTTCTATACCCTTCTCCCAGGGGAGCTCAGAATGGTTTATTTGAATTTATTCAGGTACTCAAACATTTTTGCCTGTGTCTCACAAGCTATCTAATGTACCTGGGGCAATGAGGGGGTTGAGTGACTTGCCCATGGTCACAAAGGAGCAGTGTGGGTTTGAAGTGAACCTGCAACCTCAGGGTGCTGAGGCTGTAGCTTTAATCACTGTACCACATTCTCTTTGGTAAGCCAGCATACCAAAACTCTTTTCATTTTTATGCTTAGTCTTCATAGTCTTAAAATAATCTAAAAAAAAATAATAATATCTGTGTCCCCCACACCCCACCATTTAAAATCACTGCCACTGGATCCGGCTTCTTCTTTAACTTTGTCCTCAGAAGCTGGAGACTGCTCCTTTGTAGTTTCTGTTCAATCAGAGCCTTCCTTTGCAACTATCCACTGTTTGAAATCATGTTTTACCTTCTGCTTCTTCCTCTTCCTCTTACCTACTATTGCTACCATTTATCATTTCTATAGCTGAAGGGCATTCGCAGCTCTGTATATTTAACATACACTAGACAGTTCCTGCTCAGAAGAGCTAACAATCTAATTAGACGGACAGGGCTGGGGGGGATGATGGTAGAGAAAATGAAACAGTGGGTATAGGTATCTGACAGCAGTGAGTGGGAGTTAAGAATTGAAAGCAGTTTCATAAAAGTGGGCTTTTAGCTTGGATTTGAATACTGCTAGAGATGGAGCATGACATATTGATTCAGGCAGCCTGTTCCAGGTATACAGTGCGGCAAGAAAGAAGGGACAGAGTTCAAACTCTACAAAAAACATCTGAGATGTGGTCTATGACTTGTTTTAATTCCAGGAGAATGAATTCTAGACCTAATTAGTAGGGGGGGCGGAGTAAGGTGGGGCGGGGCAACACTGCCCATGCATTTGGGCTGCAAAAACCCGAGGGACCGGTACAGTTTACGGGGTGAAGAACTTATGTGCACGATGGAAGAGCGGGACTTGAGTGTGATTGTATGTGATGATCTTAAGGTAGCCAAACAGCTTGAAACAGTGATGGCGAAAGCTAGAAGGATGCTAGGGTGCATAGCGAGAGGTTTGGCCAGTAGGAAAAGGAGGTATTGATGCCTCTGTATACAATTGTTACAATTCTGGAGGCCGCTCCTTCAAAAAGATATAAAAAGGATGGAGTTGGTCTAGAAGAAGGCTACTAAAATGGTGTGTGGTCTTCTTGATGAGACGTATAGGGACGGACTTAAAGATCTCAATCTGTATACAGTGGTACCTTGGATTACGAGCATAATCCGTTCCAGGAGCATGCTCGTAATCCAAAATGCTTGTATATCAAAGCAAGTTTCCCCATAGGAAGTAAGGGAAACTTGCTTTGATATGTTCCCCCCCCCCCGAGGTCAGCAGCGCTGCTCCCCCCACCCACGAGAACCGGCATTGCTCCCCCCGAAGGCCCCCCGTGATCTGGCACACACCCCCGCCGCGACCTGAGGTCTCCCCAACCCACCCGAACCCTCTTCTTACTTTTCTGTAGCCTCCGCAGCGGCACCGGCATCAGCATATCCTTTGCATGCCGGTGCCTGAAGATCTGCTTCCTGTGCTGGGCCTGAGAGTTCACGTTCGATGTGAGAGTTCACGTTCGACGTGAACTCTCAGGCCCAGCACAGGAAGCAGATCTTCAGGCACCGGCATGCACAGGACATGCTGATGCCGGTGCCGCTGCGGAGGCTACAGAAAAGTAAGAAGAGGGCTCGGGTGGGTTGGGGGACCTCAGGTCGCGGCGGAGGGGTGCCCGATGGCGGCAGGGGGGGAGGGGGTGCCGGATCGCGGGGGGGAGGGTGCCGGTTCGCAGGGGGGGTGCTCGCAAATCAAAGCGCGCTCGGTTTCCGAGGCGCCGATTTTGCAAATGTTTTGCTCATCTTGCAAAACACTCGCAAACCGGTGCACTCGTAAACCGAGGTACCACTGTACTTTGGAGGAAAGGCAGGAGAGGGGAAATATGATAGAGACATTTAAATACCTACGTAATATAAATGTGCATGAGTCGAGTCTCTTTCATTTGAAAGGAAACTGCAATGAGGGCATAGGATGAAGTTAAGAGGTGATAGGCTCCGGAGTAATCTGAGGAAATACTTATTTTATAGAAAGGGTGGCAGATGCGTGGAACAGTCTCCCGGAAGAGGTGGTGGAAACAGAGACTGTGTCTGAATTCAAGAGGGCCTGAGATAGGCACGTGTGATCTTACGGAGAGAGAAAGAGATAATGGTTACTGTAGACTAGATAGGCCATTTGGCCTTTATCTGCCGTTAGGTTTCTATGTTTACTGTTTTTGAGGTGAAACTATGGAGTATGTTCTGCCTGTAATTGCACTTATGGCAGCTATATACCTGTTGGTTTAAGCAGGGCTAGTGTTAGACATGCTGGGAGACAGGGCAGAAACTGTGTGGGCCTCCAATTACTTTTACCTCTGCTCCCTTCCCCAATTTCCCCACCTACCAAATGCTCTTCCATCCAGTATATTTCTCCCCCCGCTACTCCTGGGTCCACTATCTCTCCCTTCCACTTATCAAGTGCCCTTCCATTCAGCATCTCGCCCTCCCTCCTCCCATCCAACATCTCTCCCTTCATTTTAAAATCAGCTGCTCAAAGGGGCTCCTGTGGGCCAGGATGTCCTTCCTTTCTCTCCGCCCTGCTCGAAACCCGTTTACCCCCACCTTTTAAATTCTAAAGGAATCATCAGTGTGGCAGTGGTTCTCTAGCACTGAATGCGGCCTCCAAAGCATTCTTCCATTCTGCCCCAGCTCCGCCCCATTCTGTCCTAACCCTGCCTCCAGTTGTACCTCATGTCTCCTTCCCCAAGGTTTAGAGGGCTTCTGCGCATGATGATGTCACTTGCGTGCATGCATGCGAATGACATCATTGCATCAACATCCGCACATGCACAGACGGCCTCCAGACATGGCCTCGAGCTCTGGGACCATCCAAAACACGTACAAACTGCCGGGATTTGGAAATACCTCCAAGCACCTGGACAGTCCTCTAAAAAGAGAGCATGTCCGGGTTTGCTCGGATGTCTGCTAACCCTACTGATGTGGATCTTCCATGATCTGGGATCTCTTTTGATGCCTTACTTTAAGGGTTCAGCACAATAGGGTAGGCCAAATATTTGGACAATATTTTGTCCAAAAACAGCATCAACAACTAGAGAGTTTGGGTTTAGGACTGGGGATTGGTTTGTTTGAGCCATCAAGCCACAAATAAATGTCCCTGGTTCATAAGGTAAAGTACTATGCGAAAGCTGTAGCACCTCCTAAATTTTAATTAATAAGACATTAAAAAAAAGTTTTGATTGCATAAGTCTTATTATTCTTTTCATGGTAAATCTAAATTAGCTCTGTTTCCAAAAGTAGCCTTAAACAAGACCCATACTGTGCCTAAATGTAACCACTACAGCTGAAAAAGTGCAAGCTAAATCTTAAATCTGTTTCAATTCTCCTAAATAGAGACCACTTGCTTTCCATTACAGTAACTGAGCAGATCCAAATAGTTCTGGTTGAAGAATCAAACTGCTTCTGTTGCATCAAGTAAATCTGAAGCACGGGCCTACACTAGTAGTGAAACCAAACAGATTATGGATGGATCTATATAAAAAGGCCCACTCAGTGGCATAGTAAAGGGGGAGGGAGGACCCCCCGGGCGCCGTGTCGGTGGGGGCACCAGCACCTCTCCACCCTGCCATACCATGCCATGCTCACGCCAACCCTCCCCCATCCCCCACCTCCCACCTCTTACCTATGTAGATCTTCACTAGCACGAGGAACTTCTTCTGCCTGTTGCTCTTGCCAGCCTGGTTCCCCTCTGAATTACTTCCAGGTCATGGGACCAGGAAGTGACACCAGAGGAAAATCTAATGCTGATGCGAGGAGCATGCTAGAGAAAAGCCACTCAAGCTAGCGACGATTTAGAGGTATGGGGGGGGGATGGACGAAGGGAGAGTGTGAGAGTGGAATGGGATGGGAAGGAGCGGGGCACAGAGAGGAGGGCGGGGGGGA
Source organism: Geotrypetes seraphini (assembly GCF_902459505.1). Taxonomy (NCBI): domain Eukaryota; kingdom Metazoa; phylum Chordata; class Amphibia; order Gymnophiona; family Dermophiidae; genus Geotrypetes; species Geotrypetes seraphini. The sequence continues at coordinate 74,177,392 of NC_047089.1, read as the reverse complement.
GGGTGTGCCACCACCCTGGGTACCTCCTACCTTTACTACGCCACTGGGCCCACTCTCCTACTGTTCACCCCTCCTCCTAATCAACTTAAAAAAAAACAGGAGCTAGCAGGAACCAGTGTCCCCAAGTCCTGCCAGCTAAAGTCCACCCCACCGATGGTGCTGAGGACACTGCTACACACCTCTGCAGTCTGCGGCCGCTGCCTAAACTGTTAAAACCAACGCATGCTTACATGAAAACTGAGCATGCACAGGTGCCAGTGTCAGAGTTCAGGGAGCTGCATTCTTGGTGCCATTAGGAAGACAACTTTAGCTGGAGGGGTTTAGGGATCCCTGACAGCTACTGCTAAGGGTGCCCTGCTGCTGGATGGGCCTAGGATCTAAGGGCTCCTTTTACAAAGGTGCGCTATTTTAGCGCACGTTACAGGATTAGTGTACACTACAGTGCGTGCTAGCCGAAAAACTACCGCCTACTTAAAAGGAGGCGGTAGCGGCTAGCGTGCGCAGCATTTTAGCACATGCTAAAACCGCTAGCACACCTTTGTAAAAACATAGTAGATGACAGCAGATAAAGACCCGAATGGTCCATCCAGTCTGTCCAACCTGATTCAATTTAAATTTAAATTTTTTTTTTCTTAGCTATTTCTGGGCAAGAATCCAAAGCTGTACCTGGTACTGTGCTTGGGTTCCAACTGCCGTGGATGTGCTTCAACTCATCCTGGCCCACCCCTGGCTACACATGTTGAATATGGAGCTCCAGAGAAAATTCAGTTTTGTTGGTCTCTGATAACATCTTTTGATGCTTGAGGATGTTCTCTTTATCCCTCTGTTCTACACATTAATCTTTTGGCACTTGTACTAAGCAATGACTTTTCAGTATTTTTCTTCTTTACAACAATGTCTGTTTTTCTTCAATTAACCTTTTTATCAGCTGGAATGGAAATATCCCAGTGCTCACAGCTCTGTACTCAGGGTTCTGATCCCAGCATCTTTCTTTTACAGTAATGTTATGATATTTACACAGCTTCATGTGAGCTATTTTCCCTATGTGCTTCAGTTTACACATGTTCACATTAAATGTTATCTGACATTTGCTACCTGTGTGAGAAAATATTTACAGGCAATTCATGGCTTCAATGATAACATTTGATATGTATAAAGAGAACGGAGGGTCTGGTATTAAGAGATTTGGATCAGAAGAAGTGGGATGTGACAAAGGCAGCATGGCTTCAGTGTTGCTGGTCACACAAGCAAAGTTCACAATTTACTGGGAGAATGGGGGGGAAAGGGGGGAGAGAGAGATGCCAGCTAAAGAAGGGCAGGAAGAGAAATATAGGGCTTGCAGGGGTTGGAGGTAGGGTGATGCTGAACCACTAGGAGATGAGGCAAAGGGAGGGACAGTTATTGGAGGTTCTGACTCCCAGTGTTTTTTTTTTCCAATGGCACACTTTGCATATGTTACACATGCAAAATATCTGTCCCATTAAAAAGAATTAAAAAAAAAAGAGTATCCCAGCACCGATGATGGCATTCCCCAATGACCCCCAACGAACGCGGAACCAGGAATCCCACACACATGAGAGAAAATTGGCAGGAGGTATGCCTATGATGCTGCCCCGAACGCCTGCTCTCATTCCCTGAACCCCTGTACCTTTGCTAGATATTGGGAGCTGGAGGGAAGCATGTCTCTGCAGCTCCAAGCACCACCTATGGAAAATGGCGGGCCTTCTCCTCCCTGGTATAACTTATGATGCACAGGGAGGAGCCTAAAGCCCTGATTGACAAATCAGGTCCTTAGGCCTCTCCCTATGCATCACATAGGATACAGAGGGAGGAGCCTAAGGCCTTGATTTGCTCAGACGTCAAACCTTAGGCCCCCTCCTTGTGCATCATGGGATACAGAGGGAGGAAACTAAGACCCTGATTGGCTCAGATGCTTTAAGCGACCTTGCATCACATGGTACACCGGAGAGGTGAAGGCCCGTCATTTTCCATGGGTGGGGCTCAGGGAGTGAGGGTGGGGTTTGGCAGAGCATCCGGTGGCAGGAGAGTGTAGGCATCCCTCCCACCATTTTCACTGCAATGGGGGGGGGGTCATGGTGCCAGTTCTTGGGGTGGGCTCACTGGGGAGGGCCATCAGCATGATGGGGGGTTAATGGGGCAGATTGTGTGTGTGTGTGTGTGTAACATACGCACAGCATCTGTGCCATAAAAAAAGAAGAAGCCCTAACAGCTGCTTCCCCTGTCACTGTTGTTAGGGCTCTGCGCATGTGTCAATCGCTCACTGAAATCCTTGGAAATCATTTGCATGCAAACTTGGTAGCGCATCTAGCCCTTAATCCCCTCATTGCCACAGGTACACTAGAGAGATTGGGAGCCTGCCGGGACAGACAGGGAAAAATGCTTGAGTGCCTGAATAAATTCAAGAAAACTGTTCTGGGTTCCCCTGGAAGAACGGTATAGAAGATTGAATGAATAATGAATAAATTAATAGAGAGGGTTTTTAGCTCAGAATGCCCTTTCTAAAATAGCATTTAATGCAGATTTTCCCTGGCATCTAAATTTACTGAATCTGATCCTATAGCTATGTTCCCTCTAAACTGAGCATGTAAGCAATTGCTCATACATTCTAGGAGTGTCGCTCACAAAAATACTTGCAGATCTGGAAAACTGTTGGGTTTTGGAATGTCTTACTCACACCAAAAAATGATTTTAGAACTTGTCGCTCACATGAAAAAAAATAAAATTTGCACGCACCTGGCCAATCCTTAGAGGGAGTATTGTCCTATAAGTGTATAAATCCCACAGGTCTCTATACTGTTTATTATTGTTTACTTTTACTCTAGCATGTCATTTGGATTTCTTTTAAAATATTAGCTTCAGTGTATTAAAATCCCATGAACTGAATGTTGGACTTTAATCTCTTCCACCGGTTGGACTGTGCTGTGGGCCTGGCCCAGTAAGATAATTGCACCTTATTAAGATGTAATTATCTCTTTTTTGTTCTTGTTGCAAAAATTAACTCACAAACTACTCTGTGTGCCAGTTTTCACTTGATTAGGAATTAGAACTGCTTTGCATGATATTCCATTAAGGCAGCTCCTTAATTCAGCATGAAAATTTACTACTTGAGCAGGAGGGATTTTGAGATTTCTTGTTTTAAACAGAGCCAACATATGAAAAATGAGCACAACACTGTTTATTTGAGAAGCTGTAACTGTTCTTCTGCAGCATGCCCCCTCCCTATCCTCTTATGTCCTCTTATGGCCACCCGGATGGTCTCGGGACTCAAGGATCTACCATACGAAAAACGGCTTGACAAATTACAGCTATACTCGCTCGAGGAGCGCAGAGAGAGGGGGGACCTGATCGAGACGTTCAAGTATCTTACGGGCCACATCGAGGCGGAGGAAGATATCTTCTTTTTCAAGGGTCCCACGACAACAAGAGGGCATCCGTTGAAAATCAGGGGCGGGAAACTACGAGGTGACACCAGGAAATTCTTTTTCACTGAAAGAGTGGTTGATCGCTGGAATAGTCTTCCACTACAGGTGATTGAGGCCAGCAGCGTGCCTGATTTTAAGGCCAAATGGGATCGGCACATGGGATCTATTCACAGGGTAAAGGTAGGGGAGGGACATTAAGGTGGGCAGACTAGATGGGCCATCTATGTTTCTATGTTTCTATATGTCTCTCCCTGTTGGTGGGATAAGTTGGTGAGTCCCTGACATTGAAGGTGGTTGGAGAGATTTTGAAGTTGCTGACATCAGAGGGGTTTTTGCTCTTTTTTGTCTGCTGCTGGTTTCTCCTCCCTGTTTGCTGCTAACATCTTTTGCCTGCTGCCGGGACAGAGCGGGCCCCATTTACCGGTGACATCATTGGTAGCACGAGGGTGAAGAGCAGGAGTTGCCAGGGCAGGATTAATTATTTGAGGGCCCCTAGCACACAAGTACACTGGGGCCACCTGGCCCTGCCCCGCCCACACCCCACCCCCATTTATCTGTTTTCTTATTTACTTCTTTATTTCCACTTGTATTTCTTTCTTTTTTTAAAAAAATTCAAAACAAAGATTAACATACCAGTGAACAGTTTTTCTTCTATGCAACCCCCAAACATCTTTGAACAAATCTCCCTTCCTTTCCTACCCACCTACTTACCCAGGATTTTAACTCTGAACTCTTTCCATACATATATAAAAGTGTTCATTCAAATATATTGTAAATCAGTAATACTATCCGAAATACTGTATAAGTCTATATTAATAACCAAGTTTACAACGTCTCTCAACTACCTCACTCTATGTCAACCAACTGTAACTTATTTGTATGTACAACCAAATATGTAACTCCTCTAATATGTTCCACTCCATGTATATTAACTTGTAACGAAGCAACAAGGCAAGCAGTCCACCAAAGAATCCAACATGAAACAAAAGAAGATTGGCAGAAAATAAGGAGATTCAAATCAGGTTTATTCAAGGTGCTCCCAAGAACCATGCCCGATGCATTTCACCAAACAAGGCTTGTTAACGCTAACAGAAAACCATGTCTTTCATACACACAGAACACAAATACACCCTCACCCAGTATGGAATAAGTAATCACAAACTACAAATAGAAATATGTAGATAAAGGTTAAACTGAACCGCCAAGAAGCCAAACTGCATACAGTGAAACACCACAGAAACAATGACACATAGCCCCCTAATGCTCTGCAAAATATAAATATAGCAGATGTAAATTTGAAGAAACTGACAATCACCACTTTACAAATTAACAAATAGAAATAAAGCAAAAATTGAAAATAAGAATATACCATTTTATTGGACTAATCAGTTTTTCAATTAACTTTCAGAGGCCATAGCCTCTTTCTTCAGGACAATATAGTATACTGCTGTTACATTATACTGTCCTGTCCTGAGAAAGGGGGCTTTGGTCTCTAAAAGTTAGTAAAAAATGTATTAAAATTAGTCCAATGAAAATATTACCTTATTTTCTGTTTATAAAAGTTTTATCAATACAATTACAATACTATTTTATTCTAATGCAACAAAAATCTTTTTTCTACCTTTTGTCGTTTCTGCTTTAATCATCTTGTCTTCACTCTCTTCTTTCTAGCCAGCATCTGTCCTCTCTCTGTCTTCCATGCAGCATCAGGCCCTTCCATTCACTGTCTGCCCTCTCTCTCTCTCTCTGCCCCTTCCATCCACTGTCCGCTCTCTCCCCGTTCCATATGGTATCTTCCCTCTTTCTATGCTCCTTCCATAAACTGCCTATCCTGTGCCCCTTCTCTCCATTGTATATGATTCATTTCAGCTTCACTCCCTCTCCATTTTTCTGTCTCCACCCCCTACCATATGCTCTGGCATCTCTCTCTTCTCCTTTCCTTCCTTCTCACTCCACCCTATGGTTTGGCATCTCTATCTCCTTCTTTTCCCTCCCCCCATGCTCTGGCACCTCCTCTCCCTCCTTTCCCTCTAGTCTGGAATTTATCTCCTTAGTTTCCCTTCCCTCCCCCATGCCCAGGCATTTCTCTCCTCTCCTTCCAACTCCCCCTCCATTATCTGGCATCTCCTCTCCTTCCTTTTTCTCCCTCCCTCCTTCCTTACTTTCCCCTGGTTTGGCATCTGTCTCCTTCCCTCCCGCCATGCCCTGGCATCTATCCCTCCCCCTCCATGGTCTGATATCTCCTTTCCTTTCCCTCCTTCCCATAGAATTGGCATCTCTCATTCCTCTTCCTTTTCCTCCTCCCTCCTTCTCTCTCTCTCAATTGGGTGCAGCAGCAGCATTTATCTTCCTCCCTTCCCTGTGCGGCAGCAGCATTTCTCCCACCCCCTTCCCTTTGCAGTAGCAGCATTTCTCCCCCTCTCCCTCCCTTCCCTATGTAGCAGTAGCAGCATTTATCTCCCCTTCCCTGTGCAGCAGCAGCAGCAGCATTTTTCTCCCCCCACTTCCTGTTCCCCCTTCGCTGTGCAGCAGCAGCATTTCTTCTGTGCCTCCCTCCGGAAGGCACAGAAGGAAGGAAGGATGGACGGACACCCCTGATTTAAAGTTTACTGCCGCTGCTGCTGGTTAAGAAAAGCAGCAGCAGCAGAATAGGGAGGGTGGTTTCAGCGGCAGATTAGGGAGGGTGGTTCCGGTGGTGAGCCCCCCTGACCATATTGGGCCCTAGGCCCGTACCTAATGGGCCTACCCTTTAATCCGGCCCTGGGAGTTGCATGCTGAGAGGGAGAGAGGTTTTGGAGTTGATGATCATCTGAGAGGATTGGGGGTTTGGGTTTTTTTTTTGCTTTTTTTATCTGCTGTCTGTTTTCCTCCCTCCCCCATTTACTACTAACATCTTTTGCCTGCTGCTGGGACAGAGCTGGCTCTGCTTACCAGTGACATCATCAGTAGCACAGGGTGAAGAACAGGAGTTGCATGCTGGAGGCACTGTGCACCGGAGGGAGTGCATTGACACAGTAACTTCGACAAAGGAGCATGACTAAGGGACTCCTCAGTTACTTTTTTGTAAGACTTTGGTTGGATTTGGGTTGAAGGCATATTGACTGTGTTGCCCAGGAGACTTCTCCGACTCCTTTTGCCCTCCCTAGGTACTCCTCTGCATGTCTCAAATCTATCTCACAAAAATATACTAGGTCTAGCTTTGCTTCAAGCCCCAGGGCTTCCTTTTGTACTTTCGAGTTCCTTGCTCTAAGGAAATGAGACCCATTTCCCGTTCTCCTTTACATTTTTTTTCTTGGATTATACGGATCTCTTGGAAAGTTATATGGCATCCTTAGAAATGTAGGCTCAGCCTTTCAATATCCTGATTGGTGCAGCAGCTGCTAAAAAAACACAACCTTCTACAATCCTGAAACCTGCTTCTGTGCTCTCCATCCCCAGCCTCTAAAGTGACATATTCTCATTCCCCCACCTCAGGGGTGGACTGAGAGTGATCTGGGCCCCCATGCAATAAGGATCATGCCTCCCTTCCCAACCTTCCACCTGACAGATTAGTGGTTCTGCTTCTATTGTAATATTTCTGAAGCTCATTTTCTTTTCTCCCTTCAGTTCCTTTAGACTGGAAGATGGCGAATGTTATGCTGATCTTCAAGAAAGGTTTGAGGGGAGATCCAGGAAACTACAGAATGGTGAGTCTGAATCAGTACTGGGAAAGAGTCGCTGCTAAAGGACCGCATCATTGATCACCTTGACGGACATGGGCTGATGAGGACCAGTCAGCATGGTTTTAGCAAAAGTAGATCATGTTTGCTGCACTTCTTTGAAGGAGTAAACAGACAGATAGACAAAGGCGATCCGGTCGACATTGTATAGCTGGATTTTCAGAAGGTGTTTGACAAGGTTCCACATGAATGACTACTTCGGAAAATTGCAAGCCATGGAATCAAGGGTGAAATACTCATGTGGATTAAAAACTGGCTAGAGCATAGGAAACAGAGAGTGGGGGTAAATGGGCAATACTCAGACTGGAAGAGCATCACCAGTGGGGTGCCGCAGGGCTCGGTGATTGGACCAGTGCTCTTCAACATCTTTATAAATGATCTGGACATTGGTACGACAAGTGAGGTGATTAAATTTACGGACGATATGAAGTTATTCAGAGTAATGAAGACACAGGGGGATTGCGAAGATCTGCAATGTGATATAATTAGGTTTGAGGAATGGGCTTCAATATGGCAGATGAGGTTCAACGTGGATAAGTGTAAAGTGATGCATGTAGATAACAAAAATCTCATGCACGAATACAGGATGTCCAGGGCGGTACTTGGAGAAACCTTCCAGGAAAGATACTTGGGAGTTCTGATCGACAAGTCAATAAAGCCGTCCACGCAATGTGCGGCGGCGGCAAACAGGGTGAACAGAATGCTAAGAATGATAAAGAAGGGGATCACGAACAGATCGGAGAAGGTTATCATGCTGCTCTACTGGGCCATGGTGCGCCCTCACCTAGAGTATTGCATCCAGCACTGGTCGCCATACATGAAAAAGGACACAGTACTACTTGAAAGGGTCCAGAGAAGAGCGACTAAGATGGTTAAGGGGTTGGAGGAGTTAGCGGAGTTGCCGTACAGCAAAAGATTAGAGACACTAGGCCTCTTCTCCCTCGAACAGAGGAGATTGAGAGGGGACATGATTGAAACATTCAAGGTACTGAAGGGAATAGACTTAGTAGATAAGGACAGGTTGTTCACCCTCTCCAAGCTAGGGAGAACGAGAGGGCGCTCTCTAAAATTGAAAGGGGATAGATTCCTTACAAACATAAGGAAGTTCTTCGCCCAGAGAGTGGTAGAAAACTGGAACACTCTTCTGGAGTCTGTCATAGGGGAAAACACCGTCCAGGGATTCAAGACAAAGTTAGAAAAGTTCCTGCTGAACCAGAACGTATGCAGGTAGGGCTAGTCTCAGTTATAGCACTGGTCTTTTACCAGAGGGCCGCCGCGTGAGCGGACTGCTGTCACAATGGACCACTGGTCTGACCCAGCAGCGGCAATTCTTATGTACTTGATATATTGCAAACATATTGAAAGTCTAAGTGGGTTACAATGTTGAAACAGGTGTGTTTCTGGTGCCATTTGTTTAGGCGCTGGTAAGCGCTTTGAAATTTTAAACTTTGTTTAAAATGACATTTCACTCTTAGGCACCTAAGTCAAGGCGCCGCTTATAAAATTTCCCCCTCATTGCTAATATTCAGCAGTTGTCTTGCGCTGAATATTAGCTTTTAGGTGGCTACTTGTTATTTAGATAGCCAGGAGACATTCCAGGTGGGCTAAATAGTTCTGAATATTGGGCAGTTTGATTACTAAGCAGTTTATTATGAAAGATGAAAAATCAGACAATGGGGTTCGTAATTAAAATATACAGACAGGGGAGTGTTTGGCACGGTGGTTAAAGCTATAACCTCAGCACCCTAGTGTTGTGGGTTCAAACCACACTGCTCCTTGTGACCCTGGGCAAGACACTCAATCCCCCCATTGCCCCAGGTACATTAGATAGATTGTAAACCCACCAGGACAAACAAAGAAATTGAGAAATGATATTCATGAGAATAAATTCATGTAAATCTTTCAGAGCTCCCTTGGGAGAACAGTATAGAAAATTGAATAAAATAATAAATTTTTAAAAACCTGTCTAAGTCAGCACTTGGACATCCTAATCAACAAGACATCCAAGTGCTGCTAATCAAAACCCTTTGTCTAATGAGACAATTCTCCCATTGTACATCCAGAACATTGTACGTCCAGGGCATGTTGGTAGGAGTGTTTTGGGCAATGTATGGGGAGGCTCTGGGCAGGTTAGACTTAGACATCCTGAAGGGATAATTAAATGTTTTGGCAGACATCCTGGATGGAACTTATACGTGTTGAGTTAGACATGTTTTAAAAAGGTATAAGTGTTAAAAAGGTACCTAAAATGACCAGATAGCCACTGCATAGATAAAGACACACACACACACACACTTCTCCAGTACTCACTGACCCCTTCACACTCCACAAAGATCAGAATACAAAAGTACATACCTGTCTCCAGAACAGCAGTACCTGGTATAGGAAAGTTTAGTAGATCTACCTACAGGTGTCTTAAGTAGCCTAGTGGGTGTGCTAGTGAGCCACAGAGAGGAATAACAAGTCCCTTAAGCCACTTTAACCACCCAAAACCTACTGTACTGTCATATAGGTGGCACATGCAGCCATAAGGGCTATTAGGGTGGTATACAGTGTCACACCCACGCTCTCTGAGAACACCTTGAGCCGTCGGGTAGTGACATGAAGCTTGTTACTGGCATGGTCCCTTTAGAATTAGGGTCACCTTTCAAGTTGGTAGTCGCTGGCAAATGCCCCACTAAGCTTATTCTCCAAGGATTTTGAAAAAAATCACACTTTGTCAGAATGGCCTTGGTGAAAACATAAGCTTTTATTCGGCCACCGGCCGTGGAATTACTGTGCCGCTCCAGGTTTTCCTGGTAGCATGAACATCATACAAAAACAACCGAAAAAGTTCATTTCATTCCTGGTCACCAAGCAAGCAGCTCTGGACTTGATTGGTAAAACACATACAGTCCTTAATATGCCATGAGGCTAGGCAGTGAAACAGTTAACACAAATAACTTTCTCCTGTAGCTTTGACAGAAGAGGCATTCCTGTTCGTGACTGAGGAATATGTTGTGCTGTCCTGCAGTGCAGTCACTCTCTCTAGCTGGGTTGAACTTTCTCCCTAGTCCCGAGCAGGCTTCTCCCTGAGAGGGTTAATTTCCTTCTTCCTACCAGGCAGGCAGACTAATTGAATTAGTTAGTTGCTAAGGCACTATCTTAACAGCTGGGCACTTCCACGAGTGTGGAAGTCAGGAAATTCTGGGCTTTAAACTAGCCAGCATGGCGTTTGGTTCAGCTGAGACCATAACCTGAAGAGGAGGTTACTGTATCCTTTATCAATTTCAGCAAACCAACAGGTGAAATTGCAGTACAGGATTATTTCCCTAGTAACTCCCACAGTCATTAGTTCAAAGAGCCAACAGAGAAATACAGCCAAAACAAAGCTCTGTTCACAGACCTTTTCAGGATATTCAGCTCTCCATTTCCTCTGGCCAGCTTTCCTGTATAGCCCCACTTTCCTCCAACACCATGGGTTCTGGGGGAAGGAATTCAGTGGCCAAATTACCAGCCTGTTCCTCAGTCATTTCCCAGTCAGTGCTGAGGAACTGCTCAGCCCCGTCCTGCCTCTGCTCTACTGCCAAGCCTCGTTCTGCTCCTCCTCCTCCTTCCCCCCTCTGCTCTCTAAGGAGCCTGGCTTTAAGCTGAGGGGAAGAACCACTCCCCCTTGGCTTTGGATGGGGGAAGGGAATTCCTTCCTCAGCCCATGCCGTTTCTCTGAGGGGAAACTGCCTATGAGCTTTCTGCCTTACAGGCAATGGCCAATAGCAAGGCAGCTTCTTCCTGCCTGGCTGTGGGACTGCTTCAGGTAAGTCTAAGCCTTCCTGCTCTATTTCCATTTCATTGTCACTCACCAGGTAGTCAGCTGGTTTATTGTCCTGGGCACTGACCTGGTCATCCCTTCTGCACTGGGGTTTATATACTTTCCTTAATTTCCCTGTGGCAAACCTTGGGAAAGACGTCCGTTTGTCACAACAGGTAGATACTGAAGATTTTGAGGGAGTTTTGAAGGGCTCACCATACATTAAAAAGGGGTTCTGGTGAAATATGTACCTGGCTCCCTTTATGTGAATTTCACAGCAGTGCCCATTGAGATGCTGGCCCCTCCCACATCCAAATGGGCTTGATTTGGACGGTTTTGTATTTGAAAATGGTCAAAAAAATGTAAACACGCTAAGGGCCAATACATCTAAATAGGTCATTAAAAAAAAAAAAAGTTGGACGTCTAGCGCAGGGGTAGGGAACTCCGGTCCTCGAGAGCCATATTCCAGTTGGGTTTTCAGGATTTTCCCAATGAATATGCAGGAGAACTATTTGCATGCACTGCTTTCAATGCATATTCATTGGGGAAATCCTGAAAACCCGACTGGAATACGGCTCTCGAGGACTGGAGTTCCCTATTCCTGGTCTAGCGGTTTCAAAAATGGATGTTTCCCCGCCCCGATACGTCCAAAGTCAGACTTAGACACACTATTGAAAATGCCCCTCTACATGTTTAATTTATGGAATTTTGATTTAGAAGATACCCTTCATTAAAAAAAAATGTTGTTCCATTGAAAAATATTAAACTATCAAGAAAAATTAACATCTTGGTTTTCTTTTAAACTGGTTTTGAAAAGAATAATATTGAGATGAACATGACAGATGAAGTTATCTTCTGTCATGAAAAAAGAGAAGCTGAGCTGACCCTGTGCTCAAGATATAAATCTTTTATTAATAAAGTTAGAAAATGTTTTCCATCTAGAAAATTCATGTCTCTATGAATTGCTCATGAGAATTGTACTTTACAGTGAAATATTTATCTACCATATCTAAGGTTGAGAAGATTTGTCCTTCTTTAAATTCACAACAAATTGCCCCACAAAAAGCAGTAACTATGTGTATCATCCAAATGAAGTCTTGAAACTTATAGAGAGAGTTTAAAGTGTGCTCATAAAAAATGAATGACCACAGGTATGATGTAAAACCTAATCGATCTCTCTGTGTATTTTAAATTCAGGCTGTTTAAGAGATTTGGAGATTGTTCTAAAAATTTGGTGAAATTAATTAACATTACAGTACTCCCCCCAAATCTGCGGGGGTTCCATTCCAGGAACACCCACGGATTTAAAAAAACTGTGAATGCGGTTTAGGAGCTGATCGAAGGCAGGAGAGGCAGGAAAGGGCAGCTGGGGCACCAGTGGGTGCTGAAAATCATTTTTCAGTATTTTCCGAATGCCTTTTCCTGATACTAAATTAGGCTACACCAATCAGGAGCTGATTTGGCATGCCAGATATCATGTCAAAGCAGCTATTTAAAAGGGACTGATGATTTTGCCAACAACCTGCCTACCCTATCTCCATTCCAATCATTGCTCTGGACCAGAGGACCCTTCCTTGAAAAAGACCTTTGACCCAAGTTTCTTAACCAGAGAGCCCCAGACAAAACCCCAATTTCCTGATTTCCCACCTGAAAAACTGCTGGTATATCCCTAGTATCCAGTGTGTGTGTGTGTGTGTGTGGGGGGGGGGAACAGGAGTGATCCCCATTCACTCCTGTCCTTTGAACATCCACATTTGAAATGGCATTGTTTAACTGTTAGAGGGAGTCTCAGAGTATTACTGCCAGGGAAAAAACTTCCAAATAAGGGCACAACATGAAATTTATCACACAAGTTACCTGTAATATGTAGGCTTTACAAGTGACTTGCTCGATAAATTTCACAGTCAAATAATTTGATATTTTACTGCTGCCTAGTATCTTTGACCCTAAATGATACAATTTTTCTTTGTCATGTAATAACAATCCAGTGACTACAATATTACTTATCTTTAAGTCGATGTTAAGCCTGTGGAACAAAGATAAGTGATATTGTAGTCACTGTTTTCAGTTTAACGGAGTAGTGCACCAATAAGATAAATAAGTAAAAAAGTAAAAATTAATAATGTTCAGAAAAAGTTTTTGAACTATAAAGGTGTAGAACTGAAAGTTGTAAAGAGCGAAAAGAGTGAAAAGAAGTTTGCACTATTTATGGTAAAATAAGCTATTAGAAAACAGGTTTTTGGCCCATGACTGGAACAAGGAGCATTAAAAATACACAGATCAATTCAGTCTATGAATACATGACTGCGTGGGCTCCATTTCTGAGGCCTTTTCCTGTACACAGAAGAAATAAGACGTATTGATACTTGCCTGATGTACTCTACTAGATAAGTGGTATAACTTTTTATATTTTGATTTTAATCGTAATGGGGACATAAGTTGCCATTCTAAAATAAGCCAGTCCGCAAGATGCTCCATGAGTTCAAGAAGGATCCAGTACATACCCTGACGCATACTAAAAGCTTGATGGTATCTATGGATTGATTTTTAAGCACTGCCAGTCAAGAAATTAAGGGGTCTTTTACTAAGGCGCGCTAGCCGATTTAGTGCATGTTAAATCCCTAACTTTGGAGTCGGGCTAAATTTTGAAATTTGAAAAAGAAGCAAGGCAACTGGTTGTCCTTCTAAATTCAAAATAACTTATGAATCCCAGATAAATAACTTACTGGTAGTTAAATTGCAATTCAATTAAGAGCTATTACGGTAGGTATGGAATAAGGAATGTTGTAGGGTTATAGCTTAATCAATACGGTACTTCTTCCACAATTAGATTACTGTAATTCCAAACAATGTGCAACATCTTTGAAACTACAAAGAAAACTCCAACTTTTGCAGAATACTGCAGCTAGGCTTATTTTTTGGTTTGGGCAAATTCAAGAGAGTTACTCTTTTGTTGGCATCTTTCATGGTCTAAATTCTGAAGGAGTTACTAGGATTTTAAATATTTAAAAAGTCTACCATAGGTAAAATTAAAAAAACAAATCTCAGTTTTCCATTACTGAAAGGAGTTTGAAATGTAAGAGGTAGACAGAAATATATTTTTCCTTTTAAAGGGCCAGGGTTTAGAACAGCCTCCCAAGACAAATTAGAGAATTATCTTCCTACTCTTTATTTCAAAAAATTCTTAAAATATATTTGTTTTCAAAATCAGTGTTTTAATTAATATTTTAATTGACAGCAGTTTGATTATTGTATTTTGTACTTCCCAATGTTGCTGAGGTTTTCTTTTTTTGTAATCCATTTAAAATTTCCAAGGAAATAAGTGGATTTATAAGACTATAGGTAATAAGGTATAGTATATTATCTCTGACCACCTAACCTCCAATATTCAGTGGCACTAAACCAGGAAGTATCACTGAATATTGCCTATGACCAACCATGTTAAAAATGGAAAGATCATGGCTGTATAGGGAGCAATGTTGGGGAGGAGCCAACAGTTATGCAGGTGCAGATAAATGACCACATCGAATCATATAAAAATCTGTCCTAACTTCGGTTGATTATAGCTGTGGGGGCCCCGGCATTGAATATCAGCCAGACCAGCAAAACAATAAAATTTGTGAATATCCCTCCAATCCCCTTTCCACCTCTCGATGAAGCTCATAGGTCCCCCTCTCAATCACTCAAAGTGGTCCATACTTCATAGCCCATTTTTGCATACCCCCAATGGGTTCACACTCATAAGAACATAAGAACATAAGAAATGCCTTCTCCGGATCAGACCTAGGTCCATCTAGTCCGGCGATCCGCACACGCGGAGGCCCATTTAGGTACTCTCCCATTCATAACCCCCATTGGTTCCCCAAGGAGATAAGGTAGGCTATCCTGACAGTCCTGTGGGGGATGGGCTTGGGTAAAAGGAGTGGATCTGTGTGGGGTGGGGGTTGTGAGAAGGGGTAATGGGTCATGTCTTTTCTATCAAGACAATGTAGTTATTCCCTGGCTCTCTACATTTTTTCCCTCTATGTAGCGTATATAATGTCTAATTATATGTACTGTACTAGTTTTTAAGCCCGTTACATTAACGGGTGCTAGAATAGATGTGTCTGTCTGTCTGTCTTTCTTTCTGTCTCTCTCCTTGGCTGCTGTCTGTCTTTCTTTCTTTCTTTCTCTCTCTCTCTCCTTGGCCACTGTCTTTCTTTCTTTCTTTCTTTCTTTCTTTCTTTCTTTCTGTCTCTATTCTTGGTCGCCTTCTGTCTTTCTTTCTCTATCTCTCCTTGGCCACTGTCTGTCTGTTTTTCTTTCTTTCTTTCTGTCTCTCTCTCTCACTCTCCTTGGCCACTGTCTGTCTGTCTGTCTTTCTTTCTTTCTCTCTCTCCTTGGCAGCTTTCTGTCTTTCTTTCTATCTGTGTCTCTCTCTGTCACTGCCTAACTTTTCCATCTTAGCATCAATGTGTGTGTCAATCTGTGTATATTCAGTCGGGACCTATTGCTTTACACTACCCAAACTGTGGTCTTCTTCCCAGTTCTTGTCTTCACCATTCTCATTCTGCTGGGCTGCAAATTCGTCATTCACTGGGGCAGAAACATCTGCACAGGGCTCCTTCCTCTCTGTCTCATTCGTAGCTTCCTCTCCTATTAGCTTCTCAACGTTCTTCTCAGCTTTGTCCTTCTCAGTCATGCTGTTTTTGTTTGTTTTCTGAAGTGGCCCCCTCAGCATGGGCTTTGTTTTCCTTCTGATTTGGTTTCCTTGCTGACTCGGACTGCTGCTTTTTCACGTCATCATCAGTGTTGCTGTCACTATCACTGTCCTGCCCTTTTTCCATCTGTTCTCCGGAACTGCCACACGTGCCATAAACTGCCATAGGCTCCACCACTGTACGCATCGCAGAAGCAGCATTGAGAGAAAAGCTCTGCACCGCGCTACCGCTGGCTTTGCCGTCTTCTGTCCACTGCGGCTCGCCCTCCCTTCTCCTGTTTCCGCTAGGGTTGGCCGCAGTGGATAGAAGACGCCGAAGCCAGTTGTAGCGCGGTGCAGCGCTTTTCTCTCAATGCTGCTTCTGCGATGCGTACAGCGGTGGAGCCTGTGACAGTTTATGGCACGTGTGGCAGTTCCGGAGAACAGATGGAAAAAGGACAGGACAGTGATAGTGACAGCAACACTGGTGATGACGTGAAGAAGCAGCAGTCCGAGTCAGCAAGGAAACCAAATCAGAAGGGAAACAGCGGTGCAGCGCTTTTCTCTCCATTTAAACGCGGGTGAGCCGGCGAAAAGGAGGAGGTGGTGGTTTTGGCAGTGAGTGAGGGCGGGAGGGGGTAGTCGCCAGCTGTGCTGTGCTTTCCCGATCTGGCCGCCGCATACGCACTCTGGCCACGGACCTACGGATCAGGGATTACAGATCACGCAGGTCTGAGTGCGCTTGCGCGACTAGCGTTTTATTATATAGGATAATTTTAGCCTTTCTTTGTAAGCTATTTATGTTACCACTTTTTTAAATTGTACACCACTCAGTTATGTAATGAGCGGTATATCAAGACTAAACTTAGAATCTTGGAGGCCTATAGACTTTGTAGAGGGCTGGGAGGTTTGGAGGGAAATTTCCACTTTCTTATTTAGACCTTGGCTGAATGCTGTACTGGACCTGCATAAGATCTGTTGATGACAGCCATCTCAGTTAGGCCCAGCTATTCACTGCCAATGCCTGGTTATGGCTCAGCATAGAATATCTGGGCCTAATTCTACCTACAGTTGTCAGCATTAAAAATATTGGCTGGAATGTAATTACAATTATTACACTTATAAAGAACTCAACTACAACTTGACTTGTTAAAGCTTTGAAGGATTTGGTGGACGGAACACTAGTCAATATGCCAGTGCTTCACTTAGGGACAATTACATATGTCAAATGTTAAAGAGAACAATTGTTTGGTAATAATGAAACCTAGTTTAGATACTAATTAATTAAATAATTATTGACTAATTTCCAACCTTCCTTTTTAGGTAATGTAAATGAGCAAGATAACTTCACAATGTTTTAGATGATAAAATTTTGGTTGTGGTCTATGTTTGATGTCTTGCATCGAGATCTTGATATACCGTATACTTGAATATAAGTTGATCCGAATATAAGCCGAGTCCCCCATTTCCCTCCCCCAAAAGGAGGAAAAATGGTTGTCTCAAATATAAGAAGGGGGCTTAATATTCAAGTGCCATGCTCTGCCAGGATCTGCACCCAGTGTCCCCTTCCTCACGCCTTCCCCTTCCAGGCTCTGAACGCAGCACCCCTCCCTGCCAGGCTCTGCACCCAGCCATCTTCCCTTCCTTACCAGGCTCTGTACCCAGACCCTCTCACTCCCTGCCAGGCTCTGCACCCAGCCCTCTTCGCTCCCTGCCCTAGGCTCTGTACCTAGTCCCCCCTCACTCCTTGCCAGGCTCTATACCCAGCACCCCTCACTCCCTTCTAGGCTCTGCACCCAGCCCTCTTTCCTCCCTGCCCTACCAGGCTTTGTATGCAGCCCCCCTCACTCCATGCCAGGCTTTGTATCCTGCTTCACCTTCCTACCTCTAGTGATCTAGTGGTAGTCCGGGACAGGAGGCATGCCTCTTGTCTCCTGTCCCATCTGACTAACTTTTTTTTAATACCCCCCGGTGCACGCTAACCTGCCATTTTTAATCTCTGGTGGTCCAGCGGTGTACAGGGCAGGAGCGATCTTTTTATGCCCTGCCCCGTGCTGAGCCTCTCCGTCCCCATTCCCTTTTGGTGGCCAGCAGTGTAACCGACAGGGCTGAGCTCTTCCTGCTTCCTGCTCGGCCCCACTCATCTCACGAGAACTGGTGGTGGCCATTCAGAGAGCAGCGCGGGGCCAAGCAGGGAGCAGGAAGCAGGAAGAACTTGGCCCTGTCATGTGCGCTGCTGGCCGCCAAAAGAGAACGGGGAAGGAGAGGCTCAGCATGGGGCTGGCCACAGAAAGATTGCTCCTGCCCCATACACTGCTGGACCACCAGGGATTAAAAATGGCAGGTAAGCGCATACCGGGGTGGGGTTGGGGGTAAAAAAAGTTAGTCAGCTGGGACGGGAGACAGGAGACATACCTCCTGTCCTGGCCTACCATATCGTCTGGGAGGGGGTCGGGTTGATGACCCGAATATAGGACGAGACCCCCATTTTTGGGCCATTTTTTTGGCCCCTAAATCTCATCCTATATTCAAGTATATATGGTAACATCTTTCTTGTAATGTTATTTGACACATCATCTCTTTTGAACATCTCAGACCATGCTATTTTACTTAATAGTATCAACCGTAAAAACAATGACCAGAACTGGATGGTATTCACCCCAGAGTGCTGAAAGAGCTCAGACATGAAAATTGCTAATACTTTACCTACCATTCAAAGTGGCTACTGTAGCCATTTATGCACAAGATTTTAGAGGTGATCCAGGAAACTAGAGATCAATGAGCTTGATTTCAGTACCAGGCAAAGTGATTGAAACTATGCCACAACACAAAATTGATGACCGGGTTATCAAGATTCCCGCAGTGAATATGCATGTGATTGATTGCGTGTACTGCTTCCATTGTATGCAAATAAATCTCATACACATTCATTGTGGAAATCTTGGAAACTCGAGTTGTGGCCCTTGAGGACTGTGGTTGCCCACTCCTGTTCTAGATAGACATAGCATAATAGGAATGAGCATAGATTCAGGAAAAGACAATCTTGACTCACTAATTAAAAAAAAAAACACACACCCTATTTTGAAGGTATAAACAAACAAGTAAACAATGGCTTTCCTTTCATACACAAATGCTTATTACAAATGTTCTTCGACAAAGTTGCTGCATTTATGTTTGGTCCCAAGTGGATTTCTACCACTCGTGCTATCTGTACCCGAGCATTGGATCTGTTGTTTTGTATTTAATCACAGACGAATGCTAGGAGGTTCTTCTTTACCCAACGTATGGTGGACACCCGGAATGCGCTTCCAGAGGGCTTAATAGGGCAAAGTACGGTACTGGAGTTCAAAAAAGGATTGGACAATTTCCTGCTGGAAAAGGGGATAGAGAGGTATAGATAGAGGATTACTGCACAGGTCCTGGACCTGTTGGGCCGCCGCATGAGCGGACTGCTGGGCACGATAGACCTCAGGTCTGACCCAGCGGAGGCATTGCTTATGTTCTTATGCTTATGTTCTTAAGCACACATCTGCCATCTGCTGGGCAGGCTTCCATAAGCTGAAACACGGACCGTGTCGGGTCTGCAATCAATATTTGAGTCAAAGACTGTTTTATTGACTTTAAAAAAAAAAATCTTTATTCATTTTAAAGCCAAAAATAAGTGCAACCTATTCTACAGAGATTTTATACTTTAACATCACTTAAATTCTATCAAATAATATTTATGACAAATACATATATCATCCCCCCCTTTATACATATCCAACAATTGCACTCTAATTAAAAGTATCTCCCCACCCACCCTGGGCGTGTGTTTTATTGACTTTTAATAAATATCTATCTTTTAACAAATATTCATCTATTTGTGTGTCTCCGTTTGGACGATGGGACAAAAGTACGATCGACAAAGGCGCGACAACATTACAGAGCAGACAATTGAGCGCAAGACTCCAGTGCGCTGCTCTAAAAGTTTATTTTAAAGAGCTCCAAGAGGGTGTGTGGGGGGAAACCCCCCCCACACTTTACTTAATTGTGTTTGCACTGCCATTGGGGGGGGGGTGTAACCCTCCCATTATACATAAAACTTAACTTTTCCTTTAAAAAATAGGGAAAAAGTTACGTTTCCTCTATAATAGGGGGTTCCAACCCCCCAAACTCCCCCCCCCATGGTAGCGCGAACAGTATTAAGTAAACTGGGGGGGGGGGTTCCCCCACCACACCCCCTCTCGGAGCTTTTTAAAATAAACTTTTAGGGCGGCGCTCTGGAGTCTTACGCTCAATTGTCTGCTCTGTAATGGCGTGCCTTTGTCTCGCACGCTTATGACTGTGAACCCTGTGGTTGATGTGTACAGTTCCATTCCCCACTTCTTCATTATGTGTTCTTTCATACTGCCAGCTTCACTGGGAATCCATATGCTTCATTGTTGCAGTATCAGTTTTATTTCAGGTGTGAAAGCGGCGGAGAAGTAATGAGCCATAATATGAATCTCATATTATGGCTCATTACTTCTCCGCCGCTTTCACACCTGAAATAAGTTGATACCTACAGACTACTGTGCACACCCAAAGCTTTAGTAAGAAAGCTATTTCTTTTGCCCTGTTTTCTCCCTTCTTTAGTTTTCTCCTTCATGTAATTTTATGTGATTCCTCTTCCCTTTTTTCTCTATTGCTTCTGCAGTTTTCTTGAACTTTCCTATATTTGCCTATTGTCTCTCTCTTTTCCTCTTTTAATTATGTAAACCATATAGATTCAATGATTTAACTGGTATATGAAATAAAATGAACATGGAAAATACAGTTTTATTACTAACAGACCCGAAGCCCACAGAGATTTAAAGGGCTTCAGGGCTGTTGTCGCACGGCTTTGTTAAAGAGGCCTTAGGTGTCTGCAGTTACACATGCCTTGTAAGCATTTACACATGCCACAGCTTAACTATTCTCCGAGTGAAAAAAATATTTCCTCCTATTGGTTTTAAATACTCTGTAACTTTGAGTATCCCCTAGTTTTTATAAATCTTGATGCAGTAAACCACTCAGGATTTTATAGACTTATATCATATCTCTCTTCAGCCTTCTCTTTTCCAAGCTGAAGAGCCCTAACCTCTTTAGTCTTTCCTCATATGAGAGGAGTTCCATCCAGGGCCGGATTTAGATGAAAAGAGGCCCTAGGCTATTCCACTTATGAGGCCCTTTCACCTCCCATTTTTAAGTTTGTAAATTACATGAGAGATAATAATCATTACTGTGATATATATCAATATGTTAAATGAAACATGTTGTTATTGGTACTAACCTTTATAAAAAATGTGACACGGATAATAAAAAAAAAAAAAAAGTCGAGAACACTTATTTGGACATTTAATCTCAGCACCATATATAGTACTTGTAACAATAACTAATCAAACAAAACACACAACATTGCCCCTTCCTATGTCCATAGTGCCCCCAGTGCGTCCTTCCTCACCTCACCCCCCCCTCCGATGCCAGCCTGCCTGTTTCCCATCCCCCTTCCACTGAAACCCCCCACCCCACTCCCGATGCCAGTCTGGGCCGCCCTGTCATGACGGATCCACGTTTTGCCTCTCTCCCCGCGGCGCTAGGCTTTGCCCAGCTGTTTCCGGACTGACGTCTTTCCCGCCCCGATCCTCCTCCCAGGGCGAGAAAAAGAAAGGGAGAAGCCGAGTCGGCGCCCCGTTGCGGCCGGAGCCGGTTCCGATCCCGAAGTGTAGAATTTCTCCTTATTTTCGGTTCAGTGTTTTAGTGTTCACTCTTTTTAGAATAGTGTAATTTTAATTTTGCTAACAGTTTGAATGTAGGCCCCTCTTGATCTTGAGGCCCTAGGCTGAAGCCTAGTTAGCCTATAGGAAAATCCGGCCCTGGTTCCATCCCCTTTATCATCTTGGCCACTCTTCTTTGAGCCATTTCTAGTGCCGATATATCTTTTTTGAGATAAGGAGACCAGAACGGAACCTAATACTCATGGTGAGGTCGCACCATAGAGCAATACAGAGGCATTATAACATTCTTAGTTTTGTTTACCATCCCTTTTCTAATAATTCCAAGCATGTTATTTGCTTTCTTGGGTGCCACCGCACATTGGGCGGAAGGTTTCAGCATATTGTCCACAATGACACCCAGATCTTTTCTTGAGCACTAACCCCTTAAGATAGACCTTAGCATCCGGTAACTATGCTTTGGATTATTCTTTCCACATTAAATTTCATCTACTATTTGGATGCCCAGTCTTCCAATGTCCTAAGGTCTTCCTGCAGTTTTTCACAGTCCGCATGTTTTTTTAACAACTTTGAACAGTTTAGTGTCATCTGCAAATTTAATCACCTCACTCATAGTTCCAATTTCCAGATCATTTATTAATAAGTTACATAACACCATTCCATCACAGATCCCTGCGGCAGGAGGGATGCTCACTCCCTTAAGAAAAATGACCATTTAACCCTATCCTTTGTTTTCTGTTTGGGTGTGTAGGATGCAGCAGTAGCAGAGGACTGGGGATCTCCAGTGCAGTGCAGTTTTGTAAGAAGGTGGGTCCTAAACAATAGACCAAGCAGGTAGGTGTGACTTCAATCTAGGTCAGGCTTATCTGCAGCAGGATCTGGGTCATGGGAACCTGAGATGGAGAGTTACTTGGCAAGGAGAAAGAAGGCAGATCTTGAGGTTATGTTTGGTAGAAAACATTCTTTCTGCTGCGGATCTTGGTGACCAGAAGCAGGAGGCGGAGTCGAGTTTAACAAAGATGATGGTTGGAGAGTTGGGGCTATACTGATATCAAAAAGCCACAAAATGAGGTGGGATGGAGCCAAAGAGAATGCCGTAGCCTCCAGGTGAGTCAGGATGAGTGGCTTCGACTGAAAGGAGGACATTTTTTTTTCTTCTTTTTCTATTGCACATAGTGGGAGGAAGGACTTTGGGAGCTACAGCCTGCTCATCCAGAAAGTCTTTTAAGGCATTCAGAACAACATAAAAATGAGCAATACGTTTTAGATTTATTGTGACACTTTTGAGTTCATTAAACATAGAAGCATGATGGCAGATAAAGGCCAAATGGCCCATCTAGTCTGCCCATCTGCAGTAACCATTATCTCTTTCTCTCTCCGAGAGATCCCACGTGCCTATCCCCAGCCCTTTTGAATTCAGACATAGTCTCTATCTCCACCACCTCTTCTGGGAGACTGTTCCATGCATCTACCACCCTTTCTGTAAAAAAGTATTTACTTAGATTACACCAGAGCCTATCACCTCATAACTTCATCCTATGACCTCTCATTGCAGAGTTTACTTTCAAATTAAAGAGACTCGACTCAAGTGCATTTATATTTCTTAGGTATTTAAATGTCTCTATCATATTCCCCTCTCCCGCTTTTTCTCCAAAGTATACAGATTGAGATCTTTAAGTCTGTCCCCATAAGCCTTATGATGAAGACCATATACCATTTTAGTAGCCTTCTTCTGGACCAACTCCATCCTTTTTATATCTTTTTGAAGGTGTGGCCTCCAGAGTTTTACACAATATTCTAAATTAAGTCTCACCAAAGTCTTATACAGTGACATCAATACCTCCTTTTTCCTACTAGCCATATCTCTCCCTATGCAACCTAGCATCCTTCTAGCTTTCGCTGTCACCTTTTCACCTGTTTGGCCACCTTAAGATCATCACATACAATCACACCCAAGTCCCACTCTTCTGTCGTACACATAAGCTCTTCACTCCCTAATCTGTACCGTTTCCTCAATTTTTTGCAGCCCAAATGCATGACCTTGCATTTCTTAGCATTAAATTGTAGCTGCCAAATTTCATACCATTCTTCAAGCTTTGCCAGGTCTTTCTTCATGTTATTCACACCATCTGGCGTGTCTACTCTATTGCAGATTTTGGTATCATCCACAAAGAGGCAAATCTTACCCGACAATCCTTCAGCAATACCGTTTATAAAAATGCTAAAAATAACAGGCCCAAGAACAGAACCTTGAGGCACACCACTGGTAACATCCCTTTCCTCAGAACAATCTACATTGATCACTATCCTCTGTCACCTTCTACTCAACCAGTTCTTGACCCAGCCTGTCACTTTGAGACCCATCCCAAGGGCAAGGGTTCTGCTGCACGAGGGATAGGAGGGAGGGAGGCAAGGATAGAAGCTGGGTAAGGGTTCTGCTGCACAGGGGGATGGGAGGGATGGAGGGATAGAAAGATATTCATGGTCTGGCCCCTCAGTCCAATTTATGAACCTATTGTGGCCCAAGAGTCTAAAAGTTAGCACACCCCTGGACAGATGTAACAATGAGTGACTGGAAAAATAACCCTCTTCAGGACTGAATTTGACAAATGGTCAACACGTGCAAATAATTGTTGTTATGTTGTAATGTGTGGTGTGTGTATTGGAAGGTTTTGTTTATATTGAATGTGCTTTTGTAATAAGGCTCATGTGGGGGTGTAATGTAATGTAAGTTGTATGTTTATAAAAATAATGTGAGAAGTGTAAAGAGATTAATAATATTATGATTAAAAGTAGATTTTACAATTGAATTGCTTTAGTAAAATAGCTTGTATAGTGTGTGGTAAAGTAAATAATTTTGAAGCTATTATTCAGTTTGTTAGTAATCTCAATTAATAGTGGTTAGGTTAACTACTATGCCTATTCATTAGAGATATCTTGAAAATCTAACTAGCTGGGGGGTCCCCCCAAGACAGGTATAAGAACCACTGACATACATGTAAATGCTGGCTTTCGATCAGGAAATTGCAAATAGGGCTCTAAAGGGGAAGGTTGTGAGATAAAATCTCAGTGTTGCTCCTTGTAACCCTGGGCAAGTCACCTAATCCTCCAGTGCCCACTGCTTTGAATGTCAGCTTTGAAATGCCAAAGTTAGTATACAAGTCCCCAGTCCGTTCCCCTTCCCTAAAAGAAGCTGTATAGTCTGCCAGGCTATACTATTTGAACACTTACTGACTGATATTCAAAGCAATTTAAGTAGGCAAGATTCCCCTGCTAGTTTAAATTACTCTCAGTGGGATGGCTGCTGATATTCCGTGGAGCGTAACCAGGCAGTGCCACTGAATTTTAGCCCTGACTGGCCATTTTTGAAGTGGGCAGGAGAGAGGCATTCTGGAGGCGGAGTTAGGGAGGAGTTATTTGAGAGCCAGTAATATTAAGTGCTAGTAATATTCAATGCCATGGGGACCAAATAGAACTGCATAAACAGTAGCCATAACTTTGGTTGCTTAGCTGTGTCAGTGCTGGCATATAAGCTAGTACCCACATACCTGCTAGGTAGAGGTGGAAGATATGCTTTCCTCCCAGAAGAGTGAGGGGCGGGTGTCTGGGAGGGGTAACTGATGTTGGGAGGGGGATGATGTCATTAGTGGGGTTCAAGATGGGGAGACTGATGAAGAGCTTCACAGATCTAATTGTGCAGGTACCAGTCCGTATTCAGTTGGAATCCCTATAAGTTCAAGTGGGCAGCAGCAATTTGGTCAGACCTAGTGCTTCAATGCTGGTGCCCAGCTGTGGTATATCCGTGGAGTATCAGGCCTGAGTTAGCCGGCAGTGGTCAGCAAATGATGGATACCACCAGCTAAATATTCACTGGTTAGTTTCAAGGACTTTTTCATTTTATTGTGCTGGCAGCCTGCTGAAAGGTTGTGTTTCCATTGGAATTTCTAGTCATTTGCAGACAGATCTAGCTCCTAATTAAAGTTTCCTCTTCACCCTTTTGCAATAAAGTATTTTTTGTGCTTATCTCATACTTTCATAAAATCTGTTACCATTTTAGTTTCCAACACTTTCTCTGGTAAGATATTCCAAGCATCCACTATTTTTTCTTTGATAATATTGGGTTGATATTCAAAAGAAGTTACTTATGTTCTCCAGCAGTTCTAATTTACACTGAACAAAATAATCCCTAATAATGGCCCTCTTTTACTAAGCCATGGTAGATGTTTCTACCGTGACCTGGGGCACTAAATGCTCTGACGCTCATAGTGCGCTTTGAAGCATTTAGCGCCCTAGACCACGGTAAAAACCTCTACTGCGGCTTAATAAAAGAGGTCCTATATTTTGTGTTTTTGACTTTTAATATTGTTATATTGTCAATGCATTAAAAAACCTACAGTATGTTACATACTCAAAATGTGTTTGTAATATTGAGGGGTTTTTTTCCGATTTGATTATGATGTGTGCTTTATTGGAACCTGCTTTCCACTAGTTTAAAATTAATTCATAAACTAATGAGAAATTACTTTGCATTTAGATAGTGTTGTTCAAACTAATAGGGGCATAGGGAGCTCAACGAATTCAGAAATATGAATGCAAACACCTCTGGGGGGCTGGCTTTGCAGCTTCTCTGAATCAAAAGAGAAAGAACAATATTACCTTTGCTGGCTGAAATTTGGTGAGATGATAATATGAAGAGGTAAAGCAAAGTGTCCAACGTCACACAAAAGACCAGTATATTGATTTCCAGCTTCTAGTCCTAGATTGATCAGGTGTAAATATAGACAACTGTTTGGTTTTCATTGCAGGCTTTGCCTTTTTATATATTTGTTCTAGGTCTCTAAGATTAACATACTGGCAAGAAGAACAGAGAAGCTCAGGAAATGTCTTGTGACATTTTACACACACATCTGTCAAGTAAAAGGTTATGATTTCTACTCCTTCATCAGTAAACATATTCAAATGAGCATCAGTGTATTGCTGCCCAATGTAAAATATTTGGAAATTATTTGACAGGTTTTCTTGATAGATCAAGAAGGTTAGGTGCTTCTCTAACTGAAAAATCAAGCATTGCAATTTTAAAGTGGATTGATTGACATAAGGCCATTGGAATGTTATAAACACCTCTGATCTATGGTATTTAGAGACCTATACTGTCAGAAGTGCATTTAGGTCACCAAAACACAGGGTTTATCGAGCTCTTAATGCAAAACCTAATAATTTAAAAATGGATGAAAAAAAGTTACGTTTAGCTACCATGCTATTTTGTATAAATGATGTTCAACTTATGTACAAAATTTGTGCTTTCTTTATGTAAAAGTATGGGCTCCTTTTACTAAGCTGCGTTAGGGCATTAATGCGCAGAATAGCGCACGCTAAATTGCCATGTGCGCTAGACGCTAATGCCAGCATTGAGCTGGCATTAGTTCTAGCTGTGTAGCGCGGGTTTAGCATGCGCTAAGAAGCTGTGTGCGCTAAAACTGCTAACGCGGCTTCGTAAAAGGAGCCCTTAAATTATAAGAACATAAGAACTGCCATCTCCAGAACAGACCCTGGGTCCATCAAGTCCGGTGATCCGCTCACGCGGAGGCCCAGCCAGGTGTAACCTGGTGAAAACTTAGTCACCCGTATCCCTCTATGCGCCTTTCGAGGAGATGTGTATCTAACTTGACCTTAAATCCTAGAATGGTGGTTTCCACAGCAATCTCTACTGAGAGAGCGTTCCAGGTGTCCACCACTCGCTGTGTGAAGCAGAACTTTCTGCCATTTGTCCTGGGCTTGTCCCCCCTCAGCTTCAGTCCATGACCTCTTGTCCTAGTCACATTTGACATCGTAAATAACTTTTTGTTCTGCTCTATCTTATCGATTCATTTTATTATTTTAAAAGTCTCAATCAGATCCCCTCTCAGTCTCCTCTTCTCAAGGGAGAACAGTCCCAGTTTTCTAAGTTGTTCTTCGTAGCTCAAGTTCTCCATACCTTTTACCAGCTTCGTTGCTCGCCTCTGCACCCTCTCGAGCAGTTTCATATTCTTCTTTAGATAGGGAGACCAGTGATGGACACAGTATTTCAAGTGTGGTCTGACCATTGCTCTATAAAGAGGCATTATGACCCTCTCCGATCTACCCGTGATTCCCTTCTTTATCATGCCCAACATTCTATTTGCTTTCTTTGCCGCCGCCGCACATTGTGCTGATGGTTTCAGGGTCCTATCTATCAGTACCCCCAGGTCTTCAAATGCTGTACCCGTACTCCATGTTCTTTCTGCCCAAATGTATTACCTTGCACTTTTCCACATTAAACTTCATCTGCCATTTCTCTGCCCATCTCTCTAATTGGCTCAAGTCTCTCTGTAGTTCCTCGCTGTCCTTTTGTGATCTGATTGTCCGACATAGCCTGGTATCGTCTGCAAACTTGATGATTTCACTCTGGGCCACACCGCTAGTCATTTTCTCCCAGCCTGAGAGCTTCCCATTTATGCCTACCCTCTGCATTCTGTTTTCCAGCCATTTGCCTATCCACCTTAGTATGTCTCCCTCTATTACGTGGCTTTGTAATTTTCTGAGAAGTCTTTCGTTTGGAACTTTGTCGAACGCTTTCTGGAAGTCCAGGTATATTATGTTCTCTGGTTCCCCGTTATCGATTTGTTTGTTTACTGTTTCAAAGAATTGTAGTAAATTTGTCAAGCATGACTTCCCTTTCCTGAAGCCATGTTGACTGGCTCTCATCAGGTCGTGTGTATCCAAGTGCCAGACTATGCTATCTTTAATCAGTGCCTCAACCATCTTTCCGGGGACAGACGTAAGACTCACCGGTCTGTAGTTGTCCGGTTCTCCTCTTGATCCTTTTTTGAAAATTGGGGTGATGTTCGCTATCTTCCAGTCGTCCAGTATCTATTCTTTCCTACGCTAAAAGGCGTCATCTATATAAAAGCTCTTGAGCCTTTAGCTATTGCTATTAGAAGCAATCAAGATATCAAAGGTATATCTGTAAAAGATTCTTCCTTTAAACTTTCCATATACGCAGATGACATAATTTCTGTAGATTCAATACCAAACTTGTTAGATTGCATCAATGAGTTCTCAAAAATCTCAGGCTATAAAATTAACCGGAGTAAATCATCACTCTTGCCCTTAACTCCAAAGATATTAAAAACATCATATCTCTCAATTTTCCTTTAAATGGGAACCTGAAAAGATTAAGGGCTCCTTTTACAAAGCCGCATTAGCGGTTTAACACACGTAATAGTGTGTGCTAATTTGCTGGCCGCGCTAGCCACTACCGCCTCCTCTTGAGCAGGCGTTAGTTGTTTTGCTAGCACGGGGGTTAGTGCACGCTACAAATGTGCGTGCGATAAAGCCGCTAATGCGGCTTCGTAAAAGGAGCCCTAAGTATTTAGGAATAAGGTACAGTTCAACAGCAGATAAAACTATGATCTTGAATTCTAATTTTATTATAGAATTAATGACATCTACTCTGGAATCCTGGTCTCCCCTTTTTCTTTTTTGGTGGGGTAGAGTTGAGGCCATTAAAATGGTTTTAGCCCCAAAAATTAATGACATTTTTAGTATGGTACCATTTTCATTTTCACCTTTCCTATATAAAAAAGTTGACAGCCTTATTAGTAAGTTTCTTTGGAGATCAAAACCGCCACGAATTGCAAGTCATAAGTTAAAATTACTTAAATTAAGAGGAGGCCTAAATCTACCAGTCTTTAAGAGATACCATTTATCTTTCAGATTGGCCCAGGGTTTTACGTGGTTCCAGGACTTTGATAACTGGAACACTCCTAAATGGCTATTTTTTTTAAAAAAATCTTAATATCTCCAATCCCTATATGTTTGCTACCATTTATGGACAAATATCCTTTTAAGGCCACTTTAAGATTACTTAAAGCCACTGCCATTAGCATTTCTACATTCCATAGAGCTATTAATGAAGAACTATTTGAGAGGAGGCATGTTCCTCTATGGTTCAACAGTTTTACTGATATCCAAATTCCGGCTGAATTATGAAAAATATGTCAATCAAAAGATATTTGGACTCTCTCACATCTTACCAGCAATGGGGGACTAATTTCTATAGATGAACTTGAACATATTCTAGATTATCACAGTATAGATACCAATGTATGACAAAGGATCTTGGTTCCACTTAAGTCTTTATTATCTAAGTATAAGGACTCTAGTCTAACTAATTTCTCAAAGACTATAGGCCCTTTATTATCAGGAAACAAAAGAGCATCAAAACTATATAAAATCTTAAGAGAGTGTGAGGGAGAAAAAGATATTCCCTTCGATAATATGGGGGCAACAGATCTAAATGAAAATCCAAGAGTAATAGATTGGAAATCCTTCTGGGCATTCTCAGCTAGACCTACTATGTTGGCATCCATATGCCAGTCTACATTTTTCATTATGCATAAAGCTTACTGGACCCCTGCTAAAATGGCTAAAGTGTTACATGCGACTTCAGAGCTCTGTTGGTCATGCCAACAACAACCAGGGACTCTAATACACCTCTTATATGAATGCCCTAACTTACAAGTTTACTGGTCAGACATCTGATCCAAAATCTGCTCAATTTTAAACATGAATATTAATGAGTTGCCCATGCCATATAAATCAATCATATTGCATTCCTCTAATCCAGATATATCAATACTACCGTTATATAAAAAAATATTTGATTTCATGATTGCTTTAGCTATCCAATTGGAAAGACAACTCTAGGCTTAATGTTTATGAATGGTGGAATCACCTTTGTGTCATCAGAAAGTTTGAGGAAATAATAATATTCAAACAAAATAACATAGCCAGATTCACAAAAATTTGGACCCTTCTTGATGAATATGTAAGGACTCATGTAAATCCTAATTAACTTTACTTTGTATATTAACTATACTATATTTTGCATATTACTATGTATATTTTGGTATCTGCAGCTTATTGTTTTGTTTTATTCTTATACTTTTGTATTTGTAAAATTTCAATTAAATTTCAATTTAAAAAAAAAAAAGGTGTCATCTATACTGGAAAACTAAGGAAGTCTCTTCTTTTCACAATTACTGAGCTTTGGAATAATTTTCCTGTCCTGTTGCATGATCTGGGCTCTCTTCAATTATTTTGTAAACATCTGAAAACTTGGCTTTTATCAAAATTGTGATCTTTTGCTTCCTTCTATATTATCCCTATCCCTATTGTAGTTTTTCTTTAATTTTCTGTAAACCGTGTCGAGCTCTATTCTTATAGAGAAGATGCGGTATATAAGCTTAAGGTTTAGTTTAGATCTCTATCATATTTCCCCTCTCCCGCCTTTCCTCCAAAGTATACAGATTGAGATCTTTAAGTCTGTCCCCATACACCTTATGACAAAGACCACACACCATTTTAGTAGCCTTCCTCTGGACCGCCTCCATCCTTTTTATATCTTTTTGAAGGTGCGGCCTCCAGAATTGTACACAATGTACACATGTGTGTTAGCTATTTTAGAAACATGCAGGTCTATGCTTTCTGATCCTGTTACACAGCCCATTATCCTTGGGGCTTGTATCACTTTTGGGGAGGACAAGAAACACTATAGGATCAAGGACGCAACCTTCCCTAATCCTTAAGTGGAGTGCTACATGAAACAACCACTTTTCTGAGAACTATACATCCCAAGGAGCAGGTGTCGATCCTGAAGTCTATCTTTTTGGACACAGACATGCATTTCCCTTCCAAAATGGGGAATGTATGTTTATTTTTTTTGGTCGTGAATATGCCGCGCTGAATACCCAGTGTTAATTTTACCCATGAAAGTCAGTGTTTATAAAAATGCCAACCGGCATAGGTTGAACATTGACCAGGTTATTGTTAAATGCTGTTTTATCTACTATCACATGCTTTAACAACTAATTTTTAATTCCAAATAAAAGCAATTTTGTAACTATCATTTAGATCTCAACAGTGCTTTTTCCATTTGTGGTTGATGCTTCCCTTGAATGATTTTGATGAATCAGGCAAGAGTGGTTAGTATTTTGTCCATCCTCATCTCAGATAAGTGATGGCTCTGAGATAAAACCACCCATGACCGTAGCATCTGGTACTCAGTAGGATTATCACAGGGCTCAGGAAGAGAAATATGTTACATTTTCTATTCCTTCTAACTCTTATGTCTGTCCCAGCAACATAGCAAGTGTAAGACACTGTTGCCATTTAGTATGTAATTGCTTCTGCCACATCCTTAACTGCAAGCATTTGCCTGGTCTATCAAATCTGTCATCCCTTCTAAATCTACTTAGAAAACCTTGACCTTCTTCTGTAGCTCAGTCTGGGTTAGCTCAGTCTGTGAGTTTAGCATGGAGCCCTTATATATCCTTTACTGCAGTGTTTCTCAACTCGGTCCTGGAGTACCCCCTTGCCAGTCAGGTTTTTGGGATATCCACATTGAGTTTGCATAAACTTAATTGCATACATTGCCTCCATTATATGCAAGTTTTTTTTCATGCATTTTAATTGTGGATATCTTGAAAACCTGACTGGCAAGGGGGTAATCCAGGACTGAGTTGAGAAACACTGCTCTACTGTGCACGTCAGTTCTATGCATTAACCATTTATAATTTTATTTGCCTTCTCCAGGATTTTTGCATAAACTCTGGTCTGTTCCAACTGCCTTGAGATCTCCTCTATGGTCTATACCTGCTTTTGTTTAAGGTCCTGAACCTGAATCATATGGAGTTGTCTTTCCCTTGAAAGAGCAGTCTGTAGCTGAGAGGCCTCTATCTTCTTTTCAGCCCTGACTCCCTGTTCTTCAGTTATTTTCTCTTTTACCATTTTTAAGAGGCTGTCACTCACCTTTTTCTGTTTCTGGGCCTGTTCTGTTTTTAACTTCCTGCCATTTCAATTCAGTAATCTGTTTCCTTTTGAGTAGGATTACCAGATTTTACATATGTAAAATCCAGACACCTAGATCCGCCCCAGGCCCACGCTCTGTTACACCCATGCCATACACCAGCCCCACCCATGGCCCTGTCCCCTTCAGCCTGCTTGTCTCGGTTAGGGGGGCATCTGCGCATACGCAGATGGCCCTCCCGACGCAATTTGCTTTTCAAAACCCGGACAAAATGCCAGGTTTTGAAAAGCCACCCAGATGCCTGAACATGCACTCTACAAAGAGGACATGCCCAGGCAAATCTGGACATCTGATAGTTAGTTATGAGAGACTCCTGCGGTAATATCCCCATAAACTTCAGCTGTATCTCTTTCTACTCAAGGTGCTCCACAGCCATGACCAATGCATGAATCCAAACCTTATTGTCTCCTAAAGCTTCCTGTAGCCTTTTTAAATTGTCCCTTTCCTGAGGCTACCTGTTTTGAGAGCATTAAACTCCTGCTCCAACTGGGTTATTGTCCCCTCTAAGTTTTGCCTGAAAGCTACTTCTTCTTTTAGGACTTTGCTCCTCCTCTGAGCACTTCATATCACGGTCTTTCTCTGTGGACCACTCTCTCAGGTCACTATCACTAAAATTACTTTCCTTTTCATTAACAGGCCTGCTCCTGAAGTGCCTTATGGAGCTACGACTAAGAACATAAGAAGTTGCCTCCGCTGGGTCAGACCAGAGGTCCATCGCGCCCAGCAGCCCGCACCCGCCCGCGGTCTATGACCTGTCAGGTGTTCCTTGACTTAGCCCTATAATCCCCCTTTTTCTTCTATCTATACTCTTCCTATCTCTACTTTTATCTGTACTCCTCAATCCCTCTATCTCTACTTTTATCTGTACCCCTCAATCCCCCTATCATTCAGGAATTTATCCAATCCTTCTTTGAATCCCTGTAGCATGCTCTGCCCTATCACAACCTCCGGGAGCGCGTTCCATGTGTCCACCACTCTCTGGGTAAAGAAGAACTTCCTGGCATTGGTTCTAAACTTGTCCCCTTTCAGTTTCTCCGAGTGCCCCCTTGTACTTGTGGTTCCCCGTAGTCTGAAGAATTTCCTATTTCCTATTTCTTTCTTATGGTCCCCACTAGTGATATTATCTTGTACTCCAGGGCTATCATTCTTCAAGTATCAAGTATCAGACTGAAAAACATTATGATTGAAGTAGATGATTTTCCGGCTTACTGGAGGCATTAAGCCCATGAGTAAACTGATAGCAACTGCAAGATACTGAGCAGTGAGTTATGCCACAGAAGCCCCTCTATATTATTTTATTCAACTCAGTATAGGAGTATTTATGTATTTAGGAATGAGTTGACACATTTACAGACAGAGAACATTTTAGTAGCAGTTGTGTTTTCTACCATTCTTTAGAGATTTGTTATTGCATACCTGTTACTATCTTCAACAGACAAACTGTGTGGGCAGACTATATGAGAGGCCAGGCATCCATATAACTTATCACATATGTTAGAGAGATAAATTCTGGTCAGCTTGAGTCTAGTCAGGTATTCTTTCTAGACCAGCTCCTATAAATCAGTCCCGGGTCGAAAGATTCTGCCATAGGCTTATCAGCATCTCCTGAAGACGCATAAAAATGTAGATATATTCTGAACACCTCTCACTGAAATGCATTTTGGAAGCACATCCATCTTGTAAGTGGCAAGTAAGCAGGAAAATGCCAATCTCTGCCTCTCTGGTATTGTTCATCAAGAGAAGACTCAAGATAATGGGATGAATTGGGTTCTTTGTAGACAAGATACTGATTAGAGTTTGAAATTATTTCCTTGAAGCTAAATTATTATTATTTTATCTATTTGTTGTACCACCTGTACCAATCAAGGATCTAAGTGGTTTATATAATAAAACAAATAGATCATAAGAAAGGCAGGAACTCCCAAAATTATTAAAGGAAAGGAACACCACACAACCAGTCACATATGTACCATACAACAAAATAAAAAAAACAAAGCTACACTGTCTGCCCATTGTCTTCAAGATTACCAAAATGTAGGCGCTGGGACGATCCACCTTATGCGCAAATTCTATAATGCCACAAGGTCTTCATTAGGTGAATTTGGTAGAAAACCTTCAACTTTCTACCACTCAATATCTATCAACACTTGTGCATGCTTTTAACTAAAACTTCACCTTTATTGTGGTGAAATCTCCAATTAAAATGACAAAATTTTAAGAATGTTTAATAAACCTTATGCGCAAATTCTATAATGCCACAAGGTCTTCATTAGGTGAATTTGGTAGAATACCTTCAACTTTCTACCACTCAGTATCTATCAACACTTGTGCATGCTTTTAACTAAAACTTCACCTTTATTGTGGTGAAATCTCCAATTAAAATGACAAAATTTTAAGAATGTTTAATAAAATAATCATTGGCAACTTAATATTCTCTTTAAAAATTTCTTGAACTCAGCCTCCCCTTTTCCATATGTAGCAGAATGGACCACTGCAGAATTTTCCAGACCATTTGTGACTCACTGAGCAAAAAGGTACCAAAAGTAGAGTATGTGGCTTATTTATACCATAAATAGAGACATATCAACTGTACAATCCTGCAAAATTTGAGCTTCAGATATGAAGTAATTATGTCTTTAAAAATTTGAAACGTTTATCAAAAAGCAATAATTAACTCCAGAAATCACATACCGGTTTTTAGGCTATATCAAAGTTGAGAGAAA
This sequence comes from Geotrypetes seraphini, assembly GCF_902459505.1. Lineage (NCBI taxonomy): Eukaryota > Metazoa > Chordata > Amphibia > Gymnophiona > Dermophiidae > Geotrypetes > Geotrypetes seraphini. The sequence continues at coordinate 74,142,419 of NC_047089.1, read as the reverse complement.
AAAAATTGCCAAGTCCCATTCTAATGATCATATTGGCCTTCCAAACTGTTATAGTTTGTCATCTCTGTTACTTGTAGCCCCACTTTTGCTATCTTTTCACTCAGCAGGTCATATCACTCGGTCCTTCTCCTTGCCAGGAGTTCCAGGCTGCATGACCCAAGCTCTCGGTCATTTTTATAACCAAAGCTATATTTTTGAAGAGACGTGTTTGGAGCAATGACCACATAATATTGCAAACATATAGATGTTCTTGGGCAATACAAGGTTCTTGGTTTCCAGACAGAACATTCTGGCTTTGTTATTGTAATAGGAGAAACTAAAGTTTGCAAAAATACTTTAGACTGAGAGTTAAAATGGCAATATCTGTGCTTAACTCTCTCCTTTCTCTTTCTGCCAAATATAAACCTGGACTTTGTTCCCATTTTGAGGTTTTTGCTCCTTGTTCTGACTAGAGAATGGGGTAGGGGAAATAAGGATGAAAAGCTGGGGTAACTACTTTCTGAGCTGAGCATATCTATGCAAATTTGGAGTATGACGCTTTCAATTTTAATATAGCATATTGTATGCTTCCCATCTTAGGTCAATGCAATAGAAAAGTAGAATAATAATATAGGATATTTAGATTCTGCTCACATATAACACAAGCTTGGATGGAATGAGCTAAATTCCATTGCATTTTTGAGCTCTCATTTAGCAAATGTCAGAGGTGCGATGTGATCATATAAAATTCATACGCCAGTAGTCACCACAGGATTTGAGACATTTCCTCAATTACAAAAAATTGTAAAAGTTTTTCTGTTAAATAAAAGAGTAATAACTTCTGTTTTTATAAAAAGATGAGACTGGCAAAGCACAGATTTTCCACATCAGTTGTAGGAATTTCATCTTGGTTTAGTAGAGCTGCAGGTTTTGTTCTGGTCCTGTCCTTATAAACAGGATTTTTTTTTTTGGAGGGGGGGGAATATGGGGATTTGTGAAGGGCATTTGACAAGTAGTCTGTCTCCTGGTAACAATACTGAATGCTCTGGATCAATGGTCTCCAACACGTGGCTCTCAGGCTGCATGTGTTTCCCACCAGTGGCGTAGCAAGGGTGAGAGGCGCCCCCTCCCTCACCCCCAGCTCCACCTGCCCTTTCCCTGCCCCTCCTGCTGTGTGTGCACCGCTTCCCTTCTCCCGCACCTCTGTAACATTCCTGGCGCAAGCGGCAACCCCCAAGCTGCTGTCATGCCAGTGTCTGCTCTTCCTCTGATGTCACTAGGTGTGGGTCCAGGAAGTGACATCAGAGGAAGAGCCTATGCTGGCATGACAGCAGTTTTGGGGTTGCTGCTCGCACCAGGAACTTTACAGAGGTACGGGAGAAAGGAAGCAGTGCGTACGCCCAGCAGTGGGGGGTAGGGAGGAGGATGGGTATCTGCGCCCTTGCCAAAATGGCGCTTGGGGGGCGGACTGCTCCCTGCCCCCCCTCCCTGGTCCCCATAGTCCATTTTTTCAGATCTCATATTCAGCAATCCACGTGGCTATTGTTGGTAGAGAAAAGGCGTTGTGCAGCCCTTCTAAGTCACACTGAAGTGCATGCACGCACACCCATGCACACAAAGGTCAGTTGACTCACCTCTCACCGTGCATGTGTGCATATGTGTGTCAATGTGACCACACAGTTGCACTCGACCCAGCAGAGCTTCATGGGGTCTTTTCTCTACCTGCAGTAGCAGCAAAACCTCCTGATGTTGCACCTCTGCTCCAGTTCAGCCCTGAAAATCTAAGCAAAGTGGAATTAAAGGTTGACTGATTGCTGGCAAACATACACCTCCCATTTTAACATTGGTTAGAAAATGAGAGAAAATGTCAGTGGTACTTTGCATTAAGATGGGCTGGCAGGCAGCAATGGAAGGTATTGGGTGTGTCATGTTGTGTGCACCCTCAACTCTTGCACTGACCTGCATGATGCTGCACTGTTAGATGGTGGTGCATGCTTGTAGAGTAAAAATTAGCATGTAAAATTACATCTGTAAGCCTAAAATGTTTTGGTGACTCCCCGATTTTTCTTGTATCTGCTTTGCAACCCTTTATATAGAAAGAGTAGGAGACCACCACTCTGGATGCTTTAAGGCAGAGGTCTCCAACCTTTTACATCTTAATGGCTGCAAAGTGGTAGCAAGAGGGCACCGAGGGCTGAAAACATTCCCCCCCCCCCATGGGTTTCAGGACAATGCTACTTTCTGTTGCTCTTAACCTGTATCAAAACATTCCCTTTTTGGATGAATACTTTTGGCTATCTTGTGATTAAAGTGTTCCAAATCATGTAGAAAACTGCTGGAGGTTAAATAAGAGCCCCTTAAGTGGCTGATGCCACCACTGATTGAATAAGTTGCTGTCAGTATCAGCCCCAGTCGGGCAGGTTCCTGTGGCAGTTTTTTTAAGTTCAAATATTTTATTATATTTTCAATAAACAGCAACCAAAACAATAACAATAAGATCAAGCTTTCATAAGGTAATGCATCTAAATATATATGATCTGAGAGATAAATTCTGAGTTCAGACATTGCATTACAACTGAGAGAAGTAATATGAAAGGAAACTAACATAAAAGTAAATCAATAGTAATGAGAGAGAAAAGAGAAGAAGAGAAAGAGAGAAAAGAATGACTGCTTGGTAAGTTTTCATAGATATGAGACATAGAATATATATCATATAGTAAACACTATCACATCAAGCGGAGCAAAAGTCCAATAATGGTTTCCATATATTTTGTGTTTTGTGAAGTGATCCCTTATGTTCATGGAAGTGTACGTGCAATTTTACAGCTTATTTTCCAGATTAGCACCCATCTCAGCCCTCCAATCCTTCTGCGCTGTGCTGTTGCATCACCGTCGAAGGCATGCCTTTCTCTCCTACTGTCCAGAGCCTCCTGCCCAGAAACAGGAAGTTCTGTCAGAGAAGGCAGTGCACTACAGAGAGAGGTTCTGGGCAGTGGGAGAGGCAGGCATACCTTCGATGTTGGCACAGCAGCACATGTGGAAGATTTGGAGGGCTGAGGTGGATGTGGTACTGGAGGTAAGAGCTGGAGAATGTCAACTGCAGGGGTCCACAATAAAGGAGTGCCGGGCAGGGCACTGGGCCCCCCTGCCCCACCCCACCTGGCCACCTGTTTTCTTCTTTAATTCTTTATTTCCACTTGATTTTTTTTCTTTTATTTTAAAATTCAAAACAAACAAAGATTACCATACCAGTGCCAGTGTACAGTTCTTTTTCTATGCAACCTCCAAACATTTCTAAACAAATCCCTCTCCCCCCTTCCTTCCTAGAGAAAGAGATCTTCAGCCGCAGGGCTTTGGGAAGCCCACCAATTTATATTTTGTATTTGGGTAGGAAGCATGGGGCATGGCGGGAAGAAAATTTAGTGCCCGCCATTTTATTGGACTAATACATTCCTCAATTAGCTTTCAGAGATTAAAACCTTTTTCTTCAGGTCAGTAAACTATACTGCTGTTACAATATCCCTATCCTGATCTGAGGAAGAGAGGTTTGGTCTCTGAATTAGTAAAAAATGTATTAAAATTAGTCCAATAAAAAAGCTATAATAATTCTTTATCCTAAAGCAAAATAAATAAATAAACTTTTGCTAATATACCAGTGCTTAACATTATGATCTCCAGTACATGGACTTGTTGTGCCACTGGGGTTTGCAAGCACCTGAGAAGCTGAAAGCTATGGCGTCAGTAGTGTCACTACCAGCAGGGCCTTCCAAGGTGGAGAGGTTTCAGTGGAGATGTCAGACTAATGATGTACCACCCATCTGGGCAGCAGCAGGTAGGCAGTGTTGGAGGTAGAGGATCATGTTTGATGTGACAACTGCAGCAACATCAAATTTATACTGCGCAGAAGAAAAGCCCGACAATCTACTTATGTATTCTATAATAAAAACTTGATGTTCATCAAGTCGTTAGGACTTGAACATGAGTCAATGGCACCTCAAACACAGCGTTATGATGCCTACCAGTGCTTAATTCAAGTTAAGCACCAGTAGGAGTAAATGGTACCTAATGATTGATTGACAGCCATGATGAATGGTGCCTAGGAGTTAGGTGCTATTTAGAGAATCAGCCCCATAGTAAAAGTTTTTTTTAGGTATATTAAAAACAAGAAGCCAGGAAAAGAGTCAGTTGAACTGTTAGATAACTGAGGGGTAAAAGGGGCACTCAGAAAAGACATGGCCATAGTGGATAGATTAAATTAATTCACTACTTTAGCCTTCACCATGAAAGATGTAGGGGAGAGACCAGTGCCAGAAATTGTATTGAAAGCTAATGAGTCAGAAACTGAAACAAATCTCTGTGACATTGGAAGATTAGATAGATTGTGAGTCCGCCAGGACACGCAGGGAATAATGCTTGAATACCTGAATAAATCCTTGTAAACCATTCTGAGCTCCTCTGGGAGAATGGTATAGAAAATTGAATAAATAAATAAATGTAATGGGGCAATTTGAGAAACGAGTGGTAAATTGCTTAGAGCGGATGGTATAAAATTGAAAAATCAACGTGCAGCTTTATTGCTAGTAATTTGTAATTTATCTTTAAAATCCAGCATAGTACCAGAAGATTGGAGGGTGGCCAATATAACTCCAGTTTGTAAAAAGTGATCTGGGAAATTATAGATCGGTGAGACTGACCTTGGTGTCAGGCAAAATGGTAGAGACTATTATAAAGAACAAAGGGGTCCTTTTACTAAGGCGCGCTAATCGATTTAGCGTGCGCTAAAGATTAGCGTGCACTAAATGCTAAGGCGCCCATAGAATATAATGGGTGCCGTAGTGTTTAATGCGTGCTAATCTTTATAGTGCGCTAAATCAGTTAGTGTGTGCTAAATCGGTTAGTGTGCCTTAGTAAAAGGTCCCCAAAATTACAGAGCATATACTTAAGCATGGATTAATGAGACAAAGTCAACATGGATTTAGTCAAGGGAAATCTTGCATTACAAATGTAATTATTTATACTATTTATCGTTATTTATAGGGATCGGAGCCCTGATGAAACCCAGTATAGGGTGAAACATGTTGGTGATAGATCCCTTTGAATGCACCACCTCAGCTAAGTATTAGCTTTATAACCAGATTATTGGCAAAATAGTTAGAGCTAAGTTCTTTGTTCACAATAGATTATAAGTAACCCGGTGAAGATTCAATGTGTAAACCCAACCACTATTAAAACTACAATGGAGTGGATGGTGGCATTTCTGAGGGTCTGAAGACAAATTTATTCGAGTGGATTGATTGGTGTTGGTTAACAGTTGACCATCCCTTTTGTGTATCAAACTGACATTATCCTCTCAAAGAATATATATATTTGTTATCCTTGTATCAACATATCTTTCTTCCATCAGTAGCATAGCAATGGTGAGAGGCTTCCGAGATGATGACACCCCTCCCCACCCTTATCTCCACCCCCAATCCTGCATGCCGTGTGCGCCCCCTGCTCCTTACCTGCTCCCACCTGCCATGCACGCCCCTCCTTCCCTTCTCTCCCCTTCCTCTAGTTGAAGTTGTTGCTCATGGCAGTCAACAACATGCTCTTTGCAACCTAATTGGCTGTCCCTATGACATCACTTCCTCTGCGTGGCACCCAGAAGTGACATCAGTCGTCACGAAGAATACGTTGTTGACTGCTGTGAACAACAACTTCAATTAGAGATATGGGGAAGGGAAGGAGGGCACGCGCGTGGAGGGAAGGAATGGGAAGAGGCAGGGGACGGAGAAGAGTAGGGGTGCCGGCACCCCCACCAACATGGCACCCAGGGCAGACTGCCCCCCTTGTCCCCTCCCTTACTAAGCCACTGCCCCCCACCAAGGTTCATGGTGATACTTCACATGACACAAAAGAAGAGGGGAAACAAAACCACAAAACTCAAAGGAGCAGAACCAAAGTGGAATTGTTCCAGTCAGAATGGTGCCCAAAAAAGTGTCTTTCAACTCATCTGATAAATCCAAACGCCTTTATTCATCCAAAGTTCTGTAAATTCATACATTGAGTCAATGTATGAATTTACGGAACTTTGGATGAATAAAGGCATTTGGATTTATCAGATGAGTTGAAAGACACTTTTTTTGTGCACCATTCTGATTGGATACTTCACATGAACCATTCCAAGACTCCCTTCTAATTTCTTTACCCCCAACAGAACTTTGAAATTATCATCTTGTATAAAGGAAAATTGTTCAACCCCAACCACTAGTGGTGACAGCTTAGCAAGTCGCCACTTCCCCATTAAGAAATAGTACAGACCAGTTGGGCTGAACATAAGTTTCTACCAAATCATGTATCCCAGACAAAAAATATATCCAGCCCAATTTCAGAGAGATGTGTACCATCCCCTTGATATATTTCCAGAACAGAGATAATTAAATCATGTAACAAAACGAGACCTAGTTTGTGGAGCTTGTGCACCTGGGAATAATAGTGTTACTTTGCTGCAAAGATTTGAATACACTGTTCAAGCTCAGGAACTCTGCAATTCTGCTCTTTTTGCTGTGTGCCGATGATTAATTGGACTATTTACAGATAAATGCTTTTTTCAATTTATAAATTATTTTTCAACCTTTAAACTATAAGTGGGGTTTGAACTATCAGTGGAGTTTTTCTGACCTAGGATGTATTTCCTGCTTCAATATTTAATTTGAGACAGGATAGTCCTTGGGATATTAGTATATTCTATATCCCTGGTGGCACTTTTCTACTTTGTATCTCCATTGTATCTGTTATGTCCGTATATTGGCACCTTTGTATTGATGATTTTTTGTTGTTGTTGTTAATTGTTTTGCTTTTACTATTCAACCTGTGTGTGATTATTACAAAACTAACACATCCAGCATACACACAAATCATGAACTTCTACACCTAATTTCTTTCAAAGTCTCTCAATTGCTTTAATTTGCCAAGCAAAAGTCTCTCAATTGCTATAACCTCCCAAGCACTCTTCTAGATCCATCTAGGAATAATCTGAGACCACATCAGATGGGCTGTAGGAAAATAACTGTGAGACACTCGAAGAGCTCTCTTCATCTGTCTCGTAATTAGTTCAACACCCAAAATAGTACATAAATCATTGCCTTCCAAATGTATCAAAATTACAGCTGGTGAAGAAAAATGATGTGCTTGCAGAAGTAAAGGGAGCAACTGCTCCTAAAACATGTCTCAAATGCCAAGTCATTAAATTCTGACTCCCAAGTGATAAAGAGACAGATGAGGACTCTCAACATGATTCTACAACTCTCTTCCGAGACCAAAATACAGAGGTATAGCCACATAACCACACACAGATCTCAGCAGCTGGAGCTCTAGAAAAGAAGCTGAAGAGGAATTAATAATTGCCAAGATAAGAGTAGCATAAAATCTGTTTTTCTCCTTGGGATCTTGCCAAGAGCTGGTGACTTGGGTTGGCAACTGTTGGGAACAGGATACTGGGCTTGATGGACCTTCATCTGTCCCAGTATGGCAACTCTTATATTCTTATGTACTAGGAATATCCTATACAGTAGCGTAGCGAGTTTGAAAGGTGCCTGGGACAGTGGTACCCCTCTCCTGCCCTCTTTTTTACCCCCACCCACATCTGCTCCTTCCCCACCCTGTCATGTGTGATCCTTCCCTTCCTCTGTACCTCTTTAATGTTCCCAGTTAGAATAGCACCCCAAACCTGTTGCTCACACCAGTGTTGGCTCTTCCTCTGATGTCACTTCCTAGGTGCCATTCCAGGAACTGACATCAGAGGAAGAGATGACACTGGCACGAGCAGCAGGTTGGGGTTGCTGCTCATGCTGGAAATATTGATGAGGTATGGGGGAAGGGAAGGAGTTCACGTGTGGTAGTAGGGGGCAGGGAAGGAGTGGGTGGGGGCGGAGAGGAGGACAGGTGCTGGCATCTGGGGCAGACTGCCTCCTTGCCCCCTTACTATGCCATTGATCCTACAGATACCCCAAGAATTTCCATGAGTGCCAATAAGCAATTGACTTAAAGCAACTGAAGCACCCCTCACCACTGCACATATAGTAGCCCCACTATGAAAGCAATTGACACCATATTTATGTGGGTTCCATCCACAATATTGTATGTAGTGCTTAAAAAATGCAGAAAATTGCGATTTGGTTGAATGGAAGCCACCTTCAAGAGCTAGCCATATTAACACATCCTATGGACACGTTAGAAAAAAGATCTTTGCACGCCATCAAGGGCAGGTAATGAGATCTGGCACCTGATACTACCCTAGTTCCTCTGGGCAATTGGTCTATTTTAGACTAATGGATCTGCAACTGAACCTGCGATTCAGTGACAGTAACATCACCTTTCAACAGACCCACTGACCCACAAGCTCACTAATCCTCAATGCCTCAAAGAAGATCATGGAAAATGTCACTTGAAACAGATAGGCTTCATGTTGAAATGAACACATATTCTGCATAGATATGAATAAATGGAACAATTGGTCATGTAGAATAGGTAACTGGAGGAAATAAGAATCTACTCTGTTCCAAACAAATCAAGCCTTGCTGCAATTTCCAAACTAGAAAAAGAAGAAATTGGATCTGCATGGCCCTGTGGAAAGAAAATGCACATAAGCCAATGAGTCACCACCACTGGCCCAGACCAACTAGAACAGTAAGCAAAAGCAATAAACTCCAAGATTCTCTATAATAGAATAGGTATATCTAATTTCCACCCTGTAGTCACTAAAAATATACAGAATAGTGTCCATCCACTTTCATAAGATCTAGAGATGTTAATAGCCAATGATGTATGCAATAAGTTCTTCAGTACTAATGAAATAGACTCCATAGTCTCACTGGCATCTGAGTTGCCTCTTTGTCTGCTGAAGGTGTCAAAGTTTGAAACCGAGGCCACTGAAATCAAGACAAAGTATAAGCAATTTCATTAGTGACCCTGGGAATATGCTTAGCAGACAATGACATTTTCAAATATGAACAACGAAGCACTATAATTCTCAGAAGTTCACACATCAAAGGATAATTAGCTGTTTATTCAGAGTCTTAACCGCTGCCATGTTATTTGATCTCCAAATAATTGTTCTGTTAGCTAATCAGTCCCCCTAGAGAACCAAAGTCCATGCACCCTGCTAACATTTACATGGGTATGCATGGAAAGGCACAAAGACAAGCCAAGAGGATGCACAGTGTTTGATCTGCTTGAATATTACCTTTTTTCCATTTTATGATGCCTTACAAAAAGAAGGGGAAGGTGAGATTTCCCCCTCTAATGCCTCATCAACCCCATTGACACAGCAAAAACTTGACCCTTTTGTGGTCTAAAACCAGACACTTTGGAAATTTTATCCCGACTGGACTGAAATTGCAGGAAGTCTCTTTCTGATCAAAGGCCACTGCTGCTGACCTTATAGAGCTGACTTTCACTTTTGCTCCAGAGACTCTAGCAGCTGACAGTTTGTTTCCACAAGAAGACACATTTCAATTTTTTATTTTTCTTCAAGTACAATACCAATAAGGCCAATAATATAATTGATATTATTTTATTTGATAAGTTTAAGACACATACTCCTGAGGCAGGCCATAAAGGCTGAAACACGTATGTGTTGAGTCTTAAATGACACAATAAAAAATTGAGCATGGAGATATGCTAGATGGAAGATGGGGAGAGTCAGATGGGAGATGCTGGATGGAAACAAGGATAAACCTGAGAGAGAGAGAGGGGCGGATGGAAGTGGGAAGAGAGAGAGAAGGACCTGATGGATGGACGGCGGTAGAGGATAGAGTTAGTGTGTGTGTGTGTGTGTGTGTGTGGAGGGGGGGGGGGAGGTACAGGCAGTGCCAGGGATGGGACAAGACCTTAGATCTTTCTAAAAACTTAAGACATTTTCAAGTGGAAGATCAGGTTTTGTACCTCCTCTGTGAGCTATCTATTCTTTGCTTAAATTTAAGCTTTGCTTTGACAATTAATGTCTAGGTCAGTGCTTCTCAACCCAGTCCTTGGGGAACACCCAGTCAGTTGCATTTTTAGGATATTCATAATAAGTATACATGAGATAGAATTACATACCAAGGAGGCAGCGCATGCAAATCTATCTTATTTATATTCATTGTGGATATTCTGAAAACTTGACTGGTTGGGTGTGTCTCAAGGACTGGATTGAAAAGCACTGGGCTAGGTTACAGTCTGATTTGTGATGTAAGACATTATTATTATTTTTTCTTTCCTTATTTGGGATTGGATATTGGTGTTTTGCTTGGAGACTTTATGGGCATGGTAGAAACCTCTTTCGCCGGTAGAAACCTCTACTCATGGTAGAAACCTCTTTCGCCGGTAGAAACCTCTACTCATGGTAGAAACCTCTACCGCCGTTGAGTAAAACCCAGCATTAAAAAAAAAAAATAACCCTTATAAATGGTGCCACTAAATGACTAGATCGGCAGTGCTTAGCCAAGTTCTGCATGGAACTCAACATTTTTAAATTGGCTTGGTAATTGACTATGCCATTAAAAACTAATTTTAAAAACCCCCAAATAATTATGAATTCCTCACGGAATTCAGAGCAGCACCTACCAATGCCTAAACCAAGGTGCCTACTGGCACTAACGCGTGCCTACATGAAAAGTAGTCAAGGTTTGGGGAAGAAAATAGGCATGGTATGACATAGGCATTGGTAGGTGTCCGTGTTAGATCCTGGTAAATTAGTCCAGGAAAACCCTGGCCTAATATACTAGCACCTAACTTTATGAGGCCTATTGGCACAGTTCTATTAATGATACCAAGTGGTGGATTAATAACTGTGCCAAATAGTGTCTAGGAGTCAGGTGCCTCTAGGCGTCATTTATAGAAACAGGGCCTATGTGTCTACACATCTAAAGTATATGTATAGTACATGTTGCAGTTCCACCTAGAATGCCTATATACAGATACAAAAAAAACCAAAAACAACAAAGTAGGAAGACTCTTGTGTTGTGCCTGCATTTTATGGGTATATAGCCCTATGTAGTTTTTCATAGGCTTGGATTCTGTGTTCTATTTGGCACCATGTTATTCTATTTGTGGTCATTGTGTTGCATATTTGCAATCCCAATTGGTAGTATATAATCACTGTTTAAGCATTTGAACATTGTATTGCATCACTCATAGATATCTTTTAGTACCTACAGCTTCTTGAAATTCCAGACTCCTGAGGCAGGCTGTTTGGCTGAAACACGATTTCTGTTAGGTTACGAGGGGGTGCTGAAAAGTTCTCAGTCCAACCAAGAAGAGAATGACGTGGATATGGTTCAATCAATGATCTGAAACAATGTCAAAACAGAGAATTTTGTTTATGAAAATTGGCACTTAATGAAAAAAGATAACACTTTTCAACTACAGTGGCAAAATAACACTTAGAATTTAGGAAGTAGTTTGGTTGGGCTGAGAACTTTAGATCATCCCCTCATATTGGAATGGTATTTATGAGCCATTGAGCGGTCTCCTGTGTGGCATAATAAAGCTTGTTCATCTGAAACATCTCCAGTGCCTACTAATTTCCCATCTACTCCCTTGTTGATCTTTTTTGTCTGCTTTTCCATGAAGGACCTTTGTTCTTCAGTTTGCTTTTAAAAATGTACAAATACCATACTATGAAACATGTATCTGTATAGTGTGAAACATTTAAAATGTTTCTTTCAGCTGTATATCTGTGTGCAAAATTATTTTAAGGATATGGGTTTCATTTTTCACAGTTTTTTCCACAGGCATGGACTATGTTGGCATGTACAAATAAGATATATAGATATTTGTAGATTCTACATCTTTATATATTACCATTTTTGGAAAAAAAATAGTGGTATCTAGTAATCAATATAGTTAGGCATATGTTTAATTACTTGAAGGTACTCATTTTGGCAATGTTTTACAACCTGCTTTTTCTGTGTGTTTTATTGTTTCAATTATCTTTAGGTAGTTAATTTGGCTTTTTAGAGTAGTATTAGCTCCACAAATCTCGCTGAACTGCTTTCATCATATAAGTCATAACTGATACAAATGCAGCAATTTAAGAAGTGTTATTGTATATTAATCATGTTTTTAATTATGCTACTATTAGACTTCATTGGAAAACCCTATTTCTAACCTAGACAGGATTTTTATTTTTAAAAAAAAAATTCCATATGCTTGGTTAGCTTGATCTCTAAATTAAGAAGAATGTCCCATGCTTTAGAAGCACTGTTTTCATTAATATTTACTAGCTTGTTGTTGGAATTCTTCACAGTTACTGAATATTTTTCTTAGCACTGTATGTTTTGGGAGTCTAAAGGAACATTGTTTGATGTTTCTGTTCTTAGGATATTCTCACTTATTAAGAAAAAGGCAATCGGCGACATTTAATTAAGGCTAATGCAATGCTGAAAAAAAAAAAAACACCTTAAATGTTAAGATATAAGCTTGGTGTTAAATAAGGAATTTTTTCACTCTTCATTCTCTGCCTTTCTCAATGGTTCCTCTTAGGGTTAGGAATGAATAAAATCATCAAAAAAGCTATTCTGCATTTTCAAGGAAATTAGCACTGGGGAAGGATTGTTATGGGATTTGTTGAAGGTTCAGAACAGTTCTAAAGTGTTAGAAGTTTCTTTTCTGAGGGATGAGAGGAAAAGTGCTTTATCAGAGATGAAATAGTCCAAAACATTGTAGGCTTAGAATTCACCTAGCACTAGGTCTTTTTAATTATATATGATTTGAGTGCATGCCATCAAAACAATAAAATAAATTTCCACTAGAACCCTCTACTGCATATACTAAAGGGCTTATCATGGCACAGAGTCCACACAGCACAATACAGGCCCGTTGTATGATTACATTATGAAAATAGAAACATGATGGCAGATAAAGGCCAATTGGCCTATCCAGTCTGCCCATCCACAGCAATCACTATCTCCATCTTTCTCTAAGAGATCCCATGTGCCTGTCCCACACCTTCTTAAACTCAGGCACAGTCTTTGTCTCCACCACCTATACTCGGAGACTATTCCATGCATCTATCAGTTTGTCAGCAGGATGGAGAAGACAGGGCAATGTTGGACCAGTGCCAAAAGAAGGGGAAAGGCATTCTGGCCAAGGAAGCTCTCTGGACCAGCTAGCTTTTTAAAAAAAAAATGTAGAATGGGGGAGGGGTTTAAAGAAGTTCCAGACTGGAAAGGGGAGATGATGTGAAGAGGAAGAACTTGTGGGGCTCAGAAACAGATGAGATTTAGAAAGATGGTGGGCAATGGTCTTCAGGGAGAGAAAAGAAAAGGAGAGAAATTGGATGTGTGGTGGTTTTTTCCCTCTATTCTATTCAGCAGCAAAGGGGGAGGGAAGAAGAACAACAGAAAAGAGAGGGAGAAATGTTGAACCATGCGGGGTGGAGAGAGAGAGAGAGAGAGAAGAAGAGATGGACCCATGGGACGGCAGGAATGAAGAGAGGTGGGATAAGAAGGTGCTAGAGGATGGGGAGAAAAGGTCAGAGAGATATAGCCTGACAAGAGTGTATATGTTTGTCTAGGGGATTCTGGAGATGGTGAAGCCATGTGGAAGAGGAGAAGAGGTCAATAGGGGGATGACAAGAAGATGAATGAAACAACAATATGAAACACGTGAGTGCAGTGGTAGAAATATGGTAATGGGGAGTAGATAGAAGGAAATAGGAGGCTGGGAAAGGAGTGAAATGGGAAATGGGAGAGCTAGAGCATGAGAAATGGAGATAGAAAGTTGGTAGGTAGCTGAAAAGTAAAAAGGTGAAATTTGAGTGGATGGAGAGGCAGAAAAGAAAAAAAGGGTGGGAAGAGCTAGAAAGAAAAGATCAGTATATCAAAGACAAGTGTAGAGAGGGAATAAAACAAGAAAGGAGAACAGACATATGAACAGCAAACGCTAAAGAGAATTATCAGAAGACACAAGAAAGCAGAAGTGACAAAATGGGACCAACATGATGGAAAAATAAAATGTCCAGACAATAAAGGTAGAAAAAGATTTTTTATTTTAACATTATTAACCAGAATATGTTAGCTTTGGGATATGTTTATCATAGATCTTTATTTTTTGTTCAGTGGTTTAGCAGACAGCTGAAGGGGGAAGGGAGGAGGAGGAAAGATGGGCCCAAAATGGATGAGCATCAAATTTTTTCCCTGCCCTCCCCATGCCCCTTGCACAAATGCAAATATAAATAACTAAGCAGATGGGGAATCCCAAAGCCCTATCAGTTGAAGATCTCTTCCTTCAGTCTATTAGTTAGAGCTCTCCAAACTCTGCAACTGGTGGCAGCTCGGGGACACTCCTACTAGCTGCAGAGCTTGGAGATTTCTGGCTGCCAGACCAGAGGAGGTGGGCTTCAACTGGCAGGTCTTCTGGATCACCACCAGATAGGGAGGTTGCTAATTTTAGGAAATCCCAGGCCCAGGACCCCTGTATGTTCAGTGCAAAACGTGCATATCTTTTTTTTCTATCTTGCTGAGTTTAATTTCTTGGGGGTCCCAGCTCTATATTTGGTAAAGGTCTGTCTTTTGTGTGTGAAGAAGTCATTTAAAGTTGTATTATGTGTGGTAGTAATGGCAAGAGAGGAGATTAGAGGGAGGAGAAGGGATCAAGGATCCCCTCCTTAATTTCTGCCCTGGGCCCAAGCATGTCTAAATCTTCCCTATCCTGTATAAAGAGAGGCATAGTCAGTAGAAGGAAGAAGGTGTTGAGTTTAATTTCTTGGGGGTCCCAGCTCTATATTTGGTAAAGATCTGTCTTTTGTGTGTGAAGAACTCATTTAAAGTTGTATTATGTGTGGTAATAATGGCAAGAGAGGAGATTAGAGGGAGGAGAAGGGATCAAGGATCCCCTCCTTAATTTCTGCTCTGGGCCCCAGCATGTTTAAATCTTCCCTATCCTGTATAAAGAAAGGCGTAGTCAGTAGAAGGAAGAAGGTGTTGATGCCCCTGTACAGGTCATTGGTAAGGCCCCACTTGGAGTATTGTGTTCAATTTTGGCGAAGGACGTAAGAAGACTTGAGGCGGTCCAGAGGAGGGCGACGAAAATGATAGGAGGCTTGCGCCAGAAGATGTATGAGGAGAGACTGGAAGCCCTGAATATGTATACCCTAGAGGAAAGGAGAGACAGGGGAGATATGATTCAGAAGTTCAAATACTTGAAGGGTATTAACGTAGAACAAAATCTTTTTCAGAGAAAGGAAAATGGTAAAACCAGAGGACATAATTTGAGGTTGAGGGGTGGTAGATTCAAAGGCAATGTTAGGAAATTCTACTTTACGGAGAGGGTGGTGGATGCCTGGAATGTGCTCCCAAGAGAGGTGGTGGAGTGTAAAACTGTGACTGAGTTCAAAGAAGCGTGGGATGAACACAAAGGATCTAGAATCAGAAAATAAGATTAAATATTGAACTAAGGCCAGTATTGGGCATACTTGCACGGTCTGTGTCTGTATATGGCCGTTTGGTGGAGGTTGGGCTGGGGAGGGCTTCAATGGCTGGGAGGGTGTAGATGGGCTGGAGTAAGTCTTAACAGAGATTTCGGCAGTTGGAACCCAAGCACAGTACAGGGTAAAGCTTTGGATTCTTGTCCAGAAATAGCTAAGAAGAAAAAATAAAAAAATTTAAATTGAATCAGGTTGGGCAGACTGGATGGACCATTCGGGTCTTTATCTGCCGTCATCTACTATGTTACTATGTTACTATGTTTCCGCTTGTGCCTGTCAGTAAGTAGTTCAGTTTTTGTTTATTTTGTTCATGTGTCAGAATCTGTATGATGCCCTTGGGTTTTCATTTTTTTAAATTGTACCTTGCTTAAAAAATCAGATAAGTGAACAAATTAAATTTTTAATAAACTTGAAACTTGTTTGAAGGGAGGAGAAGGAGAGCTGCAGTGTTTCTGCTCTATTCTTTTCACTGCTAGAACAGGGAGGAGGTAAGTCTACTCCAGGGGTGCCCAAAAGGTCGATCGCAAGGGCAACACAATCAATTGCAGAGCCCATCCTGGGCTCCACAATTAGACTCGTGTTTCCTTTGCGTTCTCTCTGCTTCCCCGACGCCGCAAAAGCCAAGCCCGCGCCGGGCCCACAAGCCTCCCCCATGGTGTGAATTCTGATGTCGGAGAGGAAGTTCCAGGCCAGCCAATCGCTGCCTGGATGGCCCGGAACTTCCTCTCTTGGGGGGGAGGGGGAGGCTTGAGGGCCTGGCGTGGGCCTGGCTTTTGCAGTGCCGGGGAAGCAGGGAGAAATCAGTGGCAGTGGCTTGGGGGTAGGGAGAGAGAAAGAAAGAAAGAAGGGCAGAGAGAAAGAAAGAAAGAGAGCAGAGAGAAAGAAAGGGGGCAGGAAGAAGGACAGAAAGACAGAAAGAAAGGGGGCAGAGAGAGAGAATGAAAGACAGAAAGAAAGAAAGAAAGAAAGAAAGAAAGAAGAGGCAGGGAAAGAAAGAAAGAAAGGTGAGGTGGGGCAGGGAGAGAGGAAGAAAAAGTTGGACTCATGGAGGGACAGAGTTTTGGTTGAGGAATGGAATGAGGTCTGGAGGATAGGAAGCATGCAGGAGAAAAAAAGAAAGAAAGGGGTCAGGGAGAAGGAAAGAAAGACAGAAAGAAAGGGGGGCAGAGAGAGAGAATGAAAGAAAGAAATACAGAAAGAAGGAGGCAGGGAGAAAGAAAGAAAGACAGAAAGAAAGAAGAGGGGGAAGAAAGAAAGAAAGAAAGAAAGAAAGAAAGAAAGAAAGAAAGAAAGAAAGAAAGAAATATATATATATATATATATTAGATGTACACACAAAAGGAAGTGTAACCAGAGACACATAAAAGCACCAGACAACAAAGGTAGAAAAAATGATTTTATTGTCATTTTAGTGATCAATGTGTCCATTTTGAGAATAAACTGCAATAGCAGGTTTTAGCGAAAGGGAGCCCATGAGCGTCGGGAGCAGCATGGGACATTCAGCACAGCTCCCTGTGCTAAAAACCGCTATCGTGGTTTAGTAAATTATAATTATAATTAACATTTTCTCTGCATACAGTGTGCTTTGTGGTTTTTTTTAATTTATTGTTGGTAGATCATTTTGACTTGGTCATTTTAAAAGTAGTTCGTAAGCCAAAAAAGTGTGGGCACCCCTGGTCTACTCCCTCTGCCTTGAGAGAAGGGGGGGGGAGGGGGCTGGTCTGCTGCTACCTAGAGAGACTGCTGGCAGTGGACAGGGGGGAAGGAGATAAGAAAATGAAATTCCTGGGGATTTCAAAGACAAAGAGAATCCCGGAGACAAAAGAGAGTGTTAGAAAAACAGAGGAAGAGAGAGAGAAAGACAGACAGTCTACATAGGACAAGAGGAAGGAAGAAGGAGGTTTAGAGATTATGTTAGTATTGTGAAATAAGGTAGAAACCTTCTGTTTAGGTGTTCATAACATGCAACTCACACACAAATCAATTTCATGAATATTCATTAAGGATTGCTAAACATCTGAGTGGATTGGTGTCTATGGGTTGTCAAGATTGCCTAATCCTGGTTGTAAGAGAAAGAAAAAGCACTAGTATGACTTGTGACCAAACAGCAGGCAGGTAGAAATAGGCTGCCTGGGCCTGCCAAAACTGTCCTTCTCTGCCAATATTTCCTATGTTTTTAATAGAGATTTGAATAAAGTTAGAGTTAGTGCACTTTGAACATGTTCAAGGAGACTGTTCCAAATTTATGGTGTGTGCAGGAAAAATATGCCACGGTCTTGACTAGAAGCAATATGGGCCGGGATATTGGGTGGTTGATTACTAAAATATTTTATGAGCACAAATCCTAGAAGTGTAATGATACCGGCAAAGTGCCTGAAAATATACAGGATCATGAGCTGTGAACAACATAAAATGTCAGAATTAAAATTGCAAATATAACATGTTGAATAATTTGCAACCAGTGGAACCTGTCTGCCTGCGTGTGTTTAGGCTTATGAGCCATACACTTGGCAAATGTATTTGTGTCAGTTAAATAGCATGAATTGCAGAATGTAGATGACTAGAAAAATTGCTGATATCTAAGGGCCTGCTTTTCAGCATCTATGACTGCAGGATAAAATAAATTCTAATATGTTTGTATGCTCAGTGACACTGGCTATTTAAAGGGTGTCAATAAATAAATATATAAGAGTCAAACATGCCACCAGGCATATACATGTTAGGCCAGCTATTTTGTTGCCCTTATTTAAGTGTATGTAGAGATTATAAATAGACCCTTGGATTCTATATACTGTGATACCTAAATTTGGGTGTGAAGCCCAGATAAGCACACATATTTAGTCAATTGGCTACTAACTACCAATTTATTGATGTTAATTGGCATTAAATGCCACTAATGTGAATTTACATGTGTATCTGCTTATGTGCTATTATATGATATTGCAATATTATATAATAGCACATAAGCAGAAACACAAAACAGAAAAAATATCCCAAAATGGCATAAAGTGCTATTTAGACATTTTGTCTGCTAAAATGTCCAACTTGCCATTTTCAAAATACATTTGTAGATGGTTTTCTATTTACTTTATAGTACATAGAAGGGGGGTTGGGGGTTGGGGGGATTGGGGTGGGTTTGTGATTTGGATGTTTTTCTGAAAATACATATTGGAACATTGCAGAAAATGTCCAGGGCAAAACTTAAGACATTTTAGGCTAGACCTGTTTCAATAGTGAATAAGTGACAAGAAGGTGGTCAAACTGACCAGATGGCCATTGGAAGCATGTCATCCCTTACTCCCCCCACTGGTTACTGACCCCTCCCACCCCAAAAAGATGTTAATGAAACAATGTATGACAGCTTCAGGAGCAAGCAGACGATGAGCTAATGGAAGACATTGAGACAATCACACTGCGTGGAGATACAGTGCTGGTGGGAGACTTCAATATGCCCGATGTGAACTGGAACAAACCTTCCGCTACAACCAGCGGCAGCAAGAGGATACTAGCCTCGATGCGAGGAGCATGCCTCAAGCAGATGGTATTGGAACCCACCAGAGATCAGGCAATCCTGGACCTATTGCTCACCAACGGTGACAATGTCACAGAGGTATCGGTGGGAGACACTTTGGCATCCAGCGATCACAACATGGTGTGGTTCCACCTCAAGAAAGGAACCAATAGGTCAAATACGTTGACTAAGGTACTAAATTTTAAAGGAACTAACTTTCAGGGCATGGGGGACTACATCTACAAAGTGCTGCAAATTCAAAGCACAACGGACAATGTAGAGGAACTATGGTCGACTCTGAAATCTACTCTGCTAGAAGCAACCAACATATACATAAAAACCGTGAGCAAACGACGCAGGAACAACAAACCACAGTGGTTCTCCGTGGAGATCTCAGAACTAGTAAAAGAAAAAAAAAAAGCGTTCGTTATCTACAAACAATCACAGCAATCGGAATCTAAAGAAACCTATATGGCTAAATCCAAAAAAGTTAAAACGACAGTCAGAGAGGCTAAACTCCGGATAGAAGAAAACATAACTAGGCAGGTAAAGAAAGGGGAGAAATCCTTTTTTAAATATGCTAGCGACAGGAAGAAGAACACAAGCGGCATTGGACACCTAAAGAAACCTGATGGCAACTTTATAGACTCGGACGCAGACAAAGCAGAAATACTCAATAACTACTTCTGCTCGGTCTTCACCTGCAAAGCGCCAGGATCAGGTTCTCAGCTACAGACAAAAGGGGGGGGGGGGTTTTGAAAGACCCACTCAGGGACATGGAATTTACTGCAAGCGAAGTCTACCATGAGCTATCAAAAATAAAAGTGAACAAATCTATGGGCCTGGACAATCTACACCCTAGAGTACTTCGAGAATTGAGCGATGTCCTGGCAGAGCCATTGGCCATGCTCTTCAATCTTTCCCTGAGCAAGGGAAAAGTACCCCTAGACTGGAAAACTGCCAACGTTATCTCACTCCACAAAAAGGGAGGTAGGTCAGAGGCTGAAAATTATAGACTGGTGAGTCTCACATCAATAGTGAGTAAACTCATGGAAAAATTGATTAAGAACAGATTAGACACGTTCCTGGATGATGAAAGATTAAGAGATCCCCACCAGCATGGCTTTACAAAGGGAAGGTCTTGTCAATCCAATCTGATAAGCTTCTTTGATTGGGTAACAAAAAAACTGGATGAGGGTGAGTCCCTGGACATAGTGTATTTGGACTTTAGTAAGGCTTTTGATAGTGTTCTGCACTGTAGGTTATTAAACAAGATGAACTCGCTAGGACTAGGAGAAACATTGACAGCATGGGTACAAGACTGGCTTAGCGGCAGGCTTCAAAGAGTGGTGGTAAACGGTATCCCCTCAAAAATGTCAAGAGTGACCAGTGGAGTGCCGCAGGGCTTGGTCTTGGGCCTGATGCTATTTAATATCTTTGTAGGGGATCTGACTCAGGGATTTCGAAGCAAAATTACACTATTTGCCAACAACGCTAAACTATGCAACTTTGTGGGCAGGGCATCAGAACTTAACAGCGCAACCAGGCCCAACACTATGGAGCAAGACCTGCTTGTATTGGAAAAATGGTCTAGTACTTGGCAACTAAACTTTAATGCCAAGAAATGTAAAGTAATGCACCTTGGGAGCGGATATCCATGCAAAACATACACCTTGAATGGTGAAAACTTAACAAGAACTACTGCAGAAAGGGACTTGGGAGTTTTCATCCGGGAAGATATGAAAGCTGCTAATCAGGTGGAGAAAGCTTCAGCAAAGGCCAGACAAATGCTCGGTTGCATCAGAAGGAGCTTTATCAGCCAAAAGCCGGAAGTCATACTACCGTTATACAGATCGATGGTGAGACCTCACCTGGAGTACTGTGTCCAATATTGGAGGCCACATTATCAAAAGGATGTGAAGAGAATGGAGTCGATACAGAGAATGGCCACTAGGATGGTCTCAGGATTTAAAGACATCCCATGTGAAGAACGCCTGATCAGACTGCGCTTATATTCTCTCGAGGAGCGCAGAGAAAGGGGGGACACGATAGAAACATTTAAATACATCATGGGTCACATCAAAGTGGAGGAGGAAATCTTTTTTCTAAAAGGGCTCACGGCAACAAGAGGGCATCCACTAAAACTTAAGGGAGGAAGATTTCATGGTGACACCAGGAAATACTTCTTCACCGAACGGGTGATTGATCGATGGAATGATCTTCCCCACCAGGTGGTTGAGGCTAGTAGCGTGCTTAACTTCAAGAGTCAATGGGACAAACAGATGGGAGTACTACAGAGTTATTCTCAAACGATAGATGCTCCAGGAAAGAAGGGTTCTTGAGTAGGCAGGCTAGTTGGGAGGGAGGGTTCTTGAGTGGGCAGACTTGTTGGGACGTCGGCCCTTTTCTGCCGTCATATTCTATGTTTCTATGTTTATGGCTACTCTGGAGTAGCCTAATGATTGGTGTAGTGAAGTGCAGAGAAGGGGACCCACTAACTAGAACACTTGTGATGAAAAGTGTGAACCCTCCAAAATCCATCTAAAACATACTGTAACAACAAATAGGTGGCACTATAGGCATAAGGGCTATTGGGGTGATAAACAGTTGGGTACAGTATGTATTGGGTAAGTTTAGAGGACCCACCATGCAATGTAAGGGGGTTATGATGAGACATGTACCTGTAACCTTTTATGAAAAGTTCACTGCAGTGTCTCCTAGGGTGCCCCACTCCTTTGCTGGGATAACTATGTGGCATGTCTGGTAAAAATGTTTTCTCTCTCTATGTCCCAAATGTTATTTTTCATGTGGTTTTCATTTAGGACTTTTTTTTTCCAAAAATGGTTCAAAGAAATCGATGAACTGAGGACAAACACATCTAGAAAATGGCCATTTTTTTAAAAAGACATTTAAAATTTTTTTAATGTCCAACATTGGATTTAGATGTCATATTGAAAACACCACTCTATATCTAATGACAGATTTCCAACACACCAAGCTGAATAGAAAAATAAAATAAAATCTTATTTTATTGTTAGTCAGGAGAGAAAATATTACCTGATCTTTTCCAGGTATTTAAAAAGAAGGAATGGAAGAGAATATCTGAAGGAACATTCAGTATGGGGAGGACAGTTGGAATTTATTCAGATAACTATGAAGAAAAGTTGGCTTTTTAGGGGCTAAATGTAGCCACTGAGTTCCACAAGGCAGCAAGCTTTTGTCATGGAGAAAAATGGTAGCACTAGAGGCAGGGAAAAGGGAAAGAAGCAGTACATTTGACAATTTTTCATTTTGTGTACTTTGCATCTGTGATATGGCAAACAGTACATTAACCAGGGGACATTACATTAAAAGGGGACAGATTCAGAACCAATGCAAGGAAGTTCTTCTTCACACAGAGGGTGGTGGACACCTGGAATACGCTTCCAGAGGGTGTGGTAGGGTGGGTTTCAAGAAAGGATTAGATGTTTTCCTGAAGGGTATAGATATTAATATGCAGGTCCTGGACCTGATGGGCCGCCGCGTGAGCGGGCTGCTGGGCATGATAGACCTCTGGTCTGACCCAGCAGAAGCACTGCTTATGTTCTTATGTTCTTAACCAAAACCTTTTACTCATGATCAATTCCAATTCAAGTTTTTAAGCTTGCATTTATATATTTATGTATTCAATTTTCTATACTGTTCTTCCAGGGGAGCTCAGAGTGGTTTACGTGAATTTATTCAGGCATTTTCCCTATCTGCCCGGTGGCTTCACAATGTAGCTAATGTTCTGGGGTTCTGCCTAGACCATGCCTCTAATTATGCCTACAAAGTATGCATCTTCTTGAAAAGGCACAAACTTGTATACCGTTTGGTATTTTATAAAAGGCCCTTTACACATGTATGTAGCCACATGTGTAACAAAAAAAAAGATTTAATCCTGTCCCCTCCAAATAATCAATGCCTCCTAAATACTAACCTTTAAGATCTATAACAAGTTGGGGTTTTTAGGTCTATGGGGAGGGGGGGGGTACTGTATATAAGACCATTAAAAAAAACAAACCTCGTGGAATGTAAGGAACACACTCTCCCATAATATCAAATTTTTATTCATTTTCAAAATTACATAAAGTGTAAGTACATATTCAATCAGATAATCAATGCAAATTTCATTTTCATTCTATCTTTGGTTAATTACATAACTTCTTACCCCTCCCTACCACATAACTAATAATTATATAAATACACATCAATACCACAATCCCCACCCTACCCTTTTAAACTGATATATTTAAGGGAAACGTATCCAGTTACTCTGTACAATATCTTGTCAATGGTTTCCACACATCCTGAAACTTCTTAAAATATCCTCTTTGCAATGCAATGAATCTTTCCATTTTATAGATGTATCAAATACCAAACTAGTAAAGGAACCCACTGGCTACTTCAAAATTCTTTTGACATTAGGTGGTGCTCAGATTCCAAGATGGAAATGAAGAGTTCAATATGGGGACCAAACCCCTATGAAAACTCTTATGGTATCTATCATTGCACCGTATGGAAAAGATGTTTCAAAGTGCTCACAATGTGCTCACATCTTTTCCATACGGTGCAATGATAGATACCATAAGAGTTTTCATAGGGGTTTGGTCCCCATATTGAACTCTTCATTTCCATCTTGGAATCTGAGCACCACCTAATGTCAAAAGAATTTTGAAGTAGCCAGTGGGTTCCTTTACTAGTTTGGTATTTGATACGGTTTATTTAGGAACTCTTTTGCTTTTTGAATTTACCCAGTTGTTTATATTGGCATTTTATAGATGTGACATAAAGAATTCCACCAAAAGGTGTAATTCAATCTCCTCCAATCCTTCCAATTGTATGTAATTTGCTGAATGGCAACACCAGTCATTATTAGCAGTAATTTATTATTTGCAGAAATTTGACTTTTTGCTCTCATTTCCATACCAAATATCACAGTATCATAGGATAATGCCACTGGGTTATTTAATAAATTATTAATTTGGTCCCAAATTGATTTCCAAAAATTCATAATATATGGGCAATGAAACAATAAATGATCTAAAGTTCCTACTTCCAAATTACAATGCCAACATCTATTAGACAAAGAACTATCTAATTTTTGTAACCTAACGGGAGTCCATAACGCTCTATGTAACAGAAAGAACCAAGTTTGTCTCATAGATGCTGACACTGTACATTTCATCCTCCAAGACCAAATTCGTGGCCATTGAGATGCAGTAATTTCATGCTTAATCTCAATGCTCCAAATATCTCTTAAACCATTTTTTAATTTCTTTTTATTAAATCCGCCTAACATTTTATACCACTGGGCGGCCTGGTGACCCAAGAAGTCTGTCTGAAAATATAGAAATTCCAAACTGTGATGTTTATTAAGGTTTTTCCAATCAGGGAACCCCGCCTGAATGGCATGCTTCAGTTGCATCCATCTAAAATTTTCTGATTTAAGACCAAATTTGTTTTGCAATTGTGAAAATTCAAGCATGGTACCATTAGAAATAACGTCATCCAATATTCGTATTCCTGCTATCATCCAATGCTTCCAGACTAGTCTCTCCCCGCCAATTTGGATCTTGGAGTTAACCCATATAGACTGTTTTGTAAATTTATGAATTGGAATAGATGTTAAATTGCTTACATATCGCAACGTTTTCCATGTGTCTACTAGTATGATATTATCTTTACTGTAACTAGGCATTTTGATACTGAGTACCTGGCATAAATGCAACGGAGACATGAGTTGCCATTCTACCCATAACCAATCAGGGAGTGTTTCCATGAGTTCTGGGAGGACCCAATACATACCATGGCGCAAAATATAGGCTTGATGATACCTATAGAAATTTGGAAAATTTACCCCTCCCTCTGAAATTGGTCTTTGTAAGGATACCAGAGCCACTCTAGGAGTTTTACCCAGCCAAATAAATTTTAAAAGAATACTATTTTATTTTTTATAAAAGGACCCTTGAAAATAAACCAGCAACATTCCCATCTGATAGCAAATCACAGGTAAAATCATCATTTTAATAGTTTGGACTCTCCCCCACCATGAAAGATGTAAAGGATTCCATTGTTCACACATCTCCGTAACCTTCTGTAATAATGATTTTTCATTTATTTCATTGTTTCGTCCAATGTTTTTTTAATTCAAATACCTAAATACTTTTTTCCCTCCTCCTTCCAAAGAAAGGGAAATGAATCAAACAATCCTTTTGTACAATGAACATTGAGTGGAAGAATTTCTGATTTATTCCAATTTATTTTATATCCTGAAAATTTTCCAAAATTCTCAATTAATTCAAGTAAGCAAGGAATGGTTTTCTCAGGATTTCTCAAATAGAGCAATATATCATCCGCATAAGCTGAGATCTTATATTCCCGATCTTTATGAGAAATACCCTGAATCCCCTCTGTTTGCTGAATGGCTAATAACAAGGGTTCCAAAACAATATTAAAAAGCAAAGGAGATAAGGGACAACCTTGTCTAACCCCCCTTTGCAATTTAAAACCTTCTGAAAAATTATTATTAATATATAATTTAGCAATGGGGGAGCTATACAATGCTTGAACCATTTGTATAAAACCTGAGCCAATACCGAACCACTCCATCGCTTGATACATAAAGGTCCATTCAACACGATCAAAAGCCTTTTCTGCATCAAGTGTTACAGAAAAAACTGGATCTATTAAAGCTTTGGATAAATTCAACATATGTAGTGCAAGCCTAGTGTTGTTAGAAGAATGTCTTTGAGCAATGAATCCTGTTTGGTGCATACCAATAATGAAAGGGAGAGCTTTAGCCAAACGTATAGCCAAAATCTTAGCTAAAATTTTCCCATCAACATTAATTAACGAAATAGGCCTGTAATTTGACACCAGTGTGGGATCTTTATTTGGCTTTGGAAAAACTATAGTTAATGATTCAGCAATGGTACCCATAATACAACCTTTATTAAGTTGAGTCTGATACAAATTTAATAAAAATGGCAACAGGGTAATTTGAAATGATTTATAAAACTCCACAGAATAACCATCTCCACCTGGAGCGGATCCAACTCTAAGGGACTTCAGTGCTGCTTGCAATTCGTTTAATGATATTGGCTTATCTAAACTTTCTTTTACTTGCTCAGGAATTTTCGGTCCCTTAATTAACTTTAAAAATCTCAAACCATCCTTTTCTTTATCTAAATAAGTCTCAGAAGAATATAAGTTTTTATAAAAATTTAAAAATTGTTTTAAAATCATTCCAGTTTGAGAATAAGAATTCCCCCTTTCATCTTTAATCATTACTATCTTTGTTTTCCGTTTTTTTGCTTTTAGATAATTTGCTAACATTCTTCCCGCCTTATTTAAATTTCCATAATACACTGCTTGTTGAGAGAATAAATCTTTTCTAATCAACTTAGAGGAAATTTCATTATATTTCCCTTTCGCTTTCATGAGATCTTGTAATACAGAATGTTCCCATTTCTCAATTAATTTTGACTCTAATATCTTTATTTCCTGTTCCAAATTATAAAATTGTTTTTTAATTTGTTTTTTAAGATATGCCGAAAAAGAAATAATTTGGCCTCTCATAGTTGCCTTAAAAGCATCCCATAATGTTTCTATAGAGATATCTTTCGTATTATTAATTTGAAAATATTCATTTATTTTCACTTGCATTTCCTCAATAAAATTTGGTTCCACCAGCAGTGTATTATCAAATCTCCAGATTGGTCTATTATCCTCCTTATCAATTATCTTTATTTTAATCCACACCCCACCATGATCAGACAAAATAATTGGATCTATGGAGGCTTGTGTTACTTGTTGAACTAATGTACTAGAAACAAATATATAATCAATCCTTGAAAAAGACTTATGAACATGGGAACAAAATGAAAATTCCTGATCATTAAAATGAAAGATTTGACATATATCTTTCAGATCACAGTTTTGTATCAAATTATCTAGCCATAATGATTTCATTACTCTACTAGGTTTTTTATCCATAATAGGATCTACAACAGCATTGAAATCCCCAGCCACAACTAGATTAGAAGCAGCCAGTGGTAATAATATTTGTTGTAAAGATTTAAAATATTCAAATTGATTAGAATTAGGTGCGTATATATTGAAAAGCGCCATGGAAATATTTCCCAGAACCATTTCCACATGCACCCACCATCCCAATGGGTCAGCAGTGATTAGGTTAAAATTTGCATTACATCTTTTATTTACCAGTATTGCAACACCTGCTTTCTTCTTGACAGCTGGGGCATAAAAAACTTGCTTAATCCAACCACCTTTTAGCTTTTGAGACTCTACTGCTGACAGATGAGTCTCTTGAATGAAACATATATCAACACCTTGATCTTTCAAGAATAAAAGTGTTTTCTTCTTCTTAATTGGATGGTTTAAACCGTTGACATTTAGTGAAAGTATTTTAAGTTCCATTTAAATATTTATCACTGTCATAAATCTTTCCCAACATAAATTTCAAATTATTATAATATTCCCTTTTTCCGAACATTTCCCTTAATTTATCATTACACAATTCCCTTCCCTCTCTTAAAATTTTATAAAATCTATTCATAATACACAAAACCCCTCCCCTATTCCCACCCTTATCCCTCCCCCATGCATATTGCGATAACTTGAAGTCATAAGAATAACCCAGCAAACCCACTCTCCTCACCCATAAGCATTTTGTATTACTATTTCTTCTTTTAACCCTTTCAGGACCATAAGGATCGTAGGCCAATTTTTGTGGTTTTGATGACATTTTTATGGTAAAAAGGGCTTGCAGATGCCAAAATATTGATTTTTTTT
Source organism: Geotrypetes seraphini (assembly GCF_902459505.1). Classification (NCBI taxonomy): domain Eukaryota; kingdom Metazoa; phylum Chordata; class Amphibia; order Gymnophiona; family Dermophiidae; genus Geotrypetes; species Geotrypetes seraphini. Next base: position 74,114,643 of record NC_047089.1, on the reverse strand, counting down.
GTGAAATATCATTATTTTTTTAAAAAAAAATCACACTTCTGGCTTATGGACAGTGTGGCAAGTGAATCTTCTCGTCAATCTGGCAACGACGCTAATGAATGAATGTCGGAACCAGTTTGTTTACATAAAGGCAGTATCCTATGGAATCCGTACATATCAAATTTAGAACTGTAGACTATCCCAATCAAAATTTATAGGATTTTAAAGTTATGGGACAAATATGTCCCTTGGTCCTGAAAGGGTTAAAATATCTCTTATTCCAACCACACATTTTAAAAGACTATATAATCTCATTAAATATCTCCCAACCATATATCATATTCTACTGTGTATCTCTACCCCATATAACTGAATAATTTAATATTTAAAACTCAGTGACAAAAAGCATAAAAAACTGTAACATATCTTTTATCAATACTGATTCTTCCCCCTTTTTTAATTTTTTTAAAATTTTTATATATATTGTAATCTTGCCCAATACACTCTATTTTGAATATATTATATACCATTTAAACTATTATAGCATACAATCTTCATCTCTCCAGTCTTTCAAAACAAATCATAGCTTTTAGCACAGAGTCACTTTTTGAATCATATGAACAAACCAAGGACTGTTCCATTCTCAAATATTGAGTCATGAAAATTCTCATTCCTTAGGTTTCAGTCAGAATTCCAAACCAGTATGTGGGATATATCAAGTTGTACTCTTCTGTTACACTGTACAGCCCAGAAAGTGTTAATCAATTAATATCCATCTTTTAGTATCCAATTTCCACACACTTTGAGCAATGTTTGAAAATAATTTCAGTGAGCTTTACATTAAACAGTTTCATTTTCCATTTTATTTTTCCAGCTTTCATTCATATGAGTCTTAAATTGTATTTTTTTTTAAGTCATTAAAACGTTCCACATTTGAACTCACTGAGTATTATAAAGGCAAAGTCATAGTACAGAAGCGAGGGAGTGGATCAGTGTCCAAATCATCACCATGCACTGTAGACCCCCCCAAAAAAACTGAATAACAAGTCCTGTTCTGTTCAGACCTTGTGCTGAGACGCAAACAGTTTACCTCGCTGCTGATTTAGTCCACTTCCTTCATTCAGCGTCCCTGCTTTTCCGCTTTGATTATAATATTTAGTCAGACCTGCGCCCAGCTCTCCACCGTTGTTTCTCCTCTTCAGACCCGCTCTACCCCTCCTTTCTTGACAACGACGCAACCGGAAGTACAACTCCCCAATGACGGTCCACAGAATACTGGCCTCGAACAGCACTCAAATCTTATTTCCAAGCATCAAAAATCATGTAAGTAGCAGGAGACCAAACAATGTTCCAGATCTCTAATGTAAAATTCCGATTCTTAGAACCCTCTTCTGATTCAGATGGGGAGGGGAAGTGCTCCAAAGATCTGATGCTGAATCTCTTATCTTAGATATCCTGAGCTTTCCCTCTGAAACAACATCTTTAGCACTAGGAAAGTTCCTGGATATTTATCTGAGACTATAATCTTGAGGTCTCACTTACAACTCCACCCCCTCTCCCTCTTAGAATTCTTTTGACGTTGGGTTCATAAGAATGACTGAAAATTCTCTGTTTCCATCTGCTTTTCCCATTCTGTATTAGAATCTATTTCAAATTATTTTGAAACTGTTCTATTCATTCCAATACAGTTAATCCTTCAGTTTCAGCATCCATCTTGTAACCAATTAATGTATATGAAAAAAAAATTTTATAATTCATTTATTTTCAAACTTTCATGCACACTATTCAAGGAAAATTTAAAATTCCCTACCCATTACCTAACATTTTATTTCTCTATCATAAATAATTTTTAGTTCATGGGTACTTCTTGTGATGATAAAAACTGTTTAAGTTTCCCTGGATCCTCAAATTGATAAAATTTTTCTTTATAAGTGACTCTCATTAGCGCAGGGTAATAAAGTCCATACTTAGCACCCATTTCTTTCAATGGTTGTCTATATTGTAAAAACTGCTTCCTAATTTGAACAGTATCCTTTGCAAAATCTTGAAAGAATATAAGCTTGGAATCTTTATATGACACATCTTTTATTTCTTTTGCTGCTTTCAAAATCTCCAATACATGTTGGAATCTAACTACTTTAAAAATAACAGTTCTTGGCTTATCTTTATCTTGATTTTTCCTCACACCAATTCTATGTGCTTTTTCAATAGCTAATGATCCTTTTATTTTAAGTGGAAGAATTTTTGGTATTATTTCTTCTAAAAATCCAATCATATCTTTCCCCTCAATTCCTTCCTTTAAACCAACCATTCTTAAATTTTGATTTCTAGATCTATTCTCCATGTCAATTATTCTTTTATTTAATTCAAATAGTTTATTATGATCTTCTTTATTACTTTGTTGAACATTTTCAATTTTTTCAATTCTATTTTCCAACTTTTCCATTTTGCTAGTTAATATATCAAATTTGCAGTTCATCATGTTCAACTCTTGTTTCATTTCTATCATATTCATATTAACTTTCCTTATTTCCTCCAATACCTCAGTTAAGTCCAGGGCATCCATAGGAAGAGGAATTTCACTGGAAGACTGCAGATCCTCCTTTAGTCTTTTGGTTTTTCCTGTTGATTTAGCATGAGATTCTGGTATCTTTTGCTTATTTGAGGACATTCCTGCTATTTTGAATTAAATTGAAGAAATATCTGTTAATTAAAACAAATAAATATTGCTTATGAGAGGGAGCTCAGCAGTTAACCAGCCATCCTCTTAGGCTCCAAGTTCCGGAATCACTCTCTCCCATAATATGATGGTTGGAAGTAGGGGGAGAGGGGAAGAATGAGTAGAATGGAGACAAATGAGGGGGTTGGCTTTAAAAGGGGAGGGGGTTATTTAGGAGAAATAATTTATAAAACATAATCATTGCTGATTACAATGTTCTTATATACCAAAGTTTGAAAGTTACAGTATATGTTTTCATATAGCAAAGATGTTGTGACTTTGTGAAAATCAATAAAAATCGTAGGAGCGATATTCAGTCGACAGCGCTAAGCATTTTGCTGACTGCCACTGGCATTATACCCTGGAATTCAGTGTCGGGCAATGTCCAGGCTTTGGCATTGAATTTCTGGGTTGTGGAGCCGGCTAAAACATAACCAGATAAGTACAATACAGTTGTACCTTTGTTTACGAGCATAATTCGTTCCAAAAGCATGCTCGTAATCCAAAGTGCTCGTATATCAAAACGAGTTTCCCCATAGGAAGTAATGGAAACTTGGATGATTCATTCCACATCCCCAAAACAGGCCTATGTTGCACTCAATATGACTTAATACATCTCTCCATCCCCCCCCCCATATCCCTTCTTCTCTGTCTTCCCTCCCTGGTATAATCCCTAGTACTAAGTCAACTTGATTACTGTAACATCGCCTATTTAGCAATTTCCCAAAAGAATATGCAACATTTACAATTAATGCAAAATGCAGCGGTCAGACTAATCTTCGGGCTAAAGAAATTTGATCACATGACACCTTATTACCAGCAGTTGCACTGGCTGCCCATGGAAGCACGTGTAAAGTTTAAGTTCGCCTGCCTCTGCTTTAAAGTACTATACGGACTAGCCCCTAAATACATAACTGACCTTTTCTCCTTCTCAGCCAACAGACACAAGAGAAGCTCACATTCGACCTTCATTTCCCCCCCTCCCCGTTAGAGGATGTAAACTGAAAAAACGCCATCAACACCTTCTCTCACATCAGGCAGCATTATGGGGTAAAGATCTAGAACAATTGCTCTCGCCCACTATTTATGAGGAATTCAGGAAGCGCCTAAAAATATATCTGTTCCTGAAATATCTAGACAGTTTACCCGTACATCTCTTTCTGCTCAATAACAGTTCTCTTGATCTATTAACCACTTTCTTTCACCTCTTTTAAGTTCAATCAATTTGTACCTTCTTTTAATCTTATGTAAACCGCATAGAACTTCACGGTCCTGCGGTATATAAACTGTTATTATTATTATTATTTTTCTTTCTCACCTCCGTGGTTCGGCTTCGAGCCTGCCTTTTAACACTCTTGGAGTGGGTGAGGGCTGAGAGGGAGCCTATACGGACAAGCAGGTAGCGGGGCATCAGTGATGGGACAGGGCTGAAGAAAGCAGGCGGGATGGCCGGGGGTGGGGGTGGGGGCTCGCATTCCAGAACCGGAAGTGGCAGGTGAGGCTACAGTGCCCTGGCATGCAGGCATGGGCGTTGGTAAGTCACTGGACCCCGTTGCTTCCTTCTGCCCTGTAGCACTGCAGATAAAGTGCTCCTAATGGAAGCAGAAAAAAAACATTGTAGGCGGTGGTGACTTGATATGGCGCCCCCAGTGGTCAGAGGCGGAGCTGTATGATATTGCCGTTGGTAGAGAGAAAAGAGACCTGCTTTTGAGGAAAGTGCTGAGAGCTGTTGCGCCAACTGGGTCATCTGTTATTTGCCAGGGAGCTGATAACGTTAAGACCTTAAGCCCCCCCCTCGCAGTGGAACAGCGTGTCCTTACTATGGCCACTAAGTGTGGTTTGGTCCCCAGTACCTCCCGATGTCGGGATCCCTTTTGTTTCCACCTCGCCAGCATCTTGTGTTCAGTGCGGGGGGATGTGAGGATCCAGAAAGCAGCGCCCAAAGCAACAGTAATAATCTCCTTCATGCCGCGTTCCGTTGCTATGGCGATCAACACCGGCGGGAAAACATGATGTTTCATCCCACAGAACTGTCCACATGGATTGGTGCGTGCTGGAATTAAAGGTTTGGAGGTGGGCCGCGGGGGTGGAGGGGGGCTGGGGGGGGGTGAAAGAAGCCGGTTCCTGAGGTGGGGTGGGGAGACATGCTCGCTTTCTGAGTCAATGCTCGGTTTACAAGTTAAAGTTTGCTCGAGTGTTTTGACTATGTTCAGCATTTAACTGGCTATGGGGCAGCAAATAAAAGAGAAGACTGACTTTTATGTGGTCCTGCTTATGCAGTTATCCTGGCCCAAACATTCCCAACCCAGTCCTTTGGGCATACCTAGTATCAAAGGGTTTTCAGGATATCTATAATGAATATTCATGCATTAGATTTGCATGCAATTGAGACTAGGCATGCCCCAAGGACTAGGTTGGGAATGGCTGCCCTAGCATTTAATATTAAAATTAAAGTAAACAGGATCTGGATATATTTCACATTCCAGCTGTTTTCAAAGGACGCCTCAGCCCCACCACTCCACCGCTGTATTTATCTCACAACCGCGGGAAGAATTATGTGGTGCCTCATCATTGGCTGTCCATTCGAGTACTATTTATTATCTTTCCTTAATTCAATAAATATTTAAATATTATGAAAACAAATATTATAAAAGTGAATAAATATTAAGTGCAGAAGTACTTTCCGGCCAAAACCTGGGAGTCTGACCCGACATGTTTCGCACAAAAAAGTGCTTTATCAAGGGTCTCCCTACACAGTAAAGAAAAGAAAGTTGTAACCAGTTAGTCATGTCCAACCGTCTCTTCTACCCACCTCATCGTATGCTAATCTCTTTACCCCACTGCTTATATCAACAAACTCACCGAGGTCACTGCCGTCATCCGACTCCACTAAAGGTTTGTGAGAAAAGATGGCGGCGGCATTAATACTCGGAGTTTGAATGTGTAATATATCCAGGTCCTGTTTACTTTAATTTTGATTTGTGAATATTGAAGCTGGATAAAAAACATTGAAGGACTATTAGCCATAGAGTGTTATGCTGGCATTTAATATCAGCATTTAACTGGCCAAGTGCTGCCTCTGCCCTTGGAATGACCCCCAAATAGCCAGTTTTGATATAGGCACTGGGGGGGGGGGGTGTCATCAAAGGGTTCTACTACATTAGTGCATACTAACAGTGTGCATTAAATGCTAAAGATGCCCATTTTATTCCTATGGATGTCTTTAGCATTTAGGCCCGGATTCTATAAACAGTGCCGATATCGGTGGCAGCCTACAAATGGCTGCCGATCACATGTCCATTACCCATAGAACTGCAGCTGTTTTTAAAACAGGTGCCTTAAATGTAGGCCACCATTTTACATGCCTACATTTAAGGCGCCTTCCGGCATAAACTACACCCACACTGGCCTCAGACATCCTTAGGCATTCCTAGGCGTGCAAACAGCGCCTTCAGCCTAGGTGGTGCCATTCACCACATCGATTTTTTTAAAAAAATTTTTATGTGCATTCTGCTAGGTTAGATCAGACATGGGCAAACTACTGCCCGTGAGCCATATCCGGCCCATTTAGGTTTTAGTCCAACCCGCGGCATCAGAGGCAGCTGTAGTTTGCCCATGTCTGCAGCCCTTTCTCTTACCGCTGAACAAAGCACCTACTGTAAACTTTTAGCTGTCACGCAAACAGGGCCGGCGTTAGGGGCTATCTGCACCGGTCTGATGCTGACAAATCCATTTTTGCTGCAGGTCTCTAGCCGCGGCAGCCAATCTGAACAGCTGGCTATGCATCCCTTCCCTGCTTTCTTTTGCCCTGGTCCTCCCAGGCGGAAACCAGGAGTTGCGTCATTGGGGACCATTGCAGAAGAAAAGCAGGGAGGGGAGCTGAAAGCAGCGCTTCAGATTGGCTGCCGTGGCTGAAAGTCCCCTGCAGCAAAAATGGATTTTTCAGCGATGAAAGGTAACAAAGGCAGAAATTGATTCATGATTTCCAGATGCAAACGTTATAAGGACTCTTCTGGTGTGGATTGAAGGAGGAAGACATACGGGTGAGGAAATCCTCGTTACTAGCTGTAATTTTTTTTAAAGTAGAAAGGGGAACAGGGAGGAAGTTAAAAGAAGTGGCAGACTGAGTGTGGGAGTAGGTAAAGGGGAAGAGATTATGGTACTGGAAATGGAGGATGGATGGAAGGAAGGAGGGGGAGAGAAAGATGGTGGGCAGTGATCTGAAAGGAGAGAAGAGAAACAGAGAAGTTGGATGTGGGGTGGGGTGGAGTGAAGGAAGAGGAAAGATACTTGAAGAGAGGACTGTTGGGAAGAGAAAGGGAGAGACTGTGAATCTGGGGACGGAGTGAAAGATAGGGGGAGGCTAGTTGGGAAGAGAAATGGAGATATGGTAGACCTGGTGATGGAAAGAAAGGAGAAAGAGAGAAATCTTAGGTCTGGGGATGGAAGGGAGAAAGAGATGCAACATCTCTTTTTCCCTCAAACCCATTGTTCAGCATTAAGGGGATAGGGAGGAACATAGTGTTGGACCATGGGGATAGAGGAAAAGAGTTGAACCCATGGGAAAGGGAAAAAACCAATATGTTGGATACAGGCATAGTGAAGGAAATGGAGAAAAAGAGGAGAAAAAAAATGAACAACAGACACTGGAAAGATAATTAGTAAAAGATAGATAAAAAGCAGAAAGATAGATAAAAAGCAGAAACTGGGACCAAAATGATGGAAAACCAAAATGTCCAGACACCAAGGTAGAAAAAAGTGTTCTATTTTGAATGTATTAACTGGAATATGTTATGTTTAGGATATGTGTAAATTCATGAGTATTCAGCAGCTGGCAGCCACAGGAGTGCTGTTTCCTCCTGCAGCATCAGACCCCCCCCCCCCCCCGGTCACCCCATTCCTGCCCACCCCCCCAGGTCGCCTGGTCCCTCTGTCAAATTTAAGATCCCATTGTGGCCCAAGAGTCAAAAAGTTTGCCCACCCCTGGGTTAGATGGTGGTAGGACACCTACCTCCACCTAACTTTGGAACGCTATGGGCCCCAGTGTGCATTAATCATTAACGTGTGCTTAATGTGGTAGCAGCCTTTGATTAATTCCTTCACCTAAAATGAATTTTCAGTGGAATTAAAGGGTAAACTGCCACTAAAAATGACCAGTTAGCCTTGAAGAGACAATTTAACTAGTCGGAAGCCATTTCTGGCTGGTTAAAACGCTTGAATATCGATCTGCGCTTAAACATATATACTCAAAAGAAATATCTATACACACTTGACAAATAATGTTACATTTTTGTTACTTGGAAAATTGGATCTGTTTGGGAATTTTGAAGACTGAACTGAGAAGCATCAATATATATCAAAGGAAAGAATATGTTAAAAATAAGCATAGAATATAGAAAACAATATACTGAGATGATGATTTTTGTGAATGCCAAAAGAGCTGTAAATGAAAGCTGCTTTATTAAACCAATAATAAAAATAATCATGGGCAGTTTCAGCAGAGAATGCAGTTTCACTTTGTACAAGAGTTGTAGGTGATCTGTAAGGGTCATGGTTGTGCTGCTCTATGCTTTTTCTAAATTTAGCACTAAAGAAAGAACATATGTTCTGCTACACTTAGCAAATCAAACAATAAAACAGCTACTTTGCAAAAGAAGTTCTTGTTATTTCGTATTAATGCATGTGTGTGTCTGCAGAGAGGTTAGGCAAAGGGGTAATGCAGAAGTGGAATATCTATCTATACACATGGTATCTGGAAGAAAAAAAAAACAGGAACCCTTTACATAGATTCAAAACACCTTGCAACTGTTTAAACACTTATTTAGTATGACCTTTGAAAATATATTAGTATAATGCTTTTTTTCTGACACATTCACTAAGGGCTAGATTCTCAAAACTTTGGGTTAAAAACTGATGGGCTGCTGCAATTTCAAAAAGCAAAAAACAAACAGAATTGACCCCAAAATATCCACAAAGAAGAAAATCCAGAGAAAACCAAAAAACCTCTGTGGAGTGACGATGTTCCCAAATGGACTTTATTTGAAAGTGTCAAAGTTCCAAAGGTACACTGAAATCATCCACATAAAATAATTCCATCCACATAAAAGTAAATCATCCACAAAAGAGCCTTAAAGGACTAGTCCGCTAGGGATACAGGACCCAACACGGTCCGCGTTTCGACAAAAAGTCTTCTTCAGGGGTCCCTGGGGGTCCTATAAAGGTGAGTACGTGGGAAACAATTGTGTGGTGAACCGGAAGTGAGACACTGCTTGCATTTGCATTGTTTTTTTTTTTTCCATTGCAAATGCAAGCAGTGTCTCACTTCCGGTTTCCCATGTACTCACCTTTATAGGAAACACCCCTAAAATGGTAGGTTCTAGCCCCAACTAGAAGGCCAAAAGACTTAGGGCTCTTTTTACAAAGTGGTGCTACCAATTAGTGGCCACTGAATGTAAAGAAGCTCCTGCCACTAATTAGTAATTAGAAAATAGGTATATATTGAAGGAACTAAGACCAAGACCAGAACTGGGCAGACTTGCACAGTATATGTCCTGTATATGGCCATTCAGTTGAGGACAAGCTGGGGAGGGCTTCGATGGATAGGATGGTTTAGAGGGCTTTGATGGAGACTCCAGTAGATAGAACCTAAGCACACTACTGGGCAGAACTCTGGGTTTCTGGCCCAAAAATATCTAAGAAATAGGACCATTTAAAATACATTATTAATTTATAGAGCATGCATGGTTGGGCAGACTGGACAGACCATTTGGGTCTTTATCTGCTGTCATTTACTATGTTACTATGTTTTTGTAAAATGAGCCCTTAATTTGCATAACTGCTGAATTCTACCAAGTTATTCTTTACCTAGTTCTTTGATAGAAAGAGATATGGAAATTTCTAAAAGATATATATATATTTTGCTGTGCATCCTGATCCTGAATGTGATAGGAAACAATAAAGACTACTGCAACTGTTGGATTTCTTTGGTTTTTTTATTGAAGATGAATACATAACCTCTCAGCCAGTTCTCATAAAGGGTGGCCAGCAGCTAGTAGGACAGAAAATCAGCTAATAGGACAAATTTCTGCTGACTTCCAGCCTTCTGTCCAACCAGGATTCCTTCTATAAAACATGTGCATCTGTCCTGCTCTTTCTTCTCTTTCCCTCTACCCACTCTCTCTCCCAGTGACTCAGCAGCAGGACATGTGTTTGTTGTCACTTCCTGCTGTCATTAGTCATGCAGAATCTCACAGTTTTTACAATGAGACTGGTACCATTATATTAGGACATGACATGCCATTAAATGTGCTTCTGCTGCTTGCTTGGTGGAAGAATGTGGTGTGATTTATACAGTTCTAGTTTCACTAAGTGGGCTGTGGTACTAATCTCTGTATGGATAGAATAATAATAATAATAATAATAATAACAATAGTTTATATACCGCAGGACCGTGAAGTTCTATGTGGTTTACAATGATTAAAAAGTATTACAGATTGAGTGGAATAAACAAAGTTCAGAGTTAGTGAATAACAATTCGAAGAGCATTTGTTGAGGACTAAGATTGTATAGGTCAGTTACCTAAGTACTTCAGGAACAGATGTGTTTTTAGGCGTTTCATGAATTCCCTATAAGTAGTAGGCACAAGCAGTTAGAGTGTGATGGAAAGGGGCGAAGAGAGTGATGGAGATGGTGGAGTTTAGGTTGGGAAGAATAGATGGGACAATGCAAGAGGAGAAGGAGGAGGAAAGGGAAACAAGAGGAAAGTATAAGGGATAGGTGCATAGGAGCCAAATTTTCAAAATGGGGATTCTCAAAAGCCCTGCCCCAGACCCCACCCAAGCTCCATCCCTGAACCCATCTCCCATTCCGGACCTTTGCTTCCAGATAGATTTCCTAGGGCATCAGGCCGCCAAGTGGTACAAATTAATACCAGAATAATTGAATAAGAAACTTAAAACGGGCTTAAAAGATATTTGGAGCATTGAGATTAAGAAGCAGATTTATGCATCTCAATGGCCACAAATTTGGACTTGGAGGATGATATGTACAGTGTCAGCATCTATGAGACAAACATGTTTTTTTTGTTGCATAGTTTTTGGATCCCTGTTAGATTACAAAAATTAGATAGTTCTAAGTCAAATAGATGCTGGCACTGTCATCTCGATATAGGGACACTAGATCATCTGCTTTTCTTTTGTCCCTTGATACTTAAATTTTGGCAATCCAGTTGGAGTCAAATCAATAGAATACTGGAAAATCCAGTGGCATTGACATATGATACAGTGCTGTTTGGCACGTTTATGAGGACCAAGAGTCCAATAACTTCTCATAACAACAAATTATTTTTCATGACAGGAGTCGCTATACAACTTACCGTATTCTGAAAAACTGGAAAAATTGGGATAGATTAAACTATAGTTTTTGGTGGGAATCCTTATGCCAAACTTATAAATTTGAACATGAGAGCAATACAATTGGGTCATTATAAAAAATTTAAGGATATTTGGGACCCATTGACAAAATTTTGTAGAGGTTGATTATTGGATTTAGCCCTTTGATTATACGCATCCAAGATGGGTGGGGTATGTAATTAATTTATTATTGGATTGCAAGGTTTTTTATCTTGTTCATATGTTAAAATTTATAAGTTTGGCACAAGGATTCCCACCAAAAACTATAGTTTAATCTATCCCAATTTTCCCAGTTTTTCAGAATAAGAGGTACGAGGGAATGGAAAGTGCGTGTACGGTATTGGTGGTGGGGCAGGGAAAGAGCAGGGGTGGGGCACAGACCTAGTTAGAGTTAAATGCCCTGAGTCAGTGTAGAGAAGGAAAAGCCTCAATTGTAGAGGCTTCCCTGAGGGAGATCCCAAGGGGAAAAAGACTCTATGTTAAGCTAAGCTATAGTACCTGAGAAGAGGATCAGGAAAGAAATGTGGCTCAACCTTACTGCTTTAGTCTGTGTGTGAAGAATATCAAGGTAGGAGATACACCAAAAGCAAGTACTTTCTGAGTATAATTCAAGGTTATGTCCAGAGGTGGACCCAAGAAGAAGTTAATAGGCCCTGTAGAAAAAGAGTGTTGACAATGATACATAGAGAATCAGAGAGAAATAAAGAGACTTTAATAGTGCTGGACTAAGCCTGTGAAGTAACAGAGATGCATATGTTGAGTCATAGCAATAATGGTTTTTTTTTGCTTGCAAACCCCGTGAGTATGACTATATTTGTGATAGATCCAAGCCACACCCTCAATCACATCTTGTTATAGAATTATCCCTGAGAGGCTGCAATTTTTATAAAGCCCTTTTTTATACCTAAATGCTGTTATTCACACAAATGACTTATTATAAAATTATCCTATGATGGGGGTAATTCTTTTTTTTTTTTTTTTTTAATATATGTACAATGCAGAACTGAATGTATAAGAATAAAACATAAGGTAAAAAACAATAGGGTCAAGAAACAAAGCAGTGTTTTGAGAACACTATCTAGATTGTGTTTTAAATGGAGAGCCCTGTAGGTTGTAATAGCAATCAAACTACTGTAGCATAGCCATTAATCAGCCAAGTTAGTACCAGGAAGCATGAGACTCTCCAGGGTCCTTATCTGTTCTTAGCTGGTTATTAATGGCCCCCTACTTTGACTTTTATTGCTTAAATGAACCCATATTAATGTAAAAAGAACAAAACACGTATATAAACTCTCTATAACCTTAAAATTGGTAGACAACTGGGTCAAATGGAAAAAAAAAATAACCCTTTATTTATTTCAAAAGATGTTTTGTTTATTCCACAAACAAAACATCATATGTTAGAAACAGAATATGTAAAAAAGGTAATGTGGCTTTTCTATCAGTATGTCTTATCAATAGTTTCCAGCTACATTGCAAATTATAGTGCAAATAATGGAATGAGCCCAAACAAACTGATGGATGGAAATGGCAATCCTACATGTACAGACCCTGGAGGGAAGTCCAAGAGACTTCTATGACGAAAGCAGCAAAGCAAACACAGGAGTCTTGAGAGAGAGATGTCACCAGCTCAAGTGCGGGTCAATCAGGAGAAACTTTATTGATAGCTGTAATAGTTGGCTCAACACTGACAGTGTTTCAGCAGGAATTGCCTTTAGCAAGAGTCCAATATGAAGGAGCACAAACAATCTGTGTGGCAGAAAGCTGCTAGTGACTATGATGTACACTTGTCAAGTCAACTATTGCAGCGATCAATAAAGTTTCCTGATTGACCCATGCTTGAGCTGGTGACATCTCACCCTCACTCCTCCAGTGTTTGCTCAGCCCTACATGTACTCCAAGACTGGGCCTCTCCTTCTGCTGCCCATGTGACTGACTATTTAGTATCATTCCTCCCATTGCTGTGCCTCTTGGTAAAGCAGACAATGCACCAACTAACACACCATGGCAGAATGCAAGATGGACAGAATTAGTGTTGTGCGTACAAGCCATTCACTTCTGTATGTTCACCCAAGGACTCTGAAACCTACAGACACACTGATCACAGCACTAACTGCCTTTTACCTATAGGTGATTGTCCTATTTGAATTCTTTTTTTGTGACTACAGGCTATCATGGAATTTTCAAATAGCCTATGTACTTTAGCAAACTAGTTTGGCTGAGTGTTTTATCCAAACCTGATCATACAACATCTTGAAACAGATATTAGAATGATGCAACAGTCTCTGACCCTTACAGCCTGGATGTAGAGTGAAACAAGCATTCATCTGGATTCTCTGATGAAGTGTCTCAGTTCAGTTTCTGAACCTATCTTTAAGGCTCTCATAACCCCATGCCGTTAAAAATGAAGCAGGGTTCTCGTCCGGTAAAAGTCCTAGATCTCCTTTACTGTTCCGCATGGCTAGGCTGAAAAATTCTTTCTTTCTTCATCCCTATGAATTTCATATCTTCACAGAAATAGACGATCAACTACAAATGAATGCATTTAAAGTTAATTTAAGCTATTTAAAAGTTCTGATGTGCTTTTAAAAATCTTCATTAATATGTATTTGTGAACCTAACTAAGGGCTCCTTTTACAAACCTTGGTAGAGGTTTTAGTCTTGATTTACCACTGTTGACATAAGATTTCAAAGCGTTGGCAACTGATGGGCCATAAATGGTCAGATATCAAGTGGAAAATTATTGATTCTGTAAAAGAACAAAAGTGGATATTCAGATTAAAATCATTAGCCCCAGCAGGACTAAATGAAGAAATAGAATGGTTATCCATTATATAAGGGTATTCTCGTGTAGGATGCAGTCGGGTCTTGTTGCTAGGATTCAGATACTCTCTTGGTTAGGGCGTTGCACCAGTGTGATTTTTTTATTTCTCATTGGTGCCGATTTTTTCAGTTCCGTATTAATGCTGATTGTGATGTCAGACACTTTGGTTTTTGCATCTGATTAGCTGGATTTAAAGGCACTAATTACAAATCGTGGCCATGTTGTAAGGCTGACACTGGCTCCCTCAAATGGTAAGCATTTGATTATGAAGTACAATAGAGGTGAATAAACTGTTGTTTTTAGATAGTTAGCTGAACAATAGGCTGGAGAGGAGTTTTAGGAGTACCGTATTTTCACGCATATAACGCGTGCGTTATACAAAATTTTACAAACCGTGCATAATCATGTGCGTTATACGTGTGAGCGCGTTGTACAAATTTTTTTTTACATAGTTCCCCCCCAACGTCCAATTCATCACCCCGAAGGACCTCTCGCACCCCCACCCCGAAGGACCGCTCGCACCCCCACCCTGAAGGACCGCTTGCACCCTCACTCGAAGGACCGTGCTCACCCCCACAGCCTCCCCCCTCACGCATGGAGAAGCTGCCTACCGTTGTTTCTGGATGCCAGTGAGCCCAGCTGCTTCCTCTGAAGGCGGTCCTGCCCCTTCTCTGAGCCCTGCGCTGCGCTGCTTCCTCTTCTGGTGGTCCCGCCCTTTCTCTGATGTCAGAGGCATGATAAAGAAAGGAATCACGAGTAGATCGGAGAAAGTTATAATGCCGCTTTATAGGGCAATGGTCAGACCACACTTGGAATACTGTGTCCAACATTGCTCTCCCAACCTAAAGAAGGATATAAAACTGCTGGAGAGGGTGCAGAGACGAGCAACGAAGCTGATAAAAGGTATGGAGAACTTGGAATACGAGGAACAACTTAAGAGACTGGGATTGTTCTCCCTTGAGAAAAGGAGACTGCGAGGGGATATGATCGAGACTTTCAAAATACTGAAAGGAATTGACAAAATAGAGCAGGAAAATAAATTATTTACAATGTCCAATGTGACACAGATAAGAAGACATGGACCGAAGCTAAGGGGGGGACAAGTCTAGGACAAATACCAGAAGGTTCTGCTTCACGCAACGAGTGGTGGACATCTGGAATGCCCTCCCGAAGGAGATTATTGCTGAATCCACTGTTCTAGGATTTAAAAGCAAACTAGATGCACATCTCCTTACGAGAGGCATAGAGGGATATGGGTGACTAAAATTACACCAGATGTACACCTGACTGGGCCTCCGCATGTGCGGATCGCCGGACTCGATGGACCGTAGGTCTGATCCGGAGATGGCAGTTCTTATGTTCTTACTACTATTTATCACTTAAAGAGTGTTCAAAGGCATACTCAGCATTGTATATTTAGACATTTTATAGACTGTCTCTGCTCAGAAGAGCTTACAGTCTAACTTGGACAGACAGACATGACATATATAGGGTAGGGATGCAGATTGCAGAACCCAAGGTGAGAGGAGTTAGGATTTAAAAGCAGTCTTGAAGAGGTAGGCTTTTAATTTGGACTTGAACACCGCCAGAGATGGAGCCCACCACAGAGATTAGGGCAGTTTGTTCCAGGCATAGGGCACAGCAAAACTGAAAGGACAGAGTCTGGAGTTGACATTGGAGGAGAGGGACACAGATAGGAGGGACCTACCGGATAAGAGGAGCTCACTTGGGGGGGGGGGAGCATAGGGGGAGATAAGTAAAGAAAGATAATGAGGGGCTGCAGAGTGAATGCATTTGTAGGTTAGTAAGAGGAGTTTGAATTGTATTCGGAAATGGTTTGCATGTTTTGAATTAGTAGGGTATGCAGCATTTTTCCTTTTTGTACCTAAATTATGGAATGATCCACCCCTCTTCAGGCAGAACAGTCCTTCCCTAAATTTAAAGCAACTCTATAAACCTATTTTTGAGTCAATCTTTTGGTATATGCTCTGAGGGCCTGATTCTCCAAAGTGCGTCCCGATTTTAGGCAGCTGTAGGCGTCCTACAGCTGTCTAATCAGCCAATCGGGATGCACGTTTTTAAAAAAAATGCTCCCCAGGCAGGCAGCCTATATTGAAGGCACCTCTGGGAGCCTAGGGAGACCCGCAACAGGCCTAAGCTCGCCTATGGGCCTTAGGCGGGCCTTAGGCGAACCTAGGTGGCCCTACGCGTCTTCCTAGTAGAGGAAGAAACGCTTAAAATGTAGGCCAGCAAAATGCTGGTCTACATTGTAAGTAGACGCGGCCGCTATACTTATTGCACCCTCCTGCCAGCGATCGGTAGTGTCGGGGTGGGAGGGAGATCGGTAATGTCGGGGGGGGGGCGGTTGGATAGTGTCGGGGGGGGCGGTCGGTAGTGTCGGGGGGGCATCTTCTGGCAGGAGGGTTTGGGCAGCCTCCTGCCAGCGATCGGACAGGGCGCTGCGGCCCGCTATACTTATAGCGGCAGAGAGATCCCTTGCCGCGATAAGTGTTGTGGGCCGTGTCTAATCTAACCCGATTCTCTAACCAGCGTCTGTAACATGGACGCCGGTTACAGAATCGGGGTTTAGTGTAGGCCGATTCTGAATAGGACACCTCTCCCGGGCGTCCTATACAGAATCAGGGCCTGAATCTCTATTTACTTGCTGCCTTCTTAAGTAAACATACTAAACTCTATCCTTTTCCTTTCTTCTCTTGCCTGTATGGTTAATTATTCTATTTTGATTGGCATTCCTTTCCTTATTTCTTATAAAATTTGAATTGCACACTGCCTCAACTAGCTTGCCAAATGAGACTGTATATCAAACTCATATAATAAGCATAAACATAGCCATAATTTGAACATAATTTGTGGTAGTGGTAGTCTGTTGGAATCCAAGGAGTACTGTTGGTGGATATGGTGGAAGAATAGGGTAGAGAAAGGCAAAGAGTGGGAGGAAAAAAAGGAAGGTCGTTTTCAAGTGATTCTGTGATTAAAGTTCAGGTCATATGCTTGTTCTCAAATAAATAAAGCTTTGTCCCTCGTATCCCATGCAATATGTGTTGTCATTATTCAAAATTGTGATGAGATGGTGATAGGGCCAGTCAGTCCTGACTTTCCATGCTAATGTTGCTCCACCTGCTATCAATATTCAGAGAAAATGAGCACAGTGACAATTAAATCACTTTTATGAATAGGCTGTAATGAGAAAGAATGTGAAAACATATGCGGGTGTTACAAGGAACAGCAATTGTTAATCTGATGAATGCATGATGGTCTACGTTACAAGCACAGTCAAATTATTAAACATTCTGATTCTTCATAATCAACCAAATTAGTAGGTATATCAGTAAGCAGCACACCTGCTAGTCAATTAAAAATGGTCATGACCAGTCATTACTCAACATCTAAGAAACTCCAAGCCATAAATTTGAAAGAGGTTGAAGATTATCTATGAAGTCTCCTTTTAAATAGTACTAATAGACTAACTGAATTATCAATTTTAGTCATATAGACAAATAATTCCTGTAATTACACATCATCTATTCATTATAGAAGCAATTTGTTGAATAAGGATGGTAGTAGAGTGAACTGGCATGTGTAATATTATATCCTATAGCAGCTTCACACATGTAGGTTGCATAGCTGTGCAAATAGTGATTTTAGAAATCCACCATGGGGCTCATTGAAAAAAAAAGAAAGAAAGAAAAATGTCCAAAAAGTGTCATAAGGGGTTTTTCTTGCCAAATCCTTCTAATCTGCTATTTTTTGCAACCTATATTCTAGGCAGATATCTATGCTTTTGATTAGTAGTTTGTATAAATTTCAAAGGGGTATGTTAGAAGCATGGTGTGGAAAGCATTAGGGCAGATTTATGACTTGGATGTTTATAATCAAAACACCACAGAAGTCATGAGGAAGAGATGTCCTGGTTGGGTAACTATATCAGTGGAGCCATGTTGTCCTATGGCGCTTTTAGAAAAGAAATCAAGACTATATTATTTGATAAATTCATCTCTTAATCTGTGCTTTTATCTTTATTTTTTAAACATAATTAATCTTATCTTATTAATTTTAAAATGTTTAATGTTTTTTTAATACAACAGGTTGTATTCATTTTTTACTATTTTGTATTTCATTTATTGTCCAGTTTTTATCTTTTGTGGAAACCGCCTAGAATTCTTTCGATTAAGGCGGTATAGAAAAATAAAGTAATGTTATATTATGTTTTCACAAGGGGTTGGGTCACTCATAAATACTTTATGTACAGATGTCATCAAGCAAGGTATTGGTATCTATCTTCTGGGACAAAGATGACATTTTGTTGGTAGATTACCTAGAAAAGGATTCTACCATCATGACAAAGCACTATGTTGCACTTCTCAACAAACTGATGCAGCAACTAGTCTGTAAACAAAGCACGCTTTTGAAAGGAATCTTGGTTTCTTCAAGAGAATGCTGCCTCTCACAAGCGGCCTACTCACCTGATTTGGCTCTTTTTGATTATTACCTCTTTTCTATCCTCAAGAAACACTTCAAGGGAAGAAAGTTTTCAAGCACTGAGGATACCACATTAGCTATGGGTAAATGGTTTGTAGCACAACCAAAACAATTTTTTCTTGGATGGGTTAAAGAAGTTAGAACAATAAAGTCATAAGTATATGGAGCTCAGTGGTGAATATGTAGAGTGAATTTTTTTTTTCAATTCTATAGCTTGTTGTTTTCTTTACAAAGTAAAGGACCTAACAGCACCTCCTCGTAATGTGTCAAGTACTTAGCTTGAATATGTGTTCAGTGTCCAAAATATCCAAAGCTATGACTTCCAAATTTCAAACTGACTTTGCCGTATAGGGAAGTCAGAAACACAAATGGGTGGCAGTTTGGCATTTAGTTGGGGAATGGGTTTTGAAGTAGAAGGGAGGCAGGTAGGAAAGAAGTGATTGGGTCATAGGTAAGTCTAAGCAAGTTAGAACAGGTAAAAGAAAATGGGAAGTAGTTGAACTTATAGAGGAGGAGGGGTAGCTGCAGTTAAGAATGAAAGGAAATGTAAGAGGTGGTGTCAAGGTTGGTAGAGACTAGGAGCATAAAGAGAGGAGTTTGTAAATGCATAATCACCATTTTGCCTGCAGCTACAGGTGCAAAATTGCACACTCCAACTTTACAAGTCTATTGAATTTTGATATTCTGCAAAATAAATACACTTCTGGATGGTATATTCTTCAGTATTCTTCCATTTGACTCCCCCCCATAAATGTCTACACTCATCATCTATAAGAGGTTTAAATTTAGTTTGGGATACATAACTGGGGTGATTGCCACAGGAGAGTGTTCGTCATTTTTAAGAATGACTTCTGGCTGCTGCAAAAAGAAGTTAAATTGAATTACGAAGTTGACCAATATGTGGGTTACAGTTGACTATAGTTGAGCGTTATGAATACCCAAGTTAAGGATTAGCCACAGCTACAAGTAGGGTTGGTGGAGAGACCACAACAAGTAACACGTTGCTGTCTTGATCTGTGGCAGGGGTCCTAGCCTGATATAACACACAACAATATGTTTAGACCAAATCAAGCTTAACAGTGGTCCAATATGAAGTTGTTTTGTCATATGCTAGCAGTGACATGGATGATGTCAAAGACCTGGGGCAGTCCCTTTCTTCTATGGAGGGGGTTACTGCCAGAAAAACAGAAGGATGACAGTACTTACCCCAGACTTTGACAAAATTGAGGGACTGAATGCATCAAGAATGGGGGGGTCAGTGGTTAATGAGGGGAATGGGCAACCTTTGTTGAGAGAAGTGATGGTAGTGCATTGATATTAGAGAGTGATACAGGGACAAAAATTTATCCTCATCCCCTCTCTGTCTCCACATTTTCATCCACGTCCCCTCCCTATCCCCATCCCCTTTTCATCCACATCCCCTCCCCATCCCCGCCGTCTTCATTTTCTTCCCTGTGTCTCCCTGCTCAAAGCAGAAATATGATTTTATTCAATTTTATGAGCCTAGGGCATTGCAAATAAACATTTTAAGCCTATATATAAAACACTCACAGGGAAGTGCAAAGAATGCCATACTCTGCCTGTTTTCCCTATTTATTCACATGTAGTTTTTAGCTATTTCGAATAAAATTCAGATACTGAATGCTTAATGCAGCTTAAAAAGAATACTGCTCCCCTCTGTATGAGCACCACTCGAAAAACATCCATGAGTCACGTAACAAGGACCTACTTAGGAAAGCACAGTACCAAACACAACAATGCGTACTAGACCATCAATAAACCTATTGGAAAACTAAAGAAGCCAGATTAGTACAGATCCATCCTGCACAGTTAATGCTAACAGAAAATCATGTCTCAAATTCATATATGCAGGCCACAGACAGACCCTCACACAGTATAGAATAAGTAATCACAAATTAAAAATAGAAATAAACAGAAAAATATTAAATTGAATCCCCAAGAAGCCAAAATGCAACACCAGAGAAAGAGAAAAAGTGATATCTTCCTGTACTGTGCAAAATATAAAGATAGTAGATGTAAATTTAAAAATCTGACATATTAGAATCACTACATTAAAAGTTAACATCTGTTGTAAAACTCATACACTCCCATGTTCAACATATCTCTCTCTTTCTCTCTCCCTCCCTTGCACCCTTGGTCCACCATCTCTCTTCTCCTTTCCCCCATGCATCATTCTGTCCCTTTCTTTTCCATGTCCAACATCTTTGCCTCTCTCCCACTATCCACCAGAGCTGATGTGAAGGGTCAAACATCTCTCCCTTCCTCCTTTCCACCATGAAGTCTCGGCAGCCATTTTGAGGATCTTTGGACTGGCAGTGGTGGGTGGTTCTAGCAGCAGCAGAGGCAGGAAAGTGTTGGGTTCTTTCCTGCTCTAGAAGAAGCCACTAGACCACTGGGGACATTAAAAGTAGGCTTGGGGAGGGTGCCCTCGGTCCCCATTGTCACATGGCAGTGGTTCCTGTTCCCACGGCACTACCATGGAATGGTCAACCATTGCCACAGTAATACCAAGCAAAACTGTCAACAATTCCTCGTTATCGCGGGAATTCCCACAGTAACCACAGAATTCCTGCAGTAATAGTTACCGTGTCACTCTCTAATTAACATTTATACAGTCTATGCCCAGGCAGAGCAGAAATGGTTCTTCAGCAGGGAAAGCAGAAATAGTGGGAACTGTGTGACTTGAAAGGCTACGCACCTACCCTGAAATGATCTAGATAGAATATTGACAGGAATCCATGTATATAATTGCATTATACTGTAAGTTGCCCCAAAAGAATTATCATTGGAATGCTTACTCCTGAAGATATAGAATTTTGATGGTCCAAATTTATTAGGATTTTTAATGGGAGATTAAATGGATTGGTGCTATTTTTGGATTCCTATTAGGTTGCTGAAGCCAAGTTACATGCTACAACTGTGCTAAAAAGATGTGCATACATGCCTAAAAGCCAAGACTAATATCTTAGATTTCTATGAGATGCTATTCTGGATTAAATTCAGGTGGTGGCAATATTTTCATAGTATATCTGATCAGGTATGATGGCACACTGGGTAGCAAATATTGCATTATACTATCTGCCCTCTTCTATCTTAGCATCTTATATCAGAGAATACAAAAAATAATAGAAAAGTATAGAAACAAATCCTGTTTGGCATTATGTTTTCAAATGAGAGGAGCACGAGGAGCTTGTTGCTTACTTTTAATGAGACATTCAACAGGTTTCACTTGTGAGACAATAGAGTTTGTGCCCAATTAATTTCCTTTTCAGAGAAAAGTTTTTAATCAGAATGAAGTATGATAAGGTATAATCAAAGATTAAGGCTCCTTAATTAAACAAGGTCCTTCATAGCTAGTCTGTTGATATTAATTGCTGTTTTAGTTGGGTTCCTTTTTGATCTGCAAAGGACCATAAGTATTTCAGAAAATATATGTAGAAATCAAGAATTGTTAATTATGCATTCATATTTGGAAAAGCTTGTCATCCTTTTAACATGCATCCTTAATGAGGATATATTTTAAGCATGTTGAAAGGCTATCATGAGCAGGCTATTGGGGATTTTTAAGACTGCACAGTGACGGCAGATGGCACATAAACTTAGATGGACAGTCTGCACTACTTAATTATCATGATTGATATGATCTTCTATTAATGATAGGCAAAACAGTGTGGGTTAAACATGAGCTGATGTGAAGCACAGAAGCGCACCCAGCTGGGATCTGAGCTGAGATTGTCTAGCTATTTGCCTATTTTGCTAAGACTCCCCCCTCTTCTTTCTATAATGGGGGTGAGGGGGGTTAGAAAAAGCTTAGTAAAGGTAGTGTCTCAAAGCTAATTTATATACACCGTTACAATTAGCAGTAGTTATAAAATCTATCACAACAGATGAAGGAGAAAATGGGCTGACTAGAAGAGAGTTCTATTTGTTGATATTCAGTCAAGGAGTTGGTGCTCACATAGAATGCATTTAAAGACTTAGGGACCCTTTTATTAAGCTGCACTAAAAAAAGGCCAATGCTATCACTAGTGTGGGGCTTTCCCACACACTCAGGCCACTTGTAGCTTAGCTGTAAAACTGTTGCATTTCCATTTTCTCAATTAATGGCCTTTTGAGGACACGTCCGGAGGGGGGGGGGGGCCGGATGGCTTTTCAAAACCTGGCACTTTGTCTAGGTTCTGAAAAGCTTCCTGACAAAATTGCTTCCAGAAGGGGCATCTGTGCAAGTGTCGATGCCATCTGGCATCAGGATTGGGGGCAGAAAGGGGTGGCCCTGGGGGCGAGGCCATGGGTCCGGATTTTTACTTCGCTAAATATGGTAACCCTACCCTAAATCAAGTTTCTAGTATTTATTAGTCATCTCTGTAAGGTTTAACCACCATAGTTGTGCCTAGCCCTTAGTCATACAAATGAGAGTGCACTGTGGGTGGAGGGGAGAGATGCAGTGTTTGTACATGGACCTGTTGGTGTGATTGCTACTGGTCTATTGATTTAATATAAACAGCAGCCCGAATTGGATGTTCCTGACTATGGGGCCATGGGGTATATTAGAGAACAAAGGAATATGGTGAAATTTCCTCTTCCTCCTTTCTTTGCAGGTTTGACTGCACATGTTGCTGATGGTAGTCAGCCTGAACCATTAACCATTATTTGGTTAAATATTTATATTGTCAGAATAGATTTGGACTTGGCACCTTGTATATTTGCTGGGGTGATCTGCCAGAAAGTTGGGGGAGTGGGTCTAATGGAGGCTAATCATA
This sequence comes from Geotrypetes seraphini, assembly GCF_902459505.1. Lineage (NCBI taxonomy): Eukaryota > Metazoa > Chordata > Amphibia > Gymnophiona > Dermophiidae > Geotrypetes > Geotrypetes seraphini. Next base: position 74,091,429 of record NC_047089.1, on the reverse strand, counting down.
CTCAAAAGTGAGCAATCAGTTCACATCTATATTAATAATAATTATAACTTTATTTTTTCTATATCGCCACAATCTTGCGACTTCTAGGCGGTTTACAGTGAAGAGAGCTGGACAATCAGTGAATTATAGAATACAAATAGCGAAGATGTCACTGAACGGTCAGCGAATTACAGAATACAATTAGTAAAAAATACACATATTTCTCAAAGTTATCAGCATGATGTTAATAGTTTTAAAATTGTATCTGATTGGGAGATAAATCTATCGAACAGTGCTGTCTTAATTTCTTATTAGGTATAAAATCTTCTGTTTGAAGCATAAGGCTAAAGGGCCTATTTATTTTCACACTCCATTCCTTATGCCCTACTCTTTCCCTTCATTCATTAGATACGTATGCATTGTTTGGTATTGCCTTCCACATGAAAGACTTCTCAGGAAACTATAAAACCATGGAATAGAGGGAAATATACTAAAATGGATAGGCAAATGGCTGGAGAACAGAAAGCAGAGAGTGGGTATAAATGGGAAGTTCTCAGACTGGGAGATAGTGACTAGCGGTGTGCCCCAGGGCTCGGTACTTGGGCCCATCTTATTTAATATTTTCATCAATGACCTAGAAGAAGGAACATCCAGTGTGATTATCAAGTTTGCAGACGACACAAAGCTATGCCGGGTAATCAGATCGCAGAAGGATAGCGAGGTACTCCAGAGTGACTTGTGTCAGTTAGAGAAATGGGCGGAGAAATGGCAGATGAAGTTTAATGTGGAAAAGTGCAAAGTAATGCATTTAGGCAGTAAGAACAAGGAACACGAGTATAGAATGTCAGGTGCAACTTTGGGTAAGAGCGAACAAGAAAAGGACCTGGGTGTACTGATAGATAGGACCCTGATACCATCGGCACTGGCGGCTGCATAGAAAGCAAATAGAATGTTAGGCATGATAAAGAAAGGAATCACGAGTAGATCGGAGAAAGTTATAATGCCGCTTTATAGGGCAATGGTCAGACCACACTTGGAATACTGTGTCCAACATTGGTCTCCCAACCTAAAGAAGGATATAAAACTGCTGGAGAGGGTGCAGAGACGAGCAACGAAGCTGATAAAAGGTATGGAGAACTTGGAATACGAGGAACAACTTAAGAGACTGGGATTGTTCTCCCTTGAGAAAAGGAGACTGCGAGGGGATATGATCGAGACTTTCAAAATACTGAAAGGAATTGACAAAATAGAGCAGGAAAATAAATTATTTACAATGTCCAATGTGACACAGATAAGAAGACATGGACCGAAGCTAAGGGGGGGGGACAAGTCTAGGACAAATACCAGAAGGTTCTGCTTCATGCAACGAGTGGTGGACATCTGGAATGCCCTCCCGAAGGAGATTATTGCGGAATCCACTGTTCTAGGATTTAAAAGCAAACTAGATGCACATCTCCTTACGAGAGGCATAGAGGGATATGGGTGACTAAAATTACACCAGATGTACACCTGACTGGGCCTCCGCATGTGCGGATCGCCGGACTCGATGGACCGTAGGTCTGATCCGGAGATGGCAGTTCTTATGTTCTTACTACTATTTATCACTTAAAGAGTGTTCAAAGGCATACTCAGCATTGTATATTTTGACATTTTATAGACTGTCTCTGCTCAGAAGAGCTTACAGTCTAACTTGGACAGACAGACATGACATATATAGGGTAGGGATGCAGATTGCAGAACCCAAGGTGAGAGGAGTTAGGATTTAAAAGCAGTCTTGAAGAGGTGGGCTTTTAATTTGGACTTGAACACCGCCAGAGATGGAGCCCACCACAGAAATTAGGGCAGTTTGTTCCAGGCATAGGGCACAGCAAAACTGAAAGGACAGAGTCTGGAGTTGACATTGGAGGAGAAGGACACAGATAGGAGGGACCTACCGGATAAGAGGAGCTCACTTGGGGGGGGGGAGCATAGGGGGAGATAAGTAAAGAAAGATAATGAGGGGCTGCAGAGTGAATGCATTTGTAGGTTAGTAAGAGGAGTTTGAATTGTATTCGGAAATGGTTTGCATGTTTTGAATCAGGGCATGCAGCATTTTTCCTTTTTGTACCTAAATTATGGAATGATCCACCCCTCTTCAGGCAGAACAGTCCTTCCCTAAATTTAAAGCAACTCTATAAACCTATTTTTGAGTCAATCTTTTGGTATATGCTCTGAGGGCCTGATTCTCCAAAGTGCGTCCCGATTTTAGGCAGCTGTAGGTGTCCTACAGCTGTCTAATCATCCAATCAGGATGCACGTTTTTTAAAAAAATGCTCCCCAGGCAGGCCGCCTATATTGAAGGCACCGCCGGGAGCCTAGGGAGACCCGCAAGATGCCTAAGCTCGCCTAAGGGCCTTAGGCAGGCCTTAGGCGAACCTAGGTGGCCCTACGCATCTCCCTAGTAGAGAAAGAAACGCTTAAAATGTAGGCCAGCAAAATGCTGGTCTACATTGTAAGTAGACGCGGCCGCTATACTTATTGCACCCTCCTGCCAGCGATCGGTAGTGTCGGGGTGGGAGGGAGATCGGTAATGTCGGGGGGGGGCGGATGGTAGTGTCGGGTGGGGGGGTTGGTCTGTAGTGTCGGGGGGGCATCTTCTGGCAGGAGGGTTTGGGCACCCTCCTGCCAGCGATCAGACAGGGCGCTGCAGCCCGCTATACTTATAGCGGCAGAGAGAACCCTTGCCGCGATAAGTGTTGCGGGCCGTGTCTAATCTAACCCAATTCTCTAACCAGCGTCTGTAAGATGGACGCCGGTTACAGAATCGGGGTTTAGTGTAGGCCGATTCTGAATAGGACACCTCTCCCGGGCGTCCTATACAGAATCAGGGCCTGAATCTCTATTTACTTGCTGCCTTCTTAAGTAAACATACTAAACTCTATTCTTTTCCTTTCTTCTCTTGCCTGTATGGTTAATTATTCTATTTTGATTGGCATTCCTTTCCTTATTTCTTATAAAATTTGAATTGCACACTGCCTCAACTAGCTTGCCAAATGAGACTGTATATCAAACTCATAAAATAAGCATAAACATAGCCATAATTTGAACATAATTTGTGGTAGTGGTAGTCTGTTGGAATCCAAGGAGTACTGTTGGTGGATATGGTGGAAGAATAGGGTAGAGAAAGGCAAAGAGTGGGAGGAAAAAAAGGAAGGTCGTTTTCAAGTGGTTCTGTGATTAAAGTTCAGGTCATATGCTTGTTCTCAAATAAATAAAGCTTTGTCCCTCGTATCCCATTCAATGTGTGTTGTCATTATTCAAAATTGTGATGAGATGGTGATAGGGCCAGTCAGTCCTGACTTTCCATGCTAATGTTGCTCCACCTGCTATCAATATTCAGAGAAAATGAGCACAGTGACAATTAAATCCCTTTTATGAATAGGCTGTAATGAGAAAGAATGTGAAAACATATGCGGGTGTTATAAGGAACAGCTATTGTTAATCTGATGAATGCATGATGGTCTACGTTACAAGCACAGTCAAATTATTAAACATTCTGATTCTTCATAATCAACCAAATTAGTAGGTTTATCAGTAAGCAGCACACCTGCTAGTCAATTAAAAATGGTCATGACCAGTCATTACTCAACATCTAAGAAACTCCAAGCCATAAATTTGAAAGAGGTTGAAGATTATCTATGAAGTCTCCTTTTAAATAGTACTAATAGACTAACTGAATTATCAATTTTAGTCATATAGACAAATAATTCCTGTAATTACACATCATCTATTCATTATAGAAGCAATTTGTTGAATAAGGATGGTAGTAGAGTGAACTGGCATGTGTAATATTATATCCTACAGCAGCTTCACACATGTAGGTTGCATAGCTGTGCAAATAGTGATTTTAGAAATCCACTATGGGGCTCATTGAAAAAAAAAAGAAAGAAAGAAAAATGTCCAAAAAGTGTCATAAAGGGTTTTTCTTGCCAAACCCTTCTAATCTGCTATTTTTGCAACCTATATTCTAGGCAGATATCTATGCTTTTGATTAGTAGTTTGTATAAATTTCAAAGGGGTATGTTAGAAGCATGGTGGAAAGCATTAGGGCAGATTTATGACTTGGATGTTTATAATCAAAACACCACAGAAGTCATGAGGAAGAGATGTCCTGGTTGGGTAACTATATCAGTGGAGCCATGTTGTCCTATGGCGCTTTTAGAAAAGAAATCAAGACTATATTATTTGATAAATTCATCTCTTAATCTGTGCTTTTATCTTTATTTTTTAAACATAATTAATCTTATCTTATTAATTTTAAAATGTTTAATGTTTTTTTAATACAACAGGTTGTATTCATTTTTTACTATTTTGTATTTCACTTATTGTCCAGTTTTTCTCTTTTGTGGAAACCGCCTAGAATTCTTTCGATTAAGGCGGTATATTATGTTTCTACAAGGGGTTGGGTCACTCATAAATACTTTATTCAAGTCACAGCCACACTCTATAGGGCCGGTATTTTGGCACACTATATGGTTAATGCTTTCCCACCCATTTTATGCCTCCAGCAAAAAATAAATCAGAAAAAATAAATAGCATGTGCTTAGTGCATGCAAAAAAAAAAAAAAAAAAAAATGACCTAGCTCAAAACACTTTTAACATATCTTGTGATAAACAATTTGGTAAAATAAGCAAGTTGGTAGCCATATCACTATGGGCACTAATAAAACATTTTATTAAAAAAAGGATCTAAATCTTAATATTTCATGCAGGATAGATTTATTATGCTATCTTAGAAAATACATGATACATTTCTTCATATCATACACTTATCAATTCTAAAAGTATTTTTCTTTAAGATAAATATTTTACACATCATTTAAGATAGAATGAATGCATATGAAAATGCATTATTTACTGGCATAAAATATTTCTTAGAAAGGCATGTTTTAAGGAAAATAAATGCTCCAAAATAAGTCTTTTGTATGCTTTATATCCAATTTTCTCAGACAGATGATCCGTTGTGATGATGAATCTTAGCCTTTTCCAATTATTTTAGAGAACATCTAATTCATATTCTCAAGCTTGTTGATATTCATCCTCCATACCAATGTGTTCCTACATTATTGTTTTAGTATTATTTTTAAAAGACTTCTATACTCTTCAGGGTCCCAGTTTATGAATTCACACTGCTGTCAGGGCCAATTTAGATCGTAAGCTCTTTGAGCAGGGACCATCTCTTGCATGTTTGTTGTACAGGGCTGTGTCTATATGGTAGCGCTTTATAAATAATAAATAGTAGTAGCAGGCAGGGAGCTGCTAGAGACCAGTGCCATGCTGGTTGTGAGCCACCGTTCCTCATAGAGGAACAATGTTTCCACCCCGTCTGTGTCTTTGTGAGATTATTTTCCCTGTCTTATCTCTCTGTTGGGTGGGCACTGTCTGATTGGCGCTGCTGGGGCTAGCCCAGAGATCAGGGCTTTATCTGCACTGCTTCTTGGCATATCAACACTGAGATATTATTTCCCTCATTCTGTGAACCGCACGCACAGTTAACCCAAGTACCGTAATTGTGCTTGCAATTATAAAATACCCTCTCAAATATAATTGAATAGGTTAATTGACCCTTACTTGGCCTTTAACTAGTACAAAGTACCAATGGTTGGCACTTAGCAGTTATGCACGTAAGTACATTATGCACCTATTCTATTAATTTACCACCCAGATTCTATAAAGCTGGCCCAAATATCTGCCAAATTTGTGTGATCTCAAAATGCATGTGCAACCCAATTGATTAATGAGTCAATTAACATCAATAATTGGATACTATCAACAATCATGAACATTTGGAGTTCTACCCCCCCATCTTCACTTTCAGGTTTACATACTACAGCATTCCCCCAACTCCCACTAGATTGTAAGTCACCTAGAAGGCTAATAACCACTGTGCGAGATAGTAAAGAACATAAGAATTGTCACTGCTGGGTCAGACCAGTGGTCCATCGTGCCCAGAAGTCCGCTCACATGGTGGCCCTTAGGTCAAAGACCAGTGCCCTAACTGAGACTAGCCTTACCTGTGTAAGTTCTGGTTTAGCAGGAACTTGTCTAACTTTGTCTTGAATCCTTGGAGGATGTCTTCCCCTATGACAGACTCCGGAAGAATGTTCCAGTTTTCTACCACTCTCTGGGTGAAGAAGAACTTCCTTACGTTTGTACAGAATCTATCCCCTTTTAACTTTAGAGAGTGCCCTAACAAGACTCGGAAACTTGGCTGTTCTATAATCCTGGGTGCCCAACTCCTATACTGTGTGTAACCCAAAAGGGAGTGTGGTCACGAGAAAGACATGAGTGGGTTGGGGCAATCTCAAAAAAAGTTATGCACACCGTTATAGAATTCTAGGTTTCAGTTTGTGCATATCCTCATGCCCAAATTTGAGTGTGAGAATCCCTGTAATTGCTGCTTGTATTTGCACTGTACTGATTGTATTTATATTATACTGATTACATTTGAATCTTAATCACCTATGTACAGTCTATAGATAATTATGTTAACTGCATTGAACCTCACAGTGTATCGTGGTATACAAATAAAATGTTTTGTTATGTTGTGTGCTATTCTATAAAGGACACTCATTCTGGAATGGCCTATATAGGTACCAGGACAAATCAGCACTCAGTGCTATTCTATTTTTCAGCACCATTTACTGAATCCATCCAATAGAGTTCAACTTCTATAGCCCACATCTGAAAAGGCTTCATTTATGTAGAAACATGATGGCAGATAAAGGCCAAATGGCCAATGCAGTCTTCCTATCCACAGTAACCATTATCTCTTCCTTTCTCTAAGAGATCCCACATGGCTGTCCCATGCTCTCTTGAATTCAGACTAGAAATTTTTCCCCGTCCCCGCGGGAACTCATTTTCCTGTCCCATCCCGGCGAGTTCTTTTCCTTCCCCTGTCCCATTCCTGCAAGCTCCATCTTCATCTGCACAGGCCTCAACCACTTTAAAGTCGTAAGTGTTCAAGGCTTGTGCAGTTAAGACAGAGCTTACAGGAATGGGGCAGACACAGTGAAGGTGACAAAACTCGTGGGGACAGGACAGGGAAATTGAATTTCTAAGGGGATGGGGAAAAATTTGATCCTGTGCCATTCTCTAATTCAGACACAGTCTCCGTTCTCATGTAGGCAGAGTATGGGTGGGTCATGGACATTCTGACTATCTTGGTGAACATTTTATAGAATCCTGTCACTTATGTGCACAACTGTTGCATTTAGGCATATGTAGAATCACGCTTATGCCCGTATATGTAACTAAACAATTAGGGGTACCCATTTAGGTCAATAAAAACCAGGCCTAAATACTTGTAGTGCCTTGGACTGCTGGAAGAACTAACAAATCCATTCTGGAAGCGATCAAACTGGCTCTGTCACTTGAAGCCTAAATGATGAAGTTATGACTGTCTTATTTTGGTCACAGTGTCAGAAGAAAAAGATAATTGGAGAAGGACATTATGTTTGGGAAGATTGAAGGAACCAGGCAAAGAGGGCAACCTGCAATCAGATGGCTGGACATGTTGAAAACAACCATAGGGATATCACTGGAGGACTTTACCAGATTAGCACAAAACTAATCTCTTTTTAGATCTGTAATCCATCAAGTCGCTAGGACGAGTCAATGGCACCTAATTAAATACTACTACTGCTACTATTTATCACTTATATAGCGCTGAAAGGTATACTCAGCACTGTACATTTTAACATTTAATAGTCCCTGCTCAAAAGAGCTTACAATCTAACTTGGATGGACAGACTTGAAGTATATAGGGTTAAAGATGCAGAACTGAAGGTGAAAGGAGTTAGGAGTTGAAGGCAGTCTCAAAGAGATGGACTTTTTAAAAAAAAAATATTATATTTATTAAGCAAAACCAGTACAAACAGAGCGAAAACAGAACAGAACAATGAAGTAACTGGGCCTTGAACACTGCCAGAGATGGAGCCCACCATAGGATTTGGGAAGTTTGTTCCAAGCATACAGCACATCAAGGTAGAAGGGACAGAATCTGGAGTTGGTAGAGGAAGAGAAGGGCATAGACATGAGGGACTTATCAGCTGAGCTGAGCTCGTGGGGGGGGGGGGAGGAAGAACATAGGGGGAGATAAGTGAAGAGAGAATGTGAGGAACAGCCGAGTGAGTGCATTTGTAGGTCAGTGAGAGGAGTTGAATTGTATTTGGAAACAGATGGGAAGCCAGTGAAGTGACTTTAGGAGAGGGGTAACGCAAGTATAGCTGCACCTATACTTGCACCTAAGTTGTGTGCGGATTGGAGGTAAAGTACTCCCTTGAAATTCATGGGGGGTTCCATTCCAGGAACACCTGTGAATTTTGAAAAACCGCAAATACGGTTTTTCAGATGATTGAAGGCAGGAGAGGGTAGCTGGGGCGCCGGCAGGTCCTTAAATTGAACTTACGAAGCCGGGCGCATTTTCCGACTGCCTTTTCCTGGTACTAAAGTCATGGTTACACCAATCAGGAGCTGCTTTGACACACCAGATAACGTGTCAAAGCAGCTCCTGATTGGTGTAACCATGACTTTAGTACCAGGAAGAGGTGGTCGGAAAATACCGCAAATTTCTGAGTCCGTGATTTGCGAACCGCAAATTTGCAGGGGTTTACTGTATTCTATAACACTGTGTCTAACTTTTAGGAATGTCCACAATCTGCCCATGCTCCTCCTCTGGCCATGCTTGCTTTTGAGATTTGCACACTAGGGGCTAGATTCACAAAGCAAACCGATCGGTTTGTGACCCCTTTACTATCAAATTTCCATCCGGCCTGATTCACTTACCTCTCCTGCGATCCGCTTCGAATCAGTGCATGCAAATGAGGTGAAATGCATCCAAATTGGACAGCGACCCGATTCACTACACCAAATTTCTGATCCGACTGGACTGGCCGATCACCTGAAGAAGCTACTGCAGGGGACTAGTTGAAAACGTCTTTCCGACTGGAAGCCCTGCTCTCTGCCCTGCAAACTCTCCTGCCTGCTCGCCCCGAATGTTATCCTGCTCAGCCCTGCTTATCTTCTGCTGCTCGTCTTTCCTGCCCAAACTGCTACCTGCCCCGAACTGCCATGATTTCCTGCCTGCCTTGACTCTCCCACCCTTCCCCGCAGTGCAAACCCATGGTTTTAACCCACAGGCTCTAAGTGTGGGAGCCATTTACAAAGTATTGTACCGATTAGATGACATTTTATTTTATTTTATTTTTCCCTTAAATTTTTCAAGTTTGATTGTGAGGCGGGAGGGTAGGGTAAATTTATTGTTACATATTGTATAAAGTATTGATTATATGATAAGAAAGGGTGGGAAGGGTGGGAGATAAGAGCATATTATTTGTACCATTGATGATTATTAAGTGTTATATTTATTGTTAATTTGAAAATGAATAAAGAATTTAAAAAAAAAATCTTTTTATTATTACATCTGAAAACCTGGCTTTTCTTAAAAAATGTAAGTCTCCCTCCAACTTAGGAATCAAGGAAACTCTTATATCTTGGCATCCCAAATCCTCTAAATTTTCTTCACACTTCTACCTCTAACCCTCTGTTGTAGTTCCTTCCTATTTCTCCTACTGTAAACCATGTCGAGCTCTACGAACGTGGAGATGATGTGGTATACAAACCTAAGGATTAGATTAGATTATTATTAACTAGTCTTTAAACCCGTTACATTAATGGGTGCTAGAATAGATGTGTCTGTCTGTCTTTCTTTATCTCTCTCTCCTTGGCCGCTGTCTGTATCTTTCTGTCTCCCCCCTCCCCCCGAGCAAAGCTGTCTGCCCCCAGCACCCACCTCCCCCCCCCAAATGTCTCTCCATGGCCCTTTTCTGTCTTCCCCCAGAGCAAAGCTGTCTGTCCCCAGCACACCTCCCCCCAAAGCAGCCCCTTTCCCTATCTCTCCATGGCCCCTTCTGTCTCTCCCCAGAACACCCCTCCCCCCAAAGCAGCCCCCTTTCCCTCTCCCTGTCTCTCCATGGCCCCTTCTGTCTTCCCCCCCAGAGCAAAGCTGTTTGCCCCAAGCAAACCCCTCCCCCCAAAGCAGCCCCCTTTCCCTCTTCCATTGACTCTCTCTCTGGCCCCCTTTCTCTGTCTGTCTTTCTGTCCCTCTCCCTGCCCCTGTGTCTTTCTTTCTTTCTGTCTACCTCCTTCCCGCTGTCTGTCTGTCATTTTTCCCCATTTCCCTGTGCAGCAGCATTTCCATCCCACTTCCCTATGCAGCAGCAACAGCATTTCCCTCCTATCCCCCCCTTTCCTGTGCAGAAGCAGTAGCAGCATTTTCCCCTACCCTCTTTCCCTTCTCTTTCCCTTCTCTTCCTTGCTCCATTTGGCCCCTCCCCCTTCATTTACTGCCGTTGTCCTGCTCGATCTGGCCTGCTCCTGACCCTCCCACCGCCGACAAACCTCGGGGCTCCAGCCGCGTAGGCAGCACTTTAAACACGCTGCTTCGCGGCCTTCTACTTCCGATTTCCTCTGCCGCGTCTGTCTCCGATGATGTCATCAGAGACACGGCAGAGGAACTCAGCAGAGAAGGGCGCGAAGCAGCGTGTTTATAGTGCTGCCTACGCCGCTGGAGCTGGGAGGTTTGTGGAGGGTCAATGGCCGGAGTGGGACTGCTGTCCACCACTCATTTGCTGCCACTGGTGCTGCCTACTCCGCTGGAGCCGGGATGTTGTAGAGAGCACAGTCGCGCGCATGCACCTCCAGCCCCTGCAAGCGCCGTGAGGTGTCAATTAGAATGTTGCCACAGAAGCACACCTCACGGCGCCAGGACTCACAAATTTTTGAGAGCGCATGCGCGCTCTAGCGTTTTATTATTATTGATGAGAGCGGCAGCTGGCAAGAGCGGGACCAGCTTTCTGGGAGCCACGCGGGTTGGGGTCAGTGGAGGTGGCGGCGTTTGGTTCAGTCTCCCCAAAGTCCTGCCGCCTAGAGTACAAAAAAAGTTTTAAAAAATTGCTGCTCCTATGGTCTGCGCATGCGCGATCCATGCAGGCAGATGGGCCCGATCTGGCAGGTCAGTGAATCCTGGCCTAAAATTTATAGAATGCGATTAGAAAGATGTGCATGTAACTTCTAATTAGTTCCAATTAGTGTCAATTATTAGGTGTTAAGTGCCAATTATCGATGCTGATTAGTTTATCAAATAATTAAGCTGCACATGCAAATCTGTGCTGTGCATCTACATTTGTGTGCACAACTTGAATCGCACGATACAGAATCTGGGCCTTAGTGTGCCAATCTTTAGTGTGTAATTCTTAACATCCTTTGTAAAAAAAAATGCCTCCTGTGTATCATTGCTACCTGTTTCTACGAAGTCATGGTCTGTGTCTCCGATTCCAGATGGCTTTGGCTGCAATTCAGCAGGCCCCGTTCATTGTTCTTCTGGATACCTTATCCTATACCTAATCTCCTGTGTATTCATGCATAATGTTTACATCTCCTTGATAGACTCAATGGATTCCTGTATGGGTGAGTGAATTTGCTCATTGTTCCTAGCATCAGTGTGTACTGAGCCAGTGTTATGATGCACTTAAGTGAAATTAAGCTTAACTTGAAAACAGATCTGTGGTATGCACTGGTTTCCCTCATAACTGCACACCTTTTAGTAGAATTTCACATAGGTTTAAATGTACTAGAAATATAGGGGGGGGGGTTTTGTCATAATATGCTGCTATTAGAATAAGTTGCATCTGTTGAATAAAAAGGTCACTTTATGAGAATTTGCATTGCATATCAATAGAAACTAACTGAAACAGAAAAAATTATGATAGATAAAAGCCATATGGCTTATCCAGTCTGCCCATATATACCATCTACTCAGCTTTACAATCCTTTCCATTTCATTAGAGATCCTTTGTGCTATTCCCCTGCTTTATTGTCTCCATCATCTCCTCTGGGAAACCATTCCATTTATCCACCACTTTTTTTGCAAATAAATATTTCTCCAAATTAGTTCTATCTCCTTTATTTATTTAGGACTTACTATACCACTTTAATAATAATAATAATAATTTTATTTTTATATACCGCCAAAGCCACGATAGTTCGAGGCGGTTTACAACAAGAGGCGCTGGACAATCAGCGAAGTAGTTACAATACAAAGTCATTGAAGTAGTTACAATACAATGTTGAAGAAGTTACAATGCAAAGTCATCGAAAATAAGGTACAGGTTGGGAGGAGTGATACACTAGATTCATAGGTTACAATCGGTTAAACAAATTTGTTTTTATTGATTTTCTAAAATTGAGGTAAGATGAGGAGTGGATGACATACAGGACAAAGTGATGTGCAGATTGAAACATGCAAAGAAAAAGCTCCCCAAACTACATCTTAAAAATAGGAAAAGTGCTTGTTCATCCTATGACATATCACAACAGATCAAAAAGAAAGACTAAAATGCAGATACTAGTACTTCAGAATGCAATCCAGAATAACCAGCTTATATGTAAATCAAAGGTCATAAGCTTGCTAATTTAAAGTTAACTCACTTCAAATTGCTAACAGCTCATACTCCAAACAGACTACAGGATGGTTTGACATAAGTCAGAATATAAGAGATTGTCAGAGAAGAAAGATACAATACATCACCCATCAAGAATGCCTTAAAACCAAGGAGTAAAATTTTAAATTTCACTCAATATTCAAATGGGAGCAAATGATAACTTGTAAGTAAGGGAGTAAAATGATAGGGATGGAGTAATGGAAGACTCTGATCAATTTTCAGAGGGTTGTGTTCATGTGGAGCTAACTAAATTAAAGGTAGACAAAGAGATGGGGCCAAATACCGTGCATTTGAGGGTGCTGAAGGAACTTAGGAAAATTCTGGTAGCTGCACTGATTGACGTTTTCAATGCTTTTCTAGAGCCAGGAGTGGTACTAGAGGACTGGAGAAGGGCATAAATGTGCATGAGTTTAGTCTCTTTTATTTGAAAGGAAGCTCTGGAATGAGAGGGCATAGGATGAAGTTAAGAGGTGATAGGCTCAGGAGTGATCTAAGGAAATTCTTTTTTACAGAAAGGGTGGTAGATGCTTGGAACTGTCTCCTGGAAGAGGGGACTGTGTCTGAATTCAAGAAAGCGTGGGATAGGTATGTGGAATTTCTTAGATACAGGAAAAGATAATAGTTACTATGAATGGGCAGACTAGATAGGCCATTTGGCTTTTATCTGCCTTCATGTTTCTATGTTTCTATTTAATTTGTGTGAATGATAGAATGATAAAGTAAATGGATACCTATGTTTTATGATATTTGCAACTTCTTTTTTTTAAATTTCTTTATTCATTTTAAAGCCATAAGCAAGTGCAAAATAAAATACAACCATATAATTCTATAAAAGCACTTAAATACAATTATAATTATAATCTATGACAAAAAGATTATCACCCCCCCCCCCCATAATTATATCTAAGAACTACACTCTAATTGAGAATTGAAAAATATATTCCAACCTGTCCTCCCACCCACCCACCCTGGACGTATGTGACCAAAGGGCATAATCACCAATCACTCTTTGCAAAATTTTGTCAATGGCTCCCAAATCTTCAGAAACTTCTTATAATATCCTGATGTATGGCCATATTACGTTCCATCTTAAAAACATAACAGAGAGACTCCCACCAAAAGGAATAACTTCTTAAAAATAGTTTTACAAGCACCAGAATAAATGATATTAGAGCAATCAATACTAGTTATGAGAAGAGGCTGTAGAAGGGAATGGAATGAATCATGATCAAAGATGGGAAGTACTGAACGCAATTGATACAGGATAAAAAAGCCAGTTGTACACAATGAAGACACATGAGGAGCAAATGAAAGACAATATTCAAGGATGATCCTTAAATAGCAGAAACTGTCCACAGGGTTAATAGTGGTGCCTAATAGATGAAAAGCAGAATAAATTATATTGTATAATTATGCTGTATGTTTTTAGATATTATTTGGACCCCTGAGGAAGGTCATTTGGGTCGAAACACAAATTGTGTCAGATCTTGTTTCCTCCCATGGGCATGTCTCCTTTTTGGAACCATGTGCAAAATGTATGCATGGATTTGATCACCTAAAATACAGCATATAGAGGGGCATAATAAAAAAAACCCGTCTAAGTCCCTTTTTGGCCTAAGACCTTAAACGTTGAAAGCAGAAGCAGGGAAAGTGTCCATAACCAAAACAAACGTCCTTGTTTTGATTATGGCCTGCCTCTACCTTCAGCTGTTTAAACGCCCAGCCAACCACTATGTCTACAAGTACACTCCCACGACGTCAACACATATACCCCATAATGAACAAAAAAAACAAATAAGCCCAAAACATCCAACACAAGGGCTTTTAGGTGAAGGAGGAGCCAGTCCTTCACCTAAAAGCTGGATTCTGTAACCGGTGTCTGTCAAAAACAACACTGGTTACAGAATCCCCCCCAACCCCCCCTCCCACACACACAACATTGGGGCAGGAGGGAACTCAAGCCCCACTGCCCCGGGCACCCGCGGAACCCCCGGACGGCATCAGGGTAAGAGGGAGCCCAAGCCCTCTTGCCCCGGCGATCGTGCCCCTCCCCGCCGAGTACGATCGGGCAAGGAGGGAGCCAAAACCCTCCTGGCCCCGGCGACCCCCCCGACTGGATCTGGCCAGGAGGGAGCCCAAGCCCTCTTGCCCCGGCGACCTCCCCGACTGGATCTGGCCAGGAGGGAGCCCAAGCCCTCCTGGTCCCGGCGACCCCCTACCCCCCACACCCCAGGGATCCCAACGACCGCCCCCCCAACGACCGCCCCCCAGAACCCCAAATAACACTGATGATTATTAGCATCAAATTATTGGCGCCAATTAGCTTGTTATGCAATTATATTGGATGTGGAGATTTTGCATGTGCTCAAATTCCCACACGCAATTTTTAGCACCATTTATAGAATTAGGCTGTTTAAGATTTATTGAGTTATAATGGGACCAGTATTCAAAGGCACTTATCTGGTTAGCAGGTGCTAGCTACTAGCTGGATACATGCCAGAAAAAAAAAAGGATATTCAATGGCATTAACCAAACATGTCTTCTGACTGTCTTAATACTATCTGAACAGTGCTAGGGTCATCTGTTGGTAGAGCTTGGGCAGAAACAGGGATTATCTGATTGGTGGCCAAATATCAGTTACAACATCTTTAAGTACAAAACAGAGTCTGTTTTCTCCCTCTAATGAGTACATTATTTGCTGCTATCTCTCATAGTCAAGGAATGAGCTGCAAGCTCTGAATATCTTATAAAGCTGTAGTGTCGTTTACCATTGCCAGTCTAAGATTAGAAAGGTTAGGGTAGGCAGTCTTTTTTTATAGGAGTAACCTAAATATAGAAAGTATAGAAAATACAGAAAAATAAATCAATTTAAATTTTTTTTAACACCTAAATGCTGAAATAACTTGAATAGCAAGGCAGTTTTGCATATTTAACACAAAATATATTTCTAATATTGGCATGAAGATTAGTACACATTTCTTTAAAAGGCATTCTTAATGAACAGTGTAGAAAATCCAAATGAGTGAGATGAGGTTATGTGGCTGTGTCCTCCATTAAAACTGATGACTTGTAGTAGCACACCACTGTGGGAACTGATTGTTCATTATGATCATAGATTAGTTAGGAGCAATCTGTGACTGATTTTTGCTGAAGGTTGAGGTTTTCAATTTGGAGCTTCAGACTATCGGAACTGCTGCCAAGGGACATTGAGGGAATCCGTTTAGAAATGGGGCATGCTGCTGTGACTGTTGCTAAGCATCCTGATGTGCTTGTGGGTCTTAAAGAGCTTGTTCCTGCTGTGACAGCAATTTCAACCTGCATGCCTGACTAGACTTCCTGAAGCATCGTATTGTGGCATCTGGCCAATGGCAATTCTGGAATCTCTGAAGCAATAAGTCATGGATCCCGGACTGCTGTAAGGAATGCAGAGAAAAGACTTAGCCAATGATCATCCTTGCACTCTAGATAATGGACCGATCTTT
Source organism: Geotrypetes seraphini (assembly GCF_902459505.1). Taxonomy (NCBI): domain Eukaryota; kingdom Metazoa; phylum Chordata; class Amphibia; order Gymnophiona; family Dermophiidae; genus Geotrypetes; species Geotrypetes seraphini. Next base: position 74,075,426 of record NC_047089.1, on the reverse strand, counting down.
CATGGTGCACTTCTGCCATGTTGATATGTGAGGTCAGAAATGCTTGACTTGCACTGCGTTCACATTAATTCACAATCACCTCAAAATCCCCAACATCACATCCGAGTCAGCTTATAGACGCAGAACCGTGGCTGTAGCTTTATTAACATCACAACAATTTCAATAAAATGTTATAATTCAATCACAATCCAGTCCAATTCAGATATCCAACAATGTAACATATCTTTTTTTTCCCCAGTCCAGCTAAATGGTATTGAATTGGATGTTATGGTACTCCACAGGCCTGCAAAGTCCCCAAATCACTATAGCTGGTGATGAACTCAAACGAACCAACATATCATTTCATTTTCAATCTAATGTCCCTCAGCAACATTACACCCCTCAAATTACATCCCAAGATGTGACCTCCAACCTCCCAACTTCCTCTCAATACTTACTAACAGAACAGTAGGGCACCATAGGGGACACTGCTTTGAACTTTACATAAAGGGTGCCAAGTATACAGTATATTTACCATAGCCCCCTTATAGTGTATGGTGAGCCCTCCAAAATTCCCTCAAAACCTAATATACCCATCTATCTACAACCCAAATAACCCTTATGACTTCAGGTGTCACTAACGTGACCATTTTTTTTTTTCATCAAAACGAGATCTCTATTAATTGTCAGTTCCGCCTCCAATCCTGCCCTAGCTACACTCCCAATTCCGCCACCAATTTCTTCCATTCATTTTTCATGTACACATGGAGGGGCATAACCAAAAAAAAGTCTAAGTTCCCTTTTGGCCTAAGGCCCTAAACGCTGAAAATACCAGCGGGATAAATGTCCATTCTCAAAAAAATTAAAAAAAAAAAAACATCCAAAATGAAGGTTTTTCTGAGAATGGCCTACCTCTACATTCAACAGTTTAAATGGCCAGACTACCACTATGTATAAACTTACAACATATTATCAACCAAAAAATAGCCTAAGTCCCAAATGCACAAAACCAGACCTTTTAGGTGAAGGAGGGGCCAGTCCTTCGCCTAAAAGCTGGATTCTGTAACTGGTGTCTGTCAAAATAACACCGGATACAGAATCCACCCCCCACACCCACCCCATAACGATCATGGCAGGAAAGATGCCTCATCTCCCCTTCTGCGATCCTCACCCGAAGTGCCACAGTTCGCGGGACATTGGTGGATCACTATCGCGGCAGGAGAGATAGCCAATCTATCCTGCTGCGACCCCCCTCCCGAACCAATGCGGGCAGGAGGGAGCCCAACCCTTCCTACCCATGGTGGCAGCCCAACCCCCCCGAACCAATACAGGCAGGAGGGATCCCAGGCCTTCCTTCCCACAATGACCCCCCATTCCACCTAAAATATGGGCAGGAGGAAGCCCAACCCCTCCTGCCCACTACAACCCCCTACACCCCCTAAAATACAGGCATGAGAGATCTCAGGCCCTGCTGCCCACAATGCACCCCCCATGACTGCCCCCGAACCCCTCATTGCCCCCCAAACCCCCGATCATCACCCCTCACCCCACGACCCCCCAACCAATCCCCCATCCCCGACACCCCCCCTTACTCACAATCAGTTGGCCGGGCAGACATGTCCCAAACCCATCTGCCCAGCAGGTCCGCCATCCACCAAATGGCGTGCCTTAGGGCCTGACTGGGCCAGCCGCCTAAGGCCCCGCCCACAGGATGGGCCTTAGGTGCCTTGGCCAACCGGAATATGCCCAGTGGCCATAGGCCCCTCCTGTGGGTGGAGCCTTAGGCACACGGGCTGGGTTGACCAACCCCTCCTGCCCACGAAACACCCCCCATGACTGCCCCCCAGATCCCCCAAATGGCCCCCCGAACCTGTGACACCATGACACCCCCCTCATCCCCGACATCTCCCCTTACTTACAATTAGTTAGATGGATGGATGGATCCCAAGCCTGTCTGCCCGTCATCTTCCGAATGGCAGGTCTTAGGGCCAGGTGCCTAAGGCCCGGCCACAGGAGCGGCCTTAGGTGCCTGGGCCAACCGGAATTGGCCCAGTTGCCTAGGCTCCTCCTGTGGGTGGGGCCTTAGGCACATGGGGCCAAACCAGCATTAAGGTCCTAAGGCCTGCCATTCGGGCGTTGGTGGGTCTGCTGGGCAGACTGGCTTAGAACCCGTCCATCCAACTAATTGTAAGTAAGGGGGGTGTCAGTAACATAGTAACATAGTAGATGATGGCAGATAAAGACCCGGATGGTCCATCCAGTCTGCCCAACCTGATTCAATTTAAATTTTTTATTTTTTTCTTCTTAGCTATTTCTGGGTAAGAATCCAAAGCTCTACCCAGTACTGTGCTTGGGTTCCTACTGCCGAAATCTCCGTTAAAACCTACTCCAGCATATTTATACCATCCCGGCCATTGAAACCCTCCCCAGCCCATCCTCCACCAAATGGCCATATACAGACACAGACCAAATGGCCAAATGAGGGGGTGTTGCGGGGTCGCAGGTTCAGTGGGGCATTCGTGGGGGTGGGGGGGTGTCGTGGGCAGGAGGGGTTGGGCTAGGTGGCATAAACCTTTCTGAGGCGTGCTTCCAATATGGGATAGCCCTGCAGGGGGTGCTTGGCTCAGAAAAACCCCACAGCACTGTACAGATATGACACCCAGCACATAGGACAGAATACAACTTGAGTCAAAATGACTTGAAAGTGAAAATAATGATTTATTGCCCAAGTCTTTCAAGACAAAGAAAAAATATTTTTCAGAAAAATAAAGCACAAAAAGACAAAACACACTTTAGACAGCTAGACTAGACTGAGCATTGTTAGCAGACTTCCATTTGTCCTGGAATCTCATTCTCAGAAATAAACTCCTCTTCTATTGCCATACCTTCTGAAGTATTAATTAGCTCCAGTTCTGGCCTGTGGAAATCCTCCTCCAACTTAAGCATTTCCCAATCCTCACTAGGGTTCAGCCGGGCTCTACCATCAGGCAAGTTCAAAGGCTCTTGTGTGCTTCTCTCCAGAGACTGGTCTGCTCGCTGTCTCCTCCCTCTCTTTCTTTGCTCAGTAAGGAGCTCCTTTTTATCTCTAGAGAAACCCCACCCACACCTAGGTACTGCTGGAATGGGCCAAGGTGCTCACTAGCACCCTTCAGGCTAGTCAGTAAATTACTACTAGTTTTATTCAAAGGGAAATAAGCCTGAGCTTTCCCTAACACTCCAGAAGATGTTGTGTGACTGGTTCTAGGCTGATTCAAAAAGGGTCAAAAGGGCCAAGGGATTACGTTGCCAGTAGCTAGATCCTGGCATGCCTGAACTCGGATAGGCAGACACACCTATCTGCGAACCAGAGCCAAACCCCTGGTGCGACTCTCTTAACTGTTGAGCTCATACTTTTCCTGCCTAGAGCCTATGACAAGCCAGCAGCAGTGCTGGAATGTCATACTCCGAAGTGCTGCGGTTCACGGTGGTTCGAGGATCGCTATCGCAGCAAGGGAGATGAGGCATCTTTCCTGCTGCAATCATTGCAGTGGGGGATGGGCAGGGTGCAAGGGCCAATGAGCTGATCGCAGCAGCCATGATCAGCTCAGCGGCCCCTTTTTGGAAGTTATACCTGTTTTGACTGCTTTAAGTCAAAACGTATAAGTTCTGACTAGGTAACCTGTTCAAGGTTTTGATTATACTTGCTGTACGACTAGGTCTAGGTCAGCCCACCTCCCGCCCTTTTCCCTCCTCTAGAAATGCCTCTTTTTGCTCTAGGCCAGGGAACTCCAGTCCTTGAGAGCCGTATTCCAGTCAGGTTTTCAGGATTTCCCTATGAATATGCATGAGATCTATTTGCATGCATTGCTTTCAATGCATATTAATTGGGGAAATCCTGAAAACCTGACTGGAATACGGCTCTCGAGTACCGGAGATCCCTACTCCTGTTCTAGGTGTTTAGAGGCAGGGGAAAGGCCTAAGCTGGTTTTAGATACGTCTAAAACCAGCTTTGATTATTGGTACTTGGACGATCTGGCTTTTTGATTGTCCAAGGACCGATTTATAACCCTTTTTGGACAGTTTTTGTTTTTATTATGAGCCCCTTGGTATCTTGTACATCACCACTACAGTTTTTGCCTTTGTTTCTCCACTCGATATTTCACTGCAGTTCTGTTGGATTTGTTGTATATTCACAAGAGCCATTAAAATTAGCATCTTATGCACTTTGAGGTTAAAAATAAAGTAACTATTCAAGCATATCAATATTTGCAATTCTAGGCTAGGCCTCAGGTTTCAAATAGGGATTACATTATGTTCTGTTTGTTCATATTTACATTGCCTTTGCATTTGTAGTATCTGTGTGTATTTTGAACCAGCAGACACTTCCTGCTGAGTTGTAGTTTTTGTGTCTCATAGGTCACTCCTTGCATGTGACTCTTTTCCTCCCACTCATAGATAAACCTTCCTGGTTCTTGCTTTAGGCTCTATTATTGGCTAGTTCCTCTGTCCTGTAGCCTTTTGGTCTTGCTCTGTACCTCTCTCTGCTTTCCATCTTGGCTCATTGTGAGCATCTCCAGCTTTTTCCCTCTCCTTTGCCTGAAAATAACTACCATCTTTTTACCATTTCCTGCAGTCCCAGTGATCCCACAATTCCCAGTCATTTCCAGTTCATCTTTAAGACCAACATCAAATCCAGGAACTGCACAGATGCAGCAGCAACAAACACAGCACAGATCCAGATATTCCATTCTGATTCCATCATCTTTCTTCCAGCACACAAACTGTATACAGTAGGTTCTGTCCTGGTTTTACTTACTGTAATAAACTGAGTCTCCATGGAAGATATTGGGGCCAGTTTAGCTGACTGATTAGCAGTGCATGGAATATGCATAATGAAGTCACTATTCCGTGTAAGAACATAAGAATAGCCTTACTGGGTCAGACCAATGGTCCATCAAGCCCAGTAGCCCATTCTCACGGTGGCCAATCCAGGTCACTAGTACCTGGCCAAAACCCAAGGTGTAGCAATATTCCATGTTACCAATTCAGGGCAAGCAGTGGCTTCCTCCATGTCTTTCTCAATAACAGACTATGAACTTTTCTTCCAGGAACTTGTCCAAACCTTTCTTAAAACCAGCTACGCTAGCCGCTCTTACCAGATCCTCTGGCAATGCGTTCCTGAGCTTAACTATGCTCTGAATGAAAAAAAAGTCCTCCTTTTGGTTCTAAAAGTATTTCCATGTAACTTCATCGAGTGTCCCCTAGTCTTTGTAATTTTTGATGGAGTGAAAAATCGGTCCACTTGAACCCATTCTACTCCACTCAGGATTTTGTAGACTTCAATCATATCTCCCCTCAGCCGTCTCTTTTCCAACTGCTGGAATAGCTTTCCTTGTAGAGAATCCAGGATCTCCCTACTTCTAGAATAACCCCACAATAGGGATACCCTAACCAACATCCGGCATGTTAAAATCACCTATTTGTAAAACTTCCCCTTTTTTAGATATATTCTGAAAGTCTACTATTAAATCTCAGTCCACTTCTTCCATCTGTGAAGGAGGCCTGTATATCACACCAATGTAAATATATTTACCATTTCATCTTTCCAAATTGATCCACAGTGCATCTTCCTTGCCCTGCAGATCCTGCTGCTGTGTGGCTTTAATATGATCTCTAACATATAGCTCTACTCCCCCTCCTTTTCTTCCTACCCTGTCTTTCCTGAACAGATTACAGTGTTCCCCTGGTGGTTTGCGGTCGGCGGTTCGCGGAACCGGTCATTCGTGGTATTTTCTGACTGCGAACCGCTGACAAGGAGAGAGTAGTGGGAGAGGCAGGAGAGAGCAGCCGAAGCGCCGCGAGTGCAGGAAATCACTCACGGTACGCTCCGACCGCCTCTTCCTGCACTAAGTCGGGCCTTATCCAATCAGGAGCTATATGTCAAAGCAGCTCCTGATTGGATAAGGCCTGACTTAATGCAGGAAGAGGCGGTGGGAGCGTACTGTGAGTGATTTCCTGCACTCGCGGCGCTCCAGCTGCTCTCCTGCTGCCCTTTCCCACTGCCCTCTTAAGGCTCCCCCATGAAAAACCGTATTCGTGTTTTTTTGAGATTCGCGGGGGATCCTGGAACGGAACCCCTGCAAATCTCGGGGGAGTACTGTATAGCTATAACATACTGAAGTAATACTTGAGATCCATAAATGTTTCTGTTTGGCATGATTGTTTCACTGTTTTGACTGTTCAGTGGCAATGTTTAACATGATTTCAGAGCAGTACAGAGCTATAGTTCGGGGAGTTTCCCCAAACCTCTAGTAAAGGTGGAGGGATTCAAAAGCTGGAGTGGATTCTTTCTGCATGGCTCATAAGCCTATTACCCATTTGTCCAGAATGACACACCAATCTACTAAAAAATATATTAGTGAGGTAAGAACTTAATATTTTTTTTTTCATCACTCTCCATCGAGCAGTAACACAAAGCTGGATCAATAAACAATTCAAACATTATAGTCCACGATTAAACACAGTAGTGGCACATGTTTGAATTGTTCTGCAGACTAGGCCTCTTTAATTCCATCCAAGACTATCTAGGACTGAATCCAATGTTTTTTTTTCTACCCCTTCCCTCCATCTTGGGGTCTAACATTCCTCCATTTCTTCTTCCTTGCTCCAATTGTCCAGCATATCCCATATCTCTCTTACGCCTCAGGATCCAAGTCCAAAATCCCTCTGCCCCCTCCTCCCCTCCAGTCCAACATCTTTCCATATCTCCTCTCCCTCTCCCTCCCATTGTCCAGCATGTACCTCTTCCTCCCTTCTGTGCCCAGCTCAGGTATCTCCCTCCATTTTCTCTTCTATCTCTTAATCCCCATGCCCATTTCATATATCTTCCCCTTTTCTCCTTTCTCTCTTTTAAGCCTCCCCCCTCCTGTGCCCAGGTTGGGATTCCTCCCCCTCTCAATCTTCCCCGTTCCATGATCCAGCAGCTCCCCCTGGTTTACCTTTTAAGTTGCTTCTTTAGTATGGTGGCAGTAGCATTCCAGAGAAGGTTGCCTGTTCTGGCCCTGAAGTCTCCTCTTTGCTTGTGGGGGTTGTGGCAGAAAGAATACTCCAAGACAACTTTCTCTGAAATGCTGCTGTTGTTGTGTGAAAGTAAGTTGAAAGGTAAACCGAGGACAGGCTGATATGGCACCATTGGCTCCCCCCTCCCCCCCGTTCTGACATTACTTTTGGCTGGCTTTTGGGGTTGAAGTGGAATAAATAGTTTAAGGAAATGAGTGATGAAATATGTGAAAGCAGAGAAAAACATACAGTATATTAAATAAACATATTGTAACTTTTAAAGGTATGTATTTGTGAAATGGGCTTTGGGTGGGGGGGGGGTCTGTTTTTTTATTTATGTAGTTCCTTTCAGAGGTTTTATTATTTTTATCATATAAACCACTGATTGAGTTTGGTCTTAAACTGTAAACTATACATGGGGAGATATACAAACCTGGAAGATCATTAAGATCTGAGAGAGGGATGAAATTAACAGCAATAAAGGTAGTAGGAGTACGATATGTGACCTCAAAAAATAAAATGTTTTGTATCACTGCTGTACATCTGTGGAACAGTCTTCCAGGCATCTGAGATTGTGCACAAAATGGATCAGCTTTAAGAAATTATTAAAAACTCAATTATTTTTCGATGCCTATCGGCCTCTTTTACAAAGCCGCGCTAGCGGCTGCGCTGCGCTAACGGCCCCGAAGCCCACAGAGATTTAAAGGGCTTCGGAGCTGTTGCCACGCAGTAGCCGCTAGCGCGGCTTTGTAAAAGAGGCCACAAATGTAAGATATATAATTGATTCCACGCTGCTTTGGATATGTGCTTGTCAGTGGACTGCGAATGATGGTCACGTTTATGTACTTATTGGAATGAAGATATTGTGTGATGTCATGTCTGTTTATTTTATGGAATTTTATGATTATTTTGATACTGGTAATACCTCATACCTTTATAAAATTGTACGAGCTTGCACTGCACATATACATTTATGTACCATGTCTTGCCCATGCTATCTCTAGTTTTTGGGTTGCAGACATAAAAATCATTATTGCCAGAAGTGAATTTTTCAGTGAACATTGTGCAGCTTTTTCTGTCATCAGCAGTTCATTAACAAATCGATTTATTTCTGTCCTTTGGGTGATAAAACAGACAAATATCATGTTGATTTTCTTCTGTGTACTTTTCTATCCAATAAAACTGTCTTCAATTACTTTTTAGTTTAGCTTTGGGAACATTTCTTGTGCTTTATACATATTTGTTGTTAGCAGATCAAAAAAAAATTATAGCCCCAGGTATTTGTGTTTTTGGGTTTGTTGCTGGGGTAGTGCACTCATGTGTCTGTCTGCCTGACTATGTTCTGTGCTTCTCACATGATTTTCTTGGCAGAAATATTATTTCTTATGATTTATATTTGGATCTTTGCCTGCTTTTTTTTTTTTTTTCTTAAAGGGACTGGGATCTACTTAGAAGCTGATTCACTCACTACTTTCTGAGCTTCTGCTTGGCAAATAACAGCGGTATTATATTTTTGCCGTATATCAAGTTTTATAAATGGGTTTATTCAGGAGACATTACAGGTAGACATATGAGTATATTCAGCATGCTTAGAAAAAGATGCTTGGGGTACACAGGAAATGTTGCTAGAACCACACCACTGGTGCCCTCTGTTCCATCAGAGAAATACATCAAGCTACAGTGGGAACTGGTAGATTATCCAAACATTCAAAAGTGGAGAAAAAAGACCTCAAAGCAACACAGGGGACGTATAAAACATCATAATGCTGAATCAATGTAAATCCACTGTTATCACAGGTCAAAAAACCTCCACTAAATAATGAAAACTCACCAATTCCCTCTTTTGCAAGTAAATAATAATAGCTGAGAAAAGTTCAAACAAGCAGGAGGCAGTACCATATACAAGCATTACATTGCAGTTCAGTAACCAGTTTCAATCAATCCCAGAATAAAGTAGCAAAAATCACTTATCTGTGTATGCCTTCCATTGCAGTTATCCACAATCCGTGTAATTCCAACAGGAGATCCCATTTTGCCAAAGCGCCATCAGGGGAAAACACTCCACAGCTCTTCCTCTCCGTTTAAGGGGGATGTCGGCATCTTGGAGGAGGAGGCTATTACGTCTTTTCAAGGAGCTTCTATTCTGTCTGATAGAATTTGGCAGGGTAGGGAACTCCGGTCCTTGAGGGCCGTAATCCAGTCGGGTTTTCAGGATTTCCCCACTGAATATGCATGAAATCTATTTGCATGCACTGCTTTCAATGCATATTCATTGGGGAAATCCTGAAAACCCGACTGGATTACGGTCCTCGAGGACCGGAGTTCCCCATCCCTGGAATATGGTTTGACTTCCCAGTTGTAACATGGTTGGATATGAATGGAATGTAAAAGAAATATGCCTATTCTTTATGTGAATTTGATGCCCATTATACTTAAAGTATCCACAGTGCAATTTTATGTGCAAATTTTGAATTGTATACAATTTATGTTTTTACAAAGCCAGTTTCCTGTAGATCTTGGAGAAATTATCACCACTCCCATATTAAAAGACTCTAAAGTTTCTTGACTTAACCTCTAATTATAGGCTAATTGCTTCTATACTGATTTATGTGAAGATCATGGAAGGTGTGGTAGCATCATATTTCTCAAATCATTTAGAAGATCACTTTTTATTACATATGTTCCAATCAGGATTTAGGTCTGTACTTTGTGTCTGCAGTGCTTATCTAGTCACTTTGAATACCTTTTTGGCACTTAGACCTGGTTTTACATGGCCTAAGTCACAATGTACAACTTCCATCCAGAAAGCCTCGTTAAACTTTCGGTTATACTTTCAGTATGACTAAGGGCTCCTTTTACTAAGGTGCGCTAGCGTTTTTAACACATGCTGCATTGCCGTGCGTGCTAACTCCGTGCTATGTGCAAAGAACGCATCTAGCGTGTGCACTAAAACTGCTAGCGCAGCTTAGTAAAAGGAGCCCTAAGTTTAGATCAGCCCACATCCCACCCAAATCACGCTCTTTCCACTCCTCCTAAAACGCCCTTTATAACTCTGGTCATATAGCATCACTGAAAAGGCCTAAGTCATTTTTAGATATGTCTAAAACCTGGTTTGATTATCGGCACTTGGACAACTTGTCTTACTGATCGTCCAAGTGCCAATTTAGGCCAGTTTTTAGACATATTTCTGTTTTGATTATGTGCCCCTTAGGGTCTTAAGCTAATATGTGTAAAATAATAGACTCAAATATGTATTTGTTTCTCAACTAGAGCTTCCAATGTGAAGGGTACTCTTGTCAGTCTGCACACAATTTAGACTGGGACCAAAGTGGTTACTTTCAGTATCTAGAGTACTTAAATTAATACACAAGAAATGAGGACGGGAAACTAACAGGGTTAACGGTCAGTCTAGAAGAGGTATGCAGGCAGATTGATAGGCTTAAAAATTATAAATCCCTGGGACTGGATGGCATCTATCTGAGAGTAATGAAGAAACTGAAAGGGGTTATAGCTGAACTGCTTCAACTAATAGCCAATCTGTCGATCAAATCAGGAAGGATTCCAGAAGACTGGAAAGTAGCAAATATCATGCTGATCTTCAAGAAAAGTTTGAGGGGAGATCCGGGAAACTACAGACTGATGAGTCTGACCTCGGTACTGGGAAAGATGGTAGAGGCGCTGATAAAGGACTGCATCATTGACCACCTTGACAGACACCATCTGATGAGGACCAGCCAGCACGGCTTCAGCAAGGAAAGATCTTGCTTGACGAACTTGCTGCACTTCTTCGAGAGAGTAAACAGGCAGATAGACAAGGGCGAGCCGGTCGACATTGTATATCTGGATTTTCAGAAGGTGTTCGACAACGTCTCGCATGAATGACTGCTTCAAAAAATTGCGAGCCATGGAATCAAGGGTGAAATACTCATGTGGATTAAAAACTGATTGGCGGATAGGAAACAGAGAGCGGGGGGTAAATTGACAATACTCGGACTGTAAAAGCGTCACGAGTGGAGTGCCACAGGGTTCGGTTCTTGGAAACGTGCTCTTCAACATATTTATAAATGTCCTGGAAATTGGTACGACGAGAAAAGTGATTAAATTTGCAGATGATATAAAGTTATTCAGATGCAGAAGGATTGTGAAGACCTGCAACGTGACATAAATACACTCGAGAAATGGGCCGCAACATGGCAAATGAGGTTTAATGTGAATAAGAGTAAGATGATGCATGTCGGTAACAAAAATCTTATACATGAATACAGGATGTCTGGTGCAGTACTTGGAGAGACCCCCCAGGAAAGAGACTTGGGAGTACTGGACGACAAGTCGATGATGCCATCTGCGCAATGCATGGCGGTGTCGAAAAGGGCGAACAGAATGCTAGGAATGATTAAGAAGGGGATCACGAGCAGATCGGAGAAGGTTATCATGCCGCTGTACCGGACCATGGTACGCCCCCACCTGGAATAATGCATCCAGCACTGGTCGCCGTATATGAAGAAGGACACGGTACTGCTCGAAAGGGTCCAGAGAAAGCGACTAAAATGGTTAAGGGGCTGTAGGAGTTGCCGTACAGTGAGAAATTAGAGAAATTGGGCCTCTTCTCCCTTGAAAAGAGGATACTGAGAGGGGACATGATCGAAACATTCAAGATAATGAAGGGAATAGACTTAATAGACAGAGACAGGTAGAGAGGTGGAGAGACAGGTAGAGAGGTAGAGAGACAGGTAGAAAGAACGAGAGGGCACTCTCTAAAGTTAAAAGGGGATAGATTCCGTACAAACGTAAGGAAGTTCTTCTTCACCCAGAGAGTGGTAGAAAACTGGAACATTCTTCCGGAGTCTGTCATAGGGGAAGACACCCTCCAAGGATTCAAGACAAAGTTAGACAAGTTCCTCCTGAACCAAAGCGTACGCAGTTAGGGCACTGGTCTTTGACCTAAGGGCTGCCGCGTGAGCGGACTGCTGGGCACGATGGACCACTGGTATGATTCAGCAGCGGCAATTCTTATGTTTTTATTGATTGAAAGCTCAGATTTGGCATATCTATACAGTTTTTGATGCTGAATTGAGATTACTTTTTTTTTATTATTGCCTAGCAAAATGGGCAAAAAAATTCATCACACAAAACAAGGCTCATTTTTTTGTCATCAATAACTTTGAAAATATTTTATCAAATGCCTCATAACTTTATAAGTATATCCAGTCGAAAATGGCAATTTGAACGTTTTAGCAAACAAAACATCCAAATGCCACTTTATGCCATTTTTGAACATATTGTTTTTCTATTGGCATCTGTGTGGAAATGTCAGCTATCTAAAGAAATGAATTATTTCAAGAACTATGCACTAATTTCTTTGCTTTCATAAATATATATTTATTCATCTGTTATTAGCAGAGATACTACTCATATAACTCTGACATGTATTGCCTCATACTTTTTCTCTGTCACCCATATTTCTTAACAGTGCTTGAATTTTTTTTTCAATGTCTTTATTGATATGGTTGCCACCTCATCCAAGTCAACAGGCTGATCCAAGCCTGGTTTTGTCCTATATTATGCAGGGACTAGTAGTTTCAATAGCCATGGAGGGGCATAATAAAAAAAAACAACTTCTAAGTCCCCTTTTGGCCTAAGGCCTGAAACGTTGAAAGTAGAAGCAGGGAAAATGTCCATTATCAAAAAAAATGTCCAAAATGAGTTTTTTTTTTATAATGGCCTGCCTCTACGTTCAGCTGTTTAAACGCCCAGCCACCACTATGTCTAAACCTATACCATATAATCAACCTAAAAAAAGCCTAAGCCTCAAATGTGCAAAACAAGGGCTTTTAGGCGAAGGAGGAGCCAGTCCTTCACCTAAAAGCTGGATTCTGTAACCGGTGTCTGTCAAAAACAACACCGGTTACAGAATCTACCCCCCTCCCCATGACATTGGGGCAAGAGGGAGCCCAAGTCCTCTTGCCCCATGATCCCCAACCTCCCCCCCGATGACATCGGGGCAAGAGGGAACCCAAGCCTTCCTGCCCCGCGATCCCCAACTCCCCCCTGCCGAGTCCAATCTGGCCAGGAGGGAGCCCAAGCCCTCCTGGCCACTCGACCCCCACCACCTACAAGATCAGGCAGGAGGGAGCCCAACCCATCCTGCCCAGGTGGACTCCCTGCCCCCTACCCCCACTAAAATAGGGGCAGGAGGGATCCCAGGCCCTCCTGCCCTCGACTCAACCCCCCACAACCGCCCCCCCCCGAGCCCCCGATTGGCCCCCTGTCGACCCCACGACTCCCCCACCTCCAATCCCACCCCCCATACCTGGACAACATTGGCCGGATGGAGGGTGCCCAGCCTGCCCGTCCGGCAGGCCAGCCAGCGCAGGAATGAGGCCGGATTGGCCCAGGTGGCTCAAACCCCACCCACAGGTGGGGCCTGAGGCACCTGGGCCAACCAGAATAGGACCCAATGTGGCCCATGTGCTTAAGGCCTCGACCACAGGAGGAGCCTAAGGCTCCTGGGTCTATTCTGGTTGGCCCAGGCGCCTCAGGCACCACCTGTGGGCAGGGTTTGAGCCGCCTGGGCCAATCTGGCCCCATTCCTGTGCTGGCTGGCCTGCTGGATGGGCGGGCTTGGCACCTGTCCATCAGACCAATGATGTGCAGATATGGGGGGTGGGATTGGGGGTGGGAGGGTCGTGGGGTCACGGGTCGGTGGGGAGGGCTGATCGGGGGTTCAGGGGGGTGGTCGTGGGGTTGGTGAGTCAAGGGCATGAGAGCCTGGGATCCGTCCTGCCCCTATTTTAGTAGGGGTGGGGGATAGGGGGTCCGCCTGGGCAGGAGGGGTTGGGCTCCCTCCTGTCCGAGCTTGTAGGTGGTGGGGGTCGAGTGGCCAGGAGGGCTTGGGCTTCCTCCTGGCCAGATTGGACTCGGTAGGGGGGGTGGAGATCGTGGGGCAGGAGGGCTTGGACTCCCTCCTTCCCCGATAGTGTCGGGGAGGTCGGGGGTGCCACGGGGCAAGAGAGCTTGGGCTCCCTCTTGCTCCAATGTCATCAGGGGGGGGGTGATGTATCACGGCAGGAGAGATTGGCTATCTCCCCTGCCGCGATGCGATTACTCCTCTACATGAACTGCCACAAGCCACGGCAGAAGAGATTGGGCATTTCTCCTGACGCGAGTCGCAGCAGTTCAGGTAGAGGGGTGATCGCATCACGGTAGGGGAGATGAGGCATCTCTCCTGCCGTGATGGTTGCGGTGGGGGGGGTAGGTTGTTGGGCCGCTGAACTGATTGCGCCAGCTGCCATCAGCTCAGTGGCCCCTTTTTCGGCACTTATTCCTGTTTTGACTTGGTCTAAGTCAAAACGTATAAGTGCCAACTAGACAACCTGTCAAATGTTTTGGTTATACCTGTTGTACGCTTAGGTGTAGGTCGGCCCACCTCCTGCCCACCGCCTGCCCTTTTCCCGCCTCTAAAAACACCTCTTTTCTCTCTGTGCGTTTAAAGGCATGGGAAAAGCCTAAGCTAGTTTTAGATACGTCTAAAACCAGCTTTGATTATGGGTACTTGGACGATTAGGCTTTTTGATCGTCCAAGTAGTCATTTAGGTCACTTTTTAGACTTTTTTTTTTTTTTTAAAATATGAGCCCCATATTGTTTTGGGAAATTTCCAAGCATACAGTAAAGCTAAACCAGGATTAAATCAACCTGGATAGCGTAGTAACTTTACCTATAGTTCTAGATCCCTTATGTCCATCCTTACTTTCCATTATACCTATGTCTGACAGTGTGGCTTCTACCTATGTGTGTGTATTTTTCTTTATACAAGAATATTAAAATACTCTAATAGAAAAAAAGATAGACACCCATATACTTTTATATTCAAAATGTATATATTAGTTCTAAGCATACTAAAAACATTCTAATAAATAAATACTATGCTTGAAATTCAGAATTTCAGTTGGTCCCAATGATCAAGAAAAGATAAGTTAAAGAACCAGCTATTCCCAAACTGTTAAATCTCACAAATTTAGTCAGTCTTAAATGAGGTTGAAACAGGACATTTGAATTCATTTCTTTGTCAGTTCAACTATAGATTGCATTACTAACCCCCTCTTCTACTAAACTGCGCTAGCAGTTTAGCACGGGGAGCTGCGCTGAATGGCCCACACTGCTCCCGACGCTCATAGCGTGGTTTAGTAGAAGAGGCCCTAAGTAGGTACAATCTCTTGACAAATGGCAATTTTCATAAACAATGCTATGGTGTGATCTACTGGACTTAAAAAGTGAAATAAAATTATTGAAGCAATGAATAGCAATCTTTTCTCCCAGTTTGTTCAAGTTCAGCTTACATGCTACATTTATCAAATTAAATTGTATTTGTCTCTCAATATAAGTATTTTCTCCAATGACTCAATCACATTGAAATAATTGTTTTCGGTAAAGGTAATGGAATAACTTGGAGAATCTGCATAAGAGCCTGATGTGGGGGTTCATGGTCCAGGATCTCCCCCCTTCCCCACCCTTACCCTTCAGCACACAGTACAGGCATCATAACAGGGCAGCAGAATTACTTTTTGTTTGGGGAACTAACATAACTTATGCCTCTGCCCAGCTTCCACTGCCAATTTCTTATCTTACATTTGTACTTAAAGTCATTCTTTCTTATTTTTTTTTTCTCATAAAACATATAAAAGGTTGATATTCAGAAACCTTTAATCCCCAGCCATTCAGTCTGCGACAGTCATAATATTAGGAACTCGCACTCTGCATTCAAACAATTCAAAATTTGAACAGAAATTAAACACTAACACATCATTATTATGGCATAAATTTGGCCGCAGCTTTATTAATTTTCAAATTACATAACAGTGTATTTAACTTATTTCATCTCCCTCTCTTCCTAGGCGGCCTTCCCTTTCTTTCCCAACAGCTAGTCGGTCCCGACTTAGCTGCTTCTCCCCAACATCCCCACATTAGATTACATTCCAAGTATCCCATCTGCAAGACCTGCGGTGTCGCCCGGCCTCACCTGTCTGGGGCGGTACCGCACACAGCATACAACATTTATCATATCTTGAACTTATATTTCCCCACAATCCCTGGCCGCCTGGAAGGAACTCCATTTCATTTTTCGCCAAAGTGGTGACAGCATAAGCTTGTCACCACTCCCCCAAACTAGCTGCAGCCAAATTACACTTTAAACACAGCTTCCAACAAATCCTGCACTGTGCTAATGAAAATATCTAGACCAATATCAGATAAGTGAGCCCCATCCGGCCGGTATAAGCCAGGGCAATCTGTAGATAACAAATCATGACTAAGGATCATACCCCCCAAACAGCCCACCCATCTAGCAACCTCCACATTCACCCTACGCCGCAATCTCTCAATTGCACGCTCATTTCGAGCATCTTTCCACACCAAACGAGGAATAATTTTAGACCAAACTAAGTGAGTTAACGGAAAATGAGACAACAGAATAACAAAATCCTTTTGCATTTGCCTAATCAAATCCACCCCCTTAATATGACATAAATCATTCCCTCCCAAATGAACAAGTATCAAATCTGGATAAGAGAAACATTCAGCCTCCAACAAGGTTGGCAAGAGTTGATTCCAGCGCATCCCACGCTGTCCCAGCCAATGAATGGAGATACCCAATTCAGCCAGTCCAAGATTCAACCCCCAACGAGAAGAAACTGCATGCTTTCGTGCCCAGAATATGAAAGAATGCCCACATAGCCAGACACACACCTCCACTGGCAAAGTCCAGATGCGAGCTAAATAAGATAAGGAGAGAAAACAAATTAAGTGTAACTGAGCATATCAATTAGTACGAACATAACCCAAATACCTATTGGACGCCCACCTCCCAATTTTCCTAATGAAATCCGGAGACCCACCCTCCTGAGCCGCAAAAGTAGCTGCCCCAATTCGAAAAGAGTGAGTGCCAAATAGCGCAGGATTTAAACCTACACAACCCAACACTCGTTTAAAAACTGCATTAAATTGAAACCGAGTTAATGGTGACCCATCCGCATGCACCAACCAAAACAAGCCCTGTTGAGGCCGAATTGATGCATACCGATGAGCCAAAGATACCGGACACTCCGAAAATTGCACCACTGCATGCAATCGAAACCAACATCCTTTCCCCATAGGGTCTGTCTTGGAGCTCCTTATACAACCACGCAAATCTAATGAAGACAAAACCACATCACTAAACAACAACCCCGTCCTACCAACTGAGTTCTTTGAAGAAGCCACCAATTCACTGATGCGCAATGCCCCCAAAAAAGCCACTGAAAAGGCTAGTCGGAAAAGAACCACTTCAAAAAGAGACACACAAATCTTAGGAAGTGACTCCCCTATACTCACTAAGTGGTCCATCAAAATAGGCAACCTTACCAAAGCCGGACTAAAGGAAGCCTTCCCACGAACAAAACCCACTCGAAGCTTACGAACTAAAAAGGAGGAAGTAGGATCCTTCCAACCTTGAATCTTACAAACAAAAGCAACCCCTGCCAATACTTGATTCACCACCCCCACCGACCATCCAACAGAATGCGCAAATAAAATAAAAGCAATGATAGAACTCTCATCAATTTTCAAACAATCAGCTCCTTGAAAAGACTGTAAAAAATACATAAAACGACGCCATCCAGCACTGTAAACTTTCCACGTGTTAGGTGCCAACAAATTCTTCAACAAAGTCTGGAAGCTTCTAGGAAGTGCTGCCACAAAGCTGCCGGCATCCGTGTCGGGCCACCATCCGCTCCAGGAGCCAACGCGTGAAAACGGGTCCACTGAAAGCGAGAAAGAGAATCAGCAATTGCATTAGTATGACCAGGAACATGACGCGCCCTCAGTGTCAAATTCAAGCATAAACACTCCAGCACTATCAAACGCAACAAACCCAGTAACAATTTGCAATGCACTCTCTGCCTATTTACCGCTTCAACCACCGCCACATTGTCTGAACTTAATAAAACCCGTCTATTCTCTAATCTACCACCAAATAATTTCAGTGTCACCCACACTGGAAACAACTCCAAAAATGCTATGTTATCACACCATCCCCTGGCACGCCATCCCTCTGGCCAAGCCTCAGCACACCAAGCTCCATGAAAATAGATTCCAAAACCACACCCACCAGAAGCATCTGTAAACAGACTCAAATCAGTATCCGATACCAATGGCTGAGGCCATACTCTCACCCCATTAAACTTTACTAAAAAGGTTTTCCACATGAACAAATCCTCACGCACTACACGAGACAATCGTATACGGTAATGCTTTTTTGTAACACCTTTAGTTAATAAAGCCAAATGACGTGCAAAAACATGACCCATGGGTATAACACGAGAGGCAAAATTCAACCGCCCCACCAAAGACTGAATTTCAGCGAGGGTCAACTTCCTCTTCTGCACAGCTCTGTCAATTTCAGTACGCAAAGCATGAACTTTTTCCAAGGGCAATCGAGACTCCATTCGCACAGAATCTAACTCAATGCCCAAAAAAACCAAAGTCGAGCAAGGCCCTTCCGACTTACTTTCAGCCAGCGGGACACCCAACCGATTCATCACACCATGGAATGTATCTAACAGCACACTACACTGATTAGACCCTACTACACCTCCAAACAGGAAATCATCCAAATAATGTACAATACAGGATGACCCAGAACATTGCTCCATTACCCAATGCAAGAAAGTAGAAAAAGCTTCAAAATATGCACAGGAAACAGAGCAACCCATAGGCATACATTTATCAAAATAATAATGTTGTTCAAATTGAAAGCCTAATAAATAAAACGACGAAGGGTGAACCGGCAATAACCGAAAAGCTGATTCTATATCTGCTTTAGCCATTAACGCACCAGGACCCAAACCCCTTAACATGTCTAACGCCCGATCAAAAGATGCGTATTGTACCGAGCAAAAATTCGGATCAATAAAGGAATTCACACTGAACCCCAAAGGAAAGGATAAATTATGAATCAAACGGAATTTTCCTGGCTCATTCTTTGGAATAACCCCCAGAGGCGAAAGCACCAAATTATCAAAAGGAGGAGACAGGAAAGGCCCCGCGATTCTTCCCAAATTAATATCTTTGCCCAATTTTTCCCGAACCACCATAACATGTTTAGCAACAGATGGTGAATTCACACAGGTATGCAACAGCAAGGGACCATCAAAAGGGATAATGAACCCTTTAGTAAAACCCCCCCAAAGCCTGTCAGCATCTACCTGATTAGGAGATAAGGGCAACCAACGAGCAAGCTCCTGTAGATCAACGGGGGAAGGGGCCTTGTCCAGACACACCCGAGGCAGCCGCTCCAGCGGATCGCCCAACCGGTCCTTTACTCCAGGCCCCAGGACATCTAATGGCAGGGTGGGAGCCCGAGCACTGACTACACACATGCCGGAATCTATACCCAGCTCTGTCACACCGACCTCCATTAAACTGGAAACAGGCTGAGCCCACCAATCCAACTCGTGCAGTGCCTTGCCACCCCACAAACCCCATTCCCCCAACACCAAACCCTGCTCGACCCATTCCTGCTGGACCTGAGGCTCCCCTCCCCAAAGGCATAGAGCCTCCTGAGGAGGGGACTCCTCGAAAAAACGATGGTCGAACTGAAGTCATTTCAGTTAACCACAAATCCACATCCCTAAAGCCCCAAGCTTCAGACTTATCCCGAGCCATACCACAGCGAAAATGCTCGTCATAATTTAACCAGGCCCACCCACCATAAGTCCTGTAAGCCCGTAAAATCAGATCAGCATAACGCAGTAAGCCAGGATACAACCCCGGTTTGGCAGACCCTAACACACTAGCATACACATGAAAACCCAATAACCAGTTAAATATAGTTCGAGAAACTCTACTTCTCTTTTTCTTCCCCTCCTCTTTGCCTTCCTCACTTTTCTTTCTTTCAAAACCCTCCTGCTCAGATTCCAATAAAGCAAAGACATCCACATATTTCATTCTCAAAATTTTTCTCTTCCATTTCTGAGACAACTGCCCATCCAAAGGTGCAATTTCACATAACGTATGTCCAGAACGAGAAAATTGTGCAATGCCACCCGACGTACTGGGCACACCAACACCACTTCCAACCGGTGCAGCCACAGGCACAACATCCGACGAAGAAGATGAGGAAGGAGAATGAGAAGAATCCCAAGAATCCGAAGATTCCCAAACATGCATAGGATCTACCAAATCCAACCTCCTACTCTTACGATCCCTATCCATATGCCTAACCACATGCTGCAAGCGATGCAAAAATTTTTTATTCCTCAACCTTTTGCCTAAAGACTTCCGTGAAGCACCCCCCGCACTACCCACCCCTCCACTAACCAAACCTTCAGACTCTCTACCCCCAGCCACCATACCCAACAAATCAGACACACATCTAGCAAACTCACCAGCCGGAGCCGTCACAGGCATTGTGGAATTGAGTGATTGAGAGGTGCCAGGTACAGCAGCATCAGGACCTTCTTCAGCCACCTCCGCCCTCAAAGCCTCCGGGCGCGAGCCACTGCCACCAGCGGACCCCACCACAGCAGATCTCCGTGCAGGTCTCACTCCAGCTGAAACACTCAAACTTTCAGCTGCAATACGCCTGGCCACCTGTCCAACAGTGCTAGCCCTGGAAACATTATTCGCCTTCCGAGGGGCCTTACCAACCCGTGCTACCTTCTGCCCCTTTCCAGGCTGTTTCTTTTTAGGCAGCACTTTTTGTTTAGGAGCCATAAATGAACCAGCCCGTTTTGCTGACTGAGAAAATGCTCCCAACCCAACACCCAAACAAGCAGTTAAAAACAAAATTGCAAGTAATACACAAGCTCCCCCACCAGCTCAGAGCAGACAAGCACTCACCCAAGCCGCTGCATGAAACCGACCGCTTCCAATTCCAAACGGTCGCCGCTTCCCCCACCTCCGTATCAGTGCTGTAACTCCGCTCCACTCCAACAATGACCGGCCCGCAAACCGGACCACCCGGCAAGTCCCACCGCTGCTCGACCCGGAAAGCAGTTCGCTCCTGCCGCAAACCACCCGACAGGAAATAGAAGGCAGGCGCACTACTTTACACCGCACCACGGCAACTGCAGCAGCTAACACCGCCTTAAAAACAAAGGGGAACTGCCCGAACCAGCACTAAAATCGCCGCGGCAACTACCCACACAAGCACCACCTCAGCACCAAGGTAAACGCGCTGCGACAACCACAATGAATTCAACTCCTTCACAATTAAATTGAATGAAATTGAATTGAATTAAATTGACTTAAATTGACTGAAAGAATTGACTCCTAATTGACTCCTACCCTCAAATCCTAATTTCCCACACACTTCCTTCCTGCCTACCCTCCTCACACCCCACCTCCCACAGACAAAACTTCCAACAATTCTCCCGCCGAAATCCACCACTCACAATCCTTCCTTCACAACCAATCACCATTCACCTACACTTAATCACTAACTCAAAACCTATAAATTTAAACCAATCAAAATCTTCAAAACTCCCCATTAATTCTTATTAGCTCCTATGTACCTCACTCCTAACCCCCCCTTCCCCCCCCTTTACCTTTATCCTGAACTCATGCAGGGCTCGTCCCATATTATGCGCCCTTTAATTAATTCAAAGGGCTTTCTGTATTTCTTTAAACATTGAGTGTTGCTTGCTAAATTAGCTCCCATTATTCAGTGCTGGACCATGTCTAGGAGCAGCACTAAATACTGGGGGCTTTTTGTGGGTACACTTGAGATTATGCGGACCCCACTTGACTATTGGGCCAGCACCTGCATAATTTATTTTACAGATTTTGAGCCCCTTCAAGATCTTTCTAACACTCTCCCCCCCTCTACAAAGTTTCCCATTCCTTGGCCAGCCATGTGCAGGCCTCTCACTCTTGATCCTTGCAATGCCCTTCCAAAAGCAGCGTCCGTGACCTCAGTCAGCAGCTTGCAGTACTTGCAATCAGCAGCTTGCAGTAGTTTGTAATACTGTGGCAGCCATGGTGGTATTCCATGCTGTTTGCCAGCCGCCAGGAGGAGGGGGGGAGTGAGGAGTCAGTGGAACATCTAAATTGTGAGCAGCCCTGCCTTCGGTCATGTCCTGCTCCTGCTAAACCAGCTTATTTATAGCAAAAAAGGGGGGATTTTCCAGATGATCAAAAAGAACAATTTTAATAATGAATTTTTAGAATTGATTTAAATATTATGATAACAAATAAATTGTTTATTTATTAATTCCTAACATTCACCGTTTTATGTGTCTCAATTAATATGCTTATTGATCATCTGGAAAATCCCCCCTTTTTTGCTATAAATAATTTGATACATGGGGCCGATGTTTTAAGGCTTTACTCTATAATACCTGCTAAACCAGCTGGCAATAATGAAGCCAGATGCCGTGGGGACCTTTTCTCTTGCTAAATCACTATAGGTTCTGCCGGTCTCGATCCCGCCATTCAAAATCAGGAGGTAACTTTAGAGGGGGTGGGATCGAGACCGGCAGAGCCTTTAGCGATCTGGCAAGAGGGAAGGCCCCTGCGGCGTCTGGCTTCGTTATTGCCAGACGATTTAGCAGGAGCAAGACAGGGATAGGACTGAAGGCAGGGCTGCTCATAATCCAGATATGCCGCTGACTCCTCACTCCCCTCTCCTCCCGTCAGCCAGCAAACAGCATGGAGGACCGCTGTGGCTGCCACTGAGAGGAATCAGCTACCTACCTCATGTCGGGCCTGAGCCTGACCTGCCATTCTATTCCCCATAGCCCAGTAGGCTTAAATTTGGATAATTTTTTAAACTACGGTAGTAGACTCAAATATAAATTGAGACCCCCATTTTTGGGCCCAAAAATCTCAGTTTATGTTCAAGTATATGCAGTATATGCTATTATTTTAATGAATTATGAATGTAATCAGCATGTATTTTATAGAATTGCCCTACACATGATCAGACTATATTTGATCAAAGTAATGGTATTGGGGTGGAGATAGAACTTATATAGAGAACAAAAAAATGCAGTTATTCGCCATATAACTTATGCATTCAAATGTAAATGCAGGCATGTTAGGGTTAACTTTATATGGTTAACTTATGTATTACATTTTCCTAGCTTTTACAGTGTTAAGACTTGAATGCACAGCTCTGATGAAAATCCACATAAACTTATAGGGTAAATTATCCATATAATTTTATGAGGTTGCCAATGATCCTTAAAAAAATGATAATAAAAAGTAGCAAAATATAAAGTGTTTGAAGAGTTGATGGGACGAGTAAGGATAAGGGAGTAGGATCATTTTTTTTTTTAAAATGTATTGGTTTCAAATTGTATTGTGCACTACTTCAATAGTTTCTATGGAAACAAGAAGGGGTATATAATAATTTTAAATATACTGTATATTGGAAAAGCATTCGCCATTATTTGTCAACAACTTTGCTTGTAAATATGGATGAATGTCCAAGACGCTATCCATAAAAAGCAGGCAAAGGTAATATTGCATGTGGCCCTAAACACCTGTTTACTACTACAACTACTTTTTTGTAAATTCTAAAGCACTGAAAATCATGTGTAGTGCTGTAATGTATATGTGCATTTATCATGTAATAGAATGTCTCTGTTCAGAAGAGCTTACAATCTAGTTTAGATAGACAAACAGTACAGATAGGGATTGGGAAGTTTCTCACAGGGGAATAGTAAGATGGGCACAGGTATCTTACGGGCAGTGGGAATTAGGAGTTAAAAGCGGCCTCAAAAAAGCGAATTTTTATGCATGGATTTGATACTTCTAGTGATGGAGTTTGACATAATGACTCGGGCATCTGTTCTAAGCATACAGATTAGCAAGATAGAAGGAACAGAATCTGGATTTGGCAGCTGGGGAGAAAGGTATGGATAGGAGGGTTTTGCATCTTCTGTTCTTCTAAGTCTTGTATAACTGCTGTGAGGCTCCCCTCATATGTGCAAATGTTCTTTTTGTTCCTGATGTTGCATGAGTAGCATACCTGTTTACCTCATGATGGGAAAACATAGCAAACAAGACCGCTAGAACACTTCCTTTTTCTACTAACAATGCTAACAAGGATATGCAAAGTTTGGTGTCACCTTATAAATAGCCAATGCAACTACTGGGTGAAACTCAAACAAAATATGTCCCCAAAAAGTCTTAAATGCAACAAAACAAAAAAGGGACCAATAAACAAAATAGAAATCATTTTAACCGAGAAGGTGCTCAGAACCAATGAATGGTAAGAAAATCACCAAACCGGGGACAAACCCCTGTAAGTGTTTTCAAGCATCTATCATTGCACCATCTTCAATCGGTAGAAAGGTATTAAGTTGTATCTAAATAATTGTATAATTTGAAGTGTCCATTCCTTAGTGAAACTATTTCTTCAATATAGTATAATGTGAGCTTATTTGAAGAACTTAACTTTAAGTGGTTAGGAAGTTGTTTCACTACAGCAGATCCTGGCGGGTCCTGACGTGTTTCGCCAGTAGCTTCTTCAGAGAACCCCCTCACGCTGGTTGTAACAGGAAGTGTAATAATTGTAACAATTGTAATAAGTGTAATAATTACGGGCGAAGAGTGAGGAAGGAGTTTGACTCATCATTACAACCAGAGTGAGAGGATTCTCTGAAGAAGCTACTGGCGAAACGCGTCAGGACCCGCCAGGATCCGCTGGAGTGAAACAACTTCCTAACCACTTAAAGTTAAGTTCTTCAAATAAGCTCACATTTTACTATATTGAAGAAATAGTTTCACTAAGGAATGGACACTTGAAATTATACAATTATTTAGATACAACTTAATACCGTTCTACCAAATGAAGATGGCGCAATGATAGACTCTTGAAAACACTTACAGGGGTTTGTCCCCGGTTTGGTGATTTTCTTACCATTCATTGGTTCTGAGCACCTTCTCGGTTAAAAGGATTTCTATTTTGTTTATTGGTCCCTTTTTTTGTTTTGTTACCTTATAAATAGCAACACATACTTCCTCCACTGCCGTGCATTCTATGCAGTAGTATTTGTGGTATAAACTAGTTTCTTGTTGTTGTTTTTTTCTTTTGTCAAAAAGTGGTATAGAAAGAGTATTAAACTGAACTAAACAATGATTTAAAAAAACACACTGAGCTTATATAGGGGGTGAATTCTATATAGAATAGTAAATATAGATATAAAAGACCAGAATGCCACATACATGCACATATCTGTGCAAATGCCAAAAATCTGGTTATGTACTATTCTATAAATACATGTACAGGTATATATTTGATAGCACGTACAAGTGAGTATTCACGTGGATGAAGTCTGCTCAGAACATGGGCAGGACTCGTACTTATATATGTAACTTATAGACTACTATAAGTTATGGGGGAAATTCTGAAAACTTAAGTGCCCTATTGTTGCTTAAGTTAATTGAGAAATAATGGCAAAAAAAGCATTAAAGCTAAAGCGCCTACTGGCACCCTAGTACATCCATGTACCTTCAACTGAGAGATGCAGATTGTAAAACAGAAGCAGCAAAATTGCTATAGATCATTAAACAAAATCTACATGCTAGAAGAGAACTTTAAAAGATCTCACCAAATACAGAATAAGAGTACATAAACTAGAAATGTGGAGATAAAAACTAAACTGGAAGCCCTAAGAAATCACATTTTGTAAGCAGTACAGCATTGGGAGTAGTTATATATGGCAGTAGTCAATGTTTTAAATGTTAAAGGCTGGTTGTTGGGTATAAATGAATACATATGTTTAGTGTTACTAATAATATAATCAACAGAAATGAAGATAATGTATTTGTCACTGCTACTATTCCATTAGTTATATTCAGACTTGGGAACAGGTAAACTTGCCCTTTTTTAAATTTTTATTCTGGTTATTTAGCAAAGCCAGTTTAGAGCATAGCATTTAAAGTCTCTGTTAGGATTTCATATAAGTGCTGTTTTAGGATTTAGTTTTGCATTTAGATTGCACTTTAGAGTTTTCCCTAGCATAAGTTTAGAACACAGCTAGCAGTTGAATGCCTTTGTTTATTGCTGAAGTCTCTCCCTCATACCCAATCTCACAAATACCCCAAAGGCTTATCTTTGATGTATAAACTTTTATCAAGTTTGGAGATCATTGCAGTTTGAGATACTTTTTATTTCTTTTTCCATCAAGGTTTTTTTTTTTTTAATTATAATTATATATTGTTGGGTTAACTTGCTTTATTTTTTTTCTAGTTTTAGTTTTTATTTAAAATAAATAAGTAAATAAGAGACAACCTAGTTTAGTTTTCTTTTATAAGGAGCTTATTTGATTTTTTTTGCTTTAGGGATTTTTTTCTCCCTCCATTTTAAAGGGAGAGGTGATCTAATTATGGCCCTCTTTTACTAAGCCAGGGTAGAGGTTTCTATCATGGCCCGGGGTGCTAAATTTTCTAACGCTGTTCCAATGCTCATAGGAATTCTATGAGTGTCGGAGCATTTAGTGCTCTGAGCCATGGTAGAATCCTCTACCACAGCTTAGTAAAACTCTTTTGAAGTCCCCACACTTCTGAGAGTTAGATTTCACATGAGACTAACTCCTTCCTTGAACCACAGAGCAGGTGAGAAAAAAGTAGAGACCATTTCTGTTTTCTCTTTTTGTTTAGCAGGTACAAAAACTTCTACAACTGAAGTATGACTGGGAAACATCATGTCACCAAAGCTGTTACCACAGTTACAGCTTCTGTCTCTGTCCAGATATAGGGCTAGATTCACTAAGGACACTGATCGTGTCCGACTACTTTGCGATCACTTTGCAACCCTGACCTGATTCACTAACCTTACTCTCAATCTGATCCGTGCCCGATCTGATCTGTGCATGCAAATGAGGGAGAATGGCATGCAAATGTAGGTTGGAAGCAATTCACTAAAAAAAATCAGGAACACTGATGAGGCTGGCTGATCAAAAAAGACGTGACTGCTGGGGACCAGTTGCTCATGTCCCTGCCAATTCTCCTGAGCATTCTCTCCTGAAAATAAGCAACCAGCTGAGGCATATCTCCTGCTCTCTGCCCCCCCCCCCACCCAACTCTCCTGCTCTTGCCACCCCAACTCTGCACTGCGGGGAAGGGCAGCAGAGAGCAGGAGAATCGGGGCGGCAAGGGCTCATGAAAAGGAGAAGAAGCAATCAGCCACCGGGGATTTGAATGCCAAGCTGAAAGGGGCAGAATATGTTGTGTTTTACTCTCCCGTGTCCCAGGTTAGCCTGAGCCCCACAAGCTGGTCCCCATCTCCACTCCCTGCTTCAGTCATAGCCCTTCGCCTTCTTTTCCAGAGTACATCGGCACAACTGCCCTTCCCCGCAGTGCATCCCGCTTTAAACCCATGGGTTAAACCCATGGGCTTGTACTGCAGGGAAGGGCTGGCTAGCCTGGGACACAGGAGAGTAAAACGGGCTCGCAATAAACTAAGTTTCCAGCTCATTTCCAGCTCTTCCTTGCATGGAGAGCATGCGCAGATCATCTACAGGCAAACAAGATGGTCTGTGCATACATCAGGATCGCTCTCCAGCAATCCGTGTAGTTGGTGGTGGTGGGGGGAGGGGCGTGCCTCCAATCAGCCTACTTTGCATGTGGGCACATTGTGAATCGTGCGTCCGGTCACGGATCGCCCACGGATCGGATGGGAGAAGGGAGGTTAGTGAATCTGGCCCATAGTGTGTCATCCAAGAAGAGGGACTGGTTTCATATGCGAGATGTCTGCTGCTTGAATTCCTCATGACAGACTCAGAGGAACTGAGAAAGGAGATGGCAAAGTTGAGAAGCATCCATGAGAATGAAAAACATGTTAATTAAATGATTCATGATGCATCAAAGATCTCCAGCAGAGGGAAAGAAGTCATGCTGCAAGATGACAATTGGAGTCATGATATCTTTCAGGATCTTGTGTTATGTGTCCAACTGCCCTGGTATGCAGTTCCTGAAATGGAGGTAATGAGATTATCCCAGGGTTCAAAATTTCCAAAGTTGTTGGATCAGGAACCAAAAGGTATTTTTGATCTTTGATTTCTTTCTGAGGTATACAGAGACTTTCATTTGTTGACCAGACATGATATTCCAAGAAGTGTGCTATCTGCCAGGTGCCAAATTCAAGATGTTAAGGAGAGCTTGTTGGGTTTTATCAAGCCTATTGATTATTATCTGATGATGCTGATCCATGTTGGCACAAAGGATACTATTAGGTACCCCTCTGAATATATCAAGTGACTTCATGTCTCATGTTGTGTTAACATAAGAACATAAGTAATGCCTCTGCTGGGTCAGACCAGAGGTCCATCATGCCCAGCAGTCCATTCACGCGGTGGCCCATCAGGTCCAGGACCTGTATAATCCTCTATCTATATCCTTCTATCCCCTTTTCCTTCAGGAAATAATCCAATCCCTTCTTGAACCCCAAAACCGTACTCTGTCCTATCGCCCTCTGGAAGCACATTCCAGATGTCCATCACCCTCTGGGTAAAGAAGAACTTCCTAGCATTGGTTCTGAATCTGTCCCCTTTAAATTTTTCCAAATGCCCTCTCGTTCTTGTAGCTTTCAAAAGTTTGATGAATCTGTCCCTCTCCACTTTCTCTATGCCCTTCATGATCTTGTAAGTCTCTATCATATCCCCTCTAAGTCTCCGCTTCTCCAGGGAAAAGAGCCCCAGTTTCTCCAATCTTTCAGCGTATATAAGGTTTTCCATACCTTTTATCAATCGTGTCGCTCTCTTCTGAACCCTCTCAAGTATCGCCATATCCTTCTTAAGGTACGGCGACCAATATTGGACGCAGTACTCCAGATGTGGGTACACCATCACATCAGTCTTTTTCATTGAGGGTAAAGGCAGAGAAACTTGCAGCCTGGAAACGAATACATGGCTGTGTTGATGGTGTCACTGAGACTTTTTCAGTTTGCTCGTAAGCAAAGATGTCCATCTATCAAAAAAGGAAAGACGTTTTCAGCAGCAGATTGGCTAACCTACTGAAGAAGATTTAAAACTAGAATCATTGGGATTCAGTAAGTATAAGTCATCAGGAAACTGAAACATTGAATACCTCTACACAAAGAGAAAAAGGGGAAACATCTGGAAAGCAGTGTATACTAACGTACATACTATGGAAAATAAGGTTTTGGATCTAGAAGCTGTGATGGAAAAGGCTGAATTGTATTTAGTTGCAATCACAGAACATGATTCATAGAGAGCCATGATCGGGGTATACTTATACCAGGCTATAATCTGTTCAAGAAAGACAGGGTAGGAAGAAGGAGAGGGGGAGTGACAATATATGAGTCAGAGAATTCCAGGGCTGGCTTCTGATCCAGTACAGAATTCAGTTCAAACTGATCTTAACCATAAAACTATTTACATAGAAACCTTTGTTTCTTATCTTCTATGATTACCTTATACAAACTAACAAGACTACTTTCATCTCATATGAACACTGTTTTACTTTCCTGCCATCATTGGTGACCAGGTATGTTATACTAGACTCTGTGTTTTCTTCTTTATTGCTCCTACTTAATGGAATGCTCATCCTACATCCTTTTGAGCTAGTTATTTGAGCTGCAGTTTTCTATAGAATGTGGTGATTTTTTGTGGATTTTGTATGATTTGATTATAAAAAGACTCCTGAGGCAGGCCCTTTGTGGGCCGAAACACGATTGTGTTGAGCCAATCACAATAAAAGAGACTGAACACCAATTGGTCACCTTTGTTGTTGTGTTTGCTGCATACAGAGACTGTGACAGATATATATATATAGTGAGAAAAAACAATATCAACATAAAACGTGATATGCAGAGTATAAACAATTATAAAATAACTTAGCACCTCTAAATTCATGAGTGGTGAATAAAACAAATTGCAAAAGGACAACAGTAAAAGGTGTAAATCATACCCCATCATCAAATATAAAGAAGTACAGAACAAATTGTTTAATAGTATATGAAAGTAAAGTGCTGAAAAGTTCAAGCCACACATATCTCTCTTTCTCTAAAAGATTATCTCAGGGATAGCTCTAGTCAAATCATGCAATAACTACAATTTCACAGTCAAGTTTTCAAGTTTCAAGTTTATAATTTATTTGATATACCGCCTATCATAACATATACGCGGTTTACAATAAATTTACAAAGAGCATATTTATTAAAACAGGGAATAAAAAACAAACAAACCACATCATTACAGGAATATACAAACAAAGAAAAAATGACTGAAGACAAAAAGGGAGGAGAGGGAAAAATGCAATATTCTCAAAAGATAAAAAAGGCCACACAAATAGGAATGTGTGTGTGTGTTTGGGGGGGGGGGGGGGGTGTGATATGCAAAACGAGTGAAACTGTGAAAGTGGTTTTTAGAGCCGGCTGATGCACTGAATGCTCTGTGCTGCTCCCAACGCTCATAGAGTTCTTATGAGTGTTGGGAGCAGCTCAGAATATTCAGTGTGCTGGCCTGTGCTTGTAAAAGGGGGGAGGGGGTTAAACTTGGATCTCATGAACAAAGACAGAAAAATATGAAGACAGCCATCACAATTAGTTTTTAAACTTTCTGTTTCAAGGTTAAATTGCATCATGCTGCTTCAATATAATAAACTATACTGCCATCTGAAAAGGAACAAAGATTCTGCACTTCCAAAAGAATAATAATAATAATAATAATTGTGACATATACCTCACTTTTTATGAAACCATGTTAGCATTTTTTTTAATCACCAGTCACAGTGGTAAAAGCTCCAATGCTCATAGAATTCCTATGAACTTCGGAACTTTTACCGCCTCGGCCAGCAATAAAAAATGGTAACAAGGCTTCATAATAGGGAAGGGGGATGGTGTAAAAAAGGGTTAAAAACATTCCCCTTCTTTTACTAAGGTGTACTAGCCATTTCGCATGTGCTAAATTCTAACGCGTCCATTATATTCTATGGACGCGTTAGCATTTAGCCTGCGCTAAATTGGATAGCGTGCCTTATTAAAAGACCCTCTGTGTAATTATATTCAATCCATTGCTGTGGGAGCTCAGACCGTTCTTGTGGCGTTGACCACCCCGCAAGCCTTGTTTCTTTTCATTATATTCAATCAACATTTTTATTTTTAAATGTACAGTACATAAGAAATATACAAAAACCAGAGTGGAATTGTCCAAATAAGAATGATGTGCACTAAAAAAGTGTTCTCCAATTCGTCTGGTAATATGAAGATCTTTATTGTTCAAACATCAAAATAAAACATTCAACGACTCAATGACTCGACATGTACATGTTTCGGCCATCAGGCCTGCCTCAGGAGTCTTAAAAATTGCAAATGATGATATACGAAGTATGCTGGCACTCAAATGGATTTGACCAAAAAACCAATCAAAGAGGAGTGTCATACCGCTTATGATACGAGTGCTGTCAACACTCCTGTTTGATTGGTTTTTTGGTCAAATCCATTTGAGTGCCAGCATACTTCGTATATCATCATTTGCGATTTTTAAGACTCTTGAGGCAGGCCTGATGGACGAAACATGTACATGTCAAGTCATTGAGTCGTTGAATGTGTCATTTTGATGTTTGAACAATAAAGATCTTCATATTACCAGATGAATTGGAGGACACTTTTTTAGTGCACATCATTCTTATTTGGACAATTCCATTCTGGTTTTTGCATATTTGTATTTGTGGTGTTGTTTTTTCCCCCTGTTTCTTTCTTCATAATAAATATACCCCACTTTTACAAAGCTGTGGTAGTGGATGCCATGTAACAAATGCTCTGACGCCCATTAAATCCCTATGGGCATCAGAGTGATTACCGCAGCAGCAGCAGCAGCTACCATGGTTTTGTAAAAGGAGCCCCCTAATTAGATGGCTATCTTTTTGTTGTCTATAAATATACAGCACCTAAATTTTTAAAGATATTGTCTAAAATGCATTGCATTGTATTGCTTAAGCTACCACATTGCAAACTGAATGGAAGAACTTACAAGACAGCAATGAAAGTTGAAGTCCGAATAATGTCACATTTTAAACTTGTGCAAATTCTATATTTGTAGGCATTTCCATCAATGTAATTTATTTTCATGGTGGCATAGTTTGCATAATTCTAATAATGCAGTGCAATAAAACCTTTATTTAAGATATTAAATAAGAGATGAGATAGTTATATAAGAGTTAATTATATACATGCAAATAGGGGTAATTACACTGTGGAGACCTTTTATAAAAATCATTACTTCATTAATGAGATTTCATCTAAAGTCATTACAGTGACTTTAGAAATAATGTGCCTTTGCTGTTGTTTAGATTTATAGGAAAAATGCACCTGCAGGTTTTTTTTTTTTCCTGAACACTAGCGAGATTGCATTAACTGAACTGTTCCAGATGTTGGTGTCCTTCAGTTATACATTTCTCCCCTTTAAGATGACAAGGAGGAATGGGGAGGATTAACACACTGTAGAACCAATGTTTTAGTTTTACTTTGAGAGTTTAATATACTTCTTATGTTTCTTGTGGGCTATGAAAAAAAAATATGAAAATGTTCTAAATTTAGGCATAAAACAGATAGGCATTGTTATTGCTTTCTTGTGTACTGTAGCCCTGCCAAAATATGTCTGTGCTAATTTACAATATCCAGACAGAATCATTTAATTCTCTTAAGCTGAAAATGGAAATAAGATGGAACTGTGACAAGCTGTATAATGACTTTTGTTAAAAGGAAGCAAGTGTTCACTAAGAAACTTATTGGAAGAGGCTACCTAAATTGTTTCTTACCAATTTTAATCTTGGCAGGGATAATCATCCAGCCCAGTTTGAATTCATATTTTGGATCTGTGAATATCTGATTTGAATTTGTTTTGATTGGAACCCCCACCCCCCATAGAAACATAGACAAATAAAGGCAGATGGTTTACCTAGTCTGCCTAACAATGCCATCTACTATCCCCTCCTCTCTCTTAGAGATCCAATGGACTTGTCCCAAGCTTTCTTGAATTCTGATAAACATTTTGGGGAAACTTTTATAAACAGCGTCCCGATCATTGGCAGCGGTGGGCGTCCTACCGCTTTCTAGCCTGCCAATCAGGATGCACGCTTTTTTAAAAAAAGCCCCAAGGAGGGTCACCTACATTTTAGGCATTTTTGCAAGCCTAGGGAGGCGCATAGGGCCACCTAAACTCACCTAAGGTTAGGCTTGAGTGTGGTTTCACCCAGAGGTGGCCTTGGGTAGCCCTAGGCGTCTTCCTAGAGCCACGATAGGCACCTGAAATGTAAGCCAGCAAAATGCTGGTCCACATTTCAGATAGATGTGGCCACTGATCCGATTGCAACAAGGGAATCTCCCTGCCACAGCTGCTAATCTGATAACGGCAGGGAACCAGTGCCCACTGCAAATACCTGGGTCGGATTAAACGGTAGGCTCAGTAGGCACGTGCCTAGGGCCCAAAATTGTTAGGGGGGCCCACTGAAGGAGAGCAAAAAGAGAGCAGCTGTTTCCCTTCACCTCATATTTTTTTTAAAAAATGGTGACAGGAAGTAAGATCGTCAATGCCCCCACCCCCCCGGCACTTAAGATTGGCAATGGGCCCTCCCGGGGGGGGGACCGTTACTGATCTTAAGTGCTTTTCTATCACAGCTTCTGTAGCTGTGATACTGTATCTGGCGAAAGACGTAAGAAGACTTGAGGCGGTCCAGACGAGGGCGACGAAAATGATAGGAGGCTTGCGCCAGAAGACGTATGAGGAGAGACTGGAAGCCCTGAATATGTATACCCTAGAGGAAAGGAGAGACAGGGGAGATATGATTCAGACGTTCAAATACTTGAAGGGTATTAACGTAGAACAAAATCTTTTCCAGAGAAAGGAAAATGGTAAAACCAGAGGACATAATTTGAGGTTGAGGGGTGGTAGATTCAGGGGTAATGTTAGGAAATTCTACTTTATGGAGAGGGTAGTGGATGCCTTGAATGCGCTCCCGAGAGAGGTGGTGGGGAGTAAAACTGTGACTGAGTTCAAAGAAGCGTGGGATGAACACAGAGGATTTAGAATCAGAAAATAATATTAAATATTGAACTAGGCCAGTACTGGGCAGACTTGCACGGTCTGTGTCTGTGAATGGCCATTTGGTGGAGGATGGGCAGGGGAGAGCTTCAATGGCTGGGAGGGTGTAGATGGGCTGGAGTAAGTCTTAACAGAGATTTTGGCAGTTGGAACCCAAGCACAGTACCGGGTAAAGCTTTGGATTCTTGCCCACAAATAGCTAAGAAGAAAAAAATAAAAAAAAAATAAAAAAAATTTAAAATTGAATCAGGTTGGGCAGACTGAATGGACCATTCGGGTCTTTATCTACCATCATCTACTATGTTACTATGCTCTTTAAATAGTATTTCCTTCCCATGCCAGACTGCACTCTACTAAAAAAAGACTTTCAAATGCTCCTTCAGCCGCACTTCCTCACAGCCCATCAGGTCAGAAGAAGAGCTGAAGTGCAGTCTGTGCAATGCAATCCCTAACATTCTCCCCACCCCCAACTCCATTGTGCGCACTCACCTCGTACAATATTGGTCGCCGTACATGAAGAAAGACACGGTACTACTCGAGAAGGTCCAGAAAAGAGCGACTAAGATGGTTAAGGGGTTGGAGGAGCTGCCGTACAGTGAAAGATTAGAGAAACTGGGCCTCTTCTCCCTCGAACAGAGGAGATTGAGAGGGGACATGATTGAAACATTCAAGGTACTGAAGGGGATAGACTTAGTAGATAAGGACAGGTTGTTCACCCTCTCCAAGGTAGGGAGAATGAGAGGGCACTCTTTAAAGTTGAAAGGGGATAAATTCCGTACAAATGTAAGGAAGTTCTTCTTCACCCAGAAAGTGGTGGGAAATTAGAACACTCTCCTGGAGTCTGTCATAGGGGAAAACACCCTCCAGGGATTCAAGACAAAGTTAGACAAGTTCCTGCTGAACAAGGCAAACGCTGGTAGAGCTATTCTCAGTTAGGGCGCTGGTCTTTGACCAAAACGGCCGCCACATGAGTGGACTGCTGGGCATGATGGACCACTTGTCTGACCCAGCAGCGGCATTTCTTATGTTCTTATATTAACTCCCATCCCAAAGAAGTATGAAATGTTACAAGAAAGTGTTTCTCAACTGACCAAATGCAGGCATTTGAAAGTTTCTGAGCTTTTTCAACTAGAAGCAATGGAGGAGGGTCGTTCCGTGAGTACCACTGCCATGGGCCTTGGGGAGCAAGCATGATTTGGTGACTCCATAGATCATGAATGGGGAAATATGAACTCAGCCTTGATTAGATCATTACCAAAAAAAACCTGGAGTGTTACTGTGTTTGAAAATTGAGGATAGCTTGGTAAACAAAGTTTAAAGTTTTTTGTTAATGGTTACACATAATTTATTTATTTTATTTATTAGGATTTATTTACTGCCTTTATGAATAAATTCACTCAAGGTTGTGTACAGCAATAAGTCAAAAATAAGCAATGGTCAATTACAGCAGTAAAAATAAGCAAGTAACAATATAAAGTATGCCATAGTATGCCAATCTTAAGTGCCGTTGATGCCAGAGGAGCGGGGGGGGGGGGGGGGGGGGGGAGAGGGGCATTGCCGATCTTACTTTTCGCCATTTGAAAAAAATCAGAAAGAAAGGTGAGTGGTGACCCGCAAAGGTGAGGGGAAAGGAGAGACATAGGCCTGGGTAGAGAGAGAGAGAGAGAAGGGGGCAGATGATGGAAGTGGGGAGAAGGGGGGAGAGAGAGAAGGGGGCAGACAGATGTCAGTTGAGAGAGGAGAGCAAATGCTGAATGGAAGTGGAGACAGAGAACACATACTGTATAGAAGGATGGAATAAAGAAAAAGGGCATATGCTAGATGGGGGAAGAAGATAGAGTTAGTGAGATAGTGGAGGGATGGATGAAAGGGATGGCATGCTTTGGATAGACACAGTGAAAAGAGTGAAACTGAGGGCTGAATAGTAAGAAATAATTTAATTTAGACGGAGGCAGAAAATAGAGAAGGAAGACCAGAGAAGAAAAGGAAAGGGAAGAGAGAGGAGAGAGAGATGTCAGAGAATGGGGAAGGAGACAGAGATATCAGATCTGAGTGGAGGAAATGAGAAGAGAGAGATGCTAAAAACCACAAGGGGTAGGGAAGGAGAGATGGCAGGAGAGAAATACTAGACCATGAGGGGAACAGAGGGAATAGGATGGATACCAGACTGAGAGGGAGGGGGCAGGAGGAGAAATGGAAAGATGGAAGGGGGTTGGCAGATAGAATGGGGCAGGCAGTGGATGGAAGGAAGAAAATGAAAAGATGAGGAAAGCAGAAACTGGGCGACAAAGGTTGTTAGGTGCCATCAACTCGTGCTTGAGTCCTAGTCCAATGTTAGATGAATATTGGAGAAGAGCAAATAATACCAAAAATCCCTATACCTTTGCTTCATCGACTACAGCAAAGGTTTTGACTGTGTGGATTAGTATAAATTATGGAGAACTCTAGTGCAAATGGGAATACCCAAACACATAATTTAGCTGATAGAGAGCCTATATGAAAATCAAGATGACAAAGGTAAAAAATAAATTATATTTTTAATTTTGTTTGCTTTAGGATAAAGTAGTATTGTAGCTGTGTTGATAAATGTTTATAAACATAAAATGGAAATACGGTGATCGTTTTATTGGGCTAATTTTAGTACATTTTTTACTAACTTTTAAAGACCAAATTCTCCTTCCTCGGGTCAGGACAGGATACTGTAACAGCAGTATACTTTACTGATCTAAGGAAAGAGGGTTTGACCTCTGAAAGCTAATTTAAAAATGTATTAGTCCAATAAAAGGCATTATCTTTTTTTCCATTTTTTGTTTTATTTTTATTTGTTAATTTGTAAAGTGATTTGGTTTTTTTTCACCAAATTTACATCTGCTATCTTTATAGTTTGTTCTGTATTGGTGTATATGCACCACTGTTTCTTCACCCCCCTAAACTGTACAGTTCCTTTGGAGGTAAGCCTTGAAGATGTACACAAGGAGATAGATAGATTAAAAACTGACAAATCTCCAGGCCCAGACGGAATCCACCCTAGGGTATTGAAAGAACTAAAGGAGGAAATAGCGGAACTACTACAGCAGATTTGCAATCTATCCCTGAAAACAAGCGTGATCCCGGAGGATTGGAAGATAACTAATGTTACTCCCATCTTAAAAAAAGGACTGAGAGGCGACTCGGGGAACTACAGACCGGTAAGTTTGACTTTGGTTCCGGGAAAGATGGTGGAAGCGCTGATAGAAAATAGCATCGATGAGCATCTAGAAAGGAACAAACTGATGAAAACAAGCCAACATGGCTTCTGCAAGGGAAGATCGTGCAAAACGAACTTATTGCACTTCTTTGAAGGAATTAACAAACGGATGGACAAAGGGGACCCCACTGACATCATATACTTGGATTTCCAAAAAGCCTTTGACAAGGTATCCCATGAACGCCTACTGCGGAAACTGAAGAACCATGGGGTGGAAGGAGATATACATAGATGGATCGGAAATTGGTTGGCAGGTAGGAGGCAAAGGGTGGGACTGAAGGGCCACTACTTGGCGTGGTGTTCAGCAGGGGTCAGTACTCGGACTGCTGCTGCTCAATGTATTTATAAATGATCTAGAAACAGGGGCAAAGTGCGAAGTAATAAAATTTGCAGATGACACCAAACTATTTAGTGGGGTTAGGACTAAAGAGGACTGTGAAGATTTACAAAGGGACCTGAACAAACTAGGAGACTGGGCAAAAAGATGGCAGATGAAGTTTAATGTAGAGAAATGTAAAGTCTTGCATGTAGGAAATAGAAACCCGATGTACAGCTATACGATGGTACATAAGAACATAAGAACATAAGCAATGCCTCTGCTGGGTCAGACCTGAGGTCCATCATGCCCAGCAGTCCGCTCACGCGGCGGCCCAACAGGTCCAGGACCTGTGCAGTAATCCTCTATTTATACCCCTCTATCCCCTTTTCCAGCAGGAAATTGTCCAATCCTTTCTTAAACCCCTGTACTGTACTCTGCCCTATTACTCCCTCTGGAAGCGCATTCCAGGTGTCCACCACTCGTTGGGTAAAGAAGAACTTCCTAGCATTCGTTTTAAATCTGTCCCCTTTCAACTTTTCCAAGTGTCCTCTTGTTCTTTTATTTTTCGAAAGTTTGAAGAATCTGTCCTTCTCTACTCTCTCTATGCCCTTCATGATCTTATAAGTCTCTATCATATCCCCTCTAAGTCTCCTCTTCTCCATGGAAAAGAGACCCAGTTTCTCCAATCTCTCAGCGTATGAGAGGTTTTCCATCCCTTTTATCAAGCGTGTCGCTCTCCTCTGAACCCTCTCGAGTAACGCCATATCCTTCCTAAGGTACGGAGACCAATATTGGACGCAGTATTCCAGATGCGGGCGCACCATCGCCCGATACAATGGCAGGATAACTTCTTTTGTCCTTGTTGTAATACCCTTCTTGATTATGCCTAGCATTCTATTTGCTTTCTTAGCGGCTGTTGCGCACTGTGCCGTCGGCTTCATTGTCATGTCCACCATTACCCCCAAGTCCCTTTCTTGGTTGCTCTCATTCAATAATATCCCTCCCATCGTATAGTTGTACCTCGGGTTTCTGTTTCCAACATGCTGGTAATAGGTGAAAGTAGCCTAGAAAAGGACTTGGGGGTACTGGTGGACAGGACAATGAAGCCGTCAGCACAGTGCGCAGTGGCCTCTAAGAAGGTGAACAGGATGCTAGGTATTATCAAGAAAGGTATTACAATCAGAATGAAAGAACTTATCCTGCCGTTGTATCGGGCGATGGTGCTCCCGCATCTGGAGTACTGCGTCCAATATTGGTCGCCGTACCTTAAGAAGGATATGGCGATACTCGAGAAGGTTCAGAGGAGAGTGACGCGACTGGTAAAAGGTATGGAAAACCTTTCATACACTGAAAGGTTAGAGAAACTGGGGCTCTTTTCCCTGGAAAAGCGGAGACTTAGAGGGGACATGATAGAGACTTACAAGATCATGAAAAGCATAGAGAAAGTGGAGAGAGACAGATTCTTCAAACTTTTGAAAACTACAAGAACGAGAGGGCATTTGGAAAAATTAAAAAGGGACAGATTCAGAACCAATGCTAGGAAGTTCTTCTTCACCCAAAGGGTAGAGGACACCTGGAATAAGCTTCCAGAGAGTGTGATAGGACAGAGTACGGTATTGGGGTTCAAGAAGGGATTAGATAATTTCCTGAAAGAAAAGGGGATAGAAGGGTATAGATAGAAGATTACTATACAGGTCCTGGACCTGATGGGCCGCCGCATGAGCGGACTGCAGGGCATGATGGACCTCTGGTCTGGCCCAGCAGAGGCACTGCTTATGTTCTTATGCTGAATGCTCTACACTGCTCCGATGGTCATAGAATTCTTATGATCGTCAGAACAGTGCAGAGCATGCAGCCCGCCAGCCAGTGCTAAAAACTTATTTCGTGCTTTTGTAAAAAAAAAAAAAGGGGGGGGTTAGTTTGTGATTACTTATTCCATACTGGGTGAGGGTGGTTCTGTGTCCAGTGTGTATGAAAGACATGATTTTCTATTAGCATTGACTAACCTTGTTTGGCGAAATGCATCAGGCATGGTTCCTGGGAGCACCTTAAATAAACCTGATTTGATTCTCCTTATTGTCTGCTGATCTTCTTTTCTTTCACGTTGGATTCTTTGGTGGACTGCTTGCCTTGTTGTTTTGTTATAAATTAGCATACACGGAATTACAGATTTGGTTGCTTATACATATGGGTTAAAGCTGGATGACATAGAGTGAGGTAGTTGAGAGGAGTTGCAAACTTGGTTATTAATATAGACTTATGTTTCGGATAGTATTACTGCTTTACAATGCATTTAAACACTTTTATATACATATGGAAAGGGTTCAGAGTTAAAGTCCTGGGCAATAGGTGGGAAGGGAAGGAAAGGGGGGGGGGGATTTGTTCAGAGATGTTTGGGCCTTGAATAGAACTAAAACTATACACTGGCACTGGTATGGTAATCTTTGTTGGTTTTTTTAAAATTTTATAATAAAAGAAAAAAAGAAATACACGTGGAAATAAAGAAGTAAATAAGAAAACAGGTAAATAAAAGGGGGGGGGGCGGAATGTGGGCAGGGCAGGGCTAGGGGGCCCAATATACTTGTGTGCCTAGCGGCCCTCAAAGAATTAATCCTGCCCTGGCAAAGACTACCGGCAGATGGGATGCCTAGTCCCTCCTGCCGGAATCCCTGAAGCCACCCCCTCACCACCCACGAATGTCTGCAGTAAAGGATTGGATTTAATAACTCCAAACTAGTACATATTTAAACTCAAGTTTGACAAGTAATGTTATTATCCAACTTTCTTCATATTAATCTTAGTTCTACCTGCTTCCTCAGATTTAAATAAACAGGACATAGCCTGTCCTAAATTACATGTGAGATGGAGGTACACGAGTTATGTAGGGGATGCAAGCCCCTGCTACAAGCACTAGTGTCTTATCTTTTTGCATTTACTATACTGCCTATCAGTGTTGCCACTGCAAAGTGGTTTACAGACTACAATATAGCCTGAAAAGAACTCCAATTTATCAGATAGGACAGAAAAATGGTAACAGAAAAAAGAAGTAATTTGTAGAAATAATTAGAATAAGTAATTGGAGAGAGAAATTATGGCAAGTACAATGTCATCCCTAGGCCCCAACACTGAGAACTTACTACTTATTAAATGCAGCCATAAAAAAATAAAGTCTTTAAACTTGTTTTGGATTTTGCAATAGAAAGTTTGGCCCTAAGAGCTAAAGTCAAAGAGTTCCATAATGCTGGTGTTAGATAAAGGATCTAAATATGTTTGAACAATAGTAGTATAGTGGTAAGTAATTGAGGTGATGAACAAGATAGCATGCCAAAACTGAGCCTTATAAACAAGTAGAAAAATCTTTTGCTTGAATTGATACTGATTTGGATGCTGGTGGTGCTGATACAGTAAAGGTGACACATGATCATACTTCCTTGCCTCAAAGAGGAGCCTAATAACCATATGCTTGTCTCCTAGATCCAATTACTTCACCCTAAATAAACATTAACACCCACAAGCTTCTTCTTCTTCTAAATATGATTTATCAGAATCCATCCACTGGAGAAGTTCATCTATCTTAGAAAACTGATACTGTACTGTTAAACCTATTGTTTAAAAATCCATCACTGGATCCAAAAATGCTTACTAATTAGGGAATGGGGTCTTGTATATTGCCTTTTTGTGGCTTTGGCATTCAAAGCAGTGTGTACTGGAGGATTAAGTGATTTACCCAGGGTCATAAGGAGCAGTACTGGAATTTGATCTCATAACCTCTGGGTGCAGAGGCAGCTCTACCAGTGAGCCAAACTTTCCAGCTGATAGATCAATTTGAAATCTTTGCTTACTATCCAAATTGCTGGAGCATGTTGTCTGTAAGTAACTCACTGAACATCTGGAATCTTCTAATTCCCTCATTCCTTTCAGTCTAGCTTCCCTTCTAAATGACCTAATGCTCCTCTTGATCAGGGCAACTATAACCTTCTGATCTCATTAGATCTCAGTGCAGCCTTCAACCTTGTATCTCATGATCTTATTCTCAAAAGGTTAGACTCTTCTCACGTTTCTGGTATGGTTTGTGTGTGGTTTTACTCCTTCCTTTCTAACTGTTCATTCTCCATAACTGTCGCAATCCCACTCATCTTTTTTCCTACTTTGTTGAAGAATCCCTCAGGGTTCAATACTTTAGTCTTATTTAATATCTTTTTGAGTCCACTGGCATCACTTATTCAATCAACATGTGTCAAATTCTACATGTATGCTGATGACATTCTATTAGTCTGTCCTTAAAACCCCTCCAATTTGAATCTCTAGTCTACAACTATATGTGAATCAGGTAGACATCTGGCTTTCAACTAAATGCTTAGTCCTTAATCCCATAAAGTTTGTTACATTCTGGATTACAGGTCAATCTTATTCCCTATCTATTTCGCCCTTAATTAAAAATACTTCTTTACAGTTAGTTCGCCATTTGAAGTACATGGGGGTGATACTGGATTCCCAATTATCTTTTTCTTTACATATTTCAAACATTGTAAAATCTTATTTCTACTCTTTTTATTTTATGTGCTCTTTGCATACTTCCCAATTCATCCTGTGCTACTCTTCTTTGCTCCTTAGTTTCTTCCTGGTTAGATTATTGTAACATTGTATGTGCTGGCCTCCCCAAAACTCATGCCCATAAATGTGATCATGTCTGTCCCCTTTTAGCTCAGCATCATTGGCTTCCTATACCCTTCTGCTTTTAGTTTAAGATCAAACAAGAACAAACAAAAACCAACTGCAGATGTGTACAAGATTCTGCCTGCATCTTGTACACATCTGCAGTTGGTTTTTGTTTGTTCCTGGTTGGTTTTTTCTGCAGATAAGGTTGGACTTCTCCTTCCTTTTTTGTTGTTCAGTTTAAGATCTTCATTCTTACTTATAAAGTACTGAATTCTGGTAAGCCTTCTTATTTTTCTACATTTATCTCTCCTAATACCCTGCTAGGTTTCTCTGTTCTGTTACTGCATCTTGGCTCATTATGCCACCACTTTGCTATTCTCATCTGGATCAAACACATTTAGATTTTTTTCTGCATAACTACACTACATGTTTTTCCCGCCAGAGAAACACTGGTCTTACATTTTAACATAGGGCTCCTTTTACAAAGGTGCGCTAGCGTTTTTAGTGCATACACCGGATTACCGCACACTATAGCGCTTGCTACCCAAAAAACTACCGCCTGCTCAAGAGGACGCGGTAGCGGATAGCGCACGTGGCATTTTAGCATGTGCGGCATTTTAGCACGTGCTAAGTGCATGCTAAAACCGCTAGTGCGCCTTTGTAAAAGGAGCCCATACTCTCTTAATCTATTTTATTATCAGACTTTTTTAAATTTGGCTAGTTTGAGCACCATCCATCAGATCATCATCCTTACCCCTGAGGCAAGCTTTTAAAGCTGAAACAGAGACCATGTCAGGTCTGCAAGATAGATTTGTTTTTAATATACTGTTTTAAGACAACATAGGATATTTGGAATTTAAATAGTTGCTTGTATTAAATAAACTTGACTTTATCTCTGGTTGATGTGTACAGTTCCTTCCCCACTTTTCCTCTGTTGCACTTTTACCATGGGGTTTTATTTTCTTGCTCTTTGAAACATGTTCAGGCATCCTATGGTAGCTTTTGTATCTCTGTGCAGTTCTCACATGCTAAAAAAATACTTATTTTTTTGTGCATGCCCAACACTAATTGGTTAGTGCAGCTACAATGCTACACACTAACTGATTAGCATGTGGTTATTGTGGGATCCCTTGCCGCTTTGAAAATTGGTATTGGTATGGGATCCCACATTGATTGAAAAATTACCTCATGGCCATTAATTGAAGAAATGGAAATTATTTTTTATTTAAATTTATTTTGCCCATTTAACACCTAGGCAGATCATAATTATATGTAGACAATGTATTTACAACAAAGACAACTTTTACAACTATATACATTAACAGATGAACTCTATCTTCTTTTATCACAAACTTATTAATAAAACATCCCTCCCAACTTAAAAAGTTTAAAAGAACAATAATCTAAAACACTTTAGATTTTTTTACATGGACATAAATAACCTATCTTAGCAATAAAACTCCTTTGCAAACAGTTGAGTCTTAAACATTCACCTAAATTGTTCAAC
Organism: Geotrypetes seraphini; assembly: GCF_902459505.1. Lineage (NCBI taxonomy): Eukaryota > Metazoa > Chordata > Amphibia > Gymnophiona > Dermophiidae > Geotrypetes > Geotrypetes seraphini. The sequence goes on along the minus strand of NC_047089.1, from coordinate 74,031,632 downwards.
ATTCTTACATAGCTGTACTTGTCCTGGCAATAAATTCCACAGTCTGGCTCCTCCTATTGAGAAAGATGCCTGACTTATTGGCACGTCATGTGCTGACTGAGACCTCCAATAATTGCATTGCTGTCTCTGACCTTAATGAACTCTTTGGCAAATAGACTGCTAATGCTTCTTTCAAATATTCTGTCTGTCCATATAATGTCTGTTGGATTATCATTAAAACCTTATTTTATACCCTACATACATGTTAAATGTGGCCTAAGTATGTGGAAAATCCACGCATTAGTCATACCGCCAGCCATTTATTTAGTGCAGCTTAGTAAAAGTTCTCCCTTGATTGCTTATTAGGAAATGTGAATATTATATAACTTCAGGAGTGCTTGACATACCATATATACTCAAATATAAACTTATCCAAATATAAATGGAGATACCTTTTTAGGGAACAATGGTAACTTGAATATAAACCAAGGATTTAATATTTTACCATTCCTCTCCTTACCTTTCCCGTGGTTTCCTGCTAACCTCCCTCCCGGTAGTCTTCCTCCTATGCCACCGTTAGCTCTCTGAACCAGTATCCGTGCCCCTATTGGACCAGCAGCTAGCATTCCCTCCCTCCTGAATAAGCAAGAGTAACTCCCCTAGGCCTTCTGTGATTTCCTGGTGGTCTAGCAGCTTGTTGGAGAAGGAGCGATTCCCACTCACTTCTGCACATTCTTTCTCTGTGGTAAAAATAGCTGCCAAGACTTCTAGTGGAAGTCTCATAAGGCTGTTGAAAGTCTCGGCAGACATTCTTACTTTGGAGAAAGAATGGGCAGGATTGAGTAGGAATTGCTCCTGCCCCAATGCATCGCTAGACGACCAGGAAATTACGGTAGGCCTGGGGGAAGGAGGGTTCTCTTGCTTGTTCAGGAGGGAGGGAATGCTAGCTGCTGGTATGGTGGTGGCATGGATATGTGCTGACTGCAGCAGCAGAAGTCTGACAGTTCAGGAAGCTTGCAGCGGCTATGATGGAGGGGGAAGAATTGAATATACACCAAGACCCTTTTTTGGACCTTTTTTTTTGCCCTAAATTCTTTGTTTATATTCTTATATATACAGTAATCCCAACTTGCACATCTCTTTCTTACCACTAGGTGGTGAATATATTGTTTGGATCTTCAGCTAGAAGCAGCCTGTATCAGCATCTATTTTACAAACTGAAACATCCATATTATGAAGGGGGTGTGGAGGGGAAGGGACATGGACATCTATGTGGCAGCATAGGAACATCTATCTTATATGATGGCCACCCAAAGGCCCATGCAGAGTAGGGGGTGGCCTAAAAGTTAGACAAGTGGGTTGACAATGAGAGGACCCAGAATAAAATCCCATTCTAGCTTTGTGATTTTTTTCTAAATTGTAAGCCCTCCAGTAACAGAAAAATATATATAATATTGCAATATACATTACTTCAGGTCATACATTCAGGTGTTTTAGCTGTGAACACCAACATTACCCCCTCTTTTACAAAACCACAGTAGTGGATTTTAGCTCAGGAAAGTACGCTGAATGCTCTACACTGCTCCCGACTCTCATAGGAACTCTATGAATGTCGGGAGCAGTGCAGAGCATTCAGTGTGCTGGCCTATGATAAAAACCGCTATCGCGTATTTGTAAAAGGAGGGGTTAGATAGGTATTTTTTCTGTCCTTAGAGAGCTCACAATTAAAAATAAATACAAAAAAACCTGAAGTGAGATTTGAACTTGGGTCCCTTAAATCAATCATTGTGTTATCAAAGCACTTTTAATAAGGTTCAGTTGAATATACTAGTGTACTTCCTCAAGAATGACAGAGATAGACTCAAGGTAGCTAATCTACCATATTTTTCGCTCCATAAGACACACTTTTTCGCCCCCCCCCAAAGTGGGTGGAAATCTCTGTGCATCTTATGGAGCGAATATAATTAAAGTGCTGCTACGGTAGGGTAACAGTGAGGCCGCAGCCAATGGTAGAGAGAGGAAGTGAGCACGTGACCGAGTACCTGCGACATGGGGCAGCACGCATAGTGACAGACAAGATTAACCCTTCCCTGGCAAGTTACATACCCTCAAGGCAAGGGCAAAGAATTGCGCATCTCCTTTCTGGCATAAGGAAGCAAGGGATATCAATTCTTCCCCCAGGGAACTCGAGCCTCTTCCTGAACCTACAAATGGCAACATTGAGAGACAGTGCATGCAAACACGGCTTGAGATGTATGCTTAATTGAGACATGAGGGGTGGGCCTGTGCGTGGTGCGCGTCTCACCCTCTTGCCGCTCTGTCCCCTTCTGTGGCTGCTATGCTGCGGAGCCCCCTTTCAGAGCAGAGAGGTAACACTGGTTGTTGAGATCCTCAGTGGCTTCAGTACTCTAGGTGGTGGTGGGTCTGGCAACCTCTTCCTCATCTTCCCGGTGCCCTCTCGCTATGCTGTCTGCTTGGAATTTCCTGAAGTGGCACCGGAGGAAGCTACTGTTCTTGGGCGCCCCCAGCAGAGCTTCCTATATTGTCACAGGTTAAAATTGGCATCTACCAAAAGCTGTGAAAACTGGTTTATTAAAATCTCATTTACCGTAACTGAAAGAGTATAACATTATTATGGACTTTTAATGTCAGGGAAGGGGGCTGGGTTCAGAGGCGCAATTTGGTTTAGAACATTTTTTTTCTTGGTTTTTCCTTCTCTAAATCTAGGATATGTCTTATGGACAGGTGCGTCTTATAGAACGAAAAATAGGTTAATCTAAGATTTATGAATCACACTAATACTAAAGTAGTTCACGACAATGTCCATCAAAAGAAGCCATACATAGTCTATGGGAAAAATACAAAGTGCAATAATAAAGTTTAAAGTTTATTCAAATCTTGATATACCACTTATCAAATGTCTAAGTGCTTTGTAATATCAATAAAATAGAAAATAGTTAAAATACAATTATATGGAATACAAAAGACAATTGACTTGATATATAAGGAAAGAGGGGGGAGAAATACACTATTTTAAAGGAAAATAATACAAAGATATCACATAAAAGGGAACAAAAAAATAATTAAAATTGTCCAGCCTTGTCTAAGTTTGGATTAAAAAAAACCTCATTCTTATAAAAAAAATGTACAGTTATAATATAAATCTTATTGTCATATGTTGTAGGCATCATTAAATAGGAACGCTTTAAGGTTAGATTTAAACCTGGCTATGGAAGATTCTTGGCAAAGATAGAGAGGCATAGCATTCCATAGTGTAGGAGCTGTCACTGAGAAAATAGATTTATGAGTTGTGTCGTAAACAATATGACATAATGAAGGGTCAGGAAGAAGATTTTGATGACTGGAGTGCAATGTTCTTGAAAGATTATAGGGAAGATGTAATCTGTCTATAGCAGCTGGAGAATGATGTCTAGATTTCAATGTAAGACAATTTTAAATGTTAGTCAGTGAGTGATAGGTAACCAGTGAGAGTCAATAAGAGGAGTAACATGATCACATTTTTTTTGCCTTAAATAAGAGTTTCATAGCAGTGTTTTATATTATTTGTAATCATATAATCTATTTTTGACAAATTCTCTGGTACATAGAATTACAATAGTCAAGATGTGTGATAGCAAGAGAATGGATTCAAATGTTAAGTGGTGCAGATTCTAAAAGATATTGAGCATGATCATTCTTAAGTTGTAGAAACATTTTTGAACTATGGAACTTTGTTGATAAGTTAATTTCTTGTCTAAGATTATCCTTAGTAATTTGATGGTAGTTTCTATTTGAATTGGTGATCGAATACAAATAGGTGATATTAGGTCTTCTTTATTATTATATGGGAATAAAGTGCTTTAGTTTTGGAAATATTTGGAGAAAATGGGGATTATAATTGAAATGGAAATACATCTAAAAACTGGCCTATATTGACACTTAGACAATCAGTGAGACAGGTTGTTTAAGTGCTGATAATCGAATCGGGTTTTAGATGTATTTAAAAATGACCTAGGCCTTCACATTGCTGCACAATGACCAGAGCTAAAAGGGGTGTTGTGACATTTCCATCCCTAGGGATGAACCTGTCAGGGTTAAGTCAGGTGCTAAACCAGTTCCCAGAGGCGGGAAACCAGCTGAAGGTAGAGCCTCAGAGGCTGTAGAGGACAGGACTACCTATCCTGAAGAGAATGAGCTTGAATCTGATCCAGAACCTATTCTTGAGCCAGAGCCTGTTAGGAAAGCAAGCTCCCTTAGAAAGTTCAGTCAGTTCCCAAACAGTAATAACCCGAGTGAACTGAGAGGGAGCCAGAGAGCAGTCAAACCTCTTATATCACTAGCACTATTCCTCCTGTACCAAATCATGCTATCCACTAAGGACTAGGTTTTAAATTGCTTTGTGTCTTGTTGGTTCCTCAACCAGCTGATCCGTAAAGCAGTTGATTCCTCAACCAGCTGATCCGTAACGCAGTCCTTGATTTAATTAAGAAATTTTACATCCCTAGCATGCCGTTATATTTAAATATTGGGGTAATTAAAATCATCCATTATTATTATGTTATCCAGTTTGTTAGCCTCCCTAATTTCTGATATCATTTAAGCATCTGCCTGTTCATCCTGGCCAGGTGGATAGTACACTCCTATCACTATCCTTTTCCCCTTAAGGAATTTCTACCCATAGGGATTCTAAGTTGTGTTTTGGTTACCAAAGAATTTCCAGTCTATTTGATTCAAGGCAAGTCTCAGAGATGCCTATTATATCTATCTTTTCATTTAGTGCACTAAATTCTAATTCTCTAGTCCTGTTTATTAGGCTTCTGGCATTTGTAAACAGACATTTCAAACAATGTTTGTCATATCTATTTACAACTTGTTCAGCAATTGGCATGGCTAATTTGCAATCTTTAAAACCTAACTGCTCTGTATTTAAGGGCATCTATATTTATATGACACTGCAAGCCTGAAGACTATTGAAGTGGTGTACATTCAGGTATAGTAGGTATTTTTCTGTTCCTGGAGGGCTCACAATTACAAAAAAAAAAAAATATATATATATATATTTAAAGTGGGATTTAACCTGGGTCCCTTGGTTTACAGTCCACTGAACTAACCACTATACTGACCCTCTACAGTATTCTACATGGATGTCTGCATGGCCAATTTCTAAGAAAACAGGAATATCCCTTGTTTTCCCTCCATTCAAAATTTGGATGTTTCTATTTGTAAAATGGATGTTCATGCTGGACATTTCTAACACATGGACTTCCATCTCATGCCTTTTCAAATGGTCTGTATCTTGTCCAAAAATACATACGAGACGGCTGTCCATTTGGAACCTTCTGACTTGGACATCATTTGGAAAGTATTTTAGTAAACAGTTCTTTTAGTAGAATATAATGAAGCACGGGAGGTAACATGACTTGTCCAATATTACAGAGACAGGTTCAGTAAATTTATATTATACTGAGTCTGAGCATTGATTAGAAGTACAAAAGAGGTCTGATTCATTGAGGTCAGAGTCAAGGCATTCTTAATTTTTCTGATGAACAAGAGAGTGAGTGGGCAAAATGTGTTCTTAAAGAAATCCAAACTGGCTCATCAATTTGCTATTGACAAAAACAGCCTTAATACATTTTTTGTGTTGTGTAATCTTATATTTAGAAAGTTTATACTATCAGAATAGCTATTTGAACATTTCAGCTGAAAGTGATTGCCTAGGTATTATAGAAAATGTGTGGGCAACAGGCTGGCATTGAACGAGTTTGCACAGAGATACAAAGACCATTATGCTCATTTTAAAATAGTCACATCGAAGCTTGTTTCAACTCTTTATTTTGTATTAAAGCTAGCCTTGTGAGAAACCTGTAACTGCAGGTGGTAAACACAGCACTCCTAGTTCTATATCACAGTCTTGATTAAAAATAGCTTTTAATTCTAAGTAGTATTGAACTAATTTAAATCTCCACAGAACAACACAGCTGGGTTTATGCAGTTCTTTTGCAGAGGCTTGTCATCCCAGTGGCAGCCTTTTCTCTTGTGTTCTTTGGGAGATACGAACTGCAGCTTGTTTTTCCTTTGATATACTTTGCTAGTAAACAACACATATAAAAGTCTTGTTCAGTAAGGATTTTTCCTGTCCATTCAGAATGGGTATAAGGCCTTAATAAGCAAGTCATACATATGTATATATACCGTTTCAAAAAGAAATTGCAAATTGACAGTATTTCATGGAACAAACACCCCAGGCATTTCAAACATCCTTACAGAGAAGATACATTCTTAGAGGAAGTATTGACATTGCCCAATAGATTGCATGGTGTGCTTAATCGGTAGGGCACCATATAAAAAATGGCAGTGCCCTTAGCTGCTTGAACGGTAGAGGAACAGCGAGCAGTGAGCAGATTTTTGTGATCAGAGGGCTTGAAACCTCATGAATTTCATAGAAGAATGCTGCAACAGTATGGAGACACCTGCATTGTAAGAGAAGAGTATATGAGTGGGTAGATGCATTTAACAATAGGCAAACATCAATCTCTGATGAGGGACACTCTGGCTGTCCCAGCATGGCCATCACTGATGAGAAGGTGGGTTTTGCTGACACCATTATTTGTGAAAATAGGCACATTTCATTAGAAGTTCTGGCCAGGGAATTGGATGTCAGTATTGGATCTACACATATCATTGTCATGGAGGTTCTCAAGAATCGTAAGTTGTGTACACAGTGGGTGACTAAGATGCTGACTGTTAAGCACAAGATGATTAATGTGCAGACTTCCACAGCCTTTCTGGCATGGTATAATGATGAACGAGAAGGTTTCCTGGCATGTATCATTATAGGGGATGAAACCTGGGTGTATCACTCTGAACCTGAAAGCAAGAGGTAACATAAGAAATAAGAAGTGCCTTTGCTGGGTCAGATCAGAGGTCCATCATGCGGCAGCCCAACAGGTCCAGGACCTATGTAGTAGTCCTTTATTTATACTCCTCTATCCCCTTTTCCTTCAGAAAACTGTCCAATTCCTTCTTGAACCCTAATACCGTACTCTGTCCTATCACGCCCTCTGCAAGCACATTCCAGGTGTCCACCACCCGTTGGGTGAAGAAAAACTTCCTAGCATTGGTTTTGAATCTGTCCCCTTCCAACTTTTCCGAATGCCCTCTCGTTCTTTTGGTTTTCGAAAGTTTGAAGAATCTGTCCCTCTCTACTTTTTCTATGCCCTTCATGATCTTGTAAGTCTCTATCATGTCCCCTCTAATTCTCCTCTTCTCCAGGGAAAAGAGCCCCAGTTTCTCCAGTCTCTCAGAGTATGAAAGATTTTCCATACCCTTTTTCAGACGTGTCGCTCTCCACTGAACCCTCTCGAGTATCGCCATATCCTTTTTAAGGTACGGCGACCAATATTGGATGCAGTACTCCAGATGTGGATGCACCATCGCCCGATACAATGGCAGGATAACTTTCATTCTGGTTGTAATACCCTTCTTGATTATACCTAGCATTCTAGTCGCTCTCTTAGCGGCCGCTGTGCACTGTGCCGACGGCTTCATTGTCTTGTCCACTATTACCCCCAATGGCGTCATACATCAACTCCAGTCAAGATGAAGTTCAAGTCTCAATCCTCTACTGGAAAGATCATGTTTACTCTCTTCTGAGATATGAATAGACCAAATTTGGGTGAGTGAATAGTGTCTGATACAGTGCAATGTTGGAGGAGGAGCTGAAGCCAAAAATACAGAGCCGTCACAGAGGACTTTTGTCTAAAGGCGTTCTTCTCCTTCCATCACACGGCCACTGCAACTCTTGATACCATTTGGAGATTGAGATTTCAGATTTTACAGAATCCTCCATACTAAACTAAACTAAACTAAACTAAACCTTAGGTTTGTATACCACGCCATCTCAGCAAGCGCAGAGCTCGGCACGGTTTACAGAATTAAGAAGAAAGGAACTACAATGAAAGGATAAAGGAGAGGGACTAAAAGGATAGAGAGGGACAGAATACTAGAGAATGGGAGATGATTAGATTTTTGCAAAGAGCCAAGTTTTCAAGTGTTTGCGGAAGGATTGGAAGGAGCTTGAGTTTCATACAGCCCTGATCTTGCTCCATCTGATTATCATGTGTTTGGACCCTTGAAGGACACTTTGAGATAATGAAGATTTGGAAATGATGATAAGGTCAAAGAAGTGGTGCATTCTTGGCTGAAGGCCCAACCAAAAATACTTTTTTTCCAATGGAATAAAGAAGTTGGTGCAATGGTGTGAGAATTGTGTTGGAAAGGCGGGTGATTATGTAGAAAAATGACATATAATTTGTATCTCTAATTGAATTATATATCTCAAAGTATTCAGTCACAGAGTACTTGAATCATACCACACATCTTAATTGATCCGAATTTGAAATGTTCAATTCCCAAGTTGCATGTAAGAGTTCAAAATTTCTAATCTCTCAAAAAGTTATATCTTACTATTCATTTGCAATATATTCCACTCCATACTATGCACTGTTGACACTTATCTTGACTATGCATTGTCAACATCCATTAAGAAGAAGCCTTTGACATAACATTAAATTTTGCAACAAAGGCTGCATCAGGGAAGCCAGTTCTATGACCAAATATTAATATTTGCAACTTCAAGACATTCAGTCCACATCTACACATGCTGCAATTCAAAATGGTGACAGTGATTGACATCAATTCAGAGAAACAGAAGACCACTCAGATTATATTAAATACATCCAATCAAGTTCTTTTTGGAGTTCCCTGGGGACATAGTTTCTAACTCAAAAATCCAACATTGCTCTCTGTAATTCAATATTCTATCATAGTTGCCACCTTCTCACCTACACAAGACAATCAATAACATGCCACTGGATGCCAGAAAACTGATATTCAAACTGCATCCAGTGCTGTACCAATGGAGTTTAAGATGTGATAATAAGGGGAGACATGATCCTGTAGTATTTTGGATTGTTTGCAGTTCCTTGAAGAGCTACTGTGGGCAGCCCACATAAATGATGTTACAATAATCTAACATACTTAGGACCTGAGCTCGAATTAGCAATCTCAACTTTGATTCCCTTCTCACCCATCCTCCCTATCTCCATTCTTCTCCTTTCTTATCATCTCTATACAGACATTGACCACCTCATTCCTTCCTCCCTTCCTCTTTGTTGACTCTGACCACATCTCATTTCTTAACCCTTCCATTTCCCCTTTCTCACCTCCATCCAGACGCTCTGGCCCCAACACTTCCTTCCACTATGATACCTTCTTATCCATTCCCTCCCTTCTTCCACTTTATTTTCACAATTTTCATCCATTGAAAACCATTAGTCACCACTTCTCTTGCTCTTTCCTGCACTCTGGCCCATTCTTTCCATCTCTATCCACTCTTCTTCTTTTCATCACCTCCCTCCAAATACATACAGCTTTTCATCCCTCCCCCACTCTCTGATCTCTTCTCACTTTCTCCCTCTCTCTGACCCCTCCATCCTCCCTCTCTTCTCCATCCCTCCCTCCAATCTGAGTAACTTCTTCCTCCTTCCTGAGGCAATCAGCTTGAGCTAACCACTTAATGCAGCTGCTCATTACAAATCTCTATTTGGCAAATGACTGCAGAACATTAGAGTTGCATATGGGGACAGACTGAGGGTACCCTGTTTCCAATAATGGTCATTCTAGGTCACAAGTACTTGGCAAGATCCCAAAAATGTAATTGCATGTCATCTGTTGCCATGGGGCCAGTCTCACAGGATGATGAACTCTAGTTTTAAAAAAAAAGTATTGTAATATCTTTCATGCTATTTTTCAATGGCTACTCATATCCCTGGAATTTGTGGTCTATTTAACTATCCGTGTGTAAGACAGAATTCAATAATCAAACAAATGTGGAGCCTATGATTCAAAATCAAGAGGCGAGCTATGTGACTGCTATGTTTCCCACTATGGAATGGTAATCTTCTTATGGATGTAGGCTATGTGAAATAAGAGTGTGGTTGCCCCCAGTGGTTCATTAGGGAAAACCAGTCACTGGATGAATCTATAAATCAGCAATGTTGGGGCACTTCTATAACTTGGTACATCAACATGGTACCACAATGGAGCATGCTCAGTATCAATTCTATAATGGCACTTAGGCGCATCATAGTCATAAAATACTTGCATGAAGGCTCATTGCCATACAACATGCATAATTTATAGTATTCTATACATTGCGGGCCTGATTCTATAAATGGTACCTACATTAGATGTTGCAAGGCATCCTAATCACTGACGCCTAGTGAGGTATAACTAAAACTTGTATGCAACTTAATTGTTTTATAATGGGTTAAATGACATGGTAATTGACCATGCTATTCAAAATCCAATAAAAACAAATTTTTAAATTGATAACGTGGAGGGGCATAATAAAAAACAAACAAACATCTAAGTCCCCTTTTGGCCTAAGGTCTTAAACATTGAAAGTAGAAGCAGGGAAAATGTCCATTATTAAAAAAAATGTCCAAAAGGAGGGTTTTTTTTTGGTAATGGCCTGCCTCTACGTTCAACTGTTTAAACGCCCAGACCACCACTATGTCTAAACTTACACCATATAATCAACCTACAAAAAGCCTAAGTCCCAAATGTCCAAAAAAAGAGCTTTTAGGTGAAGGAGGAGCCAGTCCTTCGCCTAAAACCTGGATTCTGTAATCGGTGTCTGTCATAAACAACACCGGTTACAGAATCCCCCCCCCTTACAATGATCCGGGCAGGTGGGAGTCAAGCCCTCCTGGCCCGCGGCACCCTGAACCCCCGACTACGTTCGGCGCAAGAGAGAGCCCAAGCCCTCTTACCCCGGCGGCACCCCGAATCCCCAACAGCATTGGGGCAAGAGGGAGCCCACGCCCTCCTGCCCCGCGGCATCCCCAAACCCCCGACTACATTCAGGGCAAGAGGGAGCCCAAGCCCTCTTGCCCCGGTGGCATCTTGACTCCCCGACAGCATCGGGGTAAGAGGGAGCCCAAGCCCTCTTGCCCCGCCGAGTCCGATGGGGCCAGGAGGGAGCCCAAGTCCTCCTGGCCCAGGGACACCCCCTAACCCCCACCCCTCACTAAAATACAGTCAGGAGGGATCCCAGGCCATCTCTCCTGCCGAGATTATTGCTGTAGGGGGTAGGCAGGTTGCTGAGGCCGCTGACCTGATCACAGCAGCCACGATCAGCTCAGCGGCCCATTTTCGGCACTTATACCTGTTTTGACTTGGTCTAAGTCAAAACGGATAAGTGCCAACTAGGCAACCTGCCTAAAGTTTTGGTTATACCTGCTGCACGCCTAGGTCTAGGTCGGCCCACCTCCCGCCCACCACCCACCCTTTCCCCTCCTCTAAAAGCGCCTCTTTTCTCTCTGTGCATTTAGAGGCAGGGGAAAGGCCTAAACTGGTTTTAGATACGTCTAAAACCAGCTTTGATTATAGGTAATTGGATGATCAGGCTTTTTGATCGTCCAAGTACCCATTTAGGCCACTTTTTAGATGTTTGCTTTTTTTTTATTATTATGAGCCCCTTAGGTTTCATGTGAATATCTATGTGACATCTAGTGACAGTTAAATTGAGCTGCCCTCAATGCCTAACAAAGCCTATCTGAAAAGTAGACATGGTTAAGGGAGGAGAATAGGCATGGTAGACTTAAGCATCGCTAGGCATCTGACGTAGGCACTGGTAAATTAGGCTAGGCAAAACCTGTTTTGCCACGTTTGGAAAATTGAAAAAATCCTTGCGAGAACGATGGACATGAATGTGTCAGGCAGCCAGCACAAATAAGTTTACATATCCCGCTGGTTTTGAATTTGAACCTCGAAACATTGCTAGCACTGCTGTCTTACACTTTATGATATTATTTTTGCACTAAGCACTTTACATAAATTTGAATTATTATTAGTTGTGCACTTGTAAAGCCTATGATGGTGCACAGCGGAACTTGAGAAAGAGTCCCATTTTATTACGTTAAGCCAGGAATACTGGTTGCACTGAGGCCCCACTATTCGACCACGTCTCACCACTTTTGTCCAAGCTCCACTGGCTCCCGATAATCTCCAGAGTCAGCTCGGGGGCCCGTTCCAGCGGGGCACCCGACATTGTCTTCGCTCCTCCTCCATTCCAGCAGGGGAGAGCCAACGGAGGAGGGCTGCAGTCCGGCCATCGGTCCAACGGTCGACTCGGGGGCCCATTCCAGCGGATGCACCCGACACTGTCTTCGCTCCTCCCCATTCCAGCAGGGGAGAGCCGACGGAGGAGGGCTGCAGTCCGGCCATCGGACCAACGGTCGGCATGAGGGCCCGTTCCAGCGTGGCACCCGACATTGTCTTCGCTCCTCCTCCATTCCAGCAGGGGAGAGCCGACGGAGAAGGGCTGCAGTCCGGCCATCGGACCAACGGTCGGCTCGAGTGCCTGTTCCAGTGGGGCACCTGACACTGTCTTCGCTCCTCCCCCATGCCAGCAGGGGAAAGCCAACGGAGGAGGGCTGCAGTCCGGCCATCGGACCAACGGTCGGCTTGGGGGCCCGTTCCAGCGGGGCACCCGACACTGTCTTCGCTCCTCCCCCATTCCAGCAGGGGAGAGCCGACGGAGGAGGGCTGCAGTCCGGCCATCGGACCAACGGTTGGCTCGGTGGCCCGTTCAAGCTGGACATCAGTTTTGACTGTTTTGATTTTATTTTCAATTCTTTTTAGTTTATGATATATAGTTTTTTAATCTCACTTGTTATTTTACCACTTATTTTGTTTTATTTTATCATTCAAATTTCATTTAAATTTCCCCAGAATTCTATTGCTTCAACGGTTCTCCCTCTGCATCTATTCTTATCTCCCCTCTTTTTTCAACCTTTCAAAGTCCTTTAGATCATTGTAGTCTTATTAGAATGTTTATTTTCTTATTTTTCTCATCTAATCTCTAATTTATTTCTTCATTACTCTATTAATTGTCATTTTTCCAGGTAGATTGTGAGCCTTCGGGACAGTAAGGGAATTTCTAAGTACCTATTTTACTTATAATTTTAATGCACCCTATTGTCTATTTTTCTGTAAACCGCTTAGAATCCTAACGGAGTTTAGCGGTATATAAGAAATAAATTACATTACATTACATTACACTTCAATTGGGCCTGCCTTACTTTCAAGATCCTACATGGCATTCTCCTCCCTTTTATTCCTCTTTCTTGGAATTCCTCTAACCCCAATTCCACCAGATCTACCCAAAAACTGAAACTTTCCTTTCCCTCTCGAAAAGGCATTTCCCATGTAGGAAAACTAGGTTCCTCCCTCCCTTTCAGAATCACTGAGCTCTGGAACAATCTTACCTCCCCTCTTAGGAATCTGAGCTCCCTCCAAATCTTCCGAAAACATCTGAAAACCTGGTTATTTTAAAAAATGTAACTCTTCCTCTCTCTGGTTACTCTGTCCTAAATTTTCTCTTCATTTTGTCTTTTCCTTTCAGTGGAGTTCCTTTCTACCCTAACCCTTGTTAACCGTGTCGAGCTTTGCGAATGTAGAGATGATGCGGTATACAAACCCAAGGTTTAGTTTAGTTTAGTTTATTGAAAGACGTTGTTCCCCTCGTTTGTAGGGTATTGGTATTGGATTGCAGTGCTACCCACCTTTCTTGGGTCATACGTGGGGATTTTTTGTGATTGTTGTTTGAATATATACATCCAGCACCAGCCAAGCCATTTATCCAGATAAGGGTGATTTCAACTGGAATAATGTTTTTTGAATAAAGTATATCCATGCATAATGGTAGTAAAGTATATCTCCACACTTTATATTTCGTAGCTTCATTGAATATGGTTTATTGTTCCTTCTTGTAATCCTTCTTGTAACCTGGAAAATATCCTCAGATTTTACTGGATACAGGTTTTCAAAAAGATAAAAAGAGATGGGACAAAAGAGATGATGTAATTCCTATGGGGAGGATCTGGGCTCCCAATCCATACATTATGAAATGAGTCGGATGAATTTAAAACAGCATATAAACAAAATATGTAGTCCAAGCAAGAATAATTACAATTCAAACAAGCACACAGTTATTGAGCTGAAAATCTATTTACATTCCAGTTGGTATCAACAGATCAGTAAAACCAAGCATGTTAAAAGAAAAGGGAATGTAGTCTACAGATATCAGAGGTAAAATGCAGTTTCTTCTGCAAGTCTTTTCTTATTCTTTCTCATCCTACCCCCTTTATGCCTGACCATAGGGGAGTTTTCTGCCTCCTTTTAACCACTGTCTAATCTTAATCCTCCTCTGATCCTCCTCTCTCTTTTTCTTATCCATCTTTTAAAGATCCTTTCTCTTAGTTTTCATTGCCATTTATATGAAAGCCTAAGGTGGTTGCATGGACACCCTCGGCTTAGCCACACCAGGAAACAGTTCAGCAGGTACACTGTAGCTATTTAGGATTAAAAATAAAGCAGACAAAAAAAAAGTATTTGGCAGCATCACAGAATCTGATAAAATAATGGAAAAAGTAGTTAACGTTACCAGTGGTCAGGATCTTTTTACACAGAGCATCTCCTACAGTTGAGATGCTCAGCAGTTTCTCTTATGTTGCTGAACAGGATTTTGATGCTCTCCTTAAGTATGCAAGCAGGTATATTTTAGTTATATGTAAACAGAACAGTTTCATTGCCTCATTTCATTTGGGTTTATTCCAGTTTTCTGATTGCATTTTCTTCTGTGATGGTTCAGCGCTTGCTATTTCATGTGTAACGTGCACCGATTTGCGTAGTGAGCATAAAACATTTTAGTGCACACTAAGACAAAACATGGCATAGCATGAAAAAAAATCCCCTTCCCCAGTACATTTTAAAATAGTCTTATCTGTCAACATACAACTGTTTTTAAAATGCCTGCAGGAGAGCATGTATATGTGCTGACGTGTACAATGGATGCTCCCATGGCACAACGATTCACATTGAAAAAAAAAAAAAAAAGAGCTGCCATTTTGCAAGCCTTAATAATTGTACAAAATAATCTATGGGATCCACAGTTTGGTGGTGGGTGGAGACACAATTGGATATTAAGGAAGATAACACCCCTAATTCCTCCTATAAAAACTGACTTTAAGAAGCATCTTCTAAAAAAATCTATACATGCTTCTGAGCATGTATAAATCCTACATAAACATGTAGTACCTTTGTGAAATAGGGAATGGAACTATAGAGTTTAGCCTCACTGAAGCCCCATCCACATCTAACCCAAACTACCTTCCCATGGCATAGTCATGGGTGGTCCTGGGACTAAGGTTCAGTACCACCAAAAATGCTGGCAACTTTGTTACAGCTGGCATGGATCCCCAAACTCTGCCAGCTAGATGAGATCCTCTGTTAAAGAGAATAGCTCATTCTCCTATTTGTTGCAGTTAACAGCACTGCCCACACATTGCCACAACTCCCTCCCCCCCCCCCCCCATATGCACAAAAACGGAGCTTATGCAGGAAGGAAGAGGCTGGTGCAACTGCAGCAAGTAGGAAAATGAGCTGTTTTGGTCCCCGGAAGATCTTTATCAGCTGGTGGGGCAGCCTTTGATACTGAGATACCGAAGGCTGGTGACTCCTGTAGCAAATCAACATGACTTAAAAGCCCACTTTCTACTGCACCTTGATAACTTTCCCATGAATGTTTATGCATAATCTAAGCCCCACAGCTGGTGTTTAAAAAAATGGCAAACACAGTGTTCAGTCTGCTCTCCCAAAAGCAACCACTTAGGCCCTCCTTTACAAAGCCACACTAGTGTTTTTAGTGCCGGCCACGGCGGTAAGAACTCGGACGCTCATAGGATTTCTATGATCATCAGAGTTCTTACTGCCATGACTGGCACTAAAAACGCTAGCGTGGCTTTGTAAAGGAAGGGGTTAATTATTTCTGCAGGCAAACACCCTGATAAGCAACTATAGAAAACTAATTTACAGACGAAGAAGAAAATGAAGACCTGAAGATAAGATATCTCTCAGTGACTACTGGCATAAGCTGGCATCCAATACATTCTAGTTTCTGATGTGTCATCATTACATTACATTACATTAGGGATTTCTATTCCGCCATTACCTTGCGGTTCAAGGCGGCTTACAAAAGATTTATAAACGGGGTTACAATGGAGGAACTGATGATAAATTAGAGTGGTAAATAGATAATTTTGGGGCAAGGATAAATACAGTTTACAGGAAGTGTGTAAATGGAGGTTAAATTAGCATAGTTGTTATTGCTGGTGTAGTGAGGGTAGATTTTTTGTCTATTTTGGCGTTGTTAATAGTAGGTGAAGTTAGGGCCGATTTAGGAATTTCTTAAAAAGTATTGTTAAAAAAAGTATTGTTAAAAAGTATCATGCTACATCTACAATAAAATTCTTGTATTTCTGGGCCAGACAATCAATTTAACACAGAAATTCAGTGCTGGATAATTATTTCATTGCATTGTAATAAAATAATGATACTTACTAGAGAAAATCATAGGGTGTGAAGAACCTCAAGAATGAGAAAAGGCATTTAAAGTTAAGAATGTTTGTCCAAGAATTTAATTTTAGAGAAGGAAGAAAATTATGGGGTCCTTTTACTAAGGCATGCTGGCCACTTTAGTGCACTAAATATTAGCGTGCGCTAAACACTAACGCGTCTATTATATCCTAGGATAGGATATAATGGACGCGTTAGTGTTTAGAGCATGCTAATATTTAACGCATGCTGAAATAGCTAGCGTGCCTTAGGGTTCCTTTTACAGAGGTACTCTAGCGGTTTTAGCACGTGCTTAGCACGCATGCGCCTTTTAAGCAGGTGGTAATTTTTTGGCTAGCAAGCGCTATAGCGTGCGCTAATCTTGTGCGTGCGCAAAAAACGCTAGTGCACCTTTGTAAAAGGAGCCCTTAGGGCTCCTTTTATGAAGGTGTGCTAGCGGTTTTATCGCACGCACCGGATTAGCGTGCGCTAGCCAAAAATCTACCACCTGCTCAAAAGGAGGCAGTAGCGGCTAGCGCACGCGGCAATTTAGTGTGCGCTAGTCCACATGTTAAGCCCCTAGCGCACCTTCGTAAAAGGAGCCCTTAGTAAAACAACCCCTAAATTAGAAACAAATTACATATCTGACATTATTTGTAGTAACTTTCTAATCCAGCTGTCCCCCTCAGAGAAAATTAAAAAAAAAAAAAAAAAACCTAACAACTGTACTTTCCCCACTCTAATACCTATGAGCTTAAGCTTAATTTTTTTTTCTAGAAAAATAAGAAAGTCACCATGGGTTGACAAAGATTTTCAAAACAATTATTAATCCAAATACATATGCACTTTTTATACCTCCAGGCTTCATATTCATACATATATTAACTTACTAGAGTGCTGTCACTTAACTGCTATTGCAAATAAAAGCAGTTTTAACATACAGTACTATACATCATTTTACATTTTAAACATAGGAAAATGACTAGGAACAAATTCCCTTATTCTCCCTTATCATATAAAACCCTTCAAAAAATTTAACAATCATTCCTTATGTTTTGAATCTTTTTGAATTTATTCATGTTAAAAATATCAAAATGACAGTAATGATATTTCCACTGGGGCGGTGCAACTTTATTTAAAAAAAAAGATAATAATAAAGGAATTTGGCATATGTCAAACTTTATAATCTCATCTGCAATATGCAGACATCTTTATCCTATTGTAGCCCTATGTTTCCTTCTTTCCTCCATCTCAAAAATTAATAAATGCATTCCATATGCTCTTGACATGCTTATGAGTATAAATTATTTTTATATGTCAACTTTGTTTATTCACTAAGACACTGCATAGATCTATGATACTTTTTCATTTATAGATATTGAGATTTTTAGGTCTGTCCTGATAAATCTATGACAGTGGTTCTTAAACCTGTCCTGGGGAACCAGAAGGTTTTCAAGATATCCCTAATGAATATGCATGAGGCAGATTTACCCGAATGTCACTTCTATTATATGCAATCTGGATCATGCATATTTATTAGGGGGTATCTTGAAAACTCAACTGGATGGGGGGGGGGTCCTCCAGGACAGGTTTAAGAACCACAGCTCTATGACAAATACCACTGACCATTTTAGTAGCCACCCTCTGGACTGACTGCATCCTGTTTTATATATTTTTGAAGGTGTGGTCTGCAGAATTGTACACAATATTTTAAGGACCAAATTCTATAAATGGCACTGAAAATTCAGCACCAAAATAGCGTTCTATAGCTATTCTAAAAACAGTGCTCAAAGTTAGGCATTGTTTATAGAATAGTGCTTAGCACTAAGATTCATGCCTAACTTTAGGCATGAGGATTTATATCAATTAAACCCTAGTATAAATCCTCACACCTAAATCATCTTGAGGCACTAGAAATTTCTGGAGTCGCTCTTAAATGGTTCATTTCATACTTCTCTGACAGACAATATCAAGTTAATTTTCAAAACTCTTCCTCAAAGCTACATTTCCAAGACTCAGGGGTTCCACAAGGATCCATTCTCTCACCCATGTTATTTAACCTGTTTCTTTCACCCTTGTTAACCATCGCTCAATCATAGTTTATGCCTATGCGGATGATATCTAACTAGTCCATCCAGTCCAGGGCTGCAACCAAGCTGAAATCACGGAAATTAATAAAAAATTACATCTGGTGCATGACTAGCTCTTCCAAAATCTTTTCCTCAATAAATCAAAAACTAAATGTATGCTTATCTCGCAGGATCAAAATGAAACCCTTGCATCCCCAATATGTATCTCTTCAATTCCAATTCACTTTGTACCAAACATTAACCCCTTCTTTTACCAAGGTGCGCTAACCGATTAGCGCGCCCTAATTGAATTAGCGCACACTGAACACTAAAGTGTCCATAGACTAACAGGCATGCGTTAGTTTTTAGCGCACGCTAAATCGATTAGCGCGCTAATCGGTAAGCGCACCTTAGTAAAAGCGGGCCTAAAATTCTAGGAGTGATCCTTGATAACACATTATCCTTTAAATCTCAAATCAGTTCAGTGGTACAAAAATGTTTCTTTAAACCAAAAATTTATAGATCCTAAGGTCACTACTCAACTCTAATTTGATCAACATTCTTATCCATTCATTAGTAATTTCAACCCTAGATTACTGTAATTCCCTTTACCAGGGCATTACTCAAAAAGAGATCAGGAGATTACAAGTCATTCAAAACACTGCCATAAGTCATTTTTAACACTAAGAAATTTGATTATGTTACCCCTCTCCTCAGAAAAGATCACTGGTTACCTTGCTTGAATACCTGATTGTAAAAACCGCTTAGATAACCTTGATAGGCGGTATATAAAATCCTAAGAAACTTGAAACTATTTCCCATTGGATTACACTACTTCTTGCCTTCAAAGTCCAATCTAATCATATTCCCTCATTCATAGACAGATTGCTGATCCCTTATGATTCACATAGGGCACTACATTTGTCCCAACAATATCTCCTTGCAGTTCCTTCAGTTCATCAGCTATTTTACGACACAACATGTAAAATAATTTTTTCAGTAACTGCACCCACATTGTGGAATGTTCTACCATTGACCATGAGATAAGAAAAGAATCTCAACAACTTTAAATCTAATGTCAAAACATTTCTTTTCAGATGCTTTTGAGATCTATATTTAGCTCTCCTTATTAAAAAATCTGACATCAGGCCTTACATTAAAGATTCCCTTTACTCCTCTTGTATTTCACCTCCCCTTTCTTTTATTTTAATAAATGTATCCTTCCCATTTGCCCTTATGTCTGTTCTGTAACTGTGAATTTGTTACCCACTATTTTATATATTTCTTAACGCTTTGTAGTACTTTGTATAAATTGGAAACCACTTTGCTTATGAAAGCGGTATATCAAGTCCTAAATAAACATGAAACATGAATTAGGTGCAGATCTCCCTTATTCTATAACAGTATTTATAAACTGTAGGGATTTCTCCAATCCTCTAATGCCCCTCTCATGCAAAGCCTCCGTTTTAGAACCACACATAAAATTCATACATGGATCCTAAGGCCTGAAATTGTGCACATAGATTTTAATCAATGCCAATTAGCAGCAATAATTAATTATTAGCACCCAATTAACTGTGCTAATTGACTTGTTCAATTAAATTATGTATGGAAATTTGGCACAAATCCAAATTTCCATGTGCAGTTTTATGTACCATATATAGAATTAGGCCTTAGATGACATTCCACCAGAGTCCTCCTTTACCTTGCTGGCCATTCCTCTTTTTATGCACCCACGCATCCTTATAGCTTTTGCCATTGCCTTTTCTAACTATTTGGCCACCTTAAGATCATCACATATGATCACACTGAAGTCCCACTTCTCTTTCATGCATAACATTTATTCACCCCATAAACTGTACTGTTCCCTCAGGGCATGAATATGAAGTATCCTAACCTGAAGAGGCCATCCTACCTGTTTTAAGTGAAAACAAGGTTTTTTGAGGCAGATGGAGGCTTTTAAATTCAAATTGGGAATTCCAAGCTGGCCTCCACAGCAGCAATTTTAATGCCAAAAAACAGCCTGGGGGAGCTACACTGAAAAATAAAAACTGGTGATTTTAGAGGTGGGGGAACCTAATTCTAACCCCAGAAACAAATAAAAACTAATTTTAAAGACCCTCCTCCCCCCCTGGAATTTGTTTACCAAGCTGTCAGCCTATTACTTACTGCGCCATGCTGTGTGCTGGGAGCTGCAGGTGTAGAAGTTGCAAACAGCTTATAGGGAGAATCTCTGCCTCAACAAGCCTGGAATCCAGACTACTTGTGTCTTCTGACTGCCTCACAGACTTCACACATGCCAAATGGGGGAAGAAATAAGAAGGCACAAATCCTGGAAAACTGCTTTGGAGTCACGCTGCCTATGCTCAAGACCACTGCAGACAAACCTGGGGTGAGCAGTGTTCCCAAGGAAATGATCCCTGAGCCCCCGGGTTGTCCAAGTGGATGCACTGCAGAATAGCCTGCCCCTTGGTAGCAAACTCTAGCCCTCAGAGTTTGTGCTTTCCCACTGCTAGAGCTGTAGCTCTGCAGCACTGAAAGCCTCGTAAAACAACTGAGCAAAAAAGACAAATTTAAAGAAAAAAACAACAACACACGAGCAGAAAAGACAAGCTCCTACTGTCTTGCTTGTAGGAAGACAACTGAGGAATTGAAGAAAAGCCAAGAGGTAAGCGAGGAGGAGCAGGCCGCCAGTGCTGGTTAGCACATTACCATGGGACAGGCAGTTCCGCAGCCGACCGAGACCCAGTCAGCTGGAGAAGGGCCCTTGCTGGGCTCTTTAATTGGCATGAAGAAGCAGAGGAGATCTTGTCGCCAGTGTTGGTTAGCACATTACCAACGAGACAGGCAGTCCCACAGCCGACTGAGCCTCAGTCAGCTGGAGAAGGGCCCTTGCTGGGCTCTTTAATTGACGCAAAGCCGCAGTACACAACCCTTGGTTGTGAGCCTTGGGCTGTGAGTCTGAAGGGGCATGGCCAAAGGGGCAGGACATGCCCCTTTTGAGCCCCTTCAGAGCCCAAGAGGAACAACAAGCAGGTATTTTTGATTCCTAACACTATGGGCAAAAGGAAGGCCAAAGTTGTTACATCTACTTCAATGACGAGCCCGATGGATCATCATCTTTTGACTCCTGTTTTACCATATGTGGAAGAGCATGTAACTTTAGATATTCAAGCTGCTTCATTATCCTCAGGGGAACCGTCACCACCTCCCCAACTACTACACCTTTTTGGGAAAGTAGAATCTTCCCCTTTAAAGGAGGGAGCTGACTCACCCTTACATTTGTCTATTCTATCTGGACTGGAGGTTTCAGGACAATCTTTATCGGGAGTTAAGGGCCTGACTCCTGTGCAGATGGCTATGGAGCCAGACTCCAATATTCTCCCTAAAGATAAAGTTGTCACTTTACATGATGTATGGCTAAGTGTTAATAGAATTGAGTCTTCATTTCAGAAAACCGTTTTGAATTTATGTCAGTTTTCATCTGATATAACTGTTAAAATTAATGAGCATAAAGGTAAATTAGGAGATATAGCTAATAAGTTAGGAAAATTAGAACAAGCTGTGAGTACTTTACAGGTTAATGCTACTTCTAACATCAAAGATAGTATGATGGTTCATGCTAAAATAGAGAAACTGGAGAACTGACTAAGAGCTAAGAACCTTCGCTTTTTAAACTTTCCTATTACACATTATCTTTCTCCATTAGAACTTTTGAGAATGTATTTGGGGGAAATATTGCAATATTCTAATGTGGAAACCTTTGAACCAGATAACCTCTATTACATCCCAAGAGCTGCTAAGGAAACAGTAGAAGAAGGTGAAATGGATAAATTAGTTTTACTTGATAGTTTGAATGTATCACAGTTTCTTGAATCTTCTAAAGCAGGGGTGTCAAAGTCCCTCCTCGAGGGCTGCAATCCAGTCGGGTTTTCAGGATTTCCCCAATGAATATGCATGAGATCTATTTGCATGCACTGCTTTCAATACATACTCATTGGGGAAATATTGAAAACCCGACTGGATTGCAGCCCTCGAGGACCGACCTTAACACCAGTGTTCTAAAGACAAAATAGATAAATGGGCAACACTCCTGGTGGCCTTCAAGACAGAGTTAGAGAAACAGGCTATTTTGAAGCTATATTTTGTGAAAAAGCAAGATCTGTTTTGTGGCCAACGGGTAATAATTTTTCCTGATGTCTCTAGACAGGCCCAATTTAAAAGAAGACAGTTCCTACTGCTAAAGCTGAAAGTCTTGGCAATTGGAGCGTCCCTCTTTTTAAAATTCCCATGTGCCTTATTTCGTATGGAAGTGAGAAATATGTGTTTTTCGATCCAGTCTAGTTGGAAGATTTTATTAAGGACTAGCTGATGCCCCGGCGTTGCACAGGTATTTAATTATAGCAATAACACTGTAAATGGATTCAAATAAAGATACTTTATAGTGGTGAATGAAATTATTTTTTTACAGCTTTATAAAAAGTACAATATTCAAATTATAATGTGAAATATTTGACAAAATGAATACAATACAACTAACACAAAACTTGATTATAAACAACATTTTTAGTTTCACCTCCAGGAGCAAGAACATATAAATTCTTGGGTGAAGAGACCCCCAGAACATATCACCCCAGGTAGTGAGGGATCTGCATACCAAGTTTCGTTCAAATCGGTCAAGCCGTTTTTGAAGTACTGTGAGAATGGCAGCTTTTTACTTTTTTTCCATTGACATGAATGGGTGAAATCTGATGTTCTGTTTGTAGCTCCGCCCACATGTGCAGGTGGGCCGCAAGACCCCCAGAACATATCACCCCAGGTAGTTGTAATTACTGTGAGAATGGCAGCTTTTTACATTTTTTCCATTGACATGAATGGGTGAAATATGATTTTCTGTTTGTAGCTCCTCCCACGTGTGCAGGTGGACTGCGAGACCCCCAGAACATATCACCCCAGGTAGTGAGGGATCTACATACCAAGTTTCGTTCAAATCGGTCAAGCCGTTTTTGAAGTACTGTGAGAATGGCAGCTTTTTACTTTTTTTCCATTGACATGAATGGGTGAAATCTGATGTTCTGTTTGTAGCTCCGCCCACGTGTGCAGGTGGGCTGAGAGACCCCCAGAACATATCACCCCAGGTAGTTGGAATTACTGTGAGAATGGCAGCTTTTTACATTGTTGCCATTGACATGAATGGGTGAAATCTGATTGTTTGTTTGTAGCTCCGCCCACATGTGCAGGTGGGATGCGAGACCCCCAGAACATATCACCCCAGGTAGTGAGGGATCTGCATACCAAGTTTCGTTCAAAACGGGCAAGCCGTTTTTGCGTTTGCAGCTTTTTACATTTTAGCCATTGACATGAATGGTAGAAATCTGATTTTTAGTTTGTAGCTCCGCCCACGTGTGCAGGTGGGCCGCGAGACCCCCAGAACATATCACCCCAGGTAGTGAGGGATCTGCATACAAAGTTTCGTTCAAATCGGGCAAGCCGTTTTTGCGTTGGCAGCTTTTTACATTTTTTCCATTGACATGAATGGGTGAAATCTGATTTTATGTTTGTAGCTCCACCCATGTGTGCAGGTGGGCCGTGAGACCCCCAGAACATATCATCCCAGGTAGTGAGGGATCTGCATACCAAGTTTTGTTAAAATCGGTCAAGCCGTTTTTGCGTGATCGCGGCACATACACACATACACACACACATACACACATACACTCCGATTTTATATATATAGATAAACCTATGCTGAAAGTTTAAGTTTTTATCTTTATTTGTTTAGGAGGTTTTTGTGTGCCATAGTAAGTAAGCCACAAATTATGCCTGTCCGTGATGGTAATGATTAATTATTTTGATTTAATTTCTTGGATTGGGAACTGGCGACCATTATAATGGGAACTACCGTAGATCATTGATGACTAATTTCTTTATGCCTATTTAGTGTATTCTATATGCTGTAATGCTGTTGATATTCATGAATATTTGTTATTTAATTGTAATAATGATAAATAAAGATATTAAAAAAAAGAGAAGAGGAGCAAAAAAGAGTATGCAAATTAAGCTTTTTCATGAGAAGGGATTGACTAGCCAAAGGTTCAGGAATGGAGCATCTGCAAAACTAGAATTGTGATTTATTTTAATCACGTGCTTTAAACCACAAATCATTGCTTATTTAGTAGTAGTTATGGTACTGTGAAACCCTGTTTTTCATATCCAATTTGAGCTTTGGTCATAAAAGTATATCTGTTAGAGTTCTTTTTTACACATACAAATCCATCAAGCAATTCAAGATTTGTTCATATCTTCCCACTACTTATTTTTAAAGTAGAAGGGATTCATAATAGCTTCTGCTGTCAATGTGACTCAAGATTTGCTCATATTTTTGTCATCCCTTGTTTTACACATGCTTTCATATATATATATATATATATTATTTTTTACAAAAAGAAGGGCTGTTTAATTAAAAAGCATATAGGAAAGCTGTCACCCATTTGAATAACATTATCTGTTTTATGTATTAAGCCATTCATTGAATCTTTGGCATGTTTTTCTCTCACATAATTTCTGGTCATCGGTTGTGTCGCTACATTTCTAGCTGTTTGGATTTCCAGCATTTTATAATTAGTTCTTTATAATCAGCTTTTTTTCTCACTATGATCATTTTGAGCACACAATACACATTCCATTTTTTACTGAAAATGAATTTTATACCATTATTTTTTCTATAAGGTCCTACTTAAGAGGTCCTTACTTTTGAGCTTTACAAAATCAAGCTCTTTAGCATTGGCAAAATTGGATTATCCTTTTAGTCGTATTGTTTACTTTTTTACTCTCACACCAATTCACATAATGTTAGCTTTTTTGATGGAATATTCTCCTATATACATTTCTGTTTTATGCACATTAGGATTCTCATATTTTTAATCCATGCATGGTTCCTGTACTCACTACTACAATTCCACATGATAAAGCAATACATCATGTCACCTCTTTAACATATATGCTTACTGTTATTTATTTCATTTATAAGAACATAAGATTATGGCGGTATAGAAAAATAAAGTTATTATTATTATTATTATTATAAGAATTGCCATCTCCGGATCAGACCTTCAGTCCATCAAGTCCGGCGATCCGCACACACCAGCCAGGTGTACACCTGATCTAATTTTAGTCACCCATATCTCTCTATGCCTCTCGTAAGGAGATGTGCATCTAATTTGCTTTTAAATCCTAGAACGGTGGATTCCGCAATAACCTCCTCTGGGAGAGCATTCCAGGTGTTCACCATTCGCTGCAGGAAGCAGAACTTCCTGATATTCATCCTGGACTTGTCCGCCCTCAGCTTCAGTCTATGGCCTCTTGTCCATGTCACATTGGACATTGTAAATAACTTTTTTTCCCTGCTCTATTTTGTCGATTCCTTTCAGTATTTTAAAAGTCTCTATCATATCCCCTTGCAGTCTCCTCTTCCCAAGGGAGAATAATCCCAGTCTCCTAAGTCGTTCCTCATATTCCAAGTTCTCCATACCTTTTACTAGCTTCATTGCTCATCTCTGCACCCTCTCCAGCAGTTTTATATCCTTCTTTAGGTTGGGAGACCAGTGTTGGACGCAGTATTCCAAGTGTGGTCTGACCATTGCTCTATAAAGCAGCATTATGTTTTTATTATGCTTATATGTTTAAGTTATTTTGTTTTCATTTATATGCTCATTGGGTTGTAGAGAACCCTGATGTAGGCGTTTGTGCTGAAACACGGCCTGTATCAGGTCATTCAATAAAGAGGACCCTATTGTCTCATTCTATGGTGCTTTTTTCTTTTGCTGCTTGATGTGTACTTCAGCTCCCTGTCGTCATTCTGCGTACTGACATTCTGTACCTGAAGCATATTCCAAGTTTATTAAAATTTCATATACTGCTTAAAATAGTCAAAGCGGTGTACATTATAATTAAAAATCTAAAAGTTGGGAAAACATAGGGCTCGTTTTACAAAGTGCGCTAGCGTTTTTAGCGCACGCACCGGATTAGTGCGCACTATAAGCGCATGTTATCTGAAAAACTACGGCCTGCTCAGGAGGAGGCGGTAGCAGCTAGTGCGCAGCATTTTAGCGCTCGCCATTCCGCGCGTTAAGGCCCTAAAGCACCTTTGTAAAAGGAGCCCATAGTTAATAGGACAAAGAGAAGACAAACTGAAATGCACAGGAAAGGGTGGTAGAACTATAATCATGTATAGGAAAGAGAGACAAAGGGAAAAAAATAAAAGGAAGACATATTAGATTGTTAGTCTTCTTCCACATTGGCTCTGCATGACCTGTGTCTAAATGATATAGGGCTTCTTTTACAAAACCATGGTAGAGGCTGGTGAGAAAATGCTTCAATGCTCATAGGTTTTCTATGAGCTTTGGAGCATTTATCTTACCAGTCCATGATAGAAACCTCTATTACAGCTTTGTAAAAGCCAGCAATAATATCAGCTGACAACTACCAAGCTGATCTTTACTTGGATTACAAATCAGAAACCTGGAGGGTAATTCTTTAAATAGTGCTTATATTAAGCTGCAAGAAGGTGCCTATTTGGAGTCTATGGGGCTCATTTACAAAAAAGTTAGACGTCCATAAGATGGCATAAACCAGCATGTGGACGTTTTACTAATCGAAACATCCAAGTGGGCATTTTCAAAATTGACTTTCTAGACATCTTTCTGATTGTTTTGTCTTCAGTGTGTCTAAATATTTAGGAGGCGTGTTAGTGGTGTGTTTTGGTTAGGCTTAGCACTTGGACATTTTGCAGCAATAATCTAATATTTTACAAAACGTTCAGGGCCCAATTTGGATGTTTTGGGCTAGACCTGTTTTTAAAACAAATATAGGCCAAAAAGGTACCCAAACTGACCAGATGGCCACTGGAAGGATGAAAATATGGCATACACACACACTCTCCAATTCCCCAAATATCTGTATGAAACAGTAAATATCTGTCTCTATGACAGTTGCAGATACTATGGCCAGTCTAACCACATAGAACTTCCATGGTAATGCGGTATACAAGAATAAAGTTGTTATTATTATTATTATTATTAGAGTTTCAAGCAGGTTCCTGGAGTGGACTGATGGGCAGTGCAGTGGACTACAGAGTAAGCGACCCAGGCCAATATGCCATCCTAACTACTACACTTGTGGTAGAAAGTGTGAGTCTACCAAAACCCCACTGTACTGCCATATAGGTGACACCTGCAAGCATAAGAGCTAATGGGGGTGGCAGACAGTAGGTTATGGGGTAATTTTGGAGGACCTACCATGTAATGTATGGTGGTTATAGTGAGATGTGTACCTGGAATCCTTAATGTGAAGCTCACAGCGGTGCCCCTAGGGTTCCCCACTGCTTTGCTGGCATGTCTGTGTGGCCAGCCTATTATAAATGGCTTGTTATGAATGTTTTTAATTTGGACTTTTTTTTCAATAATGGTAAAAAAAATAATAAAATAGACATCTCTCTGGACAAAATGTCTAGCTGGTCCATTAAAAAAAAAAAAAGATGTCTTACGGGTTTGAAATTGCTATTTCTTCTGTCTGATATTGGACGTCTTGCGGGAAACATCCAAAGTCGGACTTAGACATCCTATTGAAAATGCCCTCCCCCACACACACACATTATTAAGGATATAATTTATATGTGTATCTTGTAGCCCTCCTCTACTCACGCACACTGTCCATATATACAACCACCTTCAAGCTATGCACCATTGCAGTTAAGAGGTTCCATTTTATACATATAATAACTTGCAGTCAGAATATTGGCATTTATATATGTATGTGCACATATATGCACTTATATGCCATCATGCTGGTCATTTAGTCACATTATTGGCACCTAAATACCTGGGCCTTCCTTAGGGACCTTTAACAAAGCTGAACTAAAAAGTGGGCTGTGCTACTTTTAACGCATGGTTTTCCTACATGTTAAGGCCACATTTTAGCACAGTTCTAAAATGGCTGCAATTTGTTTTTCCACAGGTAATCACATATAAATTATACTTGCTATGATAGAATTCTGTAGAGGAAGATAGGTAGGACAGTGTTCTTCAATGCAAGGTTTGGGGTCAGCTCCTGGACACGTCTAGGGTGGTCCTCATTATCAGTCTGGCTTATTTTCAGCTCTTCCTCTGTGCCCAAGTTTATGACACACTAGTGTTTAAGCCCATTACATTAACGGGTGCTAGAATATATGCCTGTCTGTCTTTCTTTCTTTATGTCTCTCTCCCTGTTCCTGTCTCTTTCTTCCTTTCTTTCTGTCTCTTTCCCTCCTGCTATTTTTCTCTCTCTCTCCCTGGCACCCGTTGTCTATCTGTCTGTCTTTATTTCTGTCTGTCTCTCCCTGGCCTCCTTTGTCTGTCTGTATTTCTTTCTGTCTCTCCTCCCCCCCCCACTTTCCTTTGCAGAAGCAGCAGCGGTATTTCCATTCCCCTCCAGGTCCCTGTGAAGCCCCCTCCCCCCACTTTCCTTTGCAGAAGCAGCAGCGGTATTTCCGTTCCCCTCCAGGTCCCTGTGAAGCCCCCCACACACACACACACACACTTTCCTTTGCAGAAGCAGCAGTGGTATTTCCGTTCCCCTCCAGGTCCCTGTGAAGCCCCCCTTCACTTTCCTTTGCAGAAGCAGCAGCAATATTCCCCTTCCCCTCCAGGTCCCTGTGAAGCCCCCCCCACTTTCCTTTGCAGAAGCAGCAGCGTATTTCCCTTCCCCTCCAGGTCCCTGTGAAGCAATTCCCTGAGCTGTCCTGCTCCGTTCAGCCCCTCCCTTCTCTTTATACGATTTGGCCTGCTCCGTTCAGCCCCTCCCCCTTCCCTTCCCATGGGCTGGCCTGCTGCGAACGAAGATTAGTTTTAAAAGTGACGGTGGCGGCTCCTCTTACGCTGCTGATCCTCCTGAAGAGCAGCCTGCGATGGTGGCCGGCTTTAGCGAACCTCGCAGGCTGCTCTCCAGCCTCGGTAGCACGTTCCTTCTGACGCATGGGATCGTGCTACCAAGGCTGGAGAGTGGCCTGCGAGGTTCCCTAAAGCCAGCCACCATCGCAGGCTGCTCTTCAGGAGGATCAGCAGCAGCGGCGGCGGCGGCAAATGAAGGCCAGGTGTGTTCCCTGCCGAGGATGCGGGCAGGAAGAGAGCTTGCCTGGCTCCAGGGTGAGTGAGGGCAGGAGGAGGGGAGTGGCCAGTGTGATCATTGGCCGGGTTCTAAAATGGAACACGGCCACGGATCACACACCACGGCGGCAGTAATCACGCTTTTTTAAAAGCGCATGCACCGCTAACCTTTTATTATATAGGATAGGGGGAAGGGCATAAAAGGAAGATCCTCATGCTTGAAGGACAAAAACCTTTCTTAACAGATGAGAAAAATGCATTTGAAAATGCTTTGAGGACATCCACAATAATAATAATAGTAATAATTTTCAAGGTGGGCTGAAGATGGGTTGAATGTCATTAGTCAACAGTGTTGTGACCTTTCATGGGAAGATATTTTGTGGCTCTCCTTCAGCACATTTGCATCCAAAGTGGCCCTGACTTAAAAATTAGAGAAGACCACTGCTCTAGATATTTAAATAAAGGCATCCTTTTATAGATTGGCCATGTAAGAACACATATGTATAAAGTTTGAATGCACTGTAGAAGTTAGCCAATGCTGTGCAGGTAGAGCAACTGCTGAAAAAAAGCAGCAGAAACAGAGGAAGCTCTCAATGCTGAAGAGAGATACAAGTGGATTTAGAGAGGTACTGCAGGGGATGACTGGAGAAGTGACAGAGAAAAGACAAAACTGCGGGTTAGGGCTAGTTTTGCAGAGTTCCCTGTCTTAGCATAACACAGCTGAGATAATGCTCCTGCTAAATTATGAAGCTTATGTATAGGAACAATTCTAAACAACAGAGAATACAACAGAGGAAGAGGCAGATTTCAATGAGAAAATTAGGAAAATAATTTGTCTCTAAGGGCTCCTTTTACTAAGCTGCGATAGCGTTTTTAGCACGTTCAGAATTTTAGCGCACGCTAAACCCATGCTACGCGGCTAGAATTAACGCCAGCTCAATGCTGGTGTTAGCATCTAGCACACGTAGCAATTTAGCGTACACTAAGCATGCGCTAAAACCGCTAGCGCAGCTTTTTAAAAGGAGCCCTAAGGGTGAAATCTGATTTTCTCCCAGAGCACTTTAAAGTGCTGAAAGGGGGAGAAAATTTGTTGTAAGAAGTGTAATTGGAAATTTGAAACATTTTTTTGGACATAATAGATGTGGAATAAGAAAAGTGAGAATGTACTAATTTTAAGAGCAAATGGGGGAAAAAAATTCCTGCTCTCGCAGTGATAGTGAATGGTTTGAATAAGGAAAGCAGTAAGTGCTAAAATTGCATATATCAGAAATAAAAGGAGAGTTTCCAAATTAAAGTAAAAAGTAAACTCACATGCATGTCAACCATTCTAAACTTTGTCACTTGTCAAAGAAAGCTGAAGCTCTGAAGAGCATGTCATTTTCGAATGCTGGCGCAAGTAGATAGAAAGGTTAAGCAAAGACAGATACATGACAGATTTTTATTGGGAAACTGATTTTAGGAATTGAAGATGCTCTGCATAAAAGAGTTTGACTGCCTGTGGTTACAAAAGCTATGTGATTTCATTGGAACAATTGGGAAATTCTAAAACAAAGAAAGGAAGGCTTTTAAATATATTGATATATTGCTAATCAGGACATTTAAGAGGAGACCTCAAAAAAGAAATTGTGAAATAAGAGTTTCAAGTTTATTCATATTATTTGATTGAACGCTTTTCCAATTTACAAAGCGTTGTACCAAAGGTAAAAATATGAATTTACAGAAATCACATATGCATAATACATTAACCAGACCTACATGGGTAATTGCTTTTTAAAACCACAGGAAACAATAGGAAAGAGGGGAGGAAATACAATTTTAAAGAAAAAGTACATAAAAGGGAAATACATAAGGAGGGTAGGAAGAAGAGGATTGCTGGCGGAAGTGGGGTCGAATAAGAGAGCTATTAGAAATCTTGATTTGGAGATGGCTGAAATCGTAAAGTATTACCTCTTAAATGGACATTGTATTTTCAATTAAAGGCTTCCTTAAAAAGAAGGCACTTTAAGCTACTCTTAAATTTCTGCAAATCTTGTTCGAGTCTTATATATAAAGGAAGAGAATTCCAAGTCATTGGAGCAGTTACAGAAAAAATAGAAGCACGGCGTGCTAAATGAGTGCACAAATCCATATATAAGTTGGGTAAGAGCATGATACATTTTAAACATACTCAAATGTCATAAGAACATAAAAATAACCATACTTGGTCATACCAGTTTCCTGTTCACAATAGTGGCCAATCCAAGTTACAAGTCTGGAAATGATAGCCGAGGGAGATATGATTTAACTCTACAAAATCCTGAGTGGTGTAGAATAGGTACAACTAAATCGTGTTTTTTTTTCTCCATCAAAATGACAAATACTAGGGGACACGAGATGAAGTTACAGGGAAATACTGTACTTTTAAAACTAATAGGAGGAAATATTTTTTTCACTCAGAGAATAGTTAAACTCTGGACCGCATTGCCAGAGGATGTGGTAACAGCGGTTAACATACCTGAGTTTAAAAAAAGGTTTGGACAAGTTCCTGGAGGCAGTGGTATACCAAGGGGGTGGGGGGGGGAGGTGGCAGTACAACCCAGATGCAGACAATGAAGGTACTCCTGGGGTTGATGTCACGGTCCGGGAACTTCGCTGCTCTGCCAGCATCGTGCTTTCCTCTCTTCTGGGTCCTGCCTTAGCTGAAGTAGGAAGTAGATGGGACTAGCAGAGAGGAAAGCCCGACATCATCAGAGCAGTGAGTTAAGGCTGCTGACAAAGAGAGAACTCACATACCTCTGGGCCTGCCTTCTAAAGCCACAGCAGTGGTGGCAGTGGTCAGCTGTTGGAGGCAGAACTCTGAATAAGCATATTGTGGCCCAGCTGCCGGCGCCTTTCCTCTGCCGTGTCACTGATGATGTGGCAGAGAGAAATCTTAATAGAGCAGACTGTAAACAGCCCATTTGGTGTGACTTTTAACGGTTGGCCACCACCACCACTGCTGCTACCGTTGAAGGCCCGAAGGTATGTCAAATCTCACAGTTGTGTGTGTGTGTGGGGGGGGGGGGGGGTCGGTCGGGTTCAGAGGTGCTGCACAGGGAGGGAGGGGGGATGGAAATCTGATGGACAAGGGGATAGGAAGAGGGATAGAAAGCTGCTGCATATAAGGAGGAGAGAGGAAGAATTGTTGGATATGGACTGGAGAAGAGAAAGGGAGATGCAACAAAGAGGTAGAAAGGGGTGACAAGGAAAAATTCAGCATATGGTGGAAGAGATAGACGTGCATGGAGAAGAGAGAAGAAAACATATTGGACATAGGGTGGAGGGCAATGAGAGATGGTGTATCGAGAGAGAGAAAGAAGTGTTTCACATGATAATGGAGGGGAGGAAGGGAGAGTTGCTGCATGGAGAAGAATAGAAAGGTTTGACCCAGTGCACAAGGCAGGAAAAGAGAGCGAGAGAGAGAAATGGTAGACAGTGGGGAAACCCCCCCCCAGAAATGTTAGATATGGCAGTGGAAGGGAAGGTACAGAGATGGAAGATGGATGGTGAGCATAGAGAAATAAGAAAATATCAAATGAGCAGGAGACCCTGGCAAGCGAATTAACAGAAGACAAACAGAAACCAGAGCCTGGGATCAACATGATTTGAATAATAAAGTGACCAGACAACAAAAGGTAGAAAAAATCATTTTATTTTCTATTTTGTAATTACAGGATGTCAGATTTGAAATGTGCATCCTGCCAGAGCTGGTGTTAGATAGCAAGCATGAGCTAGGACCTAACAGAGAGAGGAAAAGTATTTTGTTTACACCACAGCACCGACATGGGGTTGGAGAGATTGTAACCCTATATAATGTTATATTGTAACAATGTGAATGTTTAACTGTAACCTGTTCTGAGCTCTCTGGGGAGGATGGGCTATAAAAATAAATAAAATTACTAAAAATATTTTTGTATATTGGGGGGTGTTAAAAAAATGATTGGCCCCGGGTGTCACATGCCCTACGTACACCTCTGCCTGGAGGAAAAGCCTTTAATCTGCTATTGAAATAGGCATGGGGTTAGCTAATGCTTGCCCTGGGATTGGTAGCATGGAATGTTATTATTTGTTTGTTTTTTATCCAGGTACTTATGATCTGGATTGGCCACTTGAAAACAGGATGCTGGGCTAGATGGACCACTGGTCTGACTCAGTATGGCTATTCTTATGTTACCTGGCAGAATTTCAAATAGTAGCCACATTCCATGCTACCAATCCCAGGGTAAGCAGTACCTTATACCATGTCTATCTCAATAGCAGACTATGGACGTTTCCTCCAGGAACTTGTCCAAACCTTTTTTAAATACAGATTTGCTAACTGCTCTAACCACCTCCTCTAGCAACAAGTTTCAGAGCTTTCATTGAGTGAAAAAAATATTTCCTCTTATTTTCATGTAGAAATTTTTAAAGAAATAGATGGAACTATGTACTTTTTAAAAAAATTTGTAATAGGTAATGACATAATCCAATTCTAGTGTCATGTAAATGTTGCATATACTGAACATAAGAACATAAGAATTGCCGCTGCTGGGTCAGACCAGTGGTCCATCGTGCCCGAAGTCCGCTCACGCGGCGGCCCTTTGGTCAAAGACCAGTGCTCTAAATGAGTCCAGCCTCACCTGTGTACGTTCCAGTTTAGTAGGAACTTGTTCAACTTTGTCTTGAATCCCTGGAGGGTGTTTTCCCCTATACACACTCCGGAAGAGTGTTTCAGTTTTCTACCACTCTCTGGGTGAAGAAAAACTTCCTTACGTTTGTACTGAATCTATCCCCTTTCAACTTTAGAGAGTGTCCTCTCGTTCTCCCTACCTTGGAGAGGGTGAACAATCTGTCTTTATCTGCTAAGTCTATTCCCTTCAGTATTTTGAATGTTGCGATCATGTCCCCTCTCAGTCTCCTCTTTTCAAGGGAGAAGAGGCCCAGTTTCTCCAATCTCACACTGTATGACAACTCCTCCAGCCCTTTAACCATTTTAGTCGCTCTTCTCTGGACCCTTTTGAGTAGTACCGTGTTCTTCTTCATATATGGCGAACAGTGCCAGACGCAGTACTCCAGGTGAGGGCGCACCATGGCTCGGTACAGCGGCATGATAACCTTCTCTGATCTATTCGTGATCCCTTTCTTAATCATTCCTAGCATTCTGTTTGCTCTTTTCACCACCGCCGCACATTGCATGGACGGCTTCATTGACTTGTCGATCAGAACTCTCAAGTCTCTTTCCTGGGAGGTCTCTCCAAGTACCGCCCCGGACGTCCTGTTGAACCTCATTTGCCATGTCGATGCCCATTTCTCGAGCTTGATTATGTCACATTGCAGATCTTCAGAATCCCCCTGTGTCTTCACTAATCTGGCCTAGTTCAGCAGAAGATATGGTAAGCAGCAGCAGCCTAGAAAGCAAATAGAATGTTAGAATGGAAAACAAAATGAGACTATCATTATGCCTTTGTATCATTTCATGGTGCGACTGTACATCAAATACTGTGTGCAATACTGGTAACCACATCTCAAGAATGATACACTTCTCCCTCCCTAATCACAGTGATTAGGGGCAGAGCCAGCCTGTGAATATGGAAAATTTGTGAATAACTTTTGGGCTGGCTCTGACCCACCCCTGGACCTTACCTAGTGGTCTAGTGGTGACGCGGGAGCAGTAGCGCTATTCCTACACTCCTCCCTGTTGTAGTCTCGTGAGACCACAGGAACGGGGCAGGAGTGTATGAAGTTGGCTCCTTGGGCGGCTGCTCGCCTCCTCCGCCTCCGATTGCTTCCTCCTCCACCGATCGCCTCCCCCTCCTCCAATCGCTTCCCTACTTGACCCGATCCAAGTCCCAGGGCAGTTTTTTTTTCGATGCAGGCTGCCAACGAGCGATTCTAGGGAGGGAAGGGCCTGGGTAAAACAACTGCGAATAATCGAAACCACGAACATCGAAACCGCGAATAGGTATAGCAGAATTAGAAAGAGGGACAAAGAAGGGCAGCAAAAATGATAAAGGGAATGGAATGACTTCCTTATGAGGAAAGCCTAAAGAGGCTAGGGCTCCGATCCGATCCGTGTCTTGGGGGCTGATTCATGAATCGCCCTCATGCAAATGAGGGTGATCGGAATCACTCTCCCAAACAACTGAATCGTATCACTGAATAGCGATCCTTGAGCATGCGCAGACCATCTGTAGATGGTCTGCACATGCGCTGGCCTTCTGTCCCTGGCAGGGCAGGAAATTTCTTCTTTTTTTTTTTCTTCCCAAGCCCATGGTTTTAACCCACTTTAAGCCCATGGGTTAAAATCACAGGCATGTACTGCGGGGAAGGGCAGGAGAGTCGGGGCAGCAGGAGAGATTCGTGGCAAGAGCAGGGCGGCGAGTTAAGGCAGCAGGAGAGATTCGGGGTGAGAGTAGGAGATGGGGCAGGCAGTAGATCGGGACTGGGAGCAGGAGTTTGGGACAGAGAACAGAAACACAGGGCAGAGAGCAGGGTGGGAGAAGGCAGGGCAGTCAGAAAGGACCTGAGCAACTGGTCCTCATTTTGGGATCGGTCAGCCCGGTCGGTGTCCCTCTTTTTTTTTTTTTTTTTTTTAATGAATCGCTGCCTGCCTACATTTGAATACCGCTTCCCCTCTTTGCATGCGTGGATCGGAGGATGATCGGAGCAGAGGTTAATGAATTTGGTCGGAGGGAAATCAGGTTTCAAAGGTGTCGCTAAGTGGTCGGAACTTAGTGAATCTAGCCCAAAGTGGTGCATGTAAATTCTAGTGTGCGGATCTTAAAAGGGGGTATGGCCAGGAGAGCAACATGGATGGGTTTTGGGCATTCCTAAAAGTTAGGTACACTGTTATAGAATACACCCTATACACGTACAACTTAGGCATAGGTATTTAGGTCTTTTTTTCATTGGCCTAAATGGGTGCACCTAAATGTTAGTCACACATACTGGCACTAAGTATGATTTTATAAACTACACCTAAATTTGAAGGCATTTTATAGAATCACGCTAAGTCCTTTTTGGTGCCATATTTTGGATGTCATATATAGAATATGGCCCTTAGTTCCCTTCTGAAATTATGAATAAACATCTATGAACTTGTCACACCTTTGTCTGACCCAAACTATTCCAGATGATGACTCCTTGCCATATGCACGCACTTGGGTTTGATAAGTGCATATCTCACAATACTGCCTAATCATGCCTAACTTGGGTGCTAGCATTTTCTCTAGACTTCAGCAGGTGTTAGTCTGGCACCCAAAAGTTAGGTACGGAATCCATGCTAAATGCTATTTTATATAAGGCATGCACACTTTATAGAATAGTGTTTAGCACTAATTTTTTTAGATGCATACATTTTGATGCCATTTATTGAATTCCCTTCTATGTGCATGCAATCTATATTTTTCTATTTATTTTTGGAGGACGCATGTCAGGGTCATAGAATGAACATGAGCATGCTATTCAGCTAGCACATCAACATCTATGAACTTGTCACAGCCTTGTCTGACCCAAACTATTCCAGATGATAACCCCTTGCCATATGCACACACTTGGGTTTGATAAATGCATATCTCAGCTTTGTAAATTGGTGACTTACGGTAGGTGATTATGCAAGGCAATTGCTTAAGCGCCTGTTCATACAAAAATTAAATGCAAAAGGCCTTATAAAATTAGGGCCATGCGCACTGTTGGTGACAAAGATGTGAGCAGAGCACCCTAGACTCACGGACCCAGATGAATCGTGTCTGCTACAGATGCCCAATCTCTACTTTTTAGGTCATAACAGCTCACTTAAAACAAATGAATGCATTCACACTAGATATGAATATTAGAACTGTATTTTATAGTAATCCCAGCTCTATCTGCATGTGTACTATTGCTTGGTGTCTTTGCTGCTATGAATATATAATCAATGTCTTTGTATGCATGAGTTGCAATGCCAATTGGCACTTAACAATATCCATCTCTCAGCCTGCTTTGTCAACTTCTTGCATGGCAATTTCTTCTATTTTAAATTGAACTGTTGGAGTTCTCTCTTTCTTTCTTTTTTTCTTTTTCTAGAGTGGATGCAGCAGCATGATGACAGCTTGATCAATATCCATGAAATTAATGCAAATGTCTGCTATTCAGGATTATCTGTAATTCCATGCAATGGCATTCTGTCATAGTGCTGATTTATATGATATGATGTCAGTCAACAGTGTGTACCAGGGAAGTATTGTATCACGTAAAACTAATTTGGGAAAATAAGACAACACTGTGGGATGATGTGGCAGATCCTACTCACCATATGGCATGCTGTTAGCTGTGATAATACTTTTGGAGGAAGTACATTTAAATGGAACTGATATGCTACATTGAGGCGAGGTGGTACACAAGCTCCAGTTCGACGGTGAAAATCACAACTTTTTTTTTTTTTAAATTTAACTCCAAGTTCAAAGGTTGTTTTTAGATTGATGTTTCATTTGATGAAGCTTATTTAACCTCACAAGAACTGCAGGATTCACCTGGATTTTAGTTGATTTTGATCTACTTCTACTGTTTGTAGGGATAGGAAAGGACAGGGGTTTTGGATTTAGATCAGGGGTGAGCAACTCCGGTCCTCGAAGGCCGGAATCCAGTCGGGTTTTTAGGATTTCCTCAATGAATATGCATGAGATCTATTTGCGTGCACTGCTTTCAGAGCATATTCATTGGAGAAATCCTGAAAACCCGACTGGATTCCCAAGGACTGGAGTTGCCCACCCCTGGTTTAGATCATGCCTTTTTCAGTAGTATCTCAAAGGGATCCTTTACAAAGGCGCACTAGCTGTTTTAGTGCATGCTAATATTTCGCGTATGCTAAAACGGCTAGCACATCATAGTAAAAGAGGGGAAAAGTGAGTTACATTCAGGTCAAAAAGGTAATTTCCTGCCCCCAGAGGACTTACAATTATACCTAAAGCACAATGGAGGGCTAATTAACTTGTCAAAGGTCAGTGCCATAGGATTTGAACCCTGGTGTCCCTGTTTCTTAGCCCGCTGTTCTGCTTTCAACTGCAGAATTATTACTAGTATATAATATCTGACAGTGTATTTAGGTTTATAAAGTACTTTGCAAATCTCAAGATTTGTAAAACCAAAAGGTACTAGATTAAATCTAAACCTGAACCAGAAAAAGATTTGATTTTTCTGGGTGAAATAAACTCATTTGACTATAGAAAGAAAAAAAGGCCAATCCAATGTGTGTTCGTGAGGGGTTAGCTAAACTAAAATCATAACCACTGCAATTTTGCCTGGTGCCTGACATCAGTGGTTGTCATGCAGAGCACCAAATAATTATTAGACTTTCCAGCTTTTTCCAGAAGGAGAGAGGATCTAATGTTATAGTACTGTATTCCTCTTGACTTCCTTACATTTTGATCCTTCACTTGCCAAACATGATTACTACAACCACCTGACTGAAGCGCTCTGCTTCAACCCTCGCTATCTCTTTGCCATACTGAACTCTCTGCTCAATGTGCTCTCTTTCCCCCCAGACTATGACTGATTACTTTTATGACAAGGTCCACAAAATTAACCATGACTTCTCATCCAAGCCACTTCCACCTCTCCCTCCCCTGCCCACTCTGTCAGTCCTCCCTCAGCCCTTGCCGCCTTTTCTTCCTTTCCTAAAATCACTGAAGAGGAAAGTGCACATCTCTCCTCTTCCAAACTCACTACCTACTCCTCTGATCTGATTCCTACCCTTCTATTTAGTGTTTTCTCTCCTACAATCACCCCTTCTGTAACATCCTCAATCTATCATTTTCCATTGCAACTGTTCCTGATGCGTCAAACATGCTGCTCCTCAAAAAACCTCCACTGGACATGACCTGCTCTGCCAACTACTGACCAATCTTCCTCCTCCCCTTCTTATCCAAACTACTTGAACATGCTGCTCACTGCTGCTATTTGGACTTTCTATCATCCCTAGCCATCCTTGACTCATTACAATCAGGCTTCTTCTCCCCCCCCACCTCTTCATTCCATTGAAAATGCCCTTGCCAAAGTCTCCAATGACCTCTTCCTGGCCAAATTCAAAGGCCACTATTCTATCCTCTTCCTTCTTGATCTATCTGCTGCTTTTGATACTGTAGACCACTGTCTTCTCTTTGACACACTGGCTCACTTGGATTCCAGGGCCCAGTTCTCTCCTTGTTCTCTTTCTATCTCTCACTTCACACCTTTAGTGTATGCAGTGGTGTATCTTCCTGCACTGCTCTCCCATTATCAGGAGGATTAACTCAGGGCTCTGTCCTGGGAGCTCTTCTCTATCTATAACATTCCCATGGTTTTCAATATCCCCTCTATGCTGAAGACTCCTAGTTCAACCTATCTATACCTAAAATCAGTATAGGAATTCAAGTCCGAGTCTCAAGTTGCTTGTTTGACATCACTGCCTGGATGTCCTTCCATCACTTAAAACTAAACATGGCCAAGACTTAATTACTTATCCTTCCTCCCAAACCTACATCTCTCCCTCTCCCACTTACTATCTCAATAGATAACACTCTCAGTCTTCCTGTCTTGTGAGCTTACAAGCTTAGTGTCATCTTTGACTCTTCTCTCTTCTTCTCTGTGCAAATCCAACAGACCGCCACAACCTGTGGCTTCTTTCTCTATAACATCACCAAAATCTGACCTGTCATTACTTCTCGCCTAGACTATTTCAGCCTGCTTCTCACTGGCCTCCCACATTACAATCTCTCTCCCCTTCAATCCGTTCAGAATGCTGCTGCATGACTTGTATTGCACCAGTCACTATGCTCACATCACCCATCTCCTCAAGTCACTTCACTGGCTCCCCATTTCCATATTCAGTTCAAACTCCTCTTATTGACCTACAAGTATATTCACTTGTTAGCTTGTCAATATCTCTCCTCTCTTTTCTATCTACATTCCTACCCGGAAACTCCGTTCATCAGTCAAATCTCTCTTATCTGTACCCTTCTCTTCTACTACCAACTCCAAACTGTGCCCTTTCTCTCTTGATGCACCTTATGTATGGAACAGCATGCCTGAGTTGGTACATCAAGTTCCATCCCTAGAACTATTCAAATCCAGAGTTAAAGACCACCTCCTTGAGAATGCATTTAACTCAACACTTTACCCTAAGCACCCAAAGAAACTCTCTAAGCCAGGGAAGTCAAAGTCCCTCCTCGAGGGCCGCAATCCATTCGGGTTTTCAGGATTTCCCCAATGAATATGCATGAGATCTATTTGCATGCACTGCTTTCATTGTATGCTAATAGATCTCATGCATATTCATTGGGGAAATCCTGAAAACCCGACTGGATTGCGGCCCTCGAGGAGGGACTTTGACACCCCTGCTCTAAGCCCTTATTTGTTTTGTTGTCTGTTAATTTAGATTGTAAATTCTACTGAGTAGGGACCAGACTAGATGGGTCATTTAGCCTTTATCTGCCATCATTTTTCTGTTTCTTAAATATGTTGTTATACAGCACTGTGTATGCCTATCAGCACTATAGAAAGGTTAGAGAGTAGTAGTAGTATGTTTCTATACATTTACATACAGACAGTACTTGCAAATCTATCTCTTGAGCATTCTTGGTTATAGCCCAATGACTAGATTTAGAACCCATGCTCTAATGCAGGGGTAGGGAACTCCGGTCCTCGAGAGCCGTATTCCAGTCGGGTTTTCAGGATTTCCCCAATGAATATGCATTGAAAGCAGTGCATGCACATAGATCTCATGCATATTCATTGGGGAAATCCTGAAAACCCGATTGGCATATGGCTCTCGAGGACTGGAGTTCCCTAACCCTGCTCTAATGGCATTGGAAGAACAATTTTCTGAAGATTTACAGAGGCATATGTAGTTACTTGGATAAAACTGGAACTTAATTGATCTCCTCCTTTGTGGATAGATGTCATCCTACTGTGAAGTAGCACAGGTGCTTTTGCCTACACCACAAAGAGGTAAGAAGGGGGAGGGTGATTGGAACCTCATAGGCATTTTTATTTTCCAAAATCTGCATGTCTGCATAATAATGCTAATATTTTGAACTTGAAATGTTCATGTGTGTAGAAATGTCTTTAGTGTCACTGGCTCCCATATTTCAAAGAGAACATTGTTTGACAAGGGAAGTGATTTCCTAACTCCATGATTATATAGTTAGATCTCTTATAACACAGCTACCTTAAAAAATGTAAGAAAACATTGGTACATTTGAGCATGAATGTGTATTACAAAGCTCCATTCAGTAGAGAAAACATATGCATTAAAAAAATATATCTTTATTTGCAGTGTTTTCATATCTAAATCAAATATTTTAGGGCTCCTTTTACAAAGTGCTAAATGCACTGAAGCCCGTGGAAATTTAAAGGACTTTTTTTACATTTAGCCCTTAGTATTTTAATGGTAAACCAAAAGATGAACAACCTTTAAACTTTCTTTTGTTGATTTTTATATATATATATTTTGATTTCTATCCATTAAAGTAGTCCATCTGTCTGGTATAACTCTTTGCTCAACTTGTTGGATTCTGATAGAAAGCTTTGTGTGGCTGAACTGCTGTTAAAAGACAAGAACCCAAGAGAACATCAATAGAGGATAATTCAAGTTGCATTACTTTCTTTTAAGAGTGGATAATTTCCACAGCCTAAATGCATTATCTAAGACACTCTTTGATTGGCTTGAAGTAGGTCACTCTGAAAGCACACGTTAATCAGTAGCACAGGATTCTCAATGGACAGAGCACTGAAAAAAGCATACTTTTATCAACCTGCACAGCCTAAGGAAGAGAAGTTACTCATGCTCTGTCAAAAATCTGTCCTCAAAATATAATCTAAGTTGAATCATTAAGGGGGGTGTTTATTAAATTGCATTAAACATGTGGGGGTGGAGGGGCATTTTCAATAGTACATCTAAGACCAACTTTGGATGTATCCAAGGCATCCAAATATCAGGTTCGGTAAACATCCATTTTTGAAACTGCTTGACGTGTAAATTTTTTTTAAAAGACCTATTTGGACATCTTGGCCTTTAGGCCGTCTAACTTTCACCACTCATGTGGCTTTTTCAAGGGTTCTCAGGCACTCTGTTAGAATTTTTTAAAGCGTCCCACCTAGTGTAGGGCTGGTTTTTGTTACTAAGCTAGGTGGGACACTTAAAAAAAATATATTAACAGTGTCCTGAGAACTCTTGAAAAAGCCACATGAGTGGCGAAACGGGCCTTCTTGCTATGGATATAAAAGTAAAAAAATAATAAATATATAGGACACAGTAAGGATTAAGTTAAACACAAATAGGAGGAGAAGGTAATAAGGGTCAGTGATTGAAACTGTGAACCGCTACAACTTGGTACTGGGTGGTATATCCCTATCCAAGTAGGTTTCTGAGATCCTTTATCCTCCATTCTCTCCTGTGATACCCTTGAGTGGGATTTTTCTTGTACTTGTGGATGATCTCTAAATGAATCCCACAGACCATCTTTCTTGACTCCCTCAGTCTTGTGTAACAGCACATATTAGATTTATTTTATATATTTGTTCATTGTAGTTAATTTGCACAAACAAT
Source organism: Geotrypetes seraphini (assembly GCF_902459505.1). Classification (NCBI taxonomy): domain Eukaryota; kingdom Metazoa; phylum Chordata; class Amphibia; order Gymnophiona; family Dermophiidae; genus Geotrypetes; species Geotrypetes seraphini. The sequence continues at coordinate 73,988,421 of NC_047089.1, read as the reverse complement.
AGAGGTACAAAGTCAATGAGGAATGGAGAAACAGCAGTGGATAGAAGAGAACAAGGAAGAGAAAATTAGCATGTACCAGAGACATACCACTTAAAAATGAAGGATAGATTTATATTTGTCATCAATGATAGCACAAAGATTGACTTCTTTAATTCCTCGATTCCCCGTTTGTTGCCAATGGTATAGAAAAAACCCCAAAAGCCTTTTGATGATGTACCATCAGATTTGAGATTAGTCTGAAATGAATGTTGTTCCCAGTGTCTTGGTTTTATATTGTCAGAGAGTAATTAAAAAATTCCTCCAGAAGGTATAGCATCAAAGAAGAGGAGGAGAATTAATTGACTAGTGATGAAATATTGCAGTCGTGTAATGACAACAGCAGAAAAGAGAATAGCCAAAACAGCAGCTCACAGTATAGAAAGAGATGATGAGTTATGGTACCTGCAGGGAGGCTGAGTATCTCAGTAATGATATCTATGATGGGACTTTCACAGGTGATTTGCAGGAATCAGTGACTGGAGATAATTTTTCCTCTCATCTGCATCCTGCTGGGGTGGCTGTTCCATACAATAACAGAATAAGACAACTCTTCTTTCACATTCCCTAATTATTATGTGAAATTCTAATCTCTATCAGGCAGGGTAAGTTAAAGGTAAAGCAGGTGTTCTTCTTTTCCGTCTCTGGTCCAACACACTCATATTTTTTTTAAATCTCTCCCTTATATAAAGTAGTTGTATTTTTCCCATTGTAAGCAATCACTATTGATTCTGAGTGGGAAGCTTATTGGTTTTCTTTTTAGGAATTTGCTATACCATCTCTGTCTGTCAAACAGGTCAAAGCGGTTCACATAATAAAATTATATAGAAAATGAAAAAATTCCATTTAAGACAAGAAAGGAACACAATCATTCTACAGTAAAAGTAAAGTAAGCCTATGAGAAATTAAGATTTCACATTGCACCTTCTCTCAGTGCTTTCAAGGTCTCTAGAAACTAGGAAACCTCCAACCCTCTATCATTATCAGCACCATAAATAATCATTCCCATTTAAGAAGTTTTTCACTTTATGGAATAATTTTCCTCAAATGTACTTTCTAATGAACATGATTTTAAATATTGATTGAACATAGGTTCTTAGTAGCCTTGTAAGCTAGCAGTCTTGCAACATTATCATTTCTCTCCCAACCATTGCCTTTTCAATACTAATTTCATTTTTGTCATCACTGTTATAATCATTGCCAATTAATCTGGTTTTGGCTGCTTTTAGAAATAACTTACCATGGTGAAAATAAGGGCTCCTTTTATGAAGCCGCGTTAGCAGTTTAACACGCATAATAGCGCGTGCTAATTTGCCAGCTGCGCTAGCCGCTACCGCCTCCTCTTGAGCAGGCGGTAGTTTTTCAGCTAGCGCGGGGATTAGCGCGCGCTAAAAAGGTATGTGCGATAAAGCCGCTAACGGGCTACGTAAAAGGAGCACTAAGTGTGTTCCCTCTACAACTAGGGCCTAAGCAGCAATGTATGGCAACGATGACATAGAGCAGGGGTGTCAAATGTCGGTCCTCGAGGGCCGCAATCCAGTAGGATTATCAAGATTTCCCCAATGAATATGCATGATATCTGTTAGCATACAATGAAAGCAGTGCATGCAAATAGAAGATCTCATGCATATTTATTTTTGGAAATCCTGAAAACCCAACTGGATTGCGTCCCTCGAGGACCAACATTTGACACCCCTGACATAGAAGAACCCTTTTGTTTGCCACCCAGTGATTGCTAATGCACATTTGTATTAAGGGGTTTTGTAGTATTTTTGCAGTTAAAAGAAGTGGGAGAGAACAAAATGCTTCCGTATGAGATCTTTATTAACAGGAAAATCTCAATTGAAAGACTCTGCTCTTCCAGTGTTTTGGCACCACAATAATGCCTTCAATTTAAATTAGAATCACAAAAAACTGAGAAATGCAACCCCACGCTAAGCAAAACTAAAGAAGACACCAAGTCGGGAGTGGGATAGTACACATCAACCTTGGGAACAAAATGTTTTATTTATATAAACTCAAATAAAATGCATATATATAAATATGATGTCCTTTGGGACCCTATGCACTCCTTTTACTAAGCTGCGATAACGTGTTTAGTGCACGTAGAATTGTAGCATTCGCTAAACCTGCGCTACGCGGCTAGAACTAACGCCACTCAATGCTGGTGTTAGTGTCTAGCGCGCGCAGCAATTCTGCGTGCTAAGCGCACACTAAAACCACCATCGCAGCTTAGTAAAATGAGTCCTATATAGATGTATTTTATTTGAGTTTATATAAATAAAACTTCTTGTTCCCAAGGTTGATGTGTATTATACCATTCCCCACTTGGTGTCTTCTTCAATTTAAATTAAACACATTTTCAATATAAACAAATCATTAAAAATAATAATTAACAAATTATATATAAAAAGTAATATTTTATGTATAATATTTTAATTTCTGCTTTTAATTATTTATTAATTTAAGTATGTCTGTTTAATCTAAATGGAAATCTATATGCTTACTTGTTTGTAGACTCCTGAAGAAGGCCCTTCTTGTGGTACTAAAACACTGGCAGTGTTGATAAACATCCCATATGGAAGCATCTTTTTTTCTCCCACTTATTTTTGGTTGTGGTTTACATGATCGTGCGGACCTTGTGTCACTTTACCTGTGGTATTTTTGCAGTTACCATGTGGTAAACAGTGCATTAACCCCCTGGATTCTAAATATGGTATTCATGCAAATACACATGCAAATTAATTGGCTTATGAGTCGATTAATTTCAAGAAATTGATGTTAGTAATCAATTATTGTAGTTAATTGGCATTACATAATGGCACACAAATCTTCCTGGGCATTATTCTATAACTCTGCACATCTAAATCCACCAGCATGCAATTCAAAAGTAGATGTGGTTGTGGGCATGATAAGAGAATTCAAAAAAATTGCATGTAGAGTTATAGAATTGTGTCATTCACGTGCCCAAAATGCCAAGAGATGGGCACTGGCATTAAACTAAACTAAACTAAACCTTAAACTTATATACTGCATCTTCTCTATAAAAGTAGAGCTCGATACGGTTTACAAAAAATTAAAGAAAAAAATACATTAGGGATAGGGATAATATAGAGGGAATCAAAGATCACAATTTTGAAAAAAAAAACAAGTTTTCAGATGTTTTCAGAATAATTGGAGAGAGCCCAGATCACACAATTGGACAGGAAAATTGTTCTAGAGTTCAGTAATTTTGAAAAAAAGAGACTTCCCTAGTTTTCCAGTATAAATGAAGCCTTTCAGCGTAAGAAAGGATAATTTAAGTTTTTGAGTAGGTCTGGTAATCTCAGATCTTGTAGAATTCCAAATAGAAGAAGTAAGGAAGGAAAGATATCATGCAAGATCTTAAATGTAAAGCAAGCACATTTGAAATAGACTCTAGATATAATTAGAAGCCAATGAGGTTTTAGCAAAAGCAGAGAAACATGATTAAATTTACTTTTTGCAAATATCAGCCCAGCCACAGTATTCTGGATCAACTGAAGTCTTTGAAGACTTTTCTTAGTCAGGTTTAAGAAGACTGCATTACAATAATCCAACCTCAAAAGAATGATTGATTGTACAAGAACAGAAAAATGTTGTTGATGGAAGCAGGATCTCACTTTCCTCAACATATGGAGACTAAAAAAACATTTTTTCACCAAAGAATTAAGATGGTCATTGAAAGAAAGTGTTGAATCTATAATGATACCCAGGAGTTTACTTGAGACCTTGTGACCCTGGGCAAGTCACTTAAACCTCCATAGCCCCAGGTACGTTAGATAGATTGTGAGCCCACCGGGACAGATAGGGAAAATGCTTGAGTACCTGATTGTAAAAACCGCTTAGATAACCTTGATAGGCGGTATATAAAATCCTAATAAACTTGAAACTTAATAAACTTGAGAATTCAGTCGGAAGTGAAGATCCTGAAGGCAGTAGAATAAACAAAGGTAGCTGATCTAATTTTGGGCCTAGCCAGAGTAATTTTGTTTTAGACTCAATCAACTTCATTTGTGCAGTAAGGGCCCATGACTGAAGTTTCGTTATACATTCTATTATATTACCAACGAGGATAGTGAGGTTGAAATCTATTTCAAGGAAAACAAAGATGTCATTTGCATACGTATATAGTGATTCAAAGGGAGAAAGATGGAAAAGCTTCAGAGTGGTCATGTAAATGTTGAATAGGAGATAAAGATGATCCTTGTAGAACTCCACATAACGGCTTCCAAGAAGATGACATATTGCTATTCATATTAACAGTGTATGAGTTAGTACCAGTCTAGGGCTATAGAATTGATACCTATCTCAGAAAGTTGTTAAATCAAAATATCATGGTGAACAACGTCAAAGGCCGCAGATAGATCAAATTGAAGCAAAATTGCAAACTTATTACATGAATGAAGTTGCCGAACCTTTGAAATTAGTGAGACTAGTAAAGATTCAGTACTAAAATTAGGTCTAAATCCAAATTGGCAAGGTAAAAGATTAGAGAATCTCTCCAAATATGATGAAAGCTGAGCTGATATAATAGACTCTAACATTTTGGTCATTAGAGGAATATTCGCTATAGATCAGTAACTGGATGAGAAGATGGGTCTAATCCTGCTTTTCTCAGTATTGGGGTCAAAACAATATGATCAATCTCTACAGAGAATAGACCTGAGCATAAAGCCAAATACCAGCATCCAAATTTAGGAGTGGGAATGGGTTCTAAGTGCTATTCTATAAAGAACACTCAACTTGGAGCACTCTTTGTAGAATAGCACTCTGCAGAAAACCACTTACCAGCTCCTAACTCCAAGCAAAATACCTCATGGTATGTGCTAATTTAAAGGAATCTCACTGTGTTTAAGTGGAATAATAACATTGGCAGAGCCCACTGACCATGTTAGTTTAGATTAAAGAGTTTGGGATAAAGGGGTGAGGGGGTTTGTTCAAGTGAAGTGTAGTTGCAGAGTTTGAGGGACTGGATTGGTGGGTGGATGTAAGTTTCTGAGTGTTACCATGGAAAGGCAGGTTAGGGATTGGTAGGCATCTGGGAGTTGTGAATTGGATAGTTTTGGCAGGAAGCTGAGTGTGAAGGCAGATGGAGAGTACTGTATGTGTAGGGCATTGGAAAGGAGATTGTGAAAATAAGTGTAGAGAGATTGTGGAGTGGGGAGTGATTGGGTGGTTATGAGGGAATATGTATTTTAGTTGCTCACCCTCCCAATCCTTGTTTGGGTAGTTTATGCTGGTAGAGTAGTGGTTTCAGGATGTGATTTGTTCAAGATAGTGGGGCAAAGATTTATTTTGGAGGGAGGGGGTTGTCACCTGTTTTTTTGGAGGTAGAGGAAGTTGAAGCTATGGGGTGGGAACAGGGGGTTCTTCTGAGTGGCCAATAGTATCTGAGGGGTGTGAAGGAATTATGGATGTTCTATACTTGTGTATGATACTACCACAGGTGGCTGTGAGGTTGGGCAACACCTCAGGTCTTGCAAAGGAGCATTTACTGTTTTGAACATGATTACATGGATTGGTTTAGACAGGGCAGCTAGGTCGTTATTAACTAGCTGATAGGAAGGAATAGTTGGGGTGGGTGGGTGGGGAGGCGCTTAGAAAAATTGGTTTCATTGAATTTGTTTTGTAACACTGATTGCTTAAGGAAGCGTTAAAGCAGTGGCCAAGTTATTTTGCCAACATAGTTTCAATAGTGTTATTTGTAAGTCATTTTGTCAAGTAATGTTAGTGGATGATGGAAGTGGTGTAAGTGCCAAATGTTAGTGGCACCTGGAATGACAAATTTGCAACTCCCACGTGTTAGTTCTATCCCCCCTGGAAACTCTCTACACCTATGCCGACGATATCCTCATCCTCCTCGAGACCGACTCGAACTTCACTAATCTCGCTGAGAACATATCCGCATGTATAATGAACCTTCATTCCTGGGCACATTCTGTACAAATGAAATTAAATGAGTCCAAAACAAAATTACTTTGGCTCGGCCCAATGTTAGATCATTTACCCACCTCCATCCCATTATATTCCGGCTCCACTCTTCAGCTTGAGTTTTCAAGCAAAGTCCTTGGCATCATCATAGACTCCTCTCTCTCCTTCAATGACCACCTCAACTTCTTGGTAAAAAAATGCTTCTTTAGTCTTCATATGCTGAGGAAAGTGAGATCGTACTTTCATCATTCTCACTTCACCATCCTTGTTCAATCCACCATCCTCTCAAGACTGGATTATTGCAACTCCATCTATTTAAGCCTAACTAAAAAAAAAACTCCATAGACTTCAGCTAATCCAGAACGCCGCGGCCAAGCTTATTTTCGCAAAAGGCAAGTTCGACCACGTCTCCCTACTCCTGTCCAAACTTCACCGGCTCCCAGTTCACTCCAGAGTCCTCTTTAAATGTGCCTGTTTAGCCTTCAAGATTCTACATGGCATCCTCACTCCTGTTATCCCACTCTTCTGGAATTCCTCTAACCCTAATTCCACTAGATCCTCCCAAAAACTGAAACTATCATTCCCCTCTACAAAAGGTATATCCCACGTAGGAAAATTAGGAACATCCCTCCCCTTTAGAACCACAGAACTCTGGAATAACCTCACATCCCCACTCAGAGTTTCAAGTTCCCTCCAATCCTTCCGCAAACACCTGAAAACTTGACTCTTTTCAAAAATCTAACACTTCCCGCTTTTTGGTTCCCCGTCCCTATTTATCTTCCTAGCTCCTTTCTTATAACCCTTCATTGTAGCTCCTTTTCAACCTAACCCTGTAAACCGTGCCGAGCTCTACGCTTGTGGAGATGGCGTGGTATACAAACCTAAGGTTTAGTTTAGTTTAGTTCTGCAACAAGCCATGATAACTGCAAATTTTACTGCAGTTTAGGGACAGGGCCCAGATTTGGGATTAGTCCAAGATGTAGTATCAGGCTATAGCAATGAAGACATATCTCCTCTGCTTTGAAGACAGCCTACTATTGGCTTTCCAGAAACAGATAAAATCCAATTAGACAGACAAAGTAAAAACAGTGGAGCTCAATGTTTGCATTTCATTAAAATGTCCATCCTCACTCTACTTCCAGGAATACCTCACTTGTCAGATTGCTAACAATCCTGTATGCTGTAATTTAGAAGAAATATGATGGCCTATGTTTTTTTTTTCTCTCCTAATTCCTTTATGAAGTTGAGATTTTTTCCTTCATGTTTTTGTGCTATTACTTATAAGTAGTATTTGCTTCTGTTTTAACATTTCATCAAATTGTAATTTTCCATAAATCTAAAAATGTTTTAAAAAGGATTGCCAACTACATTATCACTTGGCAGAACTGAACACCTAGAATTCAAACATCAGGGTTCTCTCTTAAGACCACTTCTCTTCTCTCTCTCTGCACCTCTTTTCTTCAGTGCCCTGATTTCCTCCCATTGCTTCCAGTATCACCTATATGATGATGATTCCCAGATCTACCTCTCTACACCTGAGAGTTCACCACAAATCCAAGAAAAAGTCTCCACCTGTTTGGTATTGCTGCCTGAAACTAAACATGTCCAAGACTGAGTTGCTCCTCTTTTCTGTAAATAATACTCTTATCATTCATAGCTCTTCTGCTCTTAACCTTTGACTCTGAACTCTCATTTTCTACACACATCCAACAGACTGCTAAAGCTTGTGGCTTCTATCTCTACAACATCACCAAAATTTGCTCATTCTTCTCTGAGCACACTACCTGGACCCTTGTCCACACCCTCATAACCTCACACTTAGGGCTCCTTTTACTAAGGTATACTAGTGTTTTTAGCATGCGCTGAAGATTAACACATGCAAACCCCGCGTTAAATGAAAAATACTAACACAAGCTCTATGAAGGTGTTAGCGTGTAGCGCGTGTGGCATTGCAGCGTGCGCTAAGCATACGCTAAAACTGCTAGCGCACCTTAGTAAAAGGAGCCCTTAGACTACTGCAATTTACTTCTAACAGGTCTCCCACTGATCTACCTCTCCACCCTGCAATCTGTGCAAAACTCTGTTGCAGAACTTATCTTCTGCTAACCTCTCTAAATTAATGTTACCCTTCTCTGCAAATCACTTCACTTGCACCCTATCCACCTTCACTTACAGTTCAAGCTCCTACTACTAACCTGCAAGCGTGTTCATTCTGCAGCCCCTCAGTATCTTTCCTCTCTTGTCTCTCTTTATATGCATCTCCGAGAATTCTGTTCCTCAGATAAGTTACTTCTCCACTGCTAATTCCAGACTTTTTACTTCTCCACTGCTAATTCCAGACTTTGTTCCTTTCACTTTGCTACCCGGTATGACTGGGATAGACTGTCCATGCATCATGCCCCTTCCCTTGTTCAAAACTAGGCTGAGAATGTACCTTTTCAAGATTGCCTTCAATTTATAACCCTCTCCCTTCTGCTCTGTGCTCAAAACCATAGCCAGCAGTTTAGCCAACTCCTCGCTAACTGTAACCCCTTCCTTGGCATTCTGTTTGTATGTCTTGATTGATTAGATTGCAAACGCGTTCAAGCAGGGATTGTCTCCTGCGTGACCCTGTTCAGTGCTGCATATGCCTGGGAAGGAGTTTTCTTGGCTGGAGACTGGGGAAACTCTAACATTACATGTAGAGCACTATTTTAGAGTAACAGCTCTCTGAGACCTTCATGCAGGAAAATACCCTTTTGTAAAAACTTTCTTTTAGATAGTATTTCCCCACTAAATACTGTCTTTCTATATATACTTAATTACTTTAGCTTTAATTAGGTACAAAGAACAGAACAGATCCCATACAAAATTAGCTTTGCTTTAATTAAATAAAAGAGCATAATAGGCCCTATACAGAATTAGCTTTGCTTTAACTAAGAAGTAAAGAATTACTTAAAATTACTTTGACCAAAAAGAACAGAACAGTCAACATATACATGTATATCTTTAATTTTGATTGATTCTGTTTTTCCTCACTTCAGCCGCAATATTTCCCAGAGAAATCTTGCTCATAAGTCTCATAGGGGCCTAGTAGTTAGAGCTGCTACCTCAGTACTCTGAGGCTGTGAATTTGAGCCCTGTGCCATTCCTTGTGACCCTAAGCAAGTTGCTTAACCCTCCATTACCTCAGGTACCAAAGCTAGATTGAGAGCCCACCAAGACAGGGAAAAAATATTCCGAGTACCTGATTAACCCCCCCCCCCCTTTTTGCAAAACTGCAGAAGCGGTTTTTAGAGTAGGCCAGCGCGCTGAATGTTCTGCACTGCTCCCAACGCTCATAGGAACTCTATGAGTGTTGGGAGCAGCGCAGAGCATTCAGCGCGCTGGCCTGCTCTAAAAACTGCTTTTGTGGTTTTATAAAAAAGTGTGGGGGGGGGGGGTGAGGGGGTGGGGGTGGTAAATTGTGAATGGCTCAGATGACTGCACTGATGGGAAGTATATCAAATACAAACACATTTAAACTTGTTCAACAACCAGCAGAAGCTGCTTTGGCTTGTCAGCACTTCAACCAGTTTTGTTTACCTGTTTTGGGCTCCATTATGTGCCTACATGTAATTTGATTAAACAATTTACTTTTCATTTACTTTGGCATTTTATCCCACTTAACCAATTACAATTGAAGGTGGTTAACAGAATATTCCTAACAAATGAACTAAAATAATGTAATAAAATATGTTAACATAATACACACATGATAAAACTTCATATTGTCAATAAACAGTAAGCAAAAGCTTTTCTTTTCTAAAGGGGCACAGAGTTACAGAATGTATTTATTTATTTATTTATTACAAAAAAAAAAACTGTTAAAAATGCCAAGATTTGAAAATAATTCTTCCAACTTGAAAACTAGAACCTTGCCAATCTATTTTTCAGGAACCCCCTCCCCCTAATAAATATGCATCAGATAGATTTGTCAGTTCCCAATTTGAAGCAGTTCAGCTTGACCATCATGCAGCCTGGGATCATTTCTGTAGCTGGCCTGCAGGATTGGAATAGGCTGCCAGCAGCACTGAAATCGACGAGAGACTTAGTGCCTGCTTCGCAAAGCTGAGCTAGTGGCTGCCGCGTGGCAACAGCCCCACAGTCCTTTAAATCTCTATGGGCTTTGGGGCCGTTACCGCGCAGCAGCCACTAGTGCGGCTTTGTAAAACAGGCCCTTAGGCCCGGATTCTCTATAGGGCACCGGTATCGGTGGCTACCTAAAAAGTGGCTGCTGATCACAAGTCAATCGCGCAACGGTGCCCTGTAGAGAATCGCGCCTCCTCTATAGATAGGCTGTGAAAATGTAGGTCAGATTTTCAAGGCCTACATTTACGGTGCCTATCTTTGTTGTGAAGCACGCCTACATAGGTGCTTTAGGCAATATAATACCACTTTCGGCATTAGCCTTGCTCATAGTGGCATTAGGAAGCCTAAAGCACCTTTGTAGGTGCGATTCTCTAGGTGCATATTATTTAGGCGCTGGAAGGTGATATAATAGTGGTTGGTTTTTTTTTTTCAATTTTATAACAACACTTGTAAAGTAACTTAGGACCTTGTAGGGTATCCACAGATGCCTAAATTTACATACTGTTTCTAGAATTCCCCCCTTATTGTCTTTTAAGATATGGCTGAGGCATTATCTACTGATGTTGGCGTCGTATAGAGAATCCCGGTGTCGTATAGAGAATCCCTAGCGCCAGTTTCCACACCTAACTCTGGGCACAGAGACCAATTATTCTCTAACCTATAACACTGTGAGTAACTTTTTGTAAAGCCCGTAATCCAGCCATGCCCCTTCCATGACCACATCCCTTTATTGGGTATGGGATTTAAGCCCCTAGCATTATAGAATAGCGTGCAGGCAGATGCATATTGTCACAAGCCCGAGTCCAATGCCGGCCTTGTGCCAGGGAAGAGTCACAAAAATCACTCCCTGAAACTAGTCCGGGCTGACCATGTTATCCCTGATAAACAAGAGCAAGAACAGGAAGCACAGGCTGTGTTTAAACCTAAGGCAGAACACAGCCTGATGAAAATTGGTAAGGGCCCTTTAAATCCTCCATTTTGTGTCGAGCTGGCTAAGCAGGGGAAAAGGAAAACACAGCTGAAGGAAGTTCAGCCCAGGAGTAGGGCTGGGCGTGGTACAGCAGCTTGGCAGCATTTAGAGGGCTGGCTGACCAAGAGGAAGGGAGACAGAGGAGAGGCTCTCATGTGGAAGGAGTCTCCTAGTCCCCCTGAGCCAGTGGCGTACCTAGGGGGGGGCGGGGCGGGGGCGGGCCGCCCCGGGTACCAGCCCTGAGGGGGTGTTCCCGGCCTTGCCGCTCAGTCCCCCCCCACGCCCGAAGGACCGCTCGCCCCACTGACCTTCCAGCACACCTATGAAGCAGCCCACAGCAGGATCGCGACGTCAGCAATCCCTCAGCTGCTTGGGCGCTGCTTCCTGCGCCGCGGTCCCGTCCCTCCTCTGACGTCAGAGGAGGGGGCGGGACCGTGGCGCAGGAAGCAGCGCCCAAGCAGCTGAGGGATTGCTGACGTCGCGATCCTGCTGCGGGCTGCTTCATAGGTGTGCTGGAAGGTCAGTGGGGCGAGCGGTCCTTCGGGCGTGGGGGGGGCAGTAGCTTAAGGTAGCCCGGCGCAGGAAGCAGCTCCTAAGCAGCGCAAAGATAGCTGACGTCGCGATCCTGCTGCGGCTGCTTCATAGGTAGTGCGGGGAGGCCAGGGGGGCGAATGGTCCTTCGGGGTGGGTCGGGGCATCAGGCCTTCAGGGTGGGGCGGGCGGGCGGGCAGGCAGACTTTCAAGGGGGAGGGGGGTGACAGGCAGGCAGGCAGGCCTTCAAGGGGGGGTGCAGGTCTTCGGGGGGGGTGCAGACCTTCAAGGGGGTGCAGGCCTTCAAGGGGGGGACAGGCAGGCAGGCCTTCAAGGGGGGGACAGGCCTACAAGGGGGGGGACAGGCCTACAAGGGGGTGCAGGCCTACAAGGGGGGGGGACAGGCCTTCAAGGGGGGACAGGCCTTCAGGGGGGGTGCATGCCTTCAGGGGGGGTGCCGACCTTCAAGGGGGTGCAGGCCTTCAAGGGGGGGACAGGCAGGCAGGCCTTCAAGTGGGGGGACAGGCCTTCGGGGGGGTGCAGGCCTTCGGGGGGGGGGGTGCAGACCTTCAAGGGGGTGCAGGCCTTCAAGGGGGGGACAGGCCTACAAGGGGGTGGGACAGGCCTTCAAGGGGGTGCAGGCCTTTGGGGGGGTGCCAACCTTCAAGGGGGGGTGCAGGCCTTCAAGGGGGGGACACGCCTTCAAGGGGGGCCAAGCAGGCAGGCCTTCAAGGGGGGGGACAGGCCTACAAGGGGGTGGGACAGGCCTTCAAGGGGGTGCAGGCCTTTGGGGGGGTGCCAACCTTCAAGGGGGGGACAGGCCTTCAAGGGGGGACAAGCAGGCAGGCCTTCAAGGGGGGGTCAGGCCTTCAAGGGGGGGACAGGCCTACAAGGGGGTGGGACAGGCAGACCTTTAAGGGGGGACAGGCCTACAAGGGGGTGGGACAGGCAGACCTTTAAGGGGGGATAGGCCTTCAAGGGGGGACAAGCAGGCAGGCCTTCAAGGGGGGGGTCAGGCCTTCAAGGGGGGGGACAGGCCTTCGGGGGTGCAGGCCTTCGGGGTGGGTGCAGGCCTTCGGGGTGGGTGCAGGCATTCGGGGTGGGTGCAGGCCTTCGGGGTGGGTGCAGGCCTTCAGGGGGGGACAGACCTTCGGGTGGGGGGTACAATCCTTCGGGGAGGGTGCAGGCCTTCAGGGGTGGGGTTTAGGCGTTCAGAGGGGGACAGACCTTCGGGTGGGAGGTAAAGTCCTTCGGGGGGTGCAGGTCTTCAGGGGTGGGGTGTAGCCCTTCTGAGGGGGGACAGACCTTCGGGGGAGGGGGGTCCTGGTGTAAAAGTACACAGAGGGAGAGAGGGACGGGGGGGTTCAAAGATACGTGCATATGCCAGACTTTGGGGGTTAGAAATAATGGGTCTAAAAACAGAGGAGTGGGAGAGAGATGGTGCATAATGGGATTTAGGGAGGGAAGGAACAGAAAGGGAGAGAACTTGGAAACAGGGGATGGTGTGGAGGGGGGATAGAGATACTGGATAGGAGGATAGTTGGGAACAGAAAGGGAGAGATGGTGGATCCTGGGGTGGTGGGGAGTTGAGAAAAGGTGAATCTGTGGATGGAGACAAAAAAAAGGAAAGATGCCAGATCTCCGGGAGAGGGAAGGGAAACGGAAGGGGAGAACAGAGATGGCAGACGGATGGTTAGCACGGAGAAAGGAGACCCTGGCAAGCAAGACAACAAGAGCCTGGGACCAACAAGATTTGAATATTGATCAGAGAACAAAAGGTAGAAAAAATAATTTTATTTTCTGTTTTGTGATTACAATATGTTAGATTTGAAAAGTGTACATGAGACAGCTTGAAATGGGAACTTTTCTATTTTTGTGAATGGCAAGGCTGAGTTCAGTTAAAATATATGCTTTATAAGAAAATATAATAATGTGTTTTATAAAGTTTATAAGCATTGCTGGCATACTCGGTGAGGTGTTCCTAGTGTTGGTGGTGGTGGTAGCATGTCAGTGTGTTGAGAGGAAGAGGTAGTCTGGGAAATTCTGCTGAGCAAACTCTGGGCCCATTTCCACCCCCAGTTAGTCCACTCCACTCAACTGGTTCACACACTGAGTGGGTCTTTGGGTGTTATTTCTGGGTAGTTGTTTTAGAATCTCTTCCAGTGGTTTGTCAGTATCTCCTTCTGGTCCAAGGAAGGAAACTTTGTCAACCTTAGCATTGACCTTCAGAATATGTTTGTAACAGCGCTGCTTGTGTGGCATTAGGCTATGTAGTGATCGAAAGAAAAAAACAGACCTTTGCACATTTTTGCACTATATGGTGGGTGTATGAGGAGATTCATTTCCTGCACAGTTAAGTCCATGTGAAGTTACCTTGTGCTGTATTTGACATCTAGCAAGGTCTCTGTTTGGAAGGAAAGATCTAAGCTTAAAAATGAAGTGGCCAGAAGTTATGTTAAAAGTAGATAGCGTAGCTGGTTTTAAGAAAGGTTTGGACAAATTCCTGGAGGAAAAGTCCATTGTCTGTTATTAAGACATGGGGGAAGCGTCTGCTTGCCCTGGATTGGTGCACTCAGCAGCAACAAATACTAGTTTTGGCTGGCTCTTTCCCCGCATTTCTCCTCTCTTCCCCACGATTTAATATCCAGTTCAGGCAGTAAGTAAATGCATCGGCAGGGGGGGTCTGGTAAGTCTTGGGGGCTGGGGATGGAAGGTGAGAATCAGTTCTGTAGGCTATCAGAAATTTGCTTAATTATCTACTCACACAGAAAAGCAGTAAAGTCAATAGGTTCTCTGAGTGGGAACAACCTGTTTGATCTTGCACTCTTGTGATTGACCAATTGTTTATCACTGTTTAATTTATCACATTGATTAATTTGAGCACACCTGAGGTGTCCTATGATGGTGTGCACTGCAGGCAGAGGAGCCTTATTGTGTAAAGCACTGGAGAATTCTCTCCTCTCGCTTACCTCTCACGCTGAGGACACCCTGCTTCAGTATAATCATTTATATGATTTATCTTATAAACATTATTACGTGGTCTTTTCCTCAAGTGCTGAGACATCAGGTTGTTCCCACTTGGAGAACCTATTGACTTTTACTGCTTTTCTGTGTGGCTTTAACATTTTTGCTATTCAGTATACCTAAACTATTATTCAGTAGAAAAAATATGGTTTGTTCAATCAAATCCTGTGTGGACATTGGACTTCTATGAGTGAATGTTCTGCTTGATTGAACAAACTAAATTTTTTCTACTGAATAATAGTCTAGGTACAATGAAAGTAAATAGCAAAAATGTTTGAGTAGATAATTAAGGAAATCTTTTTCATATTGCTTGCTTATGGACTGGGAAAAAAGACTGTTCAAGCAAATGTCTCCAGAACTGCTTTAATGGAAAAATGTGATTTTTTTTTTTTAAGTACTTTGTGAAATTTATTGTTGTTGTGAAATTTATTGTTATACTTTGTTTAAACTTAAAAAGCGGTGTCATTAACAGTGAATCTAATCGAAAAATCGATTCAACAGGGTGAATCGAATCGAATGAAATATTTTTCTCTGAATCGGGCAGCACTATTGGCTACCATGAGAATGGGCTACTGGGCATGATGGACCATTGGTGTGACCCAGTTAGGCTATTCTTATGTTATGTTCTCATCTGTAGGGGCCTTTGTTTTCACTTCTTATTTTAATGTATTTTTTTCCTGGGAACTTATCAGTGTTTTTTTATAATGGGAACAAAAATGGAAGAGAATTAATGTGTGTGGAATGGGGGGGTAACTAATTTCTTCAGCTAAATAATTCAATCCACTTCAAACAGACATAGGAGAACTCACGCACCATTCACACACCCTCCAACCAAAAACGTCAAAAGAAAAAAACTGTTCGACAACCTCCTAGCCATTCGAGCTGCAACACTTGACCCCCAACTCTACAACCTATTGACCTCGACCACAAACTACAAAACCTTAAAAAAAGAAATAAAAACCCTTCTATTCAAAAAACACATAAAACCAAACTAACATAATCAGAACTGTCCCAAGCATCACCTGCAACTACTCCATATGTACTTCTGATGTCATGACAATTCCGACATAATTTATGTTATGTTATGTTTGGAATAATGGTTACATAAATGAGGTTCAATAAAAGAAAATTTTCACTGCCTGTTTCTATTCTGACCATTTATTCCATTTCATGGTTATTGCAAAAAAAAAAAAAAAAAAATTTTCCATGAGGGGGGGGGGGGGGGGGGGTGTCAAAAAATGATGGGCCCCGGGTGCCACATACCCTAGGTACGCCACTGCCCTGAGCCAAGGGACATTGAGATGTTGGACACTGAACTAGAGAATACAAGCTTGGTAAATCCTGAAGGTGAAGCTATGGAGTACAGCACTTTACCTGAGGTGGGAATGGGTGAAGAAATGGAAACTGATTAATTTGGAATTGTTTTTTTTTTTGTGTGCTGAGTTTTGTTAAATGTTTCCTTTTCTGTTGAACCTGAGGATTTGCTGGAAGTCTGCTAATGAATGAAAGATATGCTAGTCAAGGGTTTTGCTGTTGTGAGAAAGTTTTCTTTTTCTTGCTTATCAAGAGCTGCTGTGGAACAAAACTTCAGCAAGCAGGTGTGAATATCCTGGAAGTTTGAGACAGGATTTACACTGTGTGCTGGTGAATAGTTTGGGAGTTTATTTTTCTTTTTGATGCCACAGAACCCTTTTGACAAATCTGCCAATGTTTGTTGCTGCATTTGCTGAGGCTGTACAGTGCAGTATAGCATACAGAGTTTGCCAATTACCAATAAGACTCTGGAGGAGCTAAGGACTATTAAGGAACTTTATTACACCTGGGACATTGCTAAGGAACTTTTGAACATGATCCAGACCAGGCTGGTTTCTTTCACATTATGTGGTATGCTTTTGCCAAAGACCTTTTTTTTGTTGGATACATTTTTCTTTTGATGCATTTTACTTTGATTTGTGAATTGAACAATAAATTTAATTTTTGTTATTTCATTACTTACTTGTGTGAGGCCATCCTGTTTTTTCACATAAGATAAGTTTATGCACAACAGGGACTTCCTCCTTCTTGAGGAAGCACGCTGGGGAGAATATTGTAAGCGTGGGCCGGTTACCGCGAGCCTTGAGGGCCGGCCACGCTACACGTGGTATCAGAGTGGGATACAGCACCCCCTGTTGTTGAAAAATTTTTTTTTTGAAAAAAAAAAAAATAATAATAATAATTGTTTTTTTTTTGGACTTACTTTTGAATTTGTTGGAGCTGATTATTGAGAAGCTGTGGACTTATGCTGGTGGACTAAGGACTTACAGACACCGGAAAACAAGCCACAGGACAACCGGAAATCAGCTGCGCTGGGACCTTGGAAGCCGGTGTTCCAATTCTTTTGGAGAGCAGTCCAAGCTCAGAGAGGCTCAGAGTCGGACGCAAGACCCATCCTGGAGGAGCAGTGGTATCCAGACCAGAGTCGGTGTGTTCCCGAGTACCAGAGTGATACAGTGCGCAGACTCATCAGTACCGCGGGTAAGAGTACCTAAGTCAACGGGCTGTTGAGGATAATAAGTATCACTCAGGGAGGCTGGTCGGCTACACTGTGGGAGGAGGGTCAGGCAAAACTTAAAAGGAGCCACACTTGGTTTTTGTTTTCTTTTTGTTCCATTTCAGGTGTTGGAGATGGAGCAGCAGCAGGTGTTGGCCCTGATCGCTGGAGAACGCCAGAAGCAAATCCAGGAGATGCAGGAGGTTTTCCAGACAAGCCAGGACCGCTGGAACCAGGCGCAGGACCGCGCACAGACACAGCACCAAGAACTCATGGCTGCAATGGGGGAGCAATCAAGACTGTTTGCACAGTTTCTTCAAGCCCCAAGGCAACCGATGATGGGTGCACCGCTATTAAATCCAGCACCCCAACAGCTGGTAGGAGCCAATCCTTTGGCTTGGATGCACTTACATAAAATTACACCCACTGATGAACCTGATGACTTTTTATCAGCCTTTGAAAGGACGGCCAATGCCGCTGGTTGGCCGCAGGAACAGTGGGCAGCACGATTGCTACCATGTTTGGCGGGCGAGACTTTGGCTGCCTTCCAAACCTTGAACCCTGATTTAGCCAGCAACTACCAAAATGTTAAAGCACACATTTTAGACTACTTAGGCTACACACATGAACATTATAGGCAGAAATTTAGATCGGCCATAATGGGTGACTATGAAAGACCTAAGGCCCTTGTCCAACGCCTAACTAAAATGGCTGAACGCTGGTTACAACCTTGCCTAGCTGACCCTAGGGCACTCTTTGCAGAGATTATTAAAGAGCAATGCCTCGAATCAATGCCCAAGGAGCTTAGAGGCTGGGTGCAAAAGCAAGGATGTAAGAGCTTGATGCAAGTTTTGGAAGTATCTGAGGCTTATTTGGATGCTAGGGGTTCTGCAGGGGAAGTTAGGGTAGTTCCTTCTTCCCGAGGTGAGGTAGGGAAAGAGTCTATACCTACCAATAGACACACCATTCCCCAAAAACCACCCTTTAGGGAGATGAAAACTCCTGAGCCCGGGGGTCCCGCACGTAGGGAAGGACCCAAATGTTTTAGCTGTGGTAATGTAGGCCATACACAACAGAACTGCAGGGTGAAGAAGGACTTAGTGGCCATACGGGATTCACAGATACCAGATAGAGCTGGCTCATATTTGACTCAGGTGTGTATAGGCGGACACCTTACATCGGCTATGGTGGACACAGGGGCTGATCAATCTATGGTAGCAGCACACTGGTGGGAGAAGGTCCGTCCCAGGAGGAAGGAGATAAGGAATGAAGGTTCTATTACGATCCGATGTATCCATGGGGATAGTATTAGGTATCCGCTGAAAGATACCACTATGTTGCACAAAAGTAGAGTGTATCGGGTGAAGCTAGCAGTAGTCCCGGAAGCCCCATTTGATGTGATATTAGGGCGCGACTGGGATGGCCTGGGGGAATTTCTAGGGAATAAGCAGGGATTGGTTAACACACGCTCCCAGAAACCCCCTGGAGACAAAGAGGAGGATGAACTGGGAAAGGTGTTCCCTTTTAAGGAAGGAGTATTTTGTAGGTATCCACAGAGGCCAGTAAAGGGAACTAAGACTAGCAACAAAAGACAAAAACAGCAACATAGTCAGGTTCTGCGGCGGGTTGCGGGTAAACAAGAGATCCCTTATTTACCACAGGAAGTAATGGACCTGTTTCCTACCTTCTCAGTGGAGCAGAAGGCAGATGCTTCATTAAAGGAGGCTTGGCAACAGGCTTCAGAGCCTCAACGGGGGAAAGGCCCCTTTAGGTTAAAGAGGGGGTTATTGTACCATAAAGAAATGAATGGGAGTACGGAGGCCATGGAAGAACAGTTAGTGGTCCCGAGGGGTTTTAGAAAAGTTATTCTTCAAACTGCTCACGATCACCCCATGTCTGGGCATAAGGGAGCTGAGGCTACTTTGAAGCAGGTACTACGGAGATTTTTTTGGCCCGGGATAAGGCAGGATGTGCTTAATTTTTGTACCGCCTGCCCTACCTGTCAGAAGTTGACCCTGGCGAAACCTCTACGAGCGCCCATGATTTCCATACCTCGGGTGGAAGATCCCCTTAGTCGAGTGGCAATGGACATAGTGGGACCTTTGGAAAAGACCCCTCGAGGACATAGTTTTATCCTAGTGATAGTGGATGTGGCCACAAGATTCCCTTGGGCATTCCCTCTGAGGAAGACTTCTGCTCAGGCTATCATGAAAGAGCTCACGGGTTTGTTCTGCTTGGTAGGATTCCCGCGTGAGGTGCTGACAGACCAGGGTAGCAATTTCATGTCGAAAGAGATGCAGGATTACTGGCGAGGCTTCGGGGTTCGTCATATTCGAACCTCGGCATACCACCCTCAGGCGAACGGTTTAGTAGAACGTTTCAACCAGACCCTTAAACAAATGCTTAAGAAGGGGCTGGATGGGAACATGAGGGATTGGGACCTGCTTATACCTTTTGTTCTTCTCGCCGCCAGGGAGAAAGTCCAGGATTCCTTAGGAGTAAGCCCCTTCGAAATGTTATTTGGAAGAAACCCAAGGGGGATTTTAGATGTATTAAGGGAAGGTTGGAGTCCTCCTGAGGATCAAGAAGTTAACGTGGTTTCCTACCTGGTTCAATTAAAGCAGAGGTTGACCCAGGTTGCTCAAGTGGGAAAAGTCAATTTAGAATGGAGTCAGAGGAGGCAAAAAGCTTATTATGATAGGCGGTCTCGTGAGAGACACCTACAGGTTGGGGATAGGGTACTAATTCTGGTACCTACGGACCCCCATAAATTCTTAGCGCAATGGAGGGGCCCGGCCGTGATAGTCAAAAAATTAAATGACGTAGACTATCAAGTCAAGGATGAGAAGGGTCGGGAACAAACATACCACATCAACCTATTGAAACCCTGGAAGGATAGGGAAACATTAGCCCTGATAGCCCAGCAGAACCAGGAGGAGGACTTTGGTCCACAAGTTGCAGATCTCTCTCGGGAAGAGGGGATCAACATAGGTACGGATCTCTCTGACGCCCAGGTGCAACAGGTGGGGATATTGATTAAGACCTTTGAGGACGTGTTCTCTACTACTCCAGGGCGCACTGAAGTGGTGGCGCATGATATTATTACCACACCGGGTAAGATAGTGAGAGTCAAACCATATAGGTTGTCTGAAGAAAAAAAGAAGCTGGTACAAGATCTAGTGGAGGAAATGTTGACACTCGGAGTAATTGAGCCCTCACTTAGCCCTTGGTGCAGTCCGATAGTAATTGTGCCCAAGGCAGAGGGGTCCCCTAGATTTTGTATAGACTTCCGTCAACTTAATGAAGTCTCACAATTTGACGCTTTCCCTATGCCACGGGTAGATGAGTTATTAGACTGCTTGGGTCAGGCACAGTACTTATCTACACTGGACTTAACAAAAGGGTACTGGCAGATACCCTTAATGCCAGCCGCTAGACCCAAAACAGCCTTTAGTACCCCCGCTGGCCTGTTCCAATTTAGGCGCATGCCTTTTGGACTTCATGGCGCTGCTGCAACATGTCAAAGGCTAGTCAACGATGTACTGCGGGACCACCATTCTTACGCAGAGGCATACCTTGATGATATTGTCATCCACTCGAGCAGTTGGACTCAGCACTTAGAACATATTGCGGCAGTCTTGAGGTCATTAAGGGAGGCAGGCTTAACGGTAAACCCTAAGAAATGTTTCCTGGGACAGAGAGAGGTGAAATACTTGGGCTATGTAGTAGGCCGAGGCCAGGTAAAGCCACTAGTGGACAAAGTCCAGTGCATTAAGTCCTACCCCTTACCTGGCACGAAGAAACAGCTAAGAGGGTTCTTAGGACTTATAGGGTACTATAGGAGGTTTATTCCCCAGTTTGCTACTAGAGCAGTTCCCCTCACTAATATGTTAAAGAAGGATAAACCGGACACATTACACTGGGAAACGTTAGGGCAGGAGGCCTTAGAGGAGCTGAAAGACTGTCTTTGTGTGGAACCAGTCTTAAGAGCAATAGATTTCTCTAAATCAATGATCCTGCAGACTGACGCTTCCACTAGTGGGTTAGGGGCTATCCTTAGTCAGGAGGTCCAAGGAATAGAACACCCTGTA
Organism: Geotrypetes seraphini; assembly: GCF_902459505.1. Lineage (NCBI taxonomy): Eukaryota > Metazoa > Chordata > Amphibia > Gymnophiona > Dermophiidae > Geotrypetes > Geotrypetes seraphini. Next base: position 73,967,177 of record NC_047089.1, on the reverse strand, counting down.
CTGTACCTCAGTCGCAAACTCCATGACAATGAGAGAAGGTACGCCACAGTGGAATTAGAGTGCCTGGCTGCCAAGTGGGCAATGCAGACTCTGGTTCACTATTTGGAGGGACGTGAATTCACATTGGTTACGGACCATGCGGCCCTCAAATGGTTGAACACCATGAGAAATAACAACACGAGGCTCACCCGATGGTACCTTGCTCTACAAACATTTAGATTCAAGGTGGTACACAGGCCAGGTCATCTGAGCACTAATGTGGATAGGCTTTCCCGTTTACAGGAGAACCCGGAGGAAGTTAGACCATGCCCGGGTGGTCATGGTTTAAGGGGGAGGGTATGTCACAAGCCCGAGTCCAATGCCGGCCTTGTGCCAGGGAAGAGTCACAAAAATCACTCCCTGAAACTAGTCCGGGCTGACCATGTTATCCCTGATAAACAAGAGCAAGAACAGGAAGCACAGGCTGTGTTTAAACCTAAGGCAGAACACAGCCTGATGAAAATTGGTAAGGGCCCTTTAAATCCTCCATTTTGTGTCAAGCTGGCTAAGCAGGGGAAAAGGAAAACACAGCTGAAGGAAGTTCAGCCCAGGAGTAGGGCTGGGCGTGGTACAGCAGCTTGGCAGCATTTAGAGGGCTGGCTGACCAAGAGGAAGGGAGACAGAGGAGAGGCTCTCATGTGGAAGGAGTCTCCTAGTCCCCCTGAGCCAAGGGACATTGAGATGTTGGACACTGAACTAGAGAATACAAGCTTGGTAAATCCTGAAGGTGAAGCTATGGAGTACAGCACTTTACCTGAGGTGGGAATGGGTGAAGAAATGGAAACTGATTAATTTGGAATTGTTTTTTTTTTGTGTGCTGAGTTTTGTTAAATGTTTCCTTTTCTGTTGAACCTGAGGATTTGCTGGAAGTCTGCTAATGAATGAAAGATATGCTAGTCAAGGGTTTTGCTGTTGTGAGAAAGTTTTCTTTTTCTTGCTTATCAAGAGCTGCTGTGGAACAAAACTTCAGCAAGCAGGTGTGAATATCCTGGAAGTTTGAGACAGGATTTACACTGTGTGCTGGTGAATAGTTTGGGAGTTTATTTTTCTTTTTGATGCCACAGAACCCTTTTGACAAATCTGCCAATGTTTGTTGCTGCATTTGCTGAGGCTGTACAGTGCAGTATAGCATACAGAGTTTGCCAATTACCAATAAGACTCTGGAGGAGCTAAGGACTATTAAGGAACTTTATTACACCTGGGACATTGCTAAGGAACTTTTGAACATGATCCAGACCAGGCTGGTTTCTTTCACATTATGTGGTATGCTTTTGCCAAAGACCTTTTTTTTGTTGGATACATTTTTCTTTTGATGCATTTTACTTTGATTTGTGAATTGAACAATAAATTTAATTTTTGTTATTTCATTACTTACTTGTGTGAGGCCATCCTGTTTTTTCACATAAGATAAGTTTATGCACAACAGGGACTTCCTCCTTCTTGAGGAAGCACGCTGGGGAGAATATTGTAAGCGTGGGCCGGTTACCGCGAGCCTTGAGGGCCGGCCACGCTACAATATGCATAGCCTAATTAATGCCAATTACCATTGGTATCTTGGTTGTGTTAGTATCTAACTATTGCTGATTAACAGTTCATTAGCCAATTAAGCTTGCATTTGAATCTTGGCAGCATGCAAAATTTGATTGCATTGTATAAACATAAATTATAAATAAGCAGGTCAATATCTGAAGTGATTCAAGAGGCCAGAAATGGCTCCTAGCTGGTTAAATTGTTTGTTTGTGGCTAATTGGTCATTTTCAGCAGCAAGCAAATGATTAGTGCTGCTGAAAATGGCTGGTTAGCACCTATTTTGGGTGCATTTCAGCAGGGTTTAAGACAGCACCTGACTGCTTAAGTGCCAGTATTCAGCACTTAAACCACCAAAGTAACATCATAAATAGGACCACAAAAAAGTAATTCCTAACCAGTTAAGACCAGAGTATCTGAATTTAAGAAAGCTTGGGACAAGTACATTGGATCTCTAAAAGAGAAGAAGGGATAGTAGATTCCATGGATTGTCATACTGTACATAGGCCATATGGTCTTTATCTACTTTCATTTTTCTCTGTCTCTATGTTAACTAGTTCCGCAGATACAGAATTCAAAGCCAAAGTCCAGGTATAACATCGATGGTGATCACTGCAAAATGCTGAATGTCGTTGGCTAAATGTTGCCTCCATAGATTGTAATCTGCCCTGTAAAATTTGCTGAGTGAAAAGATGGAAAATATATTTTAAATTATATTAGCTGTGAGGGGGTGCTGAAAAGTTCTCAGCCCAACCAAGAAGAGATTGATGTGGATATGGTTCAATCAATGACCCGAAGCAATGTCAAAACAGAGAATTTTGTTTCTGCAAATTGGCACTTAGCAAAATAAGATAACACTCTTTTCAGCTACAGTGGCAAAATAATGTGCAGAATTTAGGAAGTTGGGTTGAGAACTCTTCAGCACCCTCTCGTAGAATGAGATGAGATAGTATGATGTGAATTGACTGAAGGCAGTATACAAAAACCCCAAAACATTTAAAAAGGGATTTTGACTGGATTCTTTGGCTTCACTGAAGAAAACTCTTTCACGACACAGAAAAAAATGAATAAGGATCTTGGTGAATCAGGAGAGATTGCTCTCAGTGTCTAAGTTTTTACAAAAATATGAGTATGATAAGTGCATGACCATTAACTGGGGGTTTTATTGATGTGGAAAAAAGACCCACGTAAGGGCATTCTAGTGCTAATTGTTACAACAGCTTTGTAAAAGAACTCCTAATAAAGCAAGGTTTAAAAGAGAAGAAATATTGGCAAGTTAATTTGGGAAAGCCACTGTTTATCCCCGAGAGTGAACTTTAAGGAATGTTTTTTTTTCAGATCTGCTTGGAACGTGTGTCCTGGACTGACCTCTGCTGGAGACAGGATGCATGGCTTGATGTACAGTGACCTGACTCATCATATCCATCTTACGTTCATGTGTTTCTTCGTGCTATTTCAAACTGTCTCTTAATATGTCACTCTGACTCACTCTTGTATCGAGTGAGAAAAAATATCTTTGTATGCATTCTATTAAACCATTTCAGCTTGCAGCTGAACTGATGATACAGTTGTCTTCAATATCCATGAAAATTTCCATAACACATGAAACAGACCAGTTAACACAATCTCAACATATAATGCCCCCACACAAGCAAAAGAGGGGCTTAGAAGCCCCAGCATATTACCTCTCACCTCCTAGGGAAAAAGGCAAGTGAAGCTTGGTGGCTCCATCACATCATCTCTCAATGGGAAGTAATGGGTTTGGAAGTCCAAACCCCTTTTATTTTTCTGAAGCATGCCAGTTAGTGACACCAACTTGAGCTGCCAATGTAGCACCATAAGCATACTCAGTTCATGCATGAGAATTACACATGCTTGTGGTGTCAGTGTCAAGCTGCTGTTGACTACCAGGTTACAGATATTACAGAATACAGCAATTCATTTATTAGGTAAAGCAATGATGACAGATCATGTTATACCATTGGATTTGGGGTCTTCTGTGGGTGGGGGATTCTTTTCTGTCTAACTATTCTAAAAAATTGGAAATTTACTTTTTACCAATATTTGCTTTGTTAACTTGAAGGCTTTCTTATAAGTGCATTGCTATTGTTCGGTGTATGTATTTTGTTTATTTTGCCTTGTTGTATTGCTCTTGAGTTTCAGTTAATACTTCTGTTTTAAAACAAATACCATTGGTTACCCATGGAATTTATAATTAAATTTAAAATTCTGATGTTAGCACACAAAGCTTTGTTTGAACTTTAACCTCCATATCTTTCTTCCTTGGTGACGTTCTATGCCCCATGGTGATTATTAAGATCTTTAGATCATAATAGAGTAACTCTACCTCACATTTGGCTTCTAGAAGCAGTCCATTTTTTTCTATCTAATACCAGTCCTGTGGAATAGCTTACCAATAGAATTGAGAAAAGAAAAATCTTTGGTAAGGTTTAAAAGGAGTTTAAAATCACATTATTTTAAGCTAGCCTTCTTTCTCCTCCTCCCTCCAGCTGTCCCCTCCTTCCCTTACAGGTCAAGTTCATCTTTCACCTCCCTCCAATTCCCCTTCCCTCACTTATAGGTCCAGTTCACCTCTTCCTTCCCTCCAGCTACCCCCCTCCCTTACATGTCCAGTTCACTCTCCCCTCCCTCTAACTGCTCCCTTCCCCCTTACAGGTCCAGTTTCCCAGTTTCTCTCTGCCTCCATTCAACCCCCCCCCTGCTTTACAGGTCAGTACCTTCCCATCCCCTGCTGGTACAACGTATCTGTGGCTTCCTTTCTCTTCTCTTCCTCACTCTTGCTGGTTCTGTGGTGCACTTTGCTTTCTCCAGGGCTGGGTGGGACCTGACACAGGGCAGGCGTCAGAGCAGGCATGTGTGAAGCACCAAAAGCAAAGTGTACCGCAGCACCAGCAGGAGTGAGGAAGAGAAGAAAAAGGAAGCCATGGCTGTGCTTCACCAGCAGGGGAAGGAAGAGGAAAGAGAGCGAGATATTTCTGGAGTGTTCTTGGAGGCACAGTGGGATGCTGCATCACTGCCTTCATTCCTCCAATGGCAGCTGGGGAAGAGGTTTCAGAGGGTTAAAAAAATAATTTTTTCTTGATGAAGTATAACTGATTGACCATTCACAATGTACCAAGCTAAAAGTAAACCAATCAAAAAATAAATTATAGCTGGATTCTGCACCTCCTCAAAATCCCCTGGGGGTGTGACATTTTTACATGCTGCAATGTGATTGGTTGGGCAGGATCAGAAGTTCTTCCAGCCCAACCAATCAAATTAAAAGAAAGAAAAAGAAAACAACTTCAGGGATTCAGAACCAGGAACTGAATCCCTCAACTGCATGAAGTGCTTCTATGTTCTGAGGACACCAGGACATTATGGAGGAGGAGCCCGAACACTGTGCTGACATGGGATTGGTCAGCCTTGAGCTTTCAGGGATTCAGCCTCTGTAGAGAATCCCTTAACAGCCCAAATCTGGCAAAACTCAGAACTACGTCAGACTTGGTATAAAGGTAAGGATGAGGAGCCGGGAGCCTGCAGTCTGCAGCCTGCGGTCAGAGCCTTCACTGAATCCCCTGAAGGCACTGATCACATGCCACTGATAATGGCCAGTTTTCCATTTCCTGAATTAATGGTCATACACTAATGTTACCGTTAGTATGTAAATGTAATTCTACAGGGAGAAATTATCTCACTGCATTAATTGCCTTCATTCAGTTTTATATTCATTAATAGTTCACGGTTCCTCAGCGGGCCACCACATACTCAATTATTCTCATAGTGTGTGGCTTTATGCTCCCACTCCTCAATGGAACCACTTTATTTTTTAGTTTTATACTTGTTTGCAATTTTATAGGTATATATTCACTACTAAGAATACTTAGCTTTAAGCTGTTGGCTTGTTAGCAAGACGCTGTGCAGGGGAGTTTTTACGAAAACACCAACATGTTTCGCCCGTGTATATTAATGGGCTTTCTCAAGGCTCCAACTCCCTGTGAAATATAAAATACGAGTCTGAATTATACTAATCCACCTTCCCAGCTTCTTAAAGCGCTGTTGCCAAGTATAGTTATCTAAAACGTATTTAAATCATTCTTACCGCTCATAAACATTCAGCCACCAAAGCGCCAAAGCGAAATGGCTGGCCGACTTAAAGTCACATGATTTATAGGCTCCCTCCCCCCGCACGTCACCGTCCACCATATTGTGAGCCGTGACGTCAGGGGTTGAAGTCGATTCTTTTATATATCAATTATAATTGGGCACACTGAATATCTATAAGACAAGGGGACACCTCAAGACCTAACTGTTCACATATAGAATCCTGACTTGTCTTAAATAAGGGAAGCCCACTCTAGCTCATTATTAAGTCCGTATGGAACTACTGAGTTTAAGCGGTAGATCCACCGCTGCTCAAGCAAGTTAAGCCTCTGTTCCCAATCCCCTTTTAGTTCGTTCGCTTCCATATGGTCTATAACTCTCCATTTTAGTTGGTGGATTCCATGATCTTTATCAATGCAGTGTTGGACTATTGGAGCTTGTATAGCTAATGTTGTAATCCGCGATTTGTGTTCGTTGAGACGAACATTAATCGCTCTCTTAGTGCGCCCCACATACACTAAATTGCAAGGGCATACAATCACATAGATAACCCGAAGAGACTTACAGTTGGTGTTAGTCCTAGCATTGATTACGTACCCCGACTGAGGGTCAGTCCATTGGGGGCCCTCCAGTGTCGAATGGCACCATTGACACTGTTGGCATTTTTCATGGCCCTTGATCTTACTAGGGTCCACTCTCATTCTTTCAGGTTTAAGGAGTGCTTGACCAATGGTCCTACCCCGGCGATGGGAAAACAGGGGAAATTCTGTGAAGATTTCATGTAAACTCAGTATGGGCCAAAATTGTTTGATATAGGAAATTAATACTCCTGATGCGCTAGAGTAGGGTAAAACACAAACGAGACGATCTTCCTCTTTATCCCTAGGTTTTTCTTGCAATAAGAGATCTCTCTGGGCATACCTAGCCCTGAGGTAAGCATGTCTGACAGCTTTTCTAGGGTACCCCCTTTCTAGGAATCTTCCCTCCAGATCTTTAGCGACCCTTTTGAATTCAATTAGGGTCGAACACACCCTTCGTATCCTCAGATATTGACTGATGGGTAGGTTATATCTCAGATGGTATGGATGATAGCTGTTAAAATGAAGAAGTGTATTCCTAGCTACAACTTTTCTATATAAGGTGGTATATATCCCTGTATCATCCTTATTAATAAGGATGTCAAGAAATTCAATTGTGGTTTTACTGTGGTGAGCAACGAATTGAAGATGTGGATTTAGGGTGTTAATCCATATGCAAAACCTCTCCAGATCTTGTTCTGACCCATCCCATAATATAAAAATGTCATCCAAAAATCTTTTCCAGACCTGGATGGACTGGAAAAATATCGAAGGATATATAAGTTCGGTCTCAAACTTCCCTACGTATAGGGTGGCTATGGACGGGGCCACTGTTACTCCCATTGCAACCCCCTCTGTCTGCTGGTACGTAGTACCATTATATTCAAAGAAGCTGTTTTTAAGAACCCATTCGGCTAACCTTAAGAGGAAGGAGTTGGAAATTCTCTGATGTTCAGTTCTATTCTCTATGGTGTCTTTAATAATAGAAAGAGCTTCATTCTGGGGGATCTTTGTATATAAAGATACTACGTCGAGAGTAACAAGAATTGATTCTTTGTGAGGAGCTATTTCCTGAAGGGTCCTCAGAAAGTGTGAGGAATCTTTCAAGTAAGATTGTACCTTAGCTGCTTCTGCTTATTAATAAGGATGATACAGGGATATATACCACCTTATATAGAAAAGTTGTAGCTAGGAATACACTTCTTCATTTTAACAGCTACCATCCATACCATCTGAGATATAACCTACCCATCAGTCAATATCTGAGGATACGAAGGGTGTGTTCGACCCTAATTGAATTCAAAAGGGTCGCTAAAGATCTGGAGGGAAGATTCCTAGAAAGGGGGTACCCTAGAAAAGCTGTCAGACATGCTTACCTCAGGGCTAGGTATGCCCAGAGAGATCTCTTATTGCAAGAAAAACCTAGGGATAAAGAGGAAGATCGTCTCGTTTGTGTTTTACCCTACTCTAGCGCATCAGGAGTATTAATTTCCTATATCAAACAATTTTGGCCCATACTGAGTTTACATGAAATCTTCACAGAATTTCCCCTGTTTTCCCATCGCCGGGGTAGGACCATTGGTCAAGCACTCCTTAAACCTGAAAGAATGAGAGTGGACCCTAGTAAGATCAAGGGCCATGAAAAATGCCAACAGTGTCAATGGTGCCATTCGACACTGGAGGGCCCCCAATGGACTGACCCTCAGTCGGGGTACGTAATCAATGCTAGGACTAACACCAACTGTAAGTCTCTTCGGGTTATCTATGTGATTGTATGCCCTTGCAATTTAGTGTATGTGGGGCGCACTAAGAGAGCGATTAATGTTCGTCTCAACGAACACAAATCGCGGATTACAACATTAGCTATACAAGCTCCAATAGTCCAACACTGCATTGATAAAGATCATGGAATCCATCAACTAAAATGGAGAGTTATAGACCATATGGAAGCGAACGAACTAAAAGGGGATTGGGAACAGAGGCTTAACTTGCTTGAGCAGCGGTGGATCTACCGCTTAAACTCAGTAGTTCCATACGGACTTAATAATGAGCTAGAGTGGGCTTCCCTTATTTAAGACAAGTCAGGATTCTATATGTGAACAGTTAGGTCTTGAGGTGTCCCCTTGTCTTATAGATATTCAGTGTGCCCAATTATAATTGATATATAAAAGAATCGACTTCAACCCCTGACGTCACGGCTCACAATATGGTGGACGGTGACGTGCGGGGGGAGGGAGCCTATAAATCATGTGACTTTAAGTCGGCCAGCCATTTCGCTTTGGCGCTTTGGTGGCTGAATGTTTATGAGCGGTAAGAATGATTTAAATACGTTTTAGATAACTATACTTGGCAACAGCGCTTTAAGAAGCTGGGAAGGTGGATTAGTATAATTCAGACTCGTATTTTATATTTCACAGGGAGTTGGAGCCTTGAGAAAGCCCATTAATATACACGGGCGAAACATGTTGGTGTTTTCGTAAAAACTCCCCTGCACAGCGTCTTGCTAACAAGCCAACAGCTTAAAGCTAAGTATTCTTAGTAGTGAATATATACCTATAAAATTGCAAACAAGTATAAAACTAAAAAATAAAGTGGTTCCAATGAGGAGTGGGAGCATAAAGCCACACACTATGAGAATAATTGAGTATGTGGTGGCCCGCTGAGGAACCGTGAACTATTAATGAATATAAAACTGAATGAAGGCAATTAATGCAGTGAGATAATTTCTCCCTGTAGAATTACATTTATATTAGCCTTACTCTTCATTCAAATTGATTTGAATACAGTGCCTAAGCTTACATTTTACCGTTAGTATGTAGCCATTTTTTTAAATTACTACACAAACCCTTACCATCATCTATTTTGTAGGCAGTAAGGCACCAATTATATAAATGATGCCAAACTAGGCGCCTAACTTAATTGTTTAAAAGGCTTAACAGGTTCTGATAATTGGCAATTGACTTGTAATTGATGCTAATTTCACTGGATTGAAAGGTAAATCTTTACCACTTTGAGGAAGGCACCTAGTCTAAGGTGCGTACCAGAAAGTAGGCATGGTAAAGGGGAGGATTGTGGGCGTGTTTTTCATGTAGGCATCTGTTTTGGACTTTGGCATAAATAGATTATGCCTAAGGATAGGATACCTACTGACGCTTAAGGCCACTTTATGTGCCACTATGCTTTTATAGACTCACACTTAGTGCCACACTGTTCATTTATAGAATTTTACCATAAGGACTCACACACTAATCCCATTATTAGCACACAGCTGATTAGTTCAGATATATTCACTCTACGCCCCAACATGCCCCCTCTGCAAAAATAAAATTTGTTTTAAGAAATGGTTTTCCTGCGTACATTGGACTTTTACTGCAGGGCACCTTAGTGTGACCCACAGTAAGCCCTTTCCAGCTGTGATAAGCATGCCTAGTGCTTACCAAAGCATAGTAAAAGGAGCCCTGCATGTTCTAATACCATTAATGTGTTATTAGTAGCTAGGTTCCAATGCATGAAATGGAACCTGTAATAAAATAACAGGTCAAAGGCTGTATGTTATAAACCTGAAAAATAAAACAAGCTGAAACTTTGTTTTACTAATGTGGATCTGCTATTACCGGTAATATGAATTTTAACAGAAAAAAATATATACATGATGAGACATTTTCCATGCTAACCAGTCTAAAATGGCATAAAAATGTACCAGTTGGAGGTCATATGATGCTCTGAGCGACTTCTGCTTTTATTTGGCATAATTCTGCAAATTACTTCATTCTTCCCAGTTGTATCATAGCAAAGTATGTCTATGGAACCAACAAAGAAATCCTTACCAGCACTGTGGGCGGATCAGGTGGTGAAACCAAAATGAGCTAGGAAAAAAGACAATTGGGTGACATGCAGGGAACTGAAGAGGAACAGGCCTATGATAACACATGGCCTAGCATGGTTGCAAGTCAGATTATATCAGAGCATTAAAAGAAATAATGGAACAGCTGGCAGCTAAGATTTCTAAGCAGCTTAATTGCCAGCTGCTGACAGTGGTTGAATAAATGGCACAGCTGGTTTCTCCTGTGCAAGAGAATTCTACTTGCCTTGAAGCAGTCAGAAAGAGCAAGAGAGATGGAAGATACTCTGAAAGTATTACTGTACCAGGTTGAAAAGCTAGAAATAGCAACATTTTTTTTCAAGAAAAATAGGTTAACCTGGAAAAATTATTTCAGGTGGAACAATTATTATTGATAATGGTATAGTTGACATATGGTAACATTTATATCCTACTAATAGGGCTTAAGCAACCTGGTACATTTGGATAACATTTCACCTCTAGCCCATAGCCACAGTTGAAGTCAGTAATGGAGTACGTTACATAGTAATGTAGTAACATAGGGCTCCTTTTACTAAGCTAAAGTAGCGTTTTTAGCAAGCGCAGAATTTTAACACATGTTAAACCCGTGCTACGCAGCTAGAACTAATGCCAGCTCAATGCTGGCATTAGGGTCTAGCACGCACTGCAATTCTGCGTGTGCTAAGTGCGCGCTAAAACCGCTATCACAGCTTAGTAAAAGGAGCCCATAGTAAATGACAGCAGATAAAGACATTAATGGTCCATCTAGTCTGCCCACTAGTCATACGCATTATAAATTCATGATTAAATTGTCTGCTATTTCTGGGACATAGACCTTAGAAGTCTGTCCAGTACTGTCCTTAGCTTCCAACTACTGGAGTTGCCATCAAAGCTCACTCCAGCCAATGTATACCATCTTGTTATTTATTGGATACAGATCGTAAAAGTCCTGCCCAACACTGTCTTCATTTTTCAAATTAATTGAGTTTCCGTTGAAGCCCTCTCCAGCCCATTCTAAAACGTCTAAGTGTCGGTTTATGCCATGTTTTGGATGTCTTTTTTTTTTTTAGAAAATGACCCCCATAAAGTCACAGACAATTCATGGATGGGGGCTTGAAATATGCATTTTGGATGCATATTTGAATACAAGAACATGGAAGATAATCTTGTAGACTGCACACTGAATTTCCATTTGTTCAAGGAGAGTTGAGTAGATGATTAAGTTGCCATATACAGTTTACTGCACACCCTATGTCTTTGCTAAGTTTGATGAAAGGGCCTCTTATTCTCTGATTGGTGATACTGAAGAGGTTCTGGAAGATGGGGCCTCATCTTTCATATGTGGTAGTAGTGTTGAGTGATCTCATATTTCAAGGAAGAAATTGAAGACGACATACCTGCAATTGAAGCAAGCCATTCAGTCAGGGTTCCCTGAATGGAAAAATCTTAGTGATAAGTACAGTTTGCCTTTCCTGTGTTTTCAGGTGGACTTTCTAGGACACCAGGCTGCTCAGTGGTACAAATTAATATCTGGATTTATGAATAAAAAACCAAAAACTGGTCTACGAGACATTTGGAGCATTGAGATTAAGCATCAAATTAATGCGTCTCAATGGCCACAAATTTGGTCTTGGAGAATGAGATGTACAGTATCTGCATCTATGAGGTAAACTTGTTTTTTTCTGTTACATAGAGCATTTTGGACCCTGGTACGTTTACAAAAATTAGATAGCTCTAAGTCTAATAGATATTGGCACTGTCTTCTTGAAGCTGGTACATTGGATCATTTATTGTTTTTTTGTCCTCTAATTTATAATTTTTGGAAATCTATTTGGAATCAAATTAATAAATTACTTGAGAATCCAGTAGCACTTTCATATGATACGATATTATTTGGAACATCAATGAGGAAAAAGAGTCAAATTTCCTCCAAAAATAATAAACTTTTACTTATAATGACAGGAGTTGCCATTCAACAAATTATAAGAAATTGGAAAAATTATGATAGATTAAGTTACAGTTTTTGGTGGAATTCACTATGTCATATTTTCAAAATGGAAAGGATATTAGCTATTCAGCAGGGACATTATAAAAAAATCATTGATGTTTGGAGGCATTAACAAATTATTGAAGGATTGTTTATAATTAATAATTTATTTCTTCCCCTTTATTTATTGAAGCATAGGGTGGGGGAGAGTGGGATTAATTTTAAATTATCTGAATTTATATCTGAATTTAATATCTGAAATTATAAGAATATAATGGAGGGAGGGAGAAATAGTATTACGATTTCAATATATGTAAGATTAATAAGTTATATTAAAGTGAATATGATGGTATTATGTACTTGTTGAAAGTTTAAAAATGAATAAAGATTAAAGAAAAAAGAAGACAACATACCCCACATTATTCATTTTCCAATGCAAATTTTGCTGTTATTGCTGGTGCTGCTGGGCAACTAGATTGACATGGTTATTCCCAGTCTATGTAGACAAAATCATTGTCTACTCATTTATTTCAGCTGTTCATTTTTGATGATTGCATTTAACTGGAATGGTGTACTCTGGACAGAGCAGTTGCATAAGCAACCTGAACAAAGAGCTTTAATTGTACATTTACATTATATGGTGAAAAAGGAAAATGTGAAGCATGATGCTGTTGGGGGTGGAAGGGTTGATAATGTTTAGAAGGTGCCGTCAGTGAATAGAAATACATTCAATCATTGTTTGTTCCAACAATGATTAAACATATGATTGTTCCAAGAGCAGCATTTTTCTAAACAATGCTCCTGACTTTATAGTTAAATTGGAGAACATAATGAGCCAATTTCTTGTGACCATGTTGCACTTAACTGAAGATGCACCCATCTTCATTTCCACTTAACTAAAAATGTGCCAATATCCACCTCCTCTACGGACTCCAAAGCACCACATTCAAAGCCACGACTCCTCTGCAGAACAACATAAGCCCTCCTCATTCTTTTCCTACCATCTTCCCGTTTCATTCCTGTAATTAAGAGAAGCAAATCATGAGAGAAATCATCCCAGAGACGGATACATTATCATTTAGAAGGGAAGTGGGTTTTTTGCGTAGATTAGCCTTTTAATGTGGTGGTTCCTGACTTTGGCAGATAGCAATGTTAGTACAATATTTACCGTATTTTCACGCATATAACGCGCGCGTTATACGCGTTTTTACCTATCGCGCATACCCCTCGCGCGTTATACGCGTGAGCGCGGTATACAAAAATTGTTTTACATAGTTCCCACCCCGCCCGATTCACCCCCCCCAGCAGGACCGCTCGCACCCCCACCCCGAACGACGTAATCAAACAAGTCTCTCTCACTCTCTCTTCCATATTTTTTATAGAGTTCTTTTTTCAATAATTCAATGTTTTTATTAAATCATGCACCACACCACAATGGCTTTATAACAAATTTTAAATACATGACATGAAATCAATATATCTGTGAGGAGGGCAATTTTCAAATGATTTTACCTGGGCAAAACTGGCAGCTGAAAACATCACTACCTCTCTGAGGGCAAAAGTGCCCTCAGGTTTACAATACAGGTAATGTTACCCGTGCCACAGCCGAGCAACATGCGGGGGGGGGGGGGGGAGGGTCTTCCTTTTTGCACTTGCTAGGAAGTAGGTATGCAAAGTAGTCTAATTTTCAAAGGAAATGCCACCTTTGAAAATTTGCTTACGAGTGTGAGCCCACACATCTATTCTGGATACACCCATCACACCATACTATTTAGACTAGAGCAAAGTTCATTTCTCTACCTCCTGGCCCCATTTTTGCTTGGCACTTACCCATCATAAGCTCAAGGACAAGAATGATTTGTTTTCCCTCCCACCTTTTTCAAATAGCCTTCAATCCATAACCCCGCTCCCACCCGCACCCGCATCCACGATCGGAGCAAGAGGGAGCCCAAGCCCTCTTGCCCGGCCGACTCCCCAACTCCCCGACAATATCGGGCCAGGAGGGAGCCCAAACCCTCCTGGCCACGGCGACCCCCTACCCCCACCCCGCACTACATTACGGGCAGGAGGGATCCCAGGCCCTCCTGCCCTCGACGCAAACCCCCCTCCCTCCAACGACCGCCCCCCCCCAAGAACCTCCGACCGCCCCCCCAGCCGACCCGCGACCCCCCTGGCCGACCCCCATGACCCCCCCACCCCCCTTCCCCGTACCTTTGGTAGTTGGCCGGACAGACGGGAGCCAAACCCGCCTGTCCGGCAGGCAGCCAACGACAGAATGAGGCCGGATTGGCCCATCCGTCCCAAAGCTCCGCCTACTGGTGGGGCCTAAGGTGCGTGGGCCAATCAGAATAGGCCCTGGAGCCTTAGGTCCCACCTGGGGGCGCGGCCTGAGGCACATGGTCGGGTTGGGCCCATGTGCCTCAGGCCGCGCCCCCAGGTGGGACCTAAGGCTCCAGGGCCTATTCTGATTGGCCCACGCGCCTTAGGCCCCACCAGTAGGCGGAGCTTTGGGACGGATGGGCCAATCCGGCCTCATTCCGTCGTTGGCTGCCTGCCGGACAGGCGGGTTTGGCTCCCGTCTGTCCGGCCAACTACCAAAGGTATGGGGAAGGGGGGTGGGGGTGTCATGGGGGTCGGCCAGGGGGGTCGCGGGTCGGCTGGGGGGGGCGGGTCGGAGGTTCTTGGGGGGGGGCGGTCGTTGGAGGGAGGGGGGTTTGCATCGAGGGCAGGAGGGCCTGGGATCCCTCCTGCCCGTAATGTAGTACGGGGTGGGGGTAGGGGGTCGCCGTGGCCAGGAGGATTTGGGATCCCTTCTGGCCCGATATTGTCGGGGAGTCGACGGTCCTTCGGGGTGGGGGTGCGAGTGGTCCTGCCGGGGGGGGGATGTATCGGACATCGGGGGGGGCATCAGGCTTTCAGGATGGGGACAGACCTTCAAGGGGGACAGGCAGACCTTCAAGGGGGGACAGGACTTCAAGGGGGACAGGAACGGAGAGTCGGGACAGCGCACGGAGAGGCGGGGCAGTGCACGGAAAGTCAGGGAGGGTGAACGGAGAGTCGGGACAGCGCACGGAGAGTCGGGGCAGTGCACGGAAAGTCAGGGAGGGTGAACGGAGAGTCGGGACAGCGCACGGAGAGTCGGGGAGGGCGAAAGGACAGTCGGGCTGCATGCGCGGTATACCCGTGAGCGCGGTATACAAAAGTTTTTGTACATAAAATCGTGGTTTCTGCGCGCTATACCCGTGTGCGCATTTTACACGGGTGCGCGTTATCTGCGTGAAAATACGGTATGTAGTTTGGAAGGGAGCCATTACTCCTTCAAATTTTAGTTCTCTCACTTCTGTTTAGCATGAAGAAGTTTGTGACAGCAGGTCTTCTAAAGTCAATGCTAGTCCAAGGCAAATGCTAATTAAATGGTAGAAGAGAATGTCACACTATTTAACATGAGCCCAATAAAGCTTTATTTGCATGTGATGCTTCCTTATTATATAAATATCAGTGTGTTAGTGGCCAGCTCAATGAGTTTGACAAGACTTTATTGCATAGTATACTATATTCAAATATGCACATTGGCCTTAATATGGACATTAAATTATATTGTATACCATAAGACAGAAAGGCATGGATTCTATAAACGGTGCCTTAAGTTAGGTGGTGGTTGGCACCCTACTTCCACCTAACTTAATTGCTTTAATTGGTTTTAATTGGCATGGTAATTGACTGCGCCATTAAAAAAACAATTAAAAAGTCATTTAAAAAAAGTAGAAGCCAGGAGATGCCTACCCTGATAGGCACCAGAACCGTGTCTAAGCTTGGTGCCTAGCAGCGCCTAAAATCAAAGTAGGCATGGTCTGTGGTGGAAATGACCTTCGGTACCACTACAGTATGTACGATTCTCTGTCAAACCTATGCACTGGCAATTTAGGCCTTTAAAACCTTGGCCTAAGCTTTTTGGTAGCTGTGATTCTTGTAATGATACCTATGTTTGATTAACACATGGCCGGCACTGTTTTTGACGGCATCGGTTGATGTAGATGATGTTTATAAAATCTGTGCCCAAAGAACCTTAATGCTACAGGGAGGTAGAAGGTCACATTTGCGATAGCATGATAGATATGTAAAAATAAACACAAAAGGCAAAACCATTTCAAAACCAGTAGGGATGCACCATGGGCATCAACAAAAGAGAGACACTAGAAGTAAAACCCAAAATATTTTATTGCTGTTTCTATACCTTTGGAAGTGAAACCTGTGCTCTGCGGTGAGCAGCAGTGAGCTCAATTATTGACTTTATTAGAAATTTGCAGCAGCTACTAAGATGTTCAGAGTTATGTTGTCTTTAATACCATATAGTACAGAGATTGTGACTCTGAGACAAGCAAGTTCCCCATATTCGTTTTTCCCAAATGTATCATTTTTGCCTTTGGTAATTTTTTTGATTGTTTGTCCCTCCCCCCCCCCCCCCTGTGCTTTTATTATAAACTGCATCAATTTTTAATTTTTGCAGTCTATCAAATCAATTAAACTGAACTTTGGCCTTGATATTATCAATCATACACTAGGCACCCAAAATCCACCCCGAATCCGCCCCTAACCTTGGAGCAGACACCTCAAAGAAGTAGGCACCTACTGAGTTTGGGGCCTACAAACAAATTTATTTTTTCAATTGTTTTTTAAAAATGATGCTTTCAATTAATGGTGCCAATTAAGTCAATTAAAAGTTAGGTATGCCAATCTAGGTGTCTAAATTCAGGCACAATATATAAAATCTGGGCTTTTGTGCTGAAATACGAATCTGTATCAGGTCTCTTTTTTCTATCCAGATCCTTGGTGGAATTGCTTTATTTTTATTTTTTAGGGACTTACAATAACAGACTTTTGTTTTTACCTCTAGTGATTCCTTTTTGTTGGTGCTTGTGGTTGATCCATACTTTTTTGAATTAGATAGGTAAAAAAGAGCAAGTCGAGATGGATGAAGTATTTCTTTTCTGCAAAGAGCTATCCCCAAGATTCTATATATGCCACTCAAAGTTGCCAAAATGCGTGTGCAACCTAATTGTATAATGCGCTATTAACAATGAACAATTAGGTGCCAACAACCAATTAGGGGCAGATTCTGTATAGGATGGCAGGTCTCAGCAGCCACCTAAGCAGCTGCTGAAAATCGCATCTGAACCCCACCAAACCAGCCCGATTCTCTAACTGACACCCATGTCACAGGTGTCAGTTAGAGAATTGCAGAGGGATCCCTTGCCATCAGCAGAGCATGGCAAGGGGATTTCCCTGCTGCAATCAGCTGAGCGGCTGTGACAGGGAAACTCTCCCCCCCCCCCCCATTGAAGTGGCCAGGCAGGAGGGTGTCGAGGGATCCTCTGCCACAGCTAGCTCAGCTAATAGCAACAGGGTTATTTTCCTTTCGATCAGCTGAGTCGGCAGGATTCTCCAAAACTACACTTTTGGAGAGTTCTGCTGGATCAGCTTATTGGAGATTCTCTTGCTGTGATGAGCTGACAAGCCACCTATCTTTGTTGTCAGGCTAAGGCATGATTCTCAACCAGCGTCAGCGACATGGAGAATTGGTGGGGAGGGGGAGGGGTTAAGGCATCTGTTCTTTAAGACAGACACAATTTTGTATAGGTCACCTGTGCATAATTCTCAGCCACTTAAGCAGCCACAGAGACCATCATCCTATGCAGAATCAGACTTAGTATTTCACATTTTCACTAGAACCTGCATCTTCTTCTGCAGCTGCTGACACTCTCCTCAGTTGGTGTGTGCCTCAGTCATGAGCTACACTGTTTCCTATAGGGATGTGTATTTGTTAGCATGATTTCATACTGTGCTTTAAAAATAGCTGTTCTATTTTGAGTTTATTTTTTTTTAATCAAGCTTCTCATTACAGAGTTTGTTCTATACCACAGAGTTTGGCATTGTCTGACACACAAATTTGTTCAGTGTCAAACTTCTCGACATATGAGCCCTGTGTAAACTCCTTGCCTTCTCTCTATCCTAAAGCCTGTTTTTCATCCCTTTTTGCATCTGAAGCCTTTACCATATTAAAAAAAAGGATTCTCTCCCTCTGACGCAGCTATTTAGCGAAATGCGAGCTAGTGACTGTCGGTGGCACTGGACTCGAGCAGTGACAGCATGAATCTTAACAACGAACTGCAATAACAAAACTGAGCAAGATAAGTTTTAGAAATACAAAATTGCTCTAATTGGTTTTTGCATAAAACAAGGAGAAGTTAATTGTTCCTAAATGATTAACATGATTTTATGCATTACCAGTAAACATAGATAATATATGAACTTGCTCAGATAGGAGGTTTGGAGGTTTTTGAACCGATGAAGTCATCTCCGTTTCTATTATTTTTGCTTGATTTGACATATGCAGCATACGGGGATCTGAGATTTTTCCTCCTTTACCTCTTTCGAAGAGACTCAGTATTAGTTCTGAAACAGTCCCAGTGATAAAAAAAAAAAACCATTCTCTGTGTTCTAAAGCTGGTGTATGAACTTCAAATTGAACTTAGAATTGAAGCGGAGAAGTATTTTTGGGTGAATATAATTGTTCTCTCTCATACCTGCATATAATATAGGGTGACATATAGCCCTTACCCCTTTGTTGAAAGGTGTTGACTTAGATCCAACTGTTCCATCACATTACATTCCGATTGCCAATATTCCATTATTAACTAAGATGATTGAGGCCATTGTCTCTAAACAACTTTCCAACTTTCCAACATAGATACATTTCCTATCCTCTTACTTTCTCAACATGACTTTCAACTCAATTTCAGCACATAAACTCTACTAGCATCACTGATTTCTAAGATTCAAAGTTTACTATCCCAGAATCGAAATGCAGCTTTTGATGTAGTCAGCCATGATATCCTGATTCAATTACAGGGGTTCAAAGAAGGTTTGGATAAATACCTACAGAATAAGGGGATTGAGGGGTACAGATAGACATAGAGATAGGTATAGAAAAGGCAGGGACAGATAGACATAGAGATAGGTACAGGAAAGGCAGGGACACTTATCAGGTCATGGACCTGATGGGCCACCGCGGGTGAGGGCTGCTGGGCACCATGGACCTCTGTTCTGACCCGGCGGAGGCAACTCTATGTTCTTATGTTCTTAATTACTTTCAGATATAAGATTAGATCAAAAAGTTTAAAAATGGTTTATAGGATTTCTTACATCACACTCATATGTGGTAAATTTTGAGGGCAAAACATCAATTGCACGGACACCGGTTTGTAGTGTCCACACAAGGCTCTTCATTGTCCCCGATTCTTTTCAACATCTATATGACCACATTAAAAAATGATAAATTAAGTTCCATTGATAAGATGTTTATTATGTTGATGATATTTTCATCTTGTTAGAAGTCGATTCCAATTTGAGTAACTTTACATCCAATATAAATTCTTGCATTTCTAAATTGCAATCTTGGTCATTTCAAGTTCAAATGAAGCTTGAAGTAAAGGCTGCTTTGTTTACCTCATTGGAATAACTACGAGACGGCATTGTATCTTCCAAAACAGACAATATTCGTTTATTGTTAGTATAAAAACTTACAGTATTACAGCAGCAGAGACATATCAGAAAAATGTATTGTCAGTTCAGAATATGCAATGGAGAGAAGAACTTGCACCCATATGCTTAGCAGGGGGCTAGCAGATCCCCGTAGCATAAAAAAGTGAATCTCTCTCTGGCTTTACCTAAAAGCACGTGTTTTTTATACAGAGCAATTCTTCCTTTGTTCCAAAAAATCCATCCCCGAATTCTGGTTATGTAATCCCCTATTGGTACATAAAATAATGTATACCTAACTCCTCCTCTCAGTCCACGCCTCTCTCACTCCCTCCCACGAGAGGGGCCTGGGCAGTCCAGAAACGGAGGGCACTTCATGAACTTCTTCCTTATCACCTTGCTGAGGCTGATTTGTTTGTTATACAACACTGTAAGTCTTCAGGGTGGTGTCCTTGTAGGCAGTCTTATGCAGCAAGCTGAAACAAAGATGCAAGGGTGACATTCCAGCATCCTGGCCATGCCTGGATCCCATGGCTTGCTTTAGAGACAGGCACCAAGCCCCCACATCCCTACTCCCCCTTCATCCTTCAGGGGTTGTTACTTGTTATGGGTGTTTTATGGCTTCTCAGGGTGCCTTGCATATGCCATACGGCACTGATAACAGTTCAGTACAAATGAACAATGGCCACCAAACCTTGGAGAAGTATCCTCCTTAGGAAGACAAGAACTAGGCCAGCAGGAGTATCATTTTCAAAAGGATACATGCGTTCATAGATTAGCGAAGTACATGCTGTTCCATTTGTAAAGAAAGGCTGCTTTAGACTGTGAGAAAATATGTGTTAAAATGGCTGTAGTGTCCAACATACACAAGGTAGTTCTCCACCAGGTAGTTCAGTATGTCCAGGTTTGTCCAGGTTATCCAACTCAAGCTCAATGCAGCAAAGACAAAATTACTGTGGTATGGCCCGGAAATTGAAAATTTACCATCTTCTG